>NC_139347.1:123238257-123838257 GCF_055883805.1 Amblyomma maculatum | reverse complement strand
AAAGACATGGGTTCGGCGCTCCGACTGCACCGAGGGTTTCGGGTTTCTTGGCCGAAACGGCCGAACAGCTATGTAGGCTTTCAGAGTTGCTCCGCGCACGAGGCGACGACAGCACGGTCCGGGCATCAGGCACCGTGCATTTCCTTTTTTTAGGTTAGCTAGCCAAAGCGACGAGCAGTTTTGTTGGTGTGTGATACTGTGCCCTGTTTTTCTTTTCTATATTAAGTGCAAGAGAACAGTGCATCGCGCCCTCGACGCTGGGAGCGGGAAGTCATCCCGCAAGAGTGAAAATGCGCCAACCTCGTGCTCATCCCCAAGCCGGGCAAACCACCTACTCTCTCGAACCTCCGCCCCATTTCTCTCACGTCCTGCGTGGGAAAACTATTGGAGCATGTAATTCAGACCCGTCTTCTTAGTTACCTAAAAGAACATCACCTACTTAAAGGGCAACTCCGGAGGTTTTTTGATATTCGAATATTCTAATAGAAATTTTACTGTATATTCTCCTCTCCGTCCTGACACATTCTACAAAATTTGGACGCCGTACGATAATCCGCTCGCGCGCAACACAACTTTAAAATATGCTGTTTTCATGACTTAAGTTGAGACTATTTCTGCCGGCAACACTGAGTTTCTGACGTCACAAACAGTATACCGGCGTTACTGTCCACTTCCCGCATGATTATGAAATTGTGAAGCTTATATTGAACTACCTCCGACATTTTATGCAATGCTTTATGATTTCCATACTTTATTTTCACCATCCAACGCACGTACGAGTGTTTTTCTAATACTGAGTGTGACGTCACCATTTCGTCACCTGGGACGTCGTTTCTGGCCGTGAAAGCAGTTTCGGTTTCGATTTGCTGTTTTTCTTTTTTAAAAATACTTCTAATTGAAATTTCGGAAAACGGTTTTTTGTGTTGGAGTCAGGACGTGCCGAGGAATGTAATTCAATGAAAACAAAATGATGGAAAAACCACCGGAGTTGACCTTTAAAGACACGATGTTTGGCTTTCGACCACACCTTGTGGCCTCCGACATCATGCTCTTGCTCAAACATCAGGTGCTGACACGCAGCACTTTGGACACCAAAGTCATAGTTGGTCTAGATGTCGCGAAGGCCGACAATGTTCGGCACGAAGCCATTCTGCAGAACGTCCAGACTCTAGGGGTGGGACAACGAAAGTATGCATATATACGCGACTTTCTCACGAACCGCACAGTACAACTTGACATAGGCTCAGGAGATACTTCATCATCTCTCCTGGAAGCCGGGGTACACCCCAAGGCTCAGTACTTTCCCCACTCCTGTTCAATATTGTGCTGCTTGGCCTACCAAATTTTTTGGCAGATATCCCCCACTTGCACAACAGCCTATACGCCGACGACATCACTCTGTGGATTACACACAGCAGTGACGGCCAGATCGAGAAGACTCTGCAGACAGCCATCGATCGCGTTGATACCTACCTGCCCACAGTCGGCCTATCCTGCTCGGCCACCAAGTCTGAATACATTATTGTCCCAACCAGGGTAGACACCCCAGATCACCTCCGGCATCCTTCGTCTGCAAGTGCAGGGCACCCCCATACCCCGTACAGACCGAATCCGTATCTCTGGCCTTCATCTACAAGATAATAGAGGAAATACCACTATTCTTCAGCGAATAGATCAATCTAATCCAGATCAGCCGCCTGCTCAAGAGAATCGCCAACAAGCATAACGGCATGCGCGAATTCAACCTTTTGCGCCTCGTGCAAGCCTTGGTTTGTACGCGCATTGCCTACGTTGCCCTTTACCTTCGCCTTACGCGAACAGATCGGGAGAGACTGGATGCGTCACTACGTAAGGCATACAAGACAGCATTGGGTCTACCCATGTCCACTTCCACCACCAAACTGATGACCCTCGGAATCTCCAACACAGTCGACGAGTTGATTGAAGCGACTCTAACTTCCCAATATGAGCGCCTCTCGCTGACACATGCTGCAGTACTGAGCCAGGTAGGAATCACCTCTCTAAGGGCGACTTCTACGTATATGGACCTCACGTCTGAGCAGAGATTCACTCTTCGTATACCTCCGCTTCCCAAACGTATGCATCCAGAGCATCATGCAGAGCGCAGAGCCGACCGAGCCCGGCAACTCCACAAACGTTTTACCGGTAGCCCCGACGTTACATACACAGATGCCTCCTACCACCCCCGTCGCCCCGCTATGGTTGCGGTTGCATTGGCACCGCACCGAAACTGGCACAACGCCTGCAGCGTCCTCAACGCAGCAACTGTGATTACCGCGGAAGAGGTTGCCATCGCGTTATCTCTGACCGACCCCTCCACCAAAGTAGTCGTTAGCGATTCCCAACAGGCAATTCGTAACTTCGATATAAGCCCTATACCCCGAAAGGCGCACACTATCCTCCGATCGCTCCCTTTACTGTCTACACCTCGTCTTCTCATATGGGCCCCAGCCATGAGGCGCTCAGCGGGAACGCACAGGCGCATGTTCTAGTCCGAGAACTCAGCTACCGGGCGGAGCACCCTCCTCAACCTGCCGCTTCCTCTGATACTCCCCAAGGCACTCATTTACGCCTTGTTACATACACGGACATCCTCCACCATTATCGGCTCACACGGCGTCTATATCCCCCTGCACACCGGGACTATCCCGGCGCGAGGCCGTCCATTGGTGCAAAATACAAATAGGAACCTTTCCAAACCTCATAGCTATAAAAAACTTTTCCTAAATTGTATTGCACATAGTTGCAAACACTGCTCACAACCGGCCACATTCATTCACATAGTGTGGACATGAACACGGCACAACGCAGACAATACAGTTACAGTGGATGCGTAGGAGTCCCTCCTTGCATACCAGCGAGCTCGCCCAACAGCGCCAGCTCATTTTGCGCGCATTGAAGGCCACAGTCCCAAGGGATCCCTGCTGACCTTCTCTAAGCAGTGCAATCAGTCTTTCGGCTGGTTCCCCTTCTTTGGGAGTAAATAAAGATCTTATCATCATCATCATTATCATCATCGACGCATTGTCAATTGGTCAGTTTTATGGCATTTTCCAGTCGCAGTCGCACAAGTTTGTTGCAGGAGGAATTGTTCGGTGAAGTTGGGCCGACCGCTGGGGCCACCAGTGTTTACGCTGAGCTCGGAGGTAGTTTATGAGCTGCTAGCCTTCCCAGCGGACCTAAGATACCTCCCTTGTGCTATGGCTTCTGTATTTAAATCCATAGCCGTTGGAAGTGATGCCTGTGCCTGTTTTCTTGACACACCTGACCCAGAAGAAAGAGAGAAAATCACAACTTGAAGCTCGCGGCGACAGGTAAAACAAGATGTCCGGATGGGGGCGCGTGCGTCGCGCAACTGGGCGGCAAAAAGCGCCGCTGGCTGCTGACCATGTGGGAGTGAAATCGTCGACGCCAGCGCGGACGTCGGGCATGCGGCGCGTTTTCGCGTGCAAAAAAACGCTCCATGCGGGCCACGCTTTAGAACGCTATTGCATAGATAAAATTCGAACACAGGCAAGCTGGCGAGCTTCTTCAGCTCTGCAGGGCGTGGCAGCAAGAGATGGTTCTTCATGTATGAAAAATGGCAGTATGGTGTCGAGGCCACAGAGAGGCGAGCGAACATAGAGAAGGTAGAAGGGGCTGCAGCCTACTGTCGCCTGTTGCGCTGTGTTGTATGCGCGAGTAATGAACGGTAGACCGCCATCGCAGTCCTTATGATCTGCAGCGACGTATATAGACAACATGGTGGTAAGCGTCCGATTAGTGCGCTCTAGAATACCGTTCGTTTGGTGATGATATGGCGTGATGTAGCGAAATCTGCAGGCGCTGAGGCGAAGTTCTTCGACAATGTCCACTGTGAATTGGCGTCGGCGGTCACTAATAATGACTGCAGGAGGGCCGTGCCAACGAATAACCAATCTAAGTAAGAAATGAGATACTTGAACGCAGTAGTCGATGGTGCCGCGGTTGTCTCACAATAGCGGGTTAAATAATCTATGGACACACGATTCCACCGGTTTCCTTTAGAGGACCGTGGGAAAGGACCAAGAAAGTCAGTGCCAGCTTGCTGAAACGAGGCTGTTGGATATGTGACTGGCCGCAGTTTACCCGGTGTACTTGAAGTCGGTAGCTTAAAACGCTGGCTTTGCACACAGCTGGCTACATATCGCTCAATCGTTGAACGCATCTTCGGCCAGTAAAATTGGTGCTGTGTGCGGTGGAGTGTACGGGCCACTCCTAGGTGGCCAGATGTGGCGTCATCATGAATCATTTCTAGAACTGTGATCCGTAGGCTTTCCGGAACGACAAGAAGCATGCGTGCTCCCCCAGAAGCGAAATTCTTCTTGTAAAACAACCCTTCGCGAATGCAAGTGTTCTTCATAAGATCGTTGGCAGAATCAAACAAAGACGTTAATGTTTTGTGTTTGCGTAGCTCGGTTCGGAAAAGTCGAAGATCGGGAAAGGTTTGTGAAATTGAAGCCAAATATTCATCGAAATTGTTTGCGTCGTCATCAGTCGTTTGAAGCGGAAAACGCGAAAGACAATCAGCCTCTGAGTGTTTATGGCCGCTTTTATGTACCACAGTGAACTTAAACTCTTGTAGGCGTAAAGCCCTTCAAGCGAGCCGCCCGCAGGGGTCATGAAGACTAACGAGCCAGCAAAGTGAATTGTGGTCGGTCATGACGGTGAAAGCATGAAATAGATTAAATAGACTAATGAATAGACTAAAAGTATGAAGCTGAGTGCAGACAGTCTATGGCTTCATCTATAAGTGGTAGTGGGTAGATATCTTTCATCCACACCGTATTTAAGTGAAGGTAGTCAACACAAAACCTCCATGTGCCATCTTTCTTTTTAACAAGGATAACAGGAGCTGCCCAAGGACTAGAAGATTCTCTAATAATTCCGCGCTTTAGCGTCTCTTGAACGTGATCATCGATTACCTTACGTTCAACTGCTGACCCTCGATAGGACTTCTGGCCTATCGGAGGTGCGAACCCGGTGTTGATTGTGTGATGAATACGACTGGTAGGCAGCGGTGTTGAGTGGCAATGTCGAACACTGTCAGGTGCCTCAAAAGTACTTCCTTTAGAATGCGACGCTGTGATGTTGAAAGAGACATTAATCATTTCCTGAACTTTGGTCTCCAAAACCGGTTGCACGTGCTGCTCTGTGATAGAGCTGTTTAATGCCGCGACGGAACCTGAGACTCCCTCCTCGAAACGGGGAGTTTTAGGCCTCGAGGAAACACAGCTGGCTCTTCAGAGTGGTTGACTGCCCACAGCTCAGTGTGGCCTGTAGCCACGGGAACGACGCAACGAGGCAACGAGGCACGAGGATACTCTCAGGGCAGGTGAGTGTTGGTTCTACTTTAGCTTAAAACGAGTCAGGTTGACTATGAATAGAGGAAACCCACACGAATGCTGCTACGCTGGTACAATTCTGTCTTCTTCCACCGCAGATGCTCCAAACTCCGGTGCCGAATCATCCACAAGAAGCGAAAGTAGTGAAGAATTCAAGTTAATCTCTCCCTTACGACAGTCTAAAGCTGCGCAACATTCTTGCAGAAAATCAATCCCCAGAATCACATCATCTGGTGAGCGAGGGGGGATTGCGAATTTTGTTCTAACCTTTAGACCGCCAATAGCAATATCTGAAGCACACACACCAACTGAAACCAAAAGTTCACCACCGACACCACGGAATAACACTGCACGGTCACCAATAAACATTACTTTCCTATCTAAACGGTACTTAAAACGCAAACTCCTAACAGATACTGTAGTTCCAGTGTCCACATGAGCCATTGTTCTCACACCATTATAAACACTTCCAATTTGTTCTTTAGCACAAACACGGGTAGAGGTATGAACGTCATTGACTCGCCGGCAGCCTCCATCAGCCGCACCTCCTAGTTTCTCGGAGGCGGAGCGGAAGAACGACGTACCGGGAAAGGTGACCGCCGCTTGCAGTGGCGGCGTCAAACTGCCATCAGATTCAGGTGATGAACTACGCAAATGTATCGAACGGTATGTGTCCCAAGCGGACATAGTCGGCGATCACTGCTGTTCGGTGTGCAATCGTCCGTTCATGTTCGCCGGGGGTCGGCAGTCTTCAGTAGGGAAATGGCGGTGGCAATCTCTAGCGATGTGCCCTGCAATGCCACACCTCTAACACACAGGCTGAGAGCGCCAGCGATCAGCATAAGAGTCCTGAATAACAAAGTCGAGAATTTGGTTGTAGCTTGGCTCTCGCTGCTGACGAACCACGTCTCCAGGGTAGGCGGGCCTCCTTTCTGTCGGCTAGTAGACATAACTTTGGACAGAGTTGCTACGATCATCTATATCCGAAGCGCCTCTATAGGTTGTACCCACGGAGGCGAAAGGGCGGCGACATCTGCCAGCGGTGCACTACATGCCGCAGATATTCTTCACGGCAGGTGGTGTCAATGGACCTGGTCAATTCCTCATGCACAATTTGCCGTATCATTTCAGCCATTCCAAGTGGATAACACGCTTGAACACTGGCTACAGAGGATATACGGGCCAGTCTTCCAAATTTAGGAGTGATTCTATGCATCCTGAGAGTTTCAAATGTTGTGCAGTGTTTTATTACGTCCGCAGTAGTGTTCAGGCTCTTTTTGATAATCAGGAAATTACAAACATCTTCCGCTATTCTTTTTAGGATGTGGCCGACTCAATCTTCTTCAAGCAGTCTGGGATTCTCTATCTTGCATAGCTTTAAAATAGCCTCAATGTATGCAGTGCAAGTTTCTCTGGGTAATTGCGCCCGGTGAAGTAATGCCTGTTCCTCGCGCTTCTTCGTTGCAGGTTCATCCCCAAAATTTGTCTTTATCTCGCTTGTAAAGGTAGCCCGTGTAGTTAGTGAATCCACATGTTTGTCGAACCAGCCACAGGCAGTGGCAGCAAGGAAGAACACTACAATATCTTGTTTGGTAGCCGCGTTACTCCTTTCATATTGTTTCAACCACTCGTCAATATCTTCCTCAGGGTTTCCTGTAGCCTGTTGTTCGCCGTCAATGTTCCCTGTTGCTCGGTATTGCCGTCTTCAGTCATGTCCAATGGCATTGGAGGCAGGCCAACGAGACTACGGCTCCTTCGATAGATGGAACGCTCCGTGGTCGATACCCCAAGCTCTCCCCCCAATTGTTACGTCCTCAGTACGCACAAGGGGTTTTATAATAGACATGTGAATGGTTTATTATTGTGGTAAAAATTGTTTGCTCAGCCATTTTTAAAATGACTAAAAGAAGCATATTTGTACTGAAAATTCAATTCTTACTCAAAGGAAGGCTACAATCAAAGCACATTTTAAAATATACTCACCAATTAGATTTAAACCAATTTACCATTGGGGTTCTTTGCCATGAATTTTTTATCTTCAATTTTATTTTCATTAGGTATCTAGCAAAATTGGCTGAAGTCCTACATGTCAGACAAAGTTTATTGAGGCCACCTAAATTCACTGACACCTTTTAAATAGATGAATATATTTTAAGGTTTATTTACAAAGTGGTTCTGCTCCTTGGCCTGATGTGCTAACCAAGATATAGTGAGCTTCCTCTTCTTCCACTTCTATTCCGGAGAGCCTCTTTTTGCACTTCCTTGTTCTCTTCTGTTCGCATGCCTGACATTTCCCCCTTCGCAGACGAAGCCCTTGAAATGTCAGTCAGAGTCCCGAGCGAGAGTGGCAGCGCTTCATTCTTGCGACATGAACTACCTGTGTTTTCCGAGAGGGGCGACCTTGGGAACATTGGCGAGACACGACGTAGTTCAACTCATTGATGCGTTTGAGCACAATAAATGGGCCTGAGTAGTGCGACAACAGCTTCTGGGACAAACCACGCCTGCGGAGAGGTGTCCAGAGCCACACTAAGTCGCCGGGAAGGTAGGAGACATCCTGATGCCGACGATCGTAGCGCTGCTTAGAGCGGTCCTGCGAGGCCAGAGTGCGTAATCGGGCGACCCGACGAGCCTCTTCAGCGCGGCAGAGGGTGCTCGAAACAGACGGCTCGGTGTCGAGAGAGAACGGCAAAATGGTGTCAAGAGAACGTCGAGGCGGACGCGCGTAGAGGAGGAAAAATGGACTATAGGAAGTTGTCTCATGCTTCGAGGTGTTATAGACGTAAGTTTTGAAAGGAAGCACGTCATCCCATTTCTTGTGCCGCGAGTCAACATACATCGCAAGCATGTTCGTCAGTGTCCGGTTTCTACGTTCGACGAGGCCATTTGTCTGGGGATGGTACGGCGTGGAGTGACGCAACTGACAAGTACAATAGCGCAGAAGCTGCTCCACAACATCTGCCGTAAACTGGCGGCCTCGGTCACTGATAATTACACAAGGAGGCCCATGACGGAGGACGACAGCGTGGAGAAGAAAGAACGCGACGTCAGCGGCGGTGGCGGAAGGGATGGCGGCAGTTTCACAGTAACGCGTGAGATGATCAACGCACACGATGACCCATCGATTGCCTTTGGACGAGCGGGGAAACGGGCCTATGAGGTCAACACCCACTTGCTCATATGGTGTGGTCGGTGGTGTCACCGGAAGTAAGTGACCCGGCGGAGAAGTCGTGGGGAGCTTGAACCGCTGGCACTGCACGCAGGAGTTCACGTAACGCTGAGTCGTTCGACGCATATTTGGCCAGTAGAAACGTTCCTTAACGCGCGTAAGAATCCTGGCAAACCCCAAGTGCCCAGCTGTAACGTCATCGTGCACAGAGGAGTAGAGGCTAGCCGGAACGACTAGCAGAAAGCGTGCACCGCCAGGCGAGTAATTTTTTCGATACAGCAAACCATCGCGAATGCAGAAAAGGTTCGCAGCTGCCGGATCACGAGCTTTTTCAAAAAGTGATACCAAGTGTTGATCTTTTCGTTGTTCTCGCTGGAAAGTGGCAAGATACGGAAATTGTACGGAAACGGCGGCAAGATAGTCGTAAAAGTTGTCATCGCAGAGGGTAGTTGCGAGAGGTAGCCGCGAGAGGCAGTCAGCGTCAGCGTGTTGGCGGCCACTTTTGTACGACACTGTAAAGTTGAACTTCTGAAGGCGTAATGCCCAGCGGGCCAACCGACCTCAGGGGTCGCGTAGATTCACCAGCCAGCAAAGTGAATGATGATCGGTGATGACTGTAAAGGAACGTCCATAAAGGTACGAGCGAAACCGCTGTACGCCAAAAACGACGGCAAGGCACTCTTGCTCCGTCACGGTATAGTTGCGTTCAGACTTGCTAAGGGTGCGACTTGCATGAGCGACAACGTGTTGGTTTCCGTCATGCCGTTGTATGAGCACAGCACCCACACCGATGACACGTCAGTGTAGAGTTCAGTGGGAGCTGTCGGGCTGAAATGACGCAGTATGGGCCGCAAGGTAAGAAGAAACTTGAGCTGGCGAAACGCAGAATCACATTCAGTAGTCCATTTGAAAGGAATATCTTTCTGCAAGAGGCATGTGAGGGGGTAGGCTACGTCAGCAAACTTAGGGATGAAGCGTCGAAAGTAAGAGCAAAGTCCCAGGAAGCTCCTGAGTTCTTTCACAGACTTGGGCTCTTTGACACAGCTGACAGCTTCAATCTTCTGTGGGTCAGGCCTAACACCGTCTTTGTCAACCAAATGGCCAAGCACAACGATCTGGCGTTCACCGAAGCGGCACTTCTTAGAGTTCAGCACGAGACCCGCTTTCTCCATGCAGTTAAGGACCACAGCTAAACGGCTGTTATGCTCGGCGAAGGTCCTCCCGAAAATCACTACGTCATCTAGGTAACACATGCAAATTTGCCACTTCAGTCCACGCAAAGGAGTGTCCATAAATATTTCAAAGGTAGCGAGCGTTGCATAGGCCGAAAGGCATCACGTTAAATTCATATAACCCATCGGGAGTCACGAATGCCGTCTTCTCCTTGTCTTTCGGATGCATCGGTATCTGCCAGTATCCGGACCGTAAATCAACAGATGAAATGTAGGAAGCTGAATGGAGGCAGTGAATGGCATTATCAACACGCGGGAGCGGGTAAACATCCTTCTTGGTGACAGTATTGAGGCGGCGATAGTCGACACAAAATCGCCAGGTGCCATCTTTCTTTTTCACGAGAATCACAGGGGCGGCCCATGGGCTAGATGATTCCTGAATGATTCCTCTTTGCATCATATCACGGACCTGTTCGTCAATTATCTTACGTTCTGAAGGTGAAACACGGTATGGTGACTGCCTAATCGGGTGTGCAGATCCAGTGTCGATCATGTGATGGGTGCGGGAAGGCGCAATCGGTGGTGGCTGATCTCGAGCAAAGTCGAACACGTCCGCATGTTTCATAAGAACCTCCATCAATATTCGGTGGTCGTTGGTGGGTAGCGATTCATTTATCATAGACTGAAACTGAGAATCAGCATGATCAAGACGTCTAGTTGAACGAGCAACGCCGTCACTGAACGCGGCGATGTGCATAGAAAGGTGTTCTTCAAAGTCGGCGAGTTTCAAACCATGGGGCAATACGGCAGGTTCATTGGTATGATTGACAGTCCAAAGCGTGGCACGGCCCTCGTTCACTCGAAGAACGCTGCGGGGCACCAACACACTCTTTTTGGCACCGGAAAGGGAAGCGGGTTCCACCAGACCGTCGAAGGCATTGGGAACCGCACCCGAAGACACAACTGGGGCGAAGATGGCGGACATCGCCGGAACGACGGTATCCTCGAAGACGGAAAACACTTGGACCGCCCGCGGCGATTCTTCTATGAGGGCCGATCGAAGGGTGGGGCTTATTGATATCTCGCCACTGTTGCAGTCGAGAGTTGCGCCACACTGCTGTAAAAAGTCAACTCTTAGAATAACGTCGTGCGTAGAGCGAGGGAGCACCGTAAATTCAGTTCTAAACTCGTGTCCAGCCATCGCCACATTTACATAACAAATATCAAGCGGAAGCAACGATTCTCCCCCTACACCTCAAAATATGACAGTTCTATCCCAGCCAAACATAATTTTGCGGCCGAGACTGTTCTTAAAATCTAAGCTCATCACGGGAACTGTAGCACCCGTATCCACTAAGGCCATAATACAAACACCATCCACTAACACTTCCAAGCGGTTCTTCAGCATAACGACCGGTAGAGGAATTGGCAATATCTATGACCTGGCGACCGCACCTCCATCGGCCGCACACGCTAGTTTCCCGGTGGCGGAGAAAAGCGGCGGGGAGAAGGCGATTGTCGGGAGCGGCGGGCAGGAGGAGTCAGGCTGCGATCAGAAACTGGTGAGTCGTTGCGTGGTGGTACGTAGCGGTAGGAGCCCGAAGGAGGGGGATAGGTCGGGTCACGGACTTCTGGACTCACGGTAGAACGGCAATTCCACCATTGGCGCTGGTAGCGTGGTGGCGGGTTCCGGCGGCGGCAGAATCTGGATATGTGGCCAAGCATACCACAGCGGTAAGAGACGGGTGGTTCACGAGCACGGTCCAAATAATAGTCCTCAGTAACAGGATCGAAGCGACCAGCAAAGTCCAGCCGCTGGGGTTGTTGCGGAGGAGGTGGCGCCCTGTAGTGGGTACGAGCTGGGGGAGCAGGGCCATATGAGCCGTTACGGTGGTCACGGACGGGAGGAGGAGCGGTAGAACGCCAAGAAGAGCGCTGGATGGGAGCTGCCTGCAGGGAGCAGCTATCACAGGGGATTGCACTGCGGTTCACATCTTGATGGCGGGAGAGCTCATCACGGACAATTTGGCGAATCATGTCGGCCAAATGCGGAGGGTCTTGTGAATGCTCGTGAGAATCCACGCTTGCAACAGTCGCAACACGCTTGCAATTTGGCAGACGGCCAAATTTCGGGGTTATGCGACGCAGCTTTAAAGTTTCGAACGTACGACAGTGCTTGATCACGGCGGTGGGAGAATCTAAGTTTTCTTTTGTAATTAAAAAGTTATATACGTCCAGCGCGATGCCCTTTAAGAGGTGGCCAACTCTGTCTTCATCAGACATTCTCGAATTCACCGCTTTGCAGAGTTTTAGGACCTCTTCTATGTACATTCTGCATGTTTCACCAGGCCCTTGGGCTCGCTGGAATAAAGTCTGCTCAGCGCATTTCCGTTTTGCCGTGGTATACCCGAAACAATTTCGAATCTCCTCTTCAAAAAGCTCCCAGCTCGTTAAGGACGCTTCATGGTTCTCAAACCATGTCAGGGCTGTTGAGCCCAAGAAAAAAACATTTGCCAGCATTACAGTGGCATCCCAGCGATTGTACTTGCTCACCCGCTGGTAATTGGTGAGCCAGTGGTCCACGTCTTCGCCAGCCTTGCCAGAAAAGGTCCGCGGCTCACGGTAATGCTGCCATGCGGGTGCCGCTGGACCTGGCTGCCGTGCATCGCCGTCTTGAATCATTGTGGGTGTCAATGGGGGGACCCCAGCGAGTCGTCGGCTCGAACGAGGTAGAGAGGAATCCGTGGTGATCTTTCAGCACCTTCCACCACACTGTTAAGGATTGTTTACAAAGTGGTTCTGCTCCCTAGCCTGATACCTCACATACACCCATGACACGGCACCTAAAATAGCTACACTAGTGGCCCCACACTAACAGTCATACCGCACGACCTTCCCTTCAGTGAAATTAATCAAGATCTCATCGAGATCATCTCTCAAATAAGAAGAAAGCAGAGTGTGTTTGTCCTAAACCTTTACAGTCCTCCAAGCAACACGCAGGAAGATTTCAAGCTACTTTTACTGGAATGCACACGCATAGCGGGAACGAACCCCCTTATTATTATGGGGGACATAAACGCTGTACATACGGCATGGGGCTACCACAAGGACACCCTGAAGGGAAACCAAGTTGTTGGAAGCGGCTGAGCAGCTGGATCTCTGTCTTGTGACGAAAACCATGTCCCCTACTAGAATAGGAAACCGTGTCAGCAGAGACACCTGCCCAGACCTAGCTTTCACCAAAAACATAAGACATTGCACCTGGACCAATCTAGAAGAAACACTTGGCAGCGATCACAAAATCCTTAGCTTATCCCTAATGACATCCTGTATGAAAAGGAACATTGGCTCTACTAAAATAACAGACTGGGATAAGGTCAGACAAATTAGACCGCCACACGACGGCATCACAACAATTGAAGATTGGGTTCAAAGCCTGAAGGAAGCTCATGCAAAAACGACCAAGACCATCAACACAACGACAAAAACCCCAGAAGTAGACAGAAATCTCCTACATTTATGGGAAGCCCGAAAAAGTCTATTAAAACGGTGGAAAATGTAAAAATTAAATAGAAAACTTAAAATGAAGATAGCACAGGTTACGGCTGAAGCACAAGAGTATGCTATAAAGCTCGCCAAGCAAAACTGGGCAGATTTCTGCAATTCGCTGAAAGGTACCCTAAGCACGCTAAAGCATGGTCAATATTAAGAAGCATGATAGACACCTCAAAAAACAAAACGGCCACAAGAAGAACCCTCCACACCATAGCCCATAAATACCCGGGCACAGATGCAGAGTTGATCACCGCCATGCACAAGAAATACATAGGAGACCCTACTCCGGCTTGCCAAACTTCATATGCGGGTCAACCAAACCCCTCCCTTGACTGCCCCATAACACTGGCGGAGGTCTACTCAGCCGCCCGTACATTTACAAGAAACACTGCCCCTGGAGGAGACAAAGTCACCTACGCTTTGATTAGCAACTTAAGCACCGAACATCTGCAAGACCTAACGAAGTACATCAACGAAGAACTGTGGGAAAAGGGACAGGTCCCATCAGCTTGGAGACACGCGGATATCATCACCATACCAAACGCTGGAAAGCCACCGGCTGTGGAGAGTCTTCGTCCTATCTCCCTCACTTCTTGCCTGGGAAAACTCTATGAAAAAGTAGTTCACCTAAGGCTCCAGAATTACATCGACGAAAACAACATCTTTCCTTCCTGCATGCTGGGCTTCCGCAATGGACTCTGCACGCAAGATGCTTTCCTCCAGATTAGGGAAAAAGTCATCAACACCATACCCCGAAAAGGCGAAAATTTCATTCTGGCACTAGATCTCAAAGGAGCATTCGACAACATTGGCCACCAAACCATATTGCACGATTTAAACAATATCAACTGCGGGGAGAAAATCTTCAAATACGTGAAGGCTTTCCTCTCAGATCGCACAGCCACCATAGGAATTGGAGAGATCCGATCACCAAAAGTACCCATGCCGAACAAAGGTACACCGCAGGGTTCTATAATCTCTCCAATGCTATTTAACATAGCAATGATAAATTTAGCAAAAGAACTGTTGACCCCAAATGATATTGGCTTCACTTTATACGCGGACGACATCACCATCTGGGCTACTCAAGGATCCTTGGCGCAAAAAGAAGAAGCTCTGCAAGCCGCTATAGACCAAGTCGAGGAATTTTGCCGGGGAGAGCGGTCTTCAATGCTCCCCGGAAAAATCCGAACTTATCTGGCTACACAGAAGAAATTACAAGTCCCCAGGAGAAATTCAGCTCTCTCTAGGAGACCAGATAATTCAAGAGAAGGACAAGATCAGAGTTTTGGGGCTGTGGTTGCAAACCAATTTGAGAGTGGATTATACAATCAAAACACTCAAAACCACAGTCAACCAAATTTCCAGAATGATTAGAAGGGTGACCTGGCACCGGAAATGGATGAGGAAGGAGGACACCCTCCGCCTTGTACAAGCCCTAGTCGTTAGCAGGATTACCTACGGGCTCCCATATCACGAAATTATATTCACTGATAAAAGGGCCATTGACACTATCATAAGGGGAGCCTATAAAACGGCCCTAAAACTCCCGCCAACAACATCAACGGAACGTCTTTGGGCACTACGAGTGCACAACAACTTCGAGGAGCTCAAGGAGGCGGTTCTAGAGAGTCAGAAACAACGCCTAAAAACAACACAGGCGGGTAGGGAAATCCTGTCAAAACTAGGGCTATGGCAGGCACTAAGAACTTCTGAGATCAAATCACAAATTCCGACGTCCACAAGAAACAACATCTATGTGAACCCGATACCCAAGCACATGCACCATGAGTTACAAAAGGGTCGAAGGAAAGCCAGAGTCAAATCATTGGAAAAACAATTGTCTAAAGACGCGGAAGTCTTTTTCTAGCATTCCTTTGGTAAACGACATGGCACCGACACTTAAAGCAGTCTTTTGAATTCTTTGCCCGGAAGCTTCCTCTTTGGCTAACACTACCTTTGGACATTCTTATTTTCCATTTACGTTGACTACATCACCCCGCTCTATGCTAAAAAAATTATCGACACCCTCAGGTTTCTTTTAATTACTATTTGGATCCGATGGCGCATGAGTCTCTCGTATATTTCCAATTATCGCGTTGTACAATGGTGTCTCCATGCGTATCGCCTGAGCCGTGCCAGTAAAGTAAGAGGAAGCAATATACACTTCTGCCTCGGCAACTTCCACAATACTGCCATCAATAAGGAACACTGTGGATGTGGAGCCGGTGGAAGCCGTGTCAGGATCTAGGGCCCTCCTACCAACAACGTATTGCTCATTGTGTCGCGTATAACATGAACGGGTAGACCTTGGAGCGCTTCCTATGTCACAGGCAGGGTTTGTGCGTCATCATCATCATCAGCTTGATTGTATCCACAGCAGGGCGAAGGCCTCTCCCATATTTCTCCACTTAACCCGGTTCTGTGCTAGCTGCATCCACTTGACCCCTGCGAACTTCTTAATCTCATCCGCCCACCTAACTTTCTGCCGCACCCTGCTACGCTTTCCTTCCCTTGGAATCCAGTTTGTTACCCTCAGCGACCATCGGTTATCCTCTCTTCGCACTACATGTCCTGCCCATGTCCATTTCTTCTTCTTAATTTCCACTAGAATGTCGGTAACTTGAGTTATTTCTCTGACCCACTCTGCACGCTTTCTATCTATTAATGTTACCCCTACCATTTTTCGTTCCATAGCCCTCCGGGTTGTCCTCAACTTAAGTAGAACTCTCTTGGTTAGCTTCCAAGTTTCAGCCCCGTAGGTGAGTACAGGCACGATGCAATGTTGTATGACAACGGCATGATTTTACAGTCACACCATTACACGCACGAGTTAACACCTTTAAGTATTCCTTTTTCCCCAGAACCATTACAGACTGGAATAATCTAACTATTGATGCCGTAACGCAAACTTCACTAAAAAGGTTTGAAAACCACCTTTAACTTTTTTTATATTGTTGCACCGCTACATTCCTGTGTTTCGTTTGTACTTTTGCAATTGTGTTGTTCATATTTAAGATCGTTGTGTTGTTTCCAGCAGTGATGTACTTCCATATTGTGTGCCCACCCTGCGAAGGTCTTGTAAAAGATCGCAGTATCAATAAATAAATAAAAAAATAAAATAAATACTTTCCTCTTGAGCGATACCGGTCAGCTGCTAGTCATAATCTGCGAGTGCTTGTCAAATGCGCTCCATCCAAATCTTATTCTTCTTGTTATTTCCTTTTCATGGTCCGGATCTGCGGTTACTACCTGTCCTAAGTAGACATATTCGCCTACTACTTCCAGTATTTCGCTACCTAATGTAAACTGCTGTTCCTTCCAGAGGCTGTTGAACATTACCTTAGTATTCTGCATATTGATTTTCAAGCCTGCCTTTCTACTTTTCCTGTCTAGGTCATCATTCATTATTTGCAGTTCATCCCCCGAGTTGCTTAGCAAGGCGATGTCATCAGCAAATCGCAGATTACGGAGGTATTCTCCATTACCCTTATCCCTAACTGCTCCCATTCCAAGTCTCTGAATACTTCTTCTAAACAAGCTGTGAATAGTACTGCGGAGATTGTGTCTCCTTGCCTAACACCTTTCTTGATGGGGATTTTGTTACTTTCTTTATGCAGAACTATGGTTGCTGTGCAGCCACTATATATATATCTTCCAGCACTTTCACGTACGGCTCGTCTACCCCCTGATTTCGCAGTGCCTGCATCACCGCCGAGGTTTCAACTGAGTCAAATGCTTTTTCGTAATCAATGAATGCTATGTATAAGGGCTGGTTATATTCCGAGCATTTTTTTATCACCTGATTGATGGTATAGATATGATCGATAGTAGAGTACCGTTTCCGAAACCCTGCTTGATATTTTGCTTGATTGCAGTCTAAGGTTGTCCTGATTCTATTAGCGATTACCTTAGTAAATACCTCATACGTAACAGATAGTAAGCTGATTGGTCGGTAATTTTTAAGGTCCTTAGAGTCCCCTTTTTTGTGAATGAGGATAATGTTTGCATTCTTCCATGGTTCCGGTACCGTCGATGACACCAGGCACTGCGTATACAGGGTGGCCAGTTTTTCTAGCACGATATCCCCCCCGTCCTTCACCAAATCTGTAGTTATCTCATCCTCTCCAGCTGAGTTTCCCTTTTCATAGTTTCTAGTGCTTTCTTGACCTCGCCCTTCGTCACTGGTGGAACGTCTGACTGTTTTTCCCTACCGCCAATCTCATTATGGTCCTGACTACTTTGGCTACTGTAGAGATCTGTATAGAACTCCTCGGCTTTTTTGACTATCTTGCCCATATTAGTGATGACGTTGCCCGCCTTGTCCCTTCTCACATACATCTGGTTTTTGCCTATGCCCAATTTGTTCTTTACCGCTTTAAGGCTTCCCCCGTTCTTTACAGCATGCTCAATTTTCTTCATGGTATACTTCCTTATATCGGCCACCTTGCGCTTATTGATCACCTTTGATATCTCGGCCAATTCGATCTGGTCTGTTGGATTGGAAGCTTTCATACTCTGGCGTTTCTTAATCAAATCTTTCGTCTCCTTATACAGCTTACCGGTATCCTCTCTAACTATCCTACCGCTTACTTCTACCGCGCACTCAGTAATGATATCTCTGAAATTATTGTTCCTTGCCTCTCGGGTAATGTCACCATCCTCAGTTAGAGCTGAATACCTATTCTGTAGCGAGATCCTGAACTCTTCTGCCCTCCCCCTCACCGCTAATTCGTTGATGGATTTCTTTCTTACTAATCTGTTGCGTTCCTTCTTCAGATTTAGGCTAATTGGGGACCTCGCCATTTTGTGGTCACTGCATCGCACTTTCCCGATTACCTCTACATCTTGCACAATGGCGGGGGTTGAACACATTACGAAGTCGATTTCATTTTTAGTCTCTCTGTTAGGACTTTTCCAAGTCCATTTCCGGTTCTTCCGTTTGCTGAAGAAGGTATTCATGATTCGTAAGCTATTGCGCTCTGCAAACTCAACTAGTAACTCCCCCCAGCTATTTCTAGAATCAATGCCATAGTCACCTACTGCCTTGTCTCCTGCCTGCTTCTTCCCTACCTTGGCATTGAAGTCGCCCATTAGTACAGTATACTGCGTCTTTACTTTTCGCATTGCCGATTCTACATCTTCATAGAAGCTTTCGACTACCTGGTCATGATAACTAAATGTAGGTGCATAGGCCTGTACAACCTTCAGTTTATACCGCTTATTAAGCGTAATTACGATGCCTGCAACCCTCTCATTAATACTATAGAATTCATCTATATTACCCGCTATATACTTATTGACAAGGAAACCTACTCCTAGTTGTCGCCTCTCTGGTAAACCTCGAAAACAAGTACATGCCCATCCTTCAGTACAGTATATGTCTCATTCTGCCTCCTAACCTCACTAAGCCCTATGACATCCCATTTCATGCCCTCTAGTTCCTCTAGCAACACTGCTAAACTAGCTTCACTACCTAGGGTTCTAGCATTAAACGTTGCCAGGGTCAGTTTCCAATGGCGGCCTGTCCAGCAGAGCCATTCTTAGCACCCCCTGCGGCGTCACAGGTCGGACCGCCGCCGTGGTCAGTTGTTCCACAGCCGCTGGTGACTGAGGGCCGGGGTTTTATGAAACTTATCATAGGAGAATGCGGCCAATTACTGCACCAGAGTAGCCAACTCCTGTTCTGGTGAGGGAGTGCGTTGCCGGAGGTGTTCACCGGCATCAGGTCGCACCCTAAACCTGTTTATGCAATTCCATCGACACGCGGATTTTTTTTTTTTTTTCATCCGGTGGAGAATTGCGCGGCACCGGGATTTGAGCCCCGGTCCTCTTGCATGCGAGGCGGATAATTTATCGCTACGCCACCGCTGCACCCTTTGTGCGTATGCAGATCTTTTGAGGACAAAGCTGACCAAAAGCTTCTCAGCTGGTTCCAGCCGCCCTTCCGTTGTGGACGCCTTCTCAGTCGCAACACTCCAACTTAAGGCGACAGGACGACTGCTTCTGGGTTTTGTGCTTATGCGAAGAGGAAGTCACATCATGCCTTGCCTTGCTACAATAACTGCAATAAACCGGTTGCGAAACCTACAAGCCAGCTTCCCTGCGAGGCAGAAATTCATTCACAATGGCGGGAGGACCTGACCAGGCAGAATAATTTGCTGCTAGGCTAGATTTACTCCCTTCGGAGTAAAGCAAGTCGAGCAGAGCTTAACAAGTAGCACACCATTAAAAACAGTTCTCACGGCAATGCCAAGCTTTAAAAAGTTAAATAGAAATGCACACAACAGTTAGGCAGAACGCACAAAGACAGCTGGCAATAACAGGAGAAAAAATGATCGCGTAGCATAGATGTGTCAGCATAGTTTTGAATTTGCAAACACAGAATAATTACTGCTTAGCTCTCATCCAAGGGCTACATTAAGCTTGAAATCAGAAGTTATAGTTTCTTTGAAAATGTTTGGAAGCGTAAGTCTTTTATGGCTCATACTTGCGGTCATGACCCTGTCCGTCCGGCCACGAGAAGTGCCACACTTCTTGGCGAGATTTCTCGGCATACCGTGATTGTGCCTTTATTGACTCCTACTCACGACCGTGACCCTACCCTGTTCGTCACGCCACGACCATGTCGCACATTACCTAGTAGGGCTAGTATTAGTTGTCGCTAAAAACTAAATATTTTCTAAACAGTACTGATTAGTCATAGTAGCCATAGGTAATGACAAACATGGCTGAAACTAGGATATCATCACATGGTAAAGTCATCCGCCATAATCTAATGACCAAAACTGCCATAATGACGTCACATGCGGTCATTCCGTCGCTACTGGTGATCACGCCGCAGACAATTAAGGCGTATACGCAGCTATTCCCGCCGAGCGTCCGATCCAGGCGTCTGTGTGGCTACTTTCATATAGCGCTTCATCGAACGACGCACAGCACAGCATGTAGAAACAGCCACGGTATAGCAGGCAACCGCTGCGTTTCAAATTATTTGTTTACAGGAAAGAAAATGCACAGCATTTGTCACAATTAACCGTGGAAATCTTACCCGAGCCTTAATGAAAACGAGGAAGTTGGGAGTGAAAAAAATATAACGAAAAAGAGAGTTGCCGTAGTGGAGGTCTATGGACACCTGCGCTATAAAGCCGTTCGCCTGATAGAAACTTAGTGACCTCTAAATAGTTTTTTTTAAACGAGGATACGTTTTTAAAACCAGTTTCTAGGAAGCTGTAGAGTGATATTTATATAAGAATAACACCGCACGGGTGCGTGACAATTTTAAATTCTTCCTCAATTATATGAAGATTTTATATTGTCAGGTCGCGTCTCCATGCTTAGCTTACATCCAAGTTAATCGCTCCTTGATATTCCCATCACTTGTGCACATAAATCTGCAGTCTTTTTAAAGAATTCCTCTACACTCTAAGACGTTAGCGCTGAAGCTCATCCACCAAAATTGTGACGATGCTATATGTAATAAGATTGAAAAAAAAATTTTTTACGGTCACTAACCGCTTGCCAAAAATATTCGACGTTTCGGAACCCCTACGGGTTCGTTGCTCACAGCGAAGAGCCGTCCGATTGAAGGGCATATTAAATGGCTTTGAAAAGGCGATGTAATTATTTTGCGTAAACCGGGTGAAGGTTTCCTTTTGTTCTGTTGATAGTGTTTGCCATTGACTGGATAATCAGAGATACCAAGTTCAATCGTGCTGACAGGCTTCTTTCGGTAGAGATGATTTCCACCTCATTACAAGCAATTTCGTGGCCTTCCTTTTGCGCATGCTCTGCCACAGCGTTTGACGCTGTCCAGCTCGTGGCGACATCTTGGCGGTGCTCTTTTAGCCGCCTGGGCAGATTTCCGGCCTTGCCGATGTGGACAGAGCTGCAATCATCACAAGGTATCTTATATATGATACCCGGGAAATTACTAGGAACTAGGAACTAGGGGTTCCGAAATGTCAACTATTTTTGACATGTGGTCAGTGGCCCTAAAGTTTTTTTTTTTTCAACCTGATCAGACGGCATTCCGTAAAACCTTCGATTATATGTAATACGATTGTTCCAGCACGCCCTGGCAAGGGTACCTACCTTTTTGTGCCTCAACAGAGGTTTTGGGAGGTATTGCTTGCACAAAAACGCGGGCAACAATGCTGAAATTGTGTAAATAGCTCTGATCTTGCTTCTCTTGTCTTGCAAAGGCCTCGCTGATCCAGTCTACTTATTTATTGTAAAAGCTTTTCCTCATGCCAGTATGTAAAAAGGGGATGTCTGTGCACACTACAACTTTGACCTCTGAGCGCAACCAATTTGGCACACGCTGTCAACTAGAGATTCTCAACTAAGACGGAGAGCTGGGATCGGAATGCAGCGCAGCATGACCATTCGACAGCGAGGATATTTAGATAGACCTATCAGGCTCGTTCATATGGCATGATAAAAGAGAGGCTTCATATTTAATCAGTTGTAGCAGCTTGGCCAATATACATCACGTCTCTCATTACAAGTGTTCCATAAGGAGGCGGTTGGTAGTTTTCAGGGGATAAGACCGTGCATTGAGTTTAGCGCACTAAGCGGCTTGACCACAACTGCGTGAAAAGACTTCATTCAACATCTATCAAGATGAATTAACATCAAATAATGCTGCCGTCAGCTAGAATACCTTCAGCCACGATAAAAGTGCTCAATGGAACTTCTCTTATTTCTTTCCGATTTTCTTTCTTTGATATTATCGTTCTGCAAGTCGACGAAGTAGACGAATATGTCCGCATAATAAAGCAATGATGCAACTTAAATAATGATGGTGTGGTGGCAATATTTGCTGCGTATGCATGCGAGCAGGGGAGGTCAAGTTCTTAGGAGCCATTCAACCGGTCATCTCCTTTCAGATCGGACGTACAGTTGCAATTGAGCCAACCGTCAACGTTTTATGCTAAACCTAGTTCATTCAGATGCTTTAGTACGGCTTCATTAAGTAATGGATTATATCAGTGTCTATAGTCCTCGTACCTCATGTGGTCCCATATAACTGTGTTATGACAACACCTGCTGATTTTTTTTTCAATGTTTTGCGAATACGGCCGATCTGACCGTCTATAGTCGTTGCCTTTCCTCATTTCCTTCTCTGCTCCGTTACCTTTCAGGCCTACTCTGTGTTTGAGGGGGAGATATACAAGCCGAGCTACCGAACACAGCAAAGTAGGAAAAGGAAATGTTTTGTAACGTTCTCGTTTTCTTTATGGAAAGGCGAACTGCATTCCACGTGGCCATCGGGCTGCCTGTCAGGTGCTGGCACGTCTTAGAAACAACATTTCGAGGCGCGAATTATCCTGAATCAGGTTTGGTTTACAGATTGGGTGTACAGATAGTGCGATACCGATGCCTTGGCATGGTTACGAGCGCTGTGGTGGGTTGTGGGACCATGTGTGTATTTTAGCTACAAGCTGGAACATTTCGGCAGTGGCACACAAAATTTTGGACGGAAATATGAACTTAAAGGGTAAGGACAGTAACAAGTTTAGCTGTCTTGGTTTTCGATTCATTCTCATTTAGGAAGGAAAACACGAAAATGAAGCAAATAAGTGGTCGTAAATCTTACACGGAATTTTATAAACCTACCAGGTAGACTTTTAAGTAGCAGCTCTACTTTTCCCAGGATAAACTGTTATACTTACGTCGAGAAATAGGTTTCTCTGTCTGCGCTGGTCTAGGTGTACGATTTTTTATGAAGCGGGAAGAGAACTCAATTCTCAAAACCATGGTGCAGAATTTGACGGCAAAGTACTCACTGGAGGCCAATTCAGTTATCAGCTAGACATCTTTGTCACTTGCGCTGAAAGGATATATCAGTGCTGAGGTCGGAATAGTTCGCTCACCTCGCAACGAAAAGCAATTGGCGAGAAAGACTCTTCCCTTAACTCCTCAATTAAGCCAGTGGCGATACTCAAGTGATAAGCGTGTGAACACTGTGGCCACCTCTGCAATAGAAGAGCAATGCTGCCTATCGATCCAATCGGTCTTTGAAAACCACTGCGCTACAGATGAAGCGACAGTTATTTGAGAAGGGATGTACATCGAGGATACAGCAGAATCATAGTGCATAACTGCGAGCCAGCTATCACCACACCGCCAGGGCAACGCGTCCGGAAGCAAGTATGGCTCATGAAGTCTTACCATAAGTGGTGCAATATGGGGACAAATCAAGGGCGGCATACCGTCAGCTTTCATTGCGAAGCAAGCGAGTCGACTAGTATTATAAAAATTGAGGTAATGGCTATTGGTACCTCTGAGATAAGACAGCTAAAAATAAATGAAGTTTTTTGAAGGGACAAGTAAAGGCTATGTCCCCGCTTTGGATTCTTAAATAAGACACATACAGGAGAAATATAAGTTTCCGCGTTTTAGCCACAAATGCGCAGCCTGTGAATAAAAATGCTTCTTTCCTGATCAGCTTTCTGCTCTCGAAACTTCAAGAAAAATGTCTGGCTGGCAGTTCACAGCATTAAATAAAAAGTAGGCGTAAAGGAGCCTGTATTTTCAACATATGTTGGACTAAACAATTTGCTTTCATCTTGCATAATGTCGGTATCCCATCGGTATCCTACTATTCACATGCAGGAGCTATGTAATGGCACTTTTTCGCCAATAATGCAGACAATAATCATAAAGTTTGCTTGTACCGTTAAACAAGTATGAAATGGCGTTATTGGCCGTGCAATAAAACAGGTCATTTTGCATGCTGAAACAAATATATAAATAATGATTAGGTCTCTGAAATATTTCTTCTGCGCTTTATCATTAACCACTTACCTTTAACTACTGTACATCACTCCAACGACCACAGCGATGTATCTTACACAGCTTCTAATTAAAATGAGAAGTAGCTTTAGCAGGAATTTCTGTTGTATGCTTTCCTCTGAGTGAAATTAGCATAATTTGAATAATTGTTTCCAGCAATATTTTTAGATCTTGTAATGATGCAACACGTATTTATTGAAGCGTATTAAAATTCTTGAACATTTTTCTCACTCTTGCATTTTTATTTTAAGGCGGTGGGAAATTCTACACTTTTAGCTCGTAAGTACCCTTCCACAATATACCGATAGCCTTTTTCCATCTTTTCTTTGATCGCAGCCTCGCAGCAGGACTCGACAGCAGTATTCCGAAAGTACCTAAATGCCACGGTGTCCGTGTCGAATATTCTATTGTCCATGTCGTAAGGCTTAGTGAGCGTGCACTCGAGGGGAAGCAGCAGCAACCAGCTCACTCTCGGCAGTTCTCCTGCACAGCCAAGAGTGACAGATTAACTCACGAACAAAACACAGTGAGGAAGAAAGTATAGTTTGTAACTTAAAAAATGTACAGGAATTTCGAACGTTGCACGGAGCTGTGATATTACAGAGAAATGGTCACCACTGCATCGAATTCCCGAGTTTGGCTCCCATGCTCTGTTTGCAAGTCCTATGCAAGCAATTCTTTTTCAGCCGCTAAGACTTGCCAGTGACTGCGATGTGATGCTCGCAAGTACAAAGTGTGCATGCATCGCGAACAGACCTCAAGAAAGACATATGTATGCGACATCTAAGCCTAATTGTGCAGAATCCAACCTAGGGAGCTTCTCGAATTGCACCTGAATGCTGAATTCCCTTCCAGTTGGCACACACTTGCTAGAGGTCAATATTCAATTGTGAAATATAGGATGAGCTAACTTATTTGATATTTAGCGGCAGCTCCCTCCAATGCATTTGATTTCGCTAACCGCTTGCTTTTAAAACCACTCATTATCAGAGAACGCCGAAACGTAAACGTTTTCATGTTAATGCGTTGTTAACATGACGGGAAACGTCATCTCGACAGCTTATAATTTGACACCACAGGATTTGTATCCTGAAATGCTCGGCAAATCGTTTTTTGCTGAGGCGTCTAGTAAGAAGGTTGTTAGGCTATGGTGAGCATATTATATGTACAATATGAGTGAACGACATCATCTACGACGTTAAGAAAATGGGGGGTGGGGTAAAGTTAGGTTGGTGACTGAATTACAAGGGGCAACAATGTGAACGATGACATCGGCGACAATAAGCAGCTTTCAGGTAAGAGATGTTTTGTACCACACGTACAGCACGGAAATTGGTAAACTAATCCCATTTATAGCAGGAGTGTGATTTCGGTTCCAAAGAAATTTTATTGAAACATTGTGCCAATACTTGAACATAAACACAAAGTTCTCATTACAGAGTTATAAATGAAACACTGCACTACCATACCAATTAAAAAGCAACAGTGTAAATGCTTCGTGACGGGGTAAGCCAAAGGTTTGAACTAGAAGTGTATGCGGTCCAGCATTTGGGCAATAAAAAAATCAGAAATTTTGTTCCAAAAAAAGAAAAAGAAAACCTGGTACAATCTTCATGGATGATCAGGCAAACGCACGCAAACTAAGGCAATGATAGCCTCAAGACATACTAACAAATAAATTACGCACAATCCGCAAAGGACGTGTACGTTATGTGAATTTGTGATTTTTCCCACTTGGATCCGACTGTTAATGTACCGTGCGGGCGATTCGAGAGCTGCTCTCTCCTGTGTTATATGTATATGGCGCGTTCATCACAGCCTTCGAATGGTATCCTCACCAGTCGCAATAAATTGTGCACCAAGAAAGCACCACACCAATTTGACACCACTAGCTTGTTTATGAGAAGTTTCATGGATAAAAGTGATGTCTCCACCTGCGTGGTGGCGCTGCGGAAGGTCGAGCCCAATTGTGAACATCAGGAGCCGCTCAAATGCTCACCGCGGTGTGGGTACTCTTGACAATGGCACAGAGTATGCCTGCATAGCCAAGGGGCGGAGCTTGCGCGGCATTACACATTCTTCAAGCTCATGCTTGATCGCCTGTGGCTGGTAACAAAGCATACATCTCTCATCCTGTGCCACACAATAGCTTTTCAGGCTGCCTTTTGTGAGAAGGACTCACCACGCGATGCGCCAGTGGAGATCTTTTACCGCATCAGGCAGCACGCGACTGTGACGTCCTTCCACGTTGAACTGGACAGAACAACTGTACGAGGGCTAGGTGGGAGCGCGCTGAGTGAGACTGCCTCGCACAATCGCGACGCAGTCATTATTCTCCAATTCTTATCATGGTAGACTTCCCGATTGGATATTCGTATGTCTGCAACATAGAAAGGCATGGAAGTCTGTAGCGGGGCCACTGTTGCCCAGCTCACGAGGTACGAGCACGCGTCGGTGATTACCGAGCCAGTACAAAACAATGGTCGTCACACGTAGTCCCTCCGGCTAAGTGTGTGAACCAATTCGTGCCTTGCAGACGAAAAATTGTTATGAAGCAAGACATGGTCCATCACGTTCTGGTCTCGAGAAAAGCGGAGATCGGCACGAGATACAAGGTCAGTAATGTGCTTCCAAAAACAACCAAATAGGACCGAGTTGAGAGTTCTGACCCCGGAACATAGCGACAAAGTCATACTTGTCACGTACAATAACTTATTGCAAATGTTTGTTTAATAAATTACGCCCATTCCTGTACCGAAACGGGCCTCGCTCTGAGGCGGCTACCTGCTATTCTATAGTGGCTACAATGTGTTGCCGCGTGCGTAACGAAACATCCCTATGCTGAGAACATGACACCTAATATTTTAACATGGTGGGCGCAGGATAGTTGATCTGTCACAGAGTGTGGGCGTTGACTTGGCGAAACAGCTTACTATTCTCCTCATTGAGGCGGTCCCAAAGAGTCGGCAATACTTGGCATGTACTTGCCCAAATCTAACTAAGCCATCTGCGACATGTAGTTGTAGCGCGACACCATCAGTGTAAGCTATGAGCTTTTCCTGCGTCGAGCCCGGCATCGGATGACCGCCTACCTAACTCGCGCTTTCCACGCGTCGCAGCAACGGATCAAGGGCTAGCGCGAAGAGTACTGGCGAGAGCGGGCCGGCCTGCCGCATACCTTGGGTCACTGCAAAGCGAGGTGTTGTCGTCCTGTTGAGGGGGACATCGGCTGCAGCGCGTCTATAGAGACAACCTAGATGATCCCTGAATGCTCGTGGGAAGTTGTAACACCCCACAACTGTAATCAGGTATTGATGCTCCAACCGGTCGAAGGCTTTTTCCTGGACAAGATTAACAATAATACCTGTACCCGGTCGAGCATCCGTGTATATCATGAGGTCGTGAACAACTGTGAACCGGGAGAAGCGTTTGCGGCCTGGTACTGACGAAAATATATAGGGGTTATAAGGGATCTTATAATTTGTATTGAGAATGGTGACTGGACGCCAGTTCGAGAGGTATCGCCCGTCTGATCCAGGTTTCAGCAGCAGCGTAATGCGGCGTTTACAAATATAATTTGGTAGTAGTTCTAATTTGAGTAAAACGTTTACCAACTCTAGGAAAGGCTTTTGGATCTTTGGCCAAGACACGAGGCAAACTTTTATGTGCGTACCATCTCAACCGGGAGAGGCACCACTTTTCATGTCGCATTAGGTATCCGAAACTTCACCTGCGGTAACTGGGCGAAAACGTGATTGCGCTCGCTCATCAGTAAGCTGTGGGAGAATGGAGCCGAACTCTGTAACCAGTGAATTGTACTCTGGACAGGTTTTGAACTGCTCTGAGGAGAACAGATCAGAGAAAGTGTTCCAGAACAAACGCTCGATGTCGCACCACTCGCAACTTTCCACCCGGGCTTTATTGAAACCTGATGCAACGTACGCGGACGTGTGTTCCCAAGGTTTTGCATGCCGTGATAGACCAACACCTCCGTGTCCGTGATGGGACGCCTGAGAGCCGACGATTCGCTACGGTTCTGGAGTGTTGGCACATAAGGAGTGAACAGCGGTCTAACTGAAACGAGAGGTAAGCTTGTGCTTCTTGCTTTCACGAGTCTCCAAGCTATGCTACTCTTATTCCGCAAGCAGTCTCTAAGAACTACCGCATCTCGTTCTCGCTTGCGACGTGCCGCACGATGTACGCATCCCTTCACTATTCCTTCAGGGTGTCTAGATCTCGTGGCCTAAGCGCGAGCTGCGCGAGAAACTAGGCGACTGCAACCTGAACTTTGTGTAAACTCTCTGGGTCATTCAGGAGGAAGAGGAGAAGAAAAAACTTTATTTAAATAAAAAAAAATGTAGACACTCACAGGAGGACCTTTTAGTCCAAGAGCCCTCTGGCAAATGCATGAGCGCGCTCATTTCCGAGGATATCCTCGTGCCCAAGAACCCTTGCGATGGTGATGGAATCGGGAGGGGTAGTTAGAGTAGATAATATTTTAGCAGATTCGTATGGGAGGGTTAATCGCAGTAGATATCTGTAGGCGGGTTGGGAATCTGTGCATATTGTGGTGTGCTGATTCTGCAAGTGAATGATGTGTGCAATAGTGAGTGTAATGACCAAGGACTGAAACGTTCAAGTGTCACAAGTCGCTGCGCTCTTCTGGTCGAGCGGGTAACTGCAAGGCGAGGGTGAGCGGGCGATGGTCAGCTATGAGTCCTGCGCCTGCAGGGATATCGAGAACACGGCTCTGTATGAAAGCACCGAAGAGCTCGTAGGACCCATACACACGGTCCAGCAGACTGGAGCTGAACGTCCGATCCTAGTAGGTTTAAACGCATCTCTATGTAACTAGGCGTGATGCAGCGCACACTGGGCAATGATGCTTTGCAGCTCAGAGGTGCGCACTCTGCTGCAGCTTTGTGCCATACTCACATTTGACATTTTCGGCAAACAAGAGCGTATGGCCATCACAAAATGGTGACAAAGAAACAAAAAACATTATTGGTCTGGGAGTGGTCGGCGGGCGCATATACGTTATGTCGTGAATACTCATTTGAAGATAATAAATGTCAGCAACAATATTTCTGCCTTCAGTGTCAAAGAAACAACGGCTGCCATCAGGTAAGCTGCGCCAAAAACCACTTTCACACCTCGACTCCTACTGTAGATAAAAAATAAACTTTTAAGACAAAACAAGTTAATGTTATTCACGTCATGCCAAATGTGGAAATTGCACTCTTGAACAAAAAGCAAATCAACCTTGTGGGACTTGTTGAAATGAACGACCTCATGATGGTTATACGTACTGTGATAGCTTTGAATTTTAGGCGTGAGCATGCTCAAAAAAGTGAAAGTACAAATATAAGAAAATAGCCACTTTTCCCGCGGAAATTCGATAAAGATATCCTCCGAGGAGGTACATGTGTCATCTGCGGTGGGATGGCCACCGCGTGGATTCTTCACCATCCGAGCAGTGAAAATCCATCGGTGTCTCTCGGGGAAGCCGGACCTCTCGAACACGCTGGACATAGGCCGGCTTGCTTAACAATGGAGGAAGGGACCCCTTGTCAGAGCCACGAGGGGACCAAGTTGTTCGGGCATACTGCGATAAACTGTCCTTGCACCTTGTGTCGTCCTTGTCCGCCCATGAGCCTCAAAGCGGCAAGAAAACCATAAGAGGAAGGTCGTTGCTACCTGCGCTTCCCAAAATGCGGTAATATGCCGGAAGCTAACGCTATTTGATGCAAATAACCGGCTGGACTACAAGCGAGCTGCTTATCTAACAGCTCCTGCGATAACTGGGCTTACCGTGCCACCTCTGACGTAACCGCTGCGTTCGCCAGCTGCTGCTGCTGAGACGCCACCGGCGTTGGCTCGCCGTTTGCCTTGAGATCAGCGTCACGCCAGTAGCCCAATTGCATACCTCGGGGCCACCACGAACTGTCGTCGCCGCTGGAGGAAAGGTTGTAGGCTTGATGGCCGCAGGAGCTCAAAGTTTCGCGTCGTGCACGAGCTGTGGGTCCCCGCGTCTTGCTCCGGCTCACTGGTTTTCAGGTTTTCAGTGGCATCTGGACCGCCACCTCGAAGGAACACCGCTGCGTGCAATCTGCAGTGGCGAGCTTCCCGCCGCACCTCTTCCAATCTGTAGTGCATCCCCCTGTGGCATGCCCGAAGGCTGCGCACCTCTCGCACCTTGCGGTTTTGCACCCCGCCGCCATGTGGCCCGCCAGGTTTCGCCAAGCGTAGACTCTGCATCCCCCGGTAATCTAAAACGACCTATTGGCCCTAGATGAGCACGGAATAGAATACCGGGTTCCGTATCTCGCGCCGCACTACCCTCGTACCGGTAAACTTGCGCGGGTTGTCCTTCAATGCCACGTGCAGCACTCCGCGCAACTTGCGGAAGGGAGCCAACGCCGCAACCAGGACGTCAACTGTCACGAACGAAAGTAGCCCATAAATGTTATAAAATACTACAAGGGGACCCAATGGGTCCGCGGGGACACATTGATTGTCGAGGTTAACGGCCACGGACGTTGGCAACTTAGTGGCGTGTGCCTTAGATGGCACGCACACACGGCACTTGCCTATTTACTGAAGGTGCGGCACACCGTCGGCACTACCGATTTGCTTGATGCGTCGATGACGTCGTCTTAGTGACTTGGAGTGCCCTCAGGCGCTACTAGGTAAACACAATGTGCCTTGAGAGGTGTTCGCGGAGCTGGAGGTGGTGCATGGTTGCCCACCGTTGCCTGGCCCGCATACCCGAATCGAAGTTGCTGGCCCTGGGCAAGCTGGACAGCGGTGAAACCTTATTCGTTTCAGAAAAAGCCTTAAACAGAGCAATATCTAAACGTGCTGTTTATGCTTTTATGTTGATCCTTGTCGTGGGCGGAAGTGTAGAGTAGCACTACCATTTAGAAATATTGTTACACTATCTCAGGCAAACACCCGGCTGTTCCCGTTGCTCATGATCACTTTGCGACTGTAATTTAAAAGCAGATGATATGTCTTTTATGTTCTATATACTTTTTGTATTCAAAATCTAAAAAATAGAGGGGTTAAACGATGCTGAACCGAATGTGGAGCGAAATCTTTGGCTACGGGCGACCGAGTGTTGCATCGAACACAAGCAGCATTTCGTTAAGGGAATCAAAGCTCACTGCTATTCTGGGCAGGATCCACTTTAATGGCCTGCGCAGGCGATGCCGGCAGACGCCTTCATGCTCCACTCAGTCCGCGGTCCGCGTGCTTGCGCAGTGTGGAAAATACATTTCTCCTCCTTTCCGCACCGGCACGCGCATCTGGCTCTACCATCCTGCTCCTTTCTGTAACAAGCGCAGCGGCGGAACAGCTGTGGAACACTGCAGCTTATTGCTATGGTAACGGCACATTGGAAGTGTAGCCTGAGGCCGGCTCTGCGAAATGCGCATCCACTAGCCTAGTGGAGCTGTCAATACAAAAAGCTTTCAAAATCAGTGCAGCTGATAAGAATTTCCTCTTGCGTGCATATTGACCATTGTTTTTCTAATTGATGATAGATGCAAACTGTGATCACGCCACAACAAAAGGCAGCAGCCACCACTTTTATTCCTTTGTTTCTTCAGTTTGCTTAATCTGAAACGACAATGTTCGAACTGAAAAGGAAATGTTTCAGTGGCAGAGCATGCATATTAAAGTAATTCTTATAGCTGATATTTGTGGCACCTCTGAAGACAGTATGACTCAAGAGTCACGTTAAATACATTGTGTTGTCCCTATCAAATGCACTCAGTGCTGTTAACAAGAAGCAAGATCTAGAAAGTATTACAATGATCTATAGCCCCCACCATCATAGTTATTACAGAATTTTCATTACATCTTGACATGAGATTAGCGGTGTCGAAATTGCTTTGTCAGGTTATGGAATTTAGTGTAATGACAAAGATTCCAGAAACGTTGAAGTATCCACACGTTTTAAACAATGCCTAAATAATTCGAGAATGCCTCGCCCTATTTTATTGAAACGTGTCATTGTGAACGTTGCGCTAGAGAGTTTTCATCATCTGATTGGTGTATTTTGCTGCCCTCTAAATTGTAGCCCTGCATGTCATGAAAATCTCAATGAAATTTCCCTTATGTATAGAAGTCAATACTCTAGCAGACAGATTGTTGACCGCTGATTTTATTGTTCATAATGCTTATTGAATTAATAAAATTCCAATCGTGCGTTCTCATGCTGCTGAGCCTTCTGTAGACATAATTCTGTTACACAATGTAACCGAATTAGCAAAACTGCCTGTGCACCTTGATGGTGTCCTACCTGAAAAAGCTATGCAAAATATATGAGATAACTTCCCACATAGATTCGCATACTAAACTCATACTAGGCTTGTACAAATCTCATATCACCTGATGCAAGTATAATGCAACGTATGACCTGTGCTGGAGTTTGGTATGAAAAACTTTACACAATATTATTATGGTTCGTAGTTTTTTCACGGCAGTAAAGTTCATAAAGTTTATAGTTATCCCTCGCCAATGACAAGGTTATGCTTATGAACCATAACATGACCATTTTAAAAATGATTGCAAACCACAGAATAGTGTCTCTGAACCTGAATTTGAAGAATGTCATCATCATCATCATCATCAGCCTGACTATACCCACTGCAGGGCGAAGGCCTCTCCCATATTTCTCCACTTAACCCGGTTCTGTGCTAGCTGCATCCACTTGACCCCTGCGAACTTCTTAATCTCATCCGCCCACCTAACTTTCTGCCGCCCCCTGCTACGCTTTCCTTCCCTTGGAATCCAATTTGTTACCCTAAGCGACCATCGGTTATCTTCTCTTCGCACTACATGTCCTGCCCATGTCCATTTCTTCTTCTTAATTTCCACTAGAATGTCGGTAACTTGAGTTATTTCTCTGACCCACTCTGCACGCTTCCTATCTCTTGATGTTACCCCTACCATTTTTCGTTCCATAGCCCTCTGGGTTGTTCTCAACTTAAGTAGAACTCTCTTGGTTAGCCTCCACGTTTCAGCGCCATAGGTGAGTACAGGTAAGATGCAACTGTTATATACTTTTCTCTTTAGCGATACCGGTAAGCTGCTAGACATAATCTGCGAGTGCTTGCCAAATGCGCTCCATCCCAATCTTATTCTTCTTGTTATTTCCTTTTCATGGTCCGGATCTGCCGTTACTACCTGTCCTAAGTAGACATATTCGCCTACTACTTCCAGTACTTCGCTACCTAATGTAAACTGCTGTTCCTTGCCGAGGCTGTTAAACATTACCGTAGTCTTCTGCATATTGATTTTCAAGCCTACCTTTCTACTTTTCCTGTCTAGGTCATCAATCATTATTTGTAGTTCATCTCCCGAGTTGCTTAGCAAGGCAATGCCATCAGCAAATCGCAGATTACTGAGGTATTCTCCATCTACCCTTATTCCTAACTGCTCCCATTCTAAGTCTCTGAATACTTTCTCTAAGCAAGCTGTGAATAGTACTGGGGAGATTGTGTCTCCTTGCCTAACACCTTTCTTTATGGGGATTTTGTTACTTTCTTTATGCGGAACTATGGTTGCTGTGCAGCCACTGTATATATCTTCCAGCACTTTCACGTACGGATCGTCTACCCCCTGATTTCGCAATGCCTGCATCACCGCCGAGGTTTCAACTGAGTGAAATGCTTTTTCGTAATCAATGAATGCTATGTATAAGGGCTGGTTATATTCCGAGCATTTTTCTATCACCTGATTGATGGTATGGATATGATCGATAGTAGAGTACCGTTTCCGAAACCGTGCTTGATCCTTTGCTTGATTGAAGTTATAGGTGTAGGTGAAGAATGTATAAAATTTTAAAAACTAAGACTTCATTCTCGATTTTTCTCGCGCAGTGACGTGAAATTACAGTCGCGAGTGATGTGAATGCACCGTAATATTGCGGAATGTCGGTGCGCGAAAAAAATTGCATTCTGCGCCATCTATCGACACCACCCGCACTACCGCCTATCGCGAAAATCTGTATTGTCACTCTTACTTTGCGCGCATCGTACTGTGTCGAAACCGGTGTCAATAGGCGCTTTGATAGCCGGCTAAATTGTGCCCCAGCCAATGTAATGCGTGAATTTTACCGCTTTTCGCTGACATGATGTCTTCTCTGATACTCCTATAGGTTTCGCTGGTGTAGTCATGAATTTTCAAAGCTCACGTACCGTCTGTTGCAGAAGTTTGCGGCCCAACGCGCCGGGCAGAGGAGCAGTATCGCTCCCGAGAGGCGGCGCTGGGCCCGCCGGCGCTGCCTGGTGACGTAGCTATAAAGAGTGAGGAGGCTTGTTCTCTTCTCCTCATCCCGCGGTTGATATCGCACATCTTTGCTCTCAGCCGCGGGATGAGGGGAAGAGAACAAGTCTCCTCACTCTTTATAGCTGCGTCACCAGGCAGCGCCCGCGGGCGCAGCGCCGCCTCTCGGGAGCGATACTGCTCCTCTGCCCGGCGCGTTGGGCCGCAAACTTCTGCAACAGACGGTACATGCACAGTAAACCTTACCAGAAGAGCTCAAATGTCAGGATGGCTAAAAGTTCCTGGTCAGGAAGAAGCTTGGAATATGAATCCATTTGCGAACAAAATTGGATGTGGTTTAGCTCTGTTTAAACCTGGTAGAGTGGCGAGAACTAAATACTCCGGCTACGCATAGGTTTCGCTTGAAGGTAAGACACAGTTTACGACACAGCTTGAACTTTATTTTTATACCAATGGAAGAAGCTTCAGTGGTCAGTATAGTAGTTAGACAATGATGCTACTTCACACATGCGCACAATTAGCGTGTCGAAGCGGCGATAGACTCCTGAATAAAAACTAAAAACAGTTGCTACGACTGTGGTGCCTAAAATTAAACCTTTCGAATTCCGCTACGTCATGCATAGTAATGTTCTAACTCAGGTTACTAAACACAAACACTCAGAAGCTAAAATTACGCAGGGACTGAAATGGTACGACCATAGCACATATTAGGTAAACAATGCAAATAAGGGACTAGGATATTTAAGAAGGACCCTTAGCAAATCACCAACAAAACTACACTACTTGCACACAAATCTTTTATTGAACCGATTTTAGAATATGCCGCAGTGTAATGGTACTCATGCAAAAGACTAATTTTACCAAATTTCTGAATACGTTGCGTAAACATGTCTGATTTATTTTTAATTATTATAGCTTGAAGCATGTGCATCTTCCTTTTGCTCAATAAAAATGTAGTAAACTTATAAGCAGGAAGACATCACGAAGTAATAGACAAGCAAAATTCTCATTTTCATTAGGCCGCCAAGCAGGAAACTTAATATTTAAATACAAATAATCAATATTTATTGTAGAACACACGTATTCAGAGGTGCATTTTCTCTTCGGACAATCCGTATCTAGAACGACGTACCGAGCAAATGTATTTATGTGTACTAACTACCATGTCTTCTTTTCTGATTGTGTGCTACAACACACAGCAGGCTTTCCTGTCGTCGTAAATGCTTATGCTCTATGTACAGGTGTGTACGCGTTGTACATATATTTTCATGCCATCCTTCACTCCATGGATTGTACATTGTATTGCGCTTGACTATTCGGAACTTCACCTATGGCTTGAGTCTCAGGCGGGAAGTTTGCAATAAATACGAAATAAATTGTTAATATGTACATACTTATAGCATTCCCCACGGCTACACTCCTTTTTCGTGTGCTTATTTGTAGTGCAGCGACGAACATAGGGGGACATTTAAGATCTGTATTCAAGGGTAGCAAGCTATTTCTAGTACATAAACCTTTCGACTACCAGTACCTTCTTTCCAGTACATATATTTTGCTATTCGGCTTGCCACTCACCTCGTCGCTGCTATTTAGGACTCTCACACACTCATTTTCATAGTCTTGTGATCTAACAGAGTATGTGAAAGGCTATACGACCCAGGCGTAAACAGGTCGTACTAATTTGCCTGAGCTGCCTCGGAACGGCATGCCTCACTCGATATGCAAGATTCTTATTAAGTTTATTACCACCCCACGCCCAAAACAGAAAGAAGCTACCTGAGTGGGTGGCTCACCCCAATTCCATCTATCACCTTAATTAGTGGCTTACCTCAACCCAACAATCAATCAGTCCAAGTCACCTTCGAAATGCCACCAGCAAGCAACAGGGCCGCGATTTTTCACTCTAAGTGCCGGCGACAACAGCGGCGAATTTTGTGACTAACAGGAGCGTTTAGTGCTGTCGAATGAAGATGTGTAAAAGCTATATTGTCCGGTCCAGAATATGATGCTAACTAAACAATGCAAGAGGTGATTACCATCTTTCTTTTTGAACTCGATGAGCATGTCTAATGGAGTCACGGTGAAATTTATATCTATTATGTGTTCGACCTGGTCTCTCGTAAACTTTCCTTTCAGATGAAACGAGGTGGCATTTTGACCGAGGTAGCAGCCAAAAGTTACCTCTCCATCGATTTCTGCAGGGTCTGAACATGCTCCCCTGAAAAATAAGATGGCAACACAAGCATAGAGTGTAACAGGGAACAAAAGATCATGAAAGAATTTATATTTCCGCTTAAGAATTTAATACCATTTACGTCCAATGTCCTCAACTCGCATAAGTTATGGGAGATATGTCTCAGCGTAAAAATTGCAAGAATACACTTCTGTAAGCCCGTTGTACGCTTGCGCAGATTGTTTTCCAACCACAGAAGATGCACGTGACGTTGATTCTCTTGCATTTAGTTTTGTGTTCCAAATTGTTTGCCCCAAAGGAACGCGGCTGTCCACTATGACAGACCCTGCAAGGGCGCGTAACCCTGTCACATGACCGGCGCACCTAATAATTCTAGAATTTCAAGGGGTGTTATGACAAAACACTTTGTGCTGACAATCCAGCGCATGACTATTTCCTGGAGCCTCGTGGCATCACACCAATCTGTTGACTAATCAGCGCAATTAAGATGTATTCTATCACTCGTAATGCTGCACGATGTACCTAGATGTAGAGCTGCTTCTAGACCACCCTTTGCTCTTTACTTCGGAGTGATTGTCTACACAGTGTATTATTTCCTGTCATTTCGAGACGCACAAGGAGGCAGTGGCAGTCGCTGTAAGCGATGGTACAAACGCCACCCGCTCGCAGAATCGGACACAAAGTTGCAAGCGCTACCAGAGCTATTGCGTTGATTGCGACTAACAGGCTAGGACGCCCACAGTTGTGTGCTGAATGGCCCAGGTCGCGAACTTGTATCATTCAGGAGTCCTTTGGGTAATCTATAACCGTGGCGGGAAAGATATATAATGAAGCGGATGCCATGTATAAGCTACTGTATGGCACATCACTGACCGAATGAGCATTGAATAACATCGGCGACAATGTCTGAGAAGATTCTGTTCTCTTTCTTCATGCCAGTTATCAGTGTACCACGTGCTTTTGAGGAGCCTACCGCGATTTTCACCTTAGATAAATCCTCCTTCTTCGGCATGTTCTCTTACTAGAAGGATGAGGATTCTACAGCCATGCCAATGTTTTACTATCTGCTTTTGACAAACACGCCCACCTTACTAAATTATACCATGAAGTGCTAAATGAAGCGTACAATATTTTAAAATATCGCGGTGGGCTCATAAATAGAGGCACGTGCTGAGACACCTGCTCATGCTCAAGAAGTGGAAGCTGTGACAGATTTTCTCTTCTTGGGCTCCAAGATTACCCCGGAAGGAGACTGCAGCCATGAAATTAGGAGGCGCCTGCTTCTGGGAAAGAGAGCCATGGTTAGCATTGACCGCCTAGAAAAGAGCAGAGACATTAGTTTGCCAACCAAGATACGTATAACTTGTGCTATGGTTTTTCCAATTGTGATGCATGGATGCGAGAGTTGGACTGTGAAGAAGGCTGACCGCCGAAGAATTGACGCGTTTGAATTGTGGTGCTGGCGGAGATTCTAGAGAGTTTCTTGGACCTTGAGCTCAGAGACACCAAAAACACACTTGAGGCGTTCACAACCAGGCCGTACTGCCGTCGACGCTTGAACAGAGGGCGTAGGTGTTGCTCACGATCGTCAGGCGGAGGGCTCGCGATGAGGACATCATCTAGATACGCGATGACAGGCGGCAGGCCCCATGTCACCTCAGCCATGAACCACTCTAAGGCTTGAGCCGACTTGCGTAGCCCTAAAGGCACCCGCACATACTCAAACAAACCAAAGGGAGTTGTAATGGTGGTCTTAGGTACGTCAGCGGGTTCGGTGGGAATTTGGTGCCATGTCTTCACAGTTCAATTTTGCTAAACATGGCACAGCCGGCAAGGCGCGACGTAAAATCCCAGATGTTGGGCAGCAGATAGCTGTCGTGGACAGTCTTCGCATTCGACGTCTGACAGTCGCCACAGGGAAACCAGTCACTGCTATCCCGTTTCGGCACTAGATACCACGTGCTGGAGAACGGGCTTATAAATGCCAAGTGGCAGCATGTGGTTGAGCTCACGTTTGGCGATAGCGAGACAGTCTCCAAAGAAGCGGTGTGGTTGAACACCTATGGGTGGACCCCGGGTGACGATGTGGTGTGTCACCGTATGTTTGGGCGCCTGAGTGAGGTTGCATGGCTTGGTCAGCTCCGGGAAATCCGCCAGCACTTTTTCAAACTTGGAGGAAGGTATCCGAGTGTGGATGCCCATGATCGCAAGCTCGGTCAAGATCCCCGAGATGGAGGGATGCGTTAGACCGTCAGTAAGACGACGACACCAAACGCTGAAGTCCAAGTCGAGGTATGAGAGGAAGTCTGAGCCGATGATTGGGTGAACCACATCTGCGATGACGCATACCCATCGAAAATTGATGCAAAGCTCGAAATCGAGGGTGAGAGACCTTAGTCCATACGTGGCTATTGACGAGGTGTTGGAAGCACCCTGAGGACTTGAAACGATCAGCCTTAGTCGGTGGAAACACGCTTATTTCCTCGCTCGTGTTTCTAAGGAACCGGATGCCGGAGAATATGTAGGCGGCTCAGAATATTAATAGGATTTCGGGATAGCTGGGATTTCGAGCTTGACGTGTGCGCCAATGAGCGTGATGATTGAGATGAGGTGGTCGAGTGCCCTGGGGTAGGCTGAGGAGGGCAGGAACTGAGGCGGCAAGCTCATCGAGACAGGCCTCTAGGCGCGAAATCGCCGGGTGTGTAGACAGCAAAACATCAGTGACGGATGGGGAGGTGGCCTCATGAATGTTAACGGCGAGCTCAGCGAGGCAGTCGAGAGTGACGTCACCGGCTGCCGCAAGGGCGAGACGAATGGGTTGGGAAGGGCGTTGGGGGAAAAGCGGTCGAAGCTAGCCTAAGTGGTTGGAGGTATATCGTTCTCATAGAGAAGCTGGTGGATCCGGCGCAGAAGCTGGGAAGCGCGGCGATTACGAAGGTCTTCCTCGGTAAGGAGCTGCTGGAGACGGAAGCACTTCGACGGTAACTTTTCAGGTGCTGATATGGTGTATTACCCGCAGGAGCAAAGAGAACGTCAGAGCTCGTTGGCAACGTCGGGAGGAAGACTTGAGGTGGCATAGTTGTATCCCGTCGTCTCCGAGCTGATGAGGTCAAGGCAAAATTGCGCCTTGATCTGGTGAAACCAAACTTGCGGATTCGGGGGCCAGAAAGGTGGGAGACAAACCTCCAGTGACAAGGCGTCCTGCGGACGTGAGTCCTGTTCCGTCGATGTGCGGCATCGCTCATTTCTCCTCCTAGGTCACCAGATGAAAGCGTAACGTCTCAGGAGCGAAGGAACAGGACTGCTGTTCATTGGCACTAGAACAAGACTGCCTGCAGAGAATGCACGAACCACGCCCAGGCGCCGTATTTATTTATTCGCCGGGCGGCGCGCGATATCCCGGTTCCCGGCGCTACTCAAGAGGGCGCTGCACATCCAAAAGAATTACAATCTTTTTGGATGTCCAGCTGATATTTATAGATTACAAATGAAAATTACAGGGAGAAAGATGTCAACTCCAGAAATGATGAGACACTCGTTTCAAAAGCGTTTGGAGCTTGTCAGCTCCGTGTTTTTCACAAGGTTGACGGACATTAACAATTGCTTGATTAACGACAAGAGGCTTACGTACACACAAGATTAGTATTGAATGTATCAGCAATCATCCAGTTGCCTTGCATGGCAATGTCCCCAGCTTGATAATCGCTCTTCTCGCAGCTAATTTTTCACGTTTTGTTACCTATTTTCTCATTTTTTTGCTCTACAAATTAAACGCGGACAATTCTTTGGTGGATTCCCCAAACACTTTCAGAGATCAGGATGGCAGACAAAGGATTGCACCTGCACCTACTATCTGTTCTGTGTTCCGCCCTCTCTATCTCAGTCGTTAAAGAGGCTATCCAGGACCGGCGCTGGTCCCGACTCACAATACGCACCATGAAGAATCAATCTTTCCGCAACTAGAGGAGCTATCAAGCTCCATAGTGGTACGCCTGGGTGAATAGAATGGTCAGTCTGCTCCACCGAAAGAATTCTACCCATTACGACAAAAGCCTGGATTGCATAAGTGCCTAAACCATGGATAACACACAATTGTGCTGATGGATCTAAGTGAAATATGGTTCCAATGAAAACAGCGTTTTCTAGCACCTTGACTAAATAATTTTCACGTGTACGCTACCCAGTGTGCAGGGAGGCTAATTAGCTATAAACACAAACAAAAAAAAACACCACCTTTATGTAAAAGAGACTGAAAGTCTTGTGGTAGCTGCATGACACGGAAAGTAAACATTTCTCTTTTTTTTTTGCGTGAGCACGAACGCATTGACCTGCCGTCTTTTCTTACTTAGAAATCCAGAAGAGATCAAAATCTGATCTATTGAGTTCCATCTATTGGGCTCTTTCTGAAATTTATGCAAACCTATGCTGGATGACATTTAACACAGGAGCAGTTAAAATCTTTTTTCCTAAATGATAAAATACGAGGAAACTGCGCACAAAACATTTTCTAAGGCCAGAAAAAACTCATAGGACAAAATTTGAAGTACGAAGTCTTCAGCTGTGGTAGGAAACCTCCATTTACCGCAAGTGTTCTTAAAGACATACTGAAAACCCGTTACTTATAATGTATCTAATAAATCTCCAATTTTTTAGACTTTTCCGGTGCATCAAATGTTAACCAGCATCGCAGAACAAACGCATGTCTGAAAGAATTTACGCACGGGACTACCGAGAATAAACAGCAGCTTCAATCGTAAAGTAAGTGATAATGTCGTATGGGTTCGCGACTCCTGTAGTGTACAATACAATCCGGCTGGCGGTGGCGGCAATGTGCTTATTCTTCATTTGCAAGCTGGTCACGGAAATTCGAATGGCCGAAAGTGATCACCGAATTGAATTCTTAATGTCAAGAAATATTCTTATGTTTGCAAGCACTTTCCCGTGTTTTGTATTAGTTATCTCACTTGATATAGGTTTTCGCCGTGCCCGGAATATCTTCTGCGAAATCAGTCAAGTAAGCCACTGTTGTTGGAAAGAGCTGACCAGGTGTGGACAGTACAATGGTGCAGTTAGGCAGCACGTCTTGGTTTGTGCGATTCCAGAGGTCATTGCCACTCTGCCTGATAAAATCTTCAACGTAGCGTGTAGCGTCAGCATAATCACTAGCCCGCGCATCTGGAAACAAGAAGACCGAGAGTTACAACCAGAGCGATGGTTTTTATATATGTGTTGAGACACCCTAGGCATCTTAGTGTCCGAAGCACGTTATGTTGAATACAAAGATAATCTAACAGCAAAGAATGCATTTCCATGATTTGCCGTTTTCGGTAGTAATTTGAGAGTATGCAGTACAAAACATAAGCATTTTATTTCGCTGGTTTGAAATCGTTTTGTTCATCTATATCTGCCTCCAAGAAGAAAACCACACATTGCAAACTTCTGCTATAATGCCTTTCAGATCTCAGTTACCACAACGTCCATCTGCGTCTGGACAGCAGGCGGCTTGTTCCGCGCATTCGTTGATTGCTGAACAACACGTTTGGCTCTTGCTTTAGTAGCATTTTAGTAGCATTTTTGTATTAGTGTTTCTTAGCCAGTTGCACACACTTTGACAGCATTCCTAATAACGTAGTGAATGTTAGAAACCACCGACCTTAGTTAACCATATGCAAAGCACGAGGTGTATGTGACTCGTTGTTCGGGTGCTTCACTAGCCAAGACCTTTCTTGCGAGGATCGGTGTCGCAACAAATAAGGCGTTCTCTCTGTTCGGGCGCCTCGTTACCGCCAGCAGCTCTTGCCGTATCGGTATAGGCTCGTGATTGTTGCTGTCGTCGCGAGTGATGTCAGAAGAAAAAACAGAGGGACTTACCATCTACCTCCGACTGAATCCCCACCGCTGCCTATTGCTATGAGGGGAAGGCTTAACATGTCTGACAAGACTGAAAGAGGAGACGCACGACACAAAAGCTGTTGGCTGCCGGATCCTGTGCAACGACAAATGCTTTAGGATTGTCCCAGTGGAGAGAAGCGTCCACCACAAACGGCGTAAGCCTCTCTGTTCCTAGCTCTTTTCATACCACATGGGGGCATCAACCATCTTTGATGGGAACGTTTGTGCTAAACGCCGTTCGATAATCCTCCCCATATACTCGACAACGAAGAGCAATCCACTGCGCACGAGAGTGGAAGTAAAATGGGCGAGGCCTACAGTTGCAGCGGTGCAGATTTTAATATATTTTTAGCGGAAAAGGGTCCTATTTTGCACGCCGGTGTTATTGTCATATGGAGCGAAAGATTAAGGGCAAGGCTCTGGTAGAGAAATGACCCGGCCATACACTGATTGGTTGCCGCATTATGTGATGTCAGGACGACCCATGGCATGGCAGGCACTCCCAGGATACGGTTCTCGTAAGAGTTTAAAAGGCGAGGTTATGAACTTGACTTCCAGGGCGCGTGATTTAAAAGTAAAAAACGATAATATTGTGCAGCGGGGTTATGTCCGCAAAACTTTCTTAAAGTGGAGACTTTATATGGATTTATAGACGATATGGCCGATCACATAATGGGAGGCTTACGGCTGCATGCTAATAAAAATGTGCGAGATAACGTAGGCAGAAAGAAGCAGTTACTAAGTGGTCCATTACCAAAGTTCATGTCGTGAACGTCAATCCTGAATGCCATCCGCAGAGGGGAGCCATTAATCATTTTGCATTGGACCCTTAAAGGCGAAGCTAAATATCCCCCCAGTGGTTTTAAAGCAGATATTGCCTAAATGCTGCAATACGATAGATCCCAAAGTATCGATTTATTTCTTTTTTCAGGCCCAATCACATAGCTACTCGCACAAGCAACTTCAAGGTGAGTAAGATGGAGTTCCAGTACTTCCTCACCGACACATCATCATCAGCCTGGCTATAACCACTGTTACTATATCCTGTCTCGGATAGAATAGATCGGCTTTTTCGTAATCAATGTACGCTATGTATAAGGCCTGGTTATATTCCCAGCATTTATCTACCACCTGGCTGATGGTATGGATAAGATGGATAGTAGAATACCCTTTTCGAAAACCTGCTTAATCTTTTGCTTGGTTGCCGTCTAAGTTTGTCCTGATTCTATTAGCGATCACCTAAGTAAATACGTTATAGGTAACAGACAGTGAGATGATTGGTCTACTTTTTCAAGTCCTTAGCGTCCCCTTTGTTATGAATTACCACAATTTTTGTGTTCTTCTATGGTTCCGGTGCCATCGATGACACCAAACAGGGTATACAGGGTGGCCAGTTTTTCTAGCACGATATTCCCCCCCGTCCTTCAGCAAATCTGTAGTTATCTGATCCTCTCCAGCTTATTTCCCCCTTTTAATAGTTTCTAGTGCTTTCTTGACCTCGTCCTTCGTCACTGGTGGAACGTCTGCCTGTTTTCCCTACCGCCAATCTCATTACGGTCCTGACTACTTTGGCTACTGTAGAGATCTGTATAGAACTCCTCGGCTACTTTCAGTATCTTGTCCATATTCGTGATGACATTGCCCGCCTTGTCCGTTAGCCAGTACATCTGATTTTTGCCTATGCCCAATTTCGTCACCGCTTTAAGGCTTCCGCCGTTCTTTCCAGCATGCTCAATTTTCTCCACGTTTTACTTCCTTATATCGGCTACTTGGAGCTTATTGAATATCTTTGCTAGCTCTGCTAATTCTGCCTGATCTGTTGGATTGAAAGCTTTCATACTATCGCGTTTCTTAATAGAAGTTTTCACCTCCTTAGAAAGCTCACCTGTATCCTCTCTAACTATACTAATGCCTACTTCTACAGCGCACTCAGTAATATCTGAAATTATTGTTTATTGCTTCTAGGCTAATGTCATCTTCCTCAGTTACAGCTGAATATCTATTCTGTAGTGAGATCCTGAACTCTTCTGCCCACTTCCTCACCGCTAACTCGTTGATGGATTTCTTTCTTACTAACCTGTTTCGTTACCTCTACAGATTTAGACCAATTCGAGACCTTGCCATCCTGTAGTCACTGCATCGCACTTTCCTGATTACCTCTAAATCCTGCATAATGGCGGGGTTGGAACACGGTATGGAAGTCAATTTAATTTTTATCTCCCCGTTATGACTATTTCATCTCCACTTCCTGTTCTTTCGCTTGCTGAAGATTGTGTGCATGATTATTAAGTTACTGCACTTTGCAAACTCAACTAGTAACTCCTCCCTGCTATTCCTTGATGCAAAGCTATAGTCACCCACTGCCTGTTCTTCTGCCTCATGTTTTCTCATTTGGGTACATACGGAAACAGCACATTTGTTTCCGGATGTACCCAAATGACAGAACATGATGCGGGCAAACAAGCCGACTAAACATTGTTTGTGTTAATTAAGTTTCCTGAATTATGGTATTGATAATTCGTCCCCGACTCAATATCGCTTGCATTTAAAGCCCTCCTACCACGCAGTTTTTAAAGGTGTTCTACAGATGGCCCTCAATACGGCTGAGTTTCTGTACTTCGCTTTCATTGCGGCGATGTGCCCAATGTTCCCTGACACTGCCAGGTAGTTGTACCACAATGTTACATCCACTCCTCATACCTATCACTCAATCTCTAAGCTTATAGAAAAAACTATGCTAAAGAAAAGCCTTGACTTTTTATTACCAAACTACACGTACCTGAAAACACACAATGAAACTTCTCATATAAGACCTCCGGCTCACCCGCGGTCATTGGCCATCGGCGTCTCTGTCAGGTAAAGATGCTTCATGATTATTCCTTTAATTAGCAATTGAATTTTCTAAACCTGACAAAAAAATGCTTTTACCGCACAAGGCACGTCCCTGGCAGAGACCTCGTGCACAGAGGCTGGTAGTATTGAGAAAGGAGTCTCAACGCCGGAGCTTTGACCGCGATAAATGCGGTAACGCTGCCCGACACCAACAAGAAAATCAAGTCATTTTTCGAAATGGAGCCATGGTAGCACAATCAATAATAGACATACCTATATTTCCTACTCCCACTGTCCCCAACTTTTAAATCCCTAAAGACTGTATTAAAAATTAAATTGAAGCACCGTGCAGAAGGTGCAGTACCTCGAGATCGAAATAAAAATGACGCTTCAAGCAAAATATGATAAATTTAAATAAATGCATGGCAACCTTTGCTCAAGGACTCTAAAGGTCAGTTTTTCTATTTAAATGTTTGGCAAATACTCCATTTCAAATAATTTTGTGCAGAAGAGAGAAGCACTATTCCAAGAACAAACCTCTCTCTTTTCATTACCATTTTGGCTCGAAGACTATGTTTCAGTGGTAATGTAGAAGACCCACACGGCTATAAGGCATAGCATGACGTGTTTTCACTGTGTTTGTGTAGCGCAAAAAACCCTACGACAGCCAAAGTGAGACCTCAGGGGGCGGCAGCTACGCCTGACATGAAGAGCCGTAGCTACTGTTTCCTCATTAAAAAAACAGCCATCCATAACATTCGAATTGACGTTAGTTCTATGCCACTGGCAGAAACTGAAATGTCGGGTCGCTCCTTTCATATTGCAGGGTGATATCAGAATCAGCCAGCCAGAACCTTTTGCATTCTCGTTACCCCTATGACACGCAGGTACGTACATACGGCTTGGTTGAAGTGCGACTTTCTATGTGGGCTGGTAGCTTATGCTCTCGTGTCATACCCTAAAAGGATGAGGTTATGCATCCCCAATAATGTAGCACCTTACACTGATAGAGTGCGATATGGGAATAATGTAGCAGGCAAACGAAGCTTCCGTCGTTGCTTTCGTAATTCAACTAGGGTTAACTAGAGCTAAAGCACAACTAATTTCGGCAAACGTAGCAGCTCAACCATGGTGATAATCCAGAAACAACATGCTGCAACATTTAACGGTATGAATCTGTTCTCTAATCGCTACTGTTTATCACTGCAGCTTGCCGCGGTTTTTCGCAGAGGCGCGGCAGCCAAATGCAGCGCACAGCTCTAGATCTTGCAATTGCTATGCAGGACGAACGCGCTGAGGCCATTCAGCAGCACTGCTCACTCATTTTCTTCTATGAAAATATGCAGCCTCCTAAAACGCTCTTCAAGAGTACAGTCATTCGCTTTTCTCCAGACATTCTTATGCTTGATACTTGCTAACGCTCTTCAAGGGTAAAGTCATTCGCTTTTCTTCAGATTTTCTAATGCTTGATACTTGTTCACAGTGCCCCTGTAAGCATGGCAAGAGTTAGAGGTAAAAGATGATGAGAATTACCTCTGTTATCTAATAACGCAGGGGAGGAAGTATTAGTATATATGTAATTTAGACGGGCAAAGCAGGGTAGTAGGAGTAAACATTACAAGCAGCCTCGAAACGTTACCGAAGGTTATAATAGTTAGTCAGCCACTGGAAATTGTAAAGGAATACTTCTACTGAAAAAAAGGTAGTAACCATATATCCGCAACACGAAAGCGAAATAATTAGAAGAATAAAACTGGCATGGAACACATTTGTCAAGTACTCGCATTTGTTTCTCAGTGGGAAAGTACATCCGACCAATTCTTTAAAAGTACCGCGCGCCAATCGACTGCTCGGCGCTCCGGTGCCGGAAAACGTGGAGGATGACAAGGATGAGTGCAAGGGCGTGCTGACGATTCCTGCTCCTGCAGTGAACGTCCACTTCCAGGGTTCTCTGAGAGTGGGAAGCATCTCCTGCCATAATTGGCTGCTATGTATTGTCCTTTCAAGCAGCAGCTACTAGTTTTTCAGCTGCCTTTAGCGAGACTAATATATAAAGAACACACAATCTCAATGTACAACGCAGCATGCTCAATAACTCTTTACAATCGTTTTGCCCATAACAAATAATTCTCGATGACATCAAATATCGGCAAATTAAAATTTTCAAAAGAAGCATCAGCGGTACAGTACAGGTACATGGAACTGGGTAAAAGCGCATAGTAATTTGAACGCTACAGGTTTCTACCAATCAAAGCCACAAGTAAATAGCGTATATAGCAGGAGCTCTTGGTACTCGGGGGCGAGACTTAATTTGACGAGTTGTTTCCGATGGCGCAGAATAGCCAAACAGACGACACTAGCTCGAGCTCCACTGTGACACCCCCACAATCATTTCCTTTCCCGATTTCCCATTTGTTTCGCATCAGCACTGCTGTACCAGGCAATCTAAGGTCACGCGCTACTATTAAATAATAGGCCAGGTGTACATATATATTTGTATTGCGGCTACTCACCTAAAGGGCAGAGATGTGGAGGCTAACGGGAAGAGTTATGCATAACTTTTTAACAACACAGACCCCTGTGGAGCGCGAAATGATAGGTGCAACATTAAGAGACAGAGCCCCCGCTGGCGTGGCGCAGTGGTTACGGCGCTCGACTACTGTTCCCAAGGACGCGGGATCGAATCCCAGCTCGGCGGCCGCTTTTCGATGGAGGCGAAAAGCAAGGCGCCCGTGTGCTGTGCGATGCCAGTGCACGTTAAAGAACCCCAGGTGGTCGAAATTCCCGGAGTCCTCCACTACAGCGTCTCTCATAGCCTGAGTCGCTTTGGGACGTTAAACCCCTCAAACCAACCAACCATTAAGAGACAGAAAGGTAGCAGAGCGTGTTAGGGAAGAACGTCACGTAATTGCATTCTAATCAAAATCAAGAACAGATTTGGTCATAGCTAGATTTCGAGATGCCAAGGCAAAAGAGCTATAGCAGCAAATGGGTTAAAAAGACAAGAAGAGTCGCATGGGGAGAAGTAAAATTGCCGGGGTAAGTTGGAAGCACTTAACACAAGACTAGACCAATTGGAAACATGGCAAAAGCCTTTAACTTAGAGTGAGTACAGTCGTGCTGATTATAACGACCATAATGATGATGGCACAGCATCATTAGTCACGTGGAGAAGCCGCACGCGGCGGTGTCAGCAATTCACCCTAAAATAGCGTAAAAATACGGCGGACCAAATGAAGGTGAACACGACAATGATGGCTGTTCTAGATTTTCCCTTATATCTTCACTTGTGTTTTTATTGCGATAGCAATACTACGCCAGATTACGGTCCGTCGTGCAGTCCCGGGAAGGGCCATGTTTGACCTTACACAGCCGCGAAGAAGGCGAAGACGGAGAAAAAGAAGACGAAGGCGAAAACTAATAAGATAAAGATAAGGCGAATAAGATAAGGTGAATAAGATTAAGACGAAGAAGAAGAAGACGCAGAAGGCTGAGACGAAGACTAGAAGACCATGAAGAAGACGAAAACGAAGAAGATGAAGGCGAAGAGGAAGACGAAGTAGACTGTGCAGTCATCTGCAGCTAATGCTTTCACTCCACATTCGATTCAGCAGCATTGAACCCCTCTCATATATATGTGGGCTGGTGTCTTACGCTCTCGGGTCATACTCTTTAAGAATAAGCTTAAGTGTACCGAATAATGTAGCACCTTACACTGATAGGGCGTGATAGGGGTGTAATGTAGCAGGCAAAAGAAGCTTCCGCCAGTGCTATCACAATTCAACTAGGCTTAACCAGAGCTGAACCACAACTAAGTGTTTTTCATTTATTAGGAATCCCTAGAAACTAGCCAAAACAGACGTTAAGAAGGTGACATTGCGTGCCGATGTTGAGCGCCTGTGAAAATTGGGTTACTTCCGAGTCAATCTTATTCAGTGGACGTGGGCTGCCTGCGAACACGTCGGCGAAATTATTTTCGCCATACTATAAATGTTTATCACCGTTCATTCGAGACTCTTACTACACCAGCTGTCATTGCAGCCGTGTATTATGTTAGCCGCTTGGCGCCTGTTTCCTGTGACCTTGACCTGGGCAGACCTCGAGTCCGCAAACGACTAGCGAAAGACTTTCCCGCTGATCTAGTGAAGGTTGTTGAACAGAGTGGTTCTGAACGTATGCATTGCTGACCGCGGTGCTTTATGTCACCTATAGGATGCGTGCTCTTTGGCAAGCACACTAGGGGCAGTGCTTCTTTCAGAAGCTCACCTGTGCAAGTTATGTGTGGTCTGTATATCCAAGTGGGGAAAACGGAGACTGCCTATAAGCAAGGCTTCAAGCTGGTGACCTTCAGGCCGTGTATATGCTTACCACATTTCCGAGTGTTCACGATTGTAAAAGCTTTCTGCGCATTCCTTTTCCTAAGATATTGACGTTGAAAAGAAACAACATTTTGCTCTGAAAATATCATTGATCAAGTCGCCCTGCCAAACGCTCTACTTGAAAGATTAGTTAAAGTGTGGTAGTCATTCTTTTCGTTGCCCTTGATCAGCTTCCCTTGGGTAAGCCAATCGAAATAATATGATGAATTTTTAAACTTCACCTTTAAGGGTTTGACGTGAAAACATTATTCACTCCAGCGAACTGCTTCCTTTGCGTATCTTCCTCTTTGCAGCTGCCTGTTTGATATCTGAATATTTTATTTCAGACATGCTAATTTTCCCGAAGTCGCATGTTTACACTATATGAAAGGGCCGTCTGAGATATATCTATATAACTCTTGTCCTGAACGAATGTGTGCAAACCTGCTACCATGGTTTACAGGATGCTCAGTTTGACTCAAAATACAGCGATCTCTGGTTTGAAACAAAAGGCTGCTGTATCTGAACTCTTGCTACCACCTCTAAGAAGCTGCCAGAAATTGCACCGCCCGCCAGGCGGTCAAGGGGGGCAATTTCTGGGTCTCACTCAGCCGTCCATGTGACGGGGAAACCTATATATATGGTGACTATAATATCTTGATACAAGAGCGCACTTTCTGCTCAAAGGGAACTTCTACGTCGTTGCATTAAAATACACGAGGAGTTCATGTTTTTATTTTAAGATTTGGGGCCTTTCTGAGGAAGATAAAACGCCCGCATTCCAAATCACTCTTCAATGAAGGCCATGCCATAAGATCATGTTGATCCAAACGAAAGTTAAGGAAAAAGTAAATTGTTATAACATTTAAAGCGGACTTCTTCTAAGAATAATAATGCAATTTTCGTCATCTACGTTAAGGTCTCATTGCAAAAGCTTGAAAAGTTTATTCATTCTGGTCCTGGTCCAAACACTCACCGCTACCAAGTGCGAGAGCCAGGCATAGACGTATCCATCGCAGATGGTCCATCGAAGATGTATTCAGAGTCAGTACCTGAAAAACATTGCCTTGAAACAGGCAAAAACATGTATTTTATGACATGCATTTTTATTTGAAAACTTTCCTTTTTAAAGTTTGTGCATGCTGCTTACGTAATATTATCATCTTAGTCTTGAGGCATGTGTTAATGAAAAGAACGCTCACATTAGGGGAGAAAATGCACCATATTTTCCTCATTTTACTGTCCGCTGGCTTTGGTATTTATAGCAAAGGCCGTCGCTTTTAACCCTGCCGACGATCAATAGGAAGAGACGCATATTTTTTTTGTTCCACATGGCAGAATAGCAGATCAAAAGTAGTCGTGAGCCACGATGTCGGCTGCAACGACCTGTCGATGATCAGCCGTATTATGTGCCGTCAACTGTCCGTTTACTGCCACCGACATGAGGCTCAAGCATCCCAGCCATTTTCTGTATGTGTGCCGTCGTCATATTCGTACAAGATACATACAGACTACATGGACACAGCAGAAAAATAAGAAAACGAATGAGAACGAGAAGGGAGGTTGGGCTTGCTGGTATCATTATTTTGGTGAGAACACGCACATCGCTCAAACCCAGGATTATGCTCCGCAACGTTAGGCAATAAGGAAATTGAGAAAAGCAACACATCACGTCCTCAGGATTGTGAGACTTAATGGAGCGATATGTGTGAGTGATGCTGCTGGAAGATTCACCAACACCGCCACAAAGCATATTCGCTCATCATTTAAATTCACGCCACTCTGCAAACCATCAATCATTACGCAAACAGAATTATTTACGCAAAGAATTTCCGACGTGAGTTGAACGTATTCAAACTGCAACTGCGATACAGTAAATAAATTTGAGAAAATGAAAGCATTCTACATGTTAATTCCCCAGTATTTCTTGTAAATCAGAGTTCGAATAGTCGTGCTTGGAGCTGATCAACCATCTGCTGATTACTATTTCCTTTTTTTTTTATCTACTCCACTGAATTTTTTCATGGCCATAACTCTTCCTGAATTATACGTATCACCTACTTCAATGTTCAAATTTTCTCCGTGTAGCGCTCAACAAAAGAATAATTGATTACGATCCTGTGAGCAAGGCACAAGCGGCTATGGTAGTTTCGTTCGCGGAGGATGCTTTAGCGATCTTGAAAAATTCAGAGTAGGAAAAAGATCATTTACCACTATATTCGCATCATTATTAGGATATGCGAAATGTGCAATATTAAACACTCTTCAACGACTCCCACGGCATGCTTAAAATTTGCTACTAATGCGCGGCGTATATTAAAATGTTAGCAAGTTTCTGTATGCCGGAAAAAAGAAACATAATTCCTCGTAGTTCAGAGTACAATATTTTCAAGGCCAGTCCTGAGGGGACGTGCGTGCTTTTTTCTACTGGCTCTTGTGTCTTTCTTTGCCTGCTTCCACTCGCCTTCGCTGCGCTCTATTACGCTCGCTTTGTCTGCAACCCAAACAGTTAGCGCCAAGCCGACTAAGTGTTGTGAATAGCGGCCATTTGGTGCAAGGTTGAGTGATCTGAGCGTGTTGGTCCCCACATTTACTCATGACATCTTGTTCTAAGAAGTGTTTTGGTCCTATGCACGAGACTCCCAGCGGCTGCCAGTTACCCCTTCCTTTTTGGTCGAAAAGCCGCCGTCGCACCTCTTTATCAGTCGTTAGACGCTCCTCGCTGACCTTGCCCCCGAAAACTGGCGGCTACCCCAAATCACGCCTGGAGACATAACCAAAGGGCCGGAGGTCCATAAATCGGTGGTCGGCGGAGACATGGCCATTTGGACAATCAAGTTCACGTAAGACTGACATTCGGGACCACTGCCGACATGCATAAAATGCCTTCGTCAGCGCTGATTTTATTTCAAGGAGCTGTGGGTGATATATACATCAGTAGACCAGCGCCGTGGTGGGAAAACAATGAGAGGTGAAGACGTCGCCTTATCGTGGGCGGGTTTTGGCAACGAACGTGATTGGCGCTGTTCAAACAAACAAAATTAGGCAGACAGGTAACTGGGGAATTCCTATCGTTTTAAAATATGGCATCAAGGGATTCAGAAGGCGATATCATGAGCGGCTTCCAACAGCCTTCTCAGCTCTCAGTTTCTTTTGCAACCCTTCAATGTTGTAAATATTTGAATACACTTTCCCCTTAATTTTTCCGCTGCCCATCTGAAGCTGACTTTCCTTCCTCAACCGGTGAAGTGGCATGGCCCTCTACCAGCTGCTTTGTGACATGCTACTAAAACTTCGACCCGACGCAGGCCTTCGTATTCCCCGAGGAAGCAATGAGAGCTTTTCTCCTTCAGTCACGTTATGTTCAGTAAGGTGGCATGCATGGAATGAGATTTGCTTGCTGTAAAACTGCACAAAGTGTTTTTACTTCTCAGGTTCTCGTATTTCAAACTGGAGGATATATGGTTTATAGTTATCATGTTTCTCCTTTCATATGCGTGAAGGTGCGCGCCAAATGGATGCGTCCAATACAAAGGCGACACAGGATTACTTCATTGAAGCACGCATGTTGGTTATATAATTTTCATACCGTGATTATTAGTGTTTATGAGATGCAGCTTGTTATTTTCATCATTATCACATGATGGTTACCATTACCTTCTCAGTTCTCTTTGTACGAATTTTATGGCATCCGGATGGTGTATATTTACTTCCTCAAATATTGCAATGCAGGCAGATGGAGCACTTGCGTCTGCTATATGATTGCCGCTGATCCTTAAATGGCTTGTTATCCAGCAGAACTTGATTTCCTGCCATCGTGCTCTAGATTCTATTATTGAATGTACTATTTCTCCTACTAAATGCCCTACTTCATTTCTTGGTTTAGACCTCGGATTGAACTTACAAGTACGCTATTGAAGTATAAGCGTGGTTAATGCGAAGTTTGAATAGTAGACGTATCTATGACGGTTAGCGTCGTGAAGTAACTGAGGCTATCAAGGGCGGCGCAGTCGAGGTTCTGCTTTTCATTGTGGACTCCAGTGCACTGGGCAAGGAATCCTTGACAGTATCACCCCAAATAAAATGAGGCTTCCGCTGCTAGAACCGATCCAGACGAAAGTGAAAACTCAAACCTGTCACATTATCACTTCATTTTCAAAATGTCTAAGATATGTACTGCCAGCAAACTCCGTTTTCTTACTAAAGAGGGAAATAATAAATAATTATATTTTTCTATAATTTGTTTGCGTTGTTATTGTCAGAATTGGCATACATCATTTGGACACCAAATATTAGCGTCTCTTTCGAGCTACATATCCTATCAAAAATACATATTTAGGTGGCATCGTTCATCAATACTGCTGTGAGTTTGTTCGGTGTAACTTCTCTTGATTTCAGTGGTTGTCCATTACTTGGACTGAAATGACATTTGACCGCTTTATAACAAGGTGCAAGTGATGATACATTTTCCTCAACCTACTTCGGATATTTCGCAACGCCAGTTGCTCGGCAATGCGAAATACTGCCGCCGGTTTGTTTGGCCACTCAACCACGTTGGTCGAGACTTTAAACCGTCTGCACCTGGTGAAGCGCAACAGGCATCTCTTAAACTTGTACGAAGATAACCACAGCGTTTCTCGCCATCAAGCAAGCCCTGGGCGAAGCAGCAATGCTTGCACACCCTACACCTAGCTGACATTCCCCTCTAACTTTCGACGGACGCTTCCAGCACTGCTGTGGGTGCTATTCTCAATAGCAGACTCATGGCGTCTGGCAGCCTGCCACATGTTTTTCTAAGCCGATGATTTCTACTCAGACCCGTTTTAGTGTTTCTAGCCGGGAATTGCTTTATTCTATTGTTTCTGTCACCTTCTGTAAAGACGTGTCTTCGCCATCTTTACGAACTCACAAACCCCTGAAAGATGCGCTTGACCACTCATCGAGCCTTTTACAACACAAAAAATTTGCCAGGTCGCCCTTTTCGGAATATACCAACGACATCCGAGGCACCACTGGAACCGACAAGAATCGAGCAGATGCTCTCAGCCGTGTGGGTGTTATCACTGTGCGCCACCAAATTTTCCTGCATCGCCTGGCCAACACCCAGGTTGCTCTCACCGAGCTGATGCGGATTCGGACATCTGCGTCTCGGGACTGGTCGACGCACAAATGTAAGCTTTCATGCTGATCTGCAGGTATTCCCTGCCCCTAAGCGCCCGCTTCTTTTCAAAAGCAAATTTTTGAATGCCTACACAACATAGCCCATCCAGGTATTCGCACAACGCAAAATCTCCTAGCAACTTACTACGCGTGACCGCGAATGAAAGCCATCGGTCGAGATTGGGTGCACACCTGTGCTGCTTGTCAACTACCAATGTCTCCCGCTACCCTGTTCCGCCTGAAACTTTTTCCTTTAAATTGACGCCAGCTTTGACACGGTTTATAACGATCTGATGGAACCTCTTCCACCTTGTTGAGGTCACCGCTACTTACTTGAGAGGTACACCTATAGGATATCTCGACCTCCACTGTCGCCTCTGACTTTCTGTTAACATCAGTGGTCTGCTTTGGGTGTGTATTTGCCATTATAACCGACCGCGCACGGCAGTTCGAGTCGTCCTTCTCTGCCGAACTAACACGCATTATCGGTTCGATACGCGCTCGCACCACTGGTTGCCACTTATAAACCAATGTACTGGTCGAAGGGTTCCACCATCACCTCGAGGAGGCACTCCCCCTCCATGCATCGGCCACGCCAATGGTTTCAGTGCCTGTTTATCATCTTATTGAGCCTACGCTACGCCTCCAAACAAGACCTCAACTGTTCTCCTGCCTGTCTTCTTTTACGAACCTCTTTACGCCTCCATGCTCACATCTTTGACCCTACAACCTACCCTCCGCATCGCAATGATTACATACAGCTTCTTTGTACAGTGTTCGGCAACCATCGACGACTACGCCGCACTCTGGATCAACTCGTCTAACATATCAGCAGACCTAAGAATACTTTTCGTGTTTTTCAGCAACAAGGCTCGAACCAACGCTCTCTTTAACCAATCTGCTTAAGCCCGTTTAGTGTTCTAGACCATCTTCCCAACTTGTATGTCATAAAGGTCGACAGTACGGCCAATACTTCTCCTTCAAGAGCCTGAAGCCTGCTTATTTCCGCAACGACGCTTCTCCTTCTATTTCTGCTCGTCTCCCAAACACAATCTCGCCACTGCCCCATGTTCACTGGCACGTCGACACACTTCTCACTCATTGCTCTGCTCTTGGCTTGATGGGTAGTCCTGTACCAGAGCTCTCTCTAGGTGATGAGAAGCGAAAAAATTAGGGACAATTAAGGGCCGCGTGCCGGGAATGTTAGGGCTCCGAGGTTGGTACTTGAAGGCGAAAAAATAAAACCTTTTGTTCAGTCCACATTTTTTTGGTGGGGATCCTGTATCCTGAAGGCCTAATTCAAATTATTAAGCTTCTGTCTTGGGAAGGCCCTTAGCCCGGCCGGTTCAATCACTTTTGCTTTCCGTGCCGAAAATGCTTCATTCAAACATGCCACATCATATCATTGTTTCTCAGGCGAGGTAGCGAGCGCTCCTTGCGTCTTATCTCGCTGTTTTTTCACCTGTAGTCCGGTTAGTGTTTGACGTCCGGAGCTGGTGTGCGCAGATGCCTTCCCTGCAGCAGCTCGCAGGGAAACCGACCTACTTCACTAGGACTTCACATGTAATTCTACATCCCTAGATGTAAACCTTCATTTGCAGCTCCCGTTTGTATTGACGTCCTTTTCTCGATTTTCAGTCTTTTCTGAAAGCCCGTTAGATTGAGGATAATGAGTATTGGCTAACATGCTCGAACTCATAAAGCTTAGCAGAAAGAATAAGCTCATGGCAAGTTAACCTAAAAAACTTCGACTGGAACGCCAAATCTTGAAATCATCTAATTGAGTCTATCGATTATCGAACTTACCATAATGTCGTTCAGTAACCCAGGAAAGTGGGCAGGAACGTGGGCGCTTAGGTAATTATTCCCCAAGTATAGGAAAATATCAGCAACCACATGGTACTAGGGCTGAGTCGATGTTGGCCAAAAAACCAAAAGCTTCCACTGTTGCTCATATATGTCTTGCATATCAGGAAAATGTCGACAAATGACCGTATGTGCGAGTTTAATTTGGACAATACACCATTTCCCTAGCTATAGCCTTGCACAATACATGGCCAAGTCTACCTACGTGGATCTAGTTCAGTATGCCTCTGAGCATGATTGCCGATATCATTATTTACAAAAATTACAAAAAGATGCCATTTACCACGGAACATTCGCCAGCTTCCGATTTTCGTGGACCATCCACATCATCTTGTTTCACTGGTTTTCAGCTGCCTTTTCACTCGCGAGGGCATTCGACGATGACTGCATGAATTTCGGCGCCTGTCGTGTCTACCATCGCCATGTGTGCAGGAGCAGAACGCCGGGACAGCATAAAAACCAGGACCATCTGTTTTTCAGGAATAAATGAAACCGTATATTAATAGATATTCTAATCGAAATAAGGAAAAATAAATGGACATGTGCTGGATAGGTAGTGCGAAGAGTAACCAAGGGAAGAAAAGCAAAGCAGAGGGCGGCAGAAAGTTCGGTGGGTACATGTGGTAAGAGGTTCGCAGGGGTCAAGCAATGAAACCAGCACAGAACCGGTGTAATTGGAGGATACTAGAGGAAAATACGAGACCTTCGCCCTTCGGTGGGTATAGTCCGGCTGATGATGGCGATGATGGTCATATTTGAGTATTCGCAGGATTAACATTGAATTCCCGGTGGCAGGTCAGCGATGACTTTCCATGATATGCTTATCAACCGACTGTGATCGCTTTCCAGAATGACTGGCCAGCCATACAGAAATTCATTTCACTTTTCACAGCCAAACTAAAGACAAAGTCTGTTTCTCAATTTGAGAATACATTTTTCGGCTTCGGTCAGCGATGTTGACGAATAAGCTAATGGTTCCACCTATTCCCGCGACTCTGCAAGGCGGCGAGTCAACTACACTTTGAGAAGGGTCTGCAGTTACTTAGTCTTCAAACTTGAATGAATTAGGGCCGGCAGTGACGCTTGTCTCAACTCTCGACACACAGCTTGCCATTCCTTTCATAGTCCGTCAATATATCGAAAATGGCGTCTCCTTTAGAAGAGACCGTAGGGTCATCATGCGCGGAGAGTGATATTAGGTACTGTGCTAATGTAGTGAGCGACCGCGAGTAAACGTCGTACCGTCTTCGCATATTTAGAAGACTTTCAAAAAGAACATGACTGGCCCGATTCTCTTGTGACTATTGACAACTCCCAGAAACGGCACCCTGTCACATCGAACAGGCATTTGGACACACAGAGCCTCTGGCCTGCTTTTTCAGCTGGTTTTAGTGCACTGAGCCGTCTTTGGCCATGCTCCGCCTTATTCGCAACACATATTGCTGTGAATAAATTGAAATTGAATGTTAAGAAAACTAAATTTATAATATTCAGACCTAAAACTAAGCCTATAGATTATCCCATTCAACTCCGGTTTAACGATACCCTGATTGAATCTGTAACCTCCTGTAAATTCCTGGGCGTATTTTTCCGTAGTGACCTAGGCTGGGGTGACCATGTAAATTATGTTCGCCTGCAGGTAGCTCGATCAATTGGTGTGATCAATCGTATCAGACACCTGTTGCCCTTGCAGATAAAAAAACAGTTGTATTTTGCCCTAATCCATTCTCAACTGGTGTGCAGTAATCTAATCTGTGGGACTTGCAGCAAAACTTGTTCAGACAGACTATTTTCTTTGCAAAAAAGAGCTTTACGCACTTGTTCCACAAACCCTTCAAACGGCGACCACTCATTTCACGCCCTACATATTCTTCCGTTCCCTGTGTGCCATAAGTATTCTTTTGCTGTACATATCTTTCATAATATTAAGCAAGACATCACATCATTTAGAAATACATATCTGAACAGAAATACCGGCTACAGTCTGCGCGTTACCTCTGTTGTTTCCACTCGCGCCCGGACTAACTACGGCACCCAACATACAGATACCCAAATTAGTATAGTATGCAATGCCTATCCTTCAATAATTGATGATGCTATAAACAGTAAAACTATTTTTCAATTTAAAAAGAAAATGAAGTTGCTTTTTTCCACTTCTTAGTGAATGCACCAAATCTATGTGACTTGTAGTGCTTGTCGTATATTATTTTGTTTACATTTTGTGTCGCGATTGTAGCGTTACTGATGCCATGGTTCTTATATAATTTCTTAAAATTCCAAATATAATCTATGAGATTTTTTTTTTCATTGGTTATGTTTTGTTTTGTTTTTCTTGGTGAAACTTACCTTGACCTTGTCCATCCTTCTGCAATTGATGTGTGACCCGGGGTGAGGCCTCGTCAGGAAGAATGCCATCAGCTTCTTCCATTTGCCTCTTTTTTTTTTTTTTTTCGAAGAGTTTGCCACAAGGCATAAGTTGAGAAAGGGGGAATGGGATGCAGGAGATAGAAAGTTAAAAGAAGGAGTGCAGTCCAGTTGTGCTTATGAATTCGAGAAGGTTGGCAGTATAGCGATTGTCCATTGTCCATTTGTCATAATCACTATCGCGATTCCACCGCAGGCCCACCTTCATGATTATCCGTTGCCTGATGTGCGTTGTTGATGGACACGTCCACAACAAGTGGCGCACATCGCAGACGTCAGGTGGAGTGTCACAGCCTCTTCCCGTGGGCATGTTCTGTGTACATGTTTCATTTCCGAATAAACTTATTATTATTATTATTATTATTATTATTATTATTATTATTATTATTATTATTATTATTATTATTATTATTATTATTATTATTATTATTATTATTATTATTATTATATTGAAACTCCGTCCACGTAAACACGTACGCGGAGCATTCCATGCAAGACATCGTTGACGGCTTCCTCGACTACGCCCCTTGCTAAAGCTGACCGAATGGAAGTCTAGGAAGCGATAAAGCCCAAAGGAATTAGAAGGTGTGCATATTTTAGATGATTGCCTATGTAACGAGATTTGATCAAACAACGCATTTGCGTCTAGATGCGACAAAAGGTTCGCGCCAGACAATTCTGCTTCAATATCCTCTCAGCGAGGCATTTCGTTGTGTTCGTTATTTAGAATTTCTGTTTGTGCAGCTTGAATTCGTTTTTTACTTTCCGCATTTTTATGACAGTAATGGGCCGGCTTGTCTACTCTGTCAGACAGCTTTTCCTATGGACTATGCCTTTCTCTTAATGCGCTTCATTAGAACATGTACAGGTACTCGCAGGGACAAGAGAACTCTACGAGCTCGCTGGATTGCGGTCCGGGCAGCCACACGGTCTTTCATTCACGATGGGTGCACCCTGTTCCGTTGAAAGGCACTCGAAATTCCTCGGCAGCTCTGTCAGTGTTGCTTACCGTCACGTTATATATCACACACTCGACGATTCCTAACTTATCACTGGTTACTCCGTCCAAGTAGCACCGGGATCTTTCTTACCACTGAAACGTTTGCGCACGCCCAGTGGTCTCGAACTGTCGCAGGTGCTGATAACGCGCCATATTTTGCTGGTGTTACCACCGCACGATATCAAAACGGCGCCGCTTGGCACCACAGCAGAAGCCATAGTCTTGCTGAGTGTCTAAAGAGGCAAGAGGCCTGCCGGCGACCCTCTCAGGCTGCACCGAAATATTACAGAAATGTTACATTTCTGTTTTAGTCGAACATTATTTTGACGTTGTTAATGTCCTTTTTTCTAATCATTTAGCAACGTTACATATAAATATTGCTATACGTTTCCACATTTAAACAACATAAATCTAATATTTATGCAACCTTTCACACGAACATTTCCGACCCTCATTGAACTCGATCAGCATTGAGGCATTAAAGAAGGATTGACGCATCCGGTGCTACACGGGCGTTTTCAATGAGCATTGAAAAATTTTCTTTCATGTGTGCTAGGTGCGTCAACGACCACTTTCGAGTCTGGTTGAAATTTTAAAATCGATTGAGGAAGCAGCTTGAAGTCAAGTAGGCGCGAGCTCGATTGCGTTTGAAAGTTGTCGTGGGACAATCTCGATCTGCATCGAGTTGAATGCAGATCGAGTTCAATGAGGATCGAAACTGTCCGTGTGACAGGGGTATAATAACATTCATGGAAACGTAGAGAAACATTGAACGAGCATGTAATCCCACTGCTGATGATGGTACACAGCATCCACGCTTTACAGAGACCACAAAAAATCACAACTCCACAATACAGCACCATTCCTACACTCACCTCTGAACACATAGTATAGAGTCAACCGTTTATATACATCGCCGACCGGTGTTCCAGTAGTGATAGTGGCGAATGGATAATAAGCAATACTTTCTTGCAAAATATTAGGGCTGTGCTTGCATTCTACGGTGGGTATCGTCTCAAAGCTCTAGTTGCAAAGACGTGTTATTGAAAAAACGTGGTTACAGGAAGAAAAAGGGCAAAAGTGCTGAGAGTCAGTGTTTGACAAATATATGCTATATGTTGTTTTATTATTACGATGCAAACATTACTTGAACATTTAGGAGACAATATAAGAACAACATTTTTTCGTAACAATAAAACAATCTTTACAATGCAACATAAACATTGTATAACATTATCATAACATTCAAAAGTCAATATTAGTAAAATGTTTCTTTTGAATGTTCTGCTAGTGTTATTTTTATGTCAAAGAATGTTAAGAAAAATTCAGGCAACTTAGACAACAAATTTATACCATTATTCTAATGTTTGGTGCTACCTGGGCTGTATCAACTTTCACAACACATAACAACGTGCTTGTCGTCAGTGCGTGCACCGGCTCACCAATAATTATCTCAGCGCTGCTGACGGCGAATTTCAGCCCCTCGAAGTCTTCACATGCATACTTCGTACACGCCTTGTCCGCTGCAACAAGACGCAAATTGATTCCTTCCATTACACCAGTAAGATATTGTTACGGACTTGTTCTCAAACAGAGCACGGATGAAGAAAGAAGGAAGAGGAAGAAGAAGTGTGCGCGCCCGTTCGACCTCTGTCTTGTGGCACTTGTGTCGTTCCCGCTAGCCGTGTGTACCTAGCGTACTGAACCGACTAGAACGTCTCCGTCGCGACGCTAAGGGCGTAACATTGTGGTGGAGGTGCTGGGTACGTGTCACGGGAATGCACCGTGAGCCGCTAGGCTCGGAAAAATCAAATATGGAAGAATACTTGACCAGTAAGGCCTCCAAAGCGTCACGCTGGTCCCTGGTTAGAGAGCGGCTGATCATCCGATGTAGTTGCGAGTCAGGAGCTGGAGCGGCAGCACTTTATTGCTTACCGTAATATTTTCCGTAAGCTGGGCAGCGCCTAGGCATGTCTTCGGTTGCCACGCGGACACTTGCGGTCGCATCCACTGCACCCTGTCGGAGCGCTATTCCTGTCCATCACAGTGTTTACATCGAGTTCTTTGTTTCTTTCACACCATACTTTATTCTAAAACGCTGCAGTTTCTGCCGTCATGCATAAGGTGACAACCATTCTCAAGGTCAGGCTTTTGCCATTGAGCTTACCCGCTCGTAGCTTTGGTGAGCGGGTACAAAACACAACTTGGTTGCATTTAGAACAGCAGTGTGCACGCGCGGTGCTCCCTGGACCTCAGCTCCGAGCCGCTTGCCGCGTCGTGAAGCACCTTGCGCTTACCTCCGCGCTTAGACAGTACTATGCACCTACTTCGCAATTGATTATCTATGCAAATGGGCCGTAACAATTTTTTTCACCGCGCAGTAGTCGTCAAACGGGACAATCATAGTAGCACAGACATCCTTGCGTTCTTCTCCGGCAAACGCTAAGTTGCTGAAAAAACGTCCAAGGCATCCTCACCCAATATGATGAGCAGCAGGGCCGTGTTCTGCACCTCTGAGTTTGGCTTGTCACCACATGCAGTGGCTTGAAGAAAAAAATTTGAACTAACAAATCGCTTCAATGCTAGGCTCCATCAGCTCTTGAACGCAGACATTCAAGCTGCCTTACCTGCTCCCTAATCGCCCTCCTCGTGTTCGCTTAGCTATGAAGCCTGCAAAAAGCCCTATTTCTGACACCATGTATTGTTCGTGAATGGAACGGCATGAATAGACCGCCACGTCAGCAAAACTTTGAAGAGGCTGGCTTTATCTATGCTGTTATATGTACCAGAAGGTTGAAAGTCCTCATTGACCACAGAGGGCAAGGGAAACGTACGCGACCGTGAAGGGTACCCAGATAACCTGCATGCACGATCTGATACAATACAAACCCCTTGTTGCACTGAGCGTATTAGATAGGTGAGAATATCAGTCTATCTGCGAAATCGCACAAATGATTGCAGTACAGTTTGACTTTTCGGAGATTTCGCGAATATAGATTATTCGAACTGTAAGATGGGGGTTTATTGATCAGATCAGCAGGACTCGATCAGCAGGACTGGGCAGATCAGCGGCGAACACAGCGACAGCGAACACCGTCAGGTCCAACACGCGCAGCGATCAGGATGCTACTGCCTAGAATGTTCCTCGTGTACTTCTTCCTCTTCACAATTACCCGCGGGAAGAAGAGCAGACATCCTGGCGACTTACGGTGTGAGCACGACGACAGGGTCTTAATAGGGTTTAAGGCGCTGGACGTGAACAATCTAGCGTCCGCGCCGGCGTAGATCATCAGACTTCGTAAAAGGTTCCACCACATAATTAACCGGAGAGGTACGCCCCAGAACACGGTATTGGCCATGCTATTTAGCAAGAAATTTTGAAGACAATCCAGGGGCATTGGAAGGTATCCATAGCCACACAAGAGCGCCAGACAAGAAGTGCGGTGTCGAGGGTTGGCGGTCATGGTTGGATTTATGGCCGTACTGGGTGTTAGCCGTGAATGCGCGGGCGATTTGTCGACAGTCTTCCGCATGCTGGGCTGCTTGAGACGCAGGTGTATACTCTGATATGTCTGGCTGATACGGGAGTATGGTGTCGATTGTAGCAGAGGGGTGACGGCCGTAGAGGAGAAAAAAAGAAGAGAAGCCAGTAGTAGACGGCGTTGCGGTATTGTAAGCGTAAGTGACACACGGAATGACGAGGTCCCAATTTGAGGGGTTGGAGGAGACGTACATAGAGAGCATGTCGCTAAGGTTACGATTGAAACGCTCAGTGAGGCCATTAGTCTGGGGATGATAGGCGGAGGTTGTTCTATGAATAATTTTGCACTTGGTGAGCAAGGCTTTCACAACGTCACTCAAGAAAACGCGTCCTCTGTCGCTGAGCAGCTCTCGAGGTGCGCCGTGGCGAAGAACAAATCGCTGCAAAATGAAGGAAGCTACTTCTGACGCTGTGGCAGATGGAGTTGCGGCGGTTTCTGCGTGCCTCGTCAGATGATCAACGGCTACAATAACCCAGCGGTTGCCGGCTGCAGTGTAGGGAAGCCGCCCATACAAATTAATGCCGACGCGGTCGAAAGGAGCGTGGTGGGTTGGGTAACGGTAGCAACTGTCCAGCGGAACGTTGAGGGGATGGCTTTCGACGTTGACAGGTGAGCCATGAGCGAACGTACTTGAGTACGAAGGTGTGCATGCCCAGCCAGAAGTAACGCAGCAGGAGACGAGTGTATGTCTTGAAGACACCCGCGTGACCGAATTGTGGGTCAGCGTGGAAACAGTCATAGATTTGCGAACGTAGCTGCCGGGGAATAAGTAGCAACCACTTGCGGCCATCTGCGCAGTTGTGGCGGCGGTAGAGGAGGTTATAACGAATGGCGAAGTGGGAAGCATGGCGGCGGAGAGCACGCTATGGAGAAGCAGCTGTGGGATTGGAGATAAAATGGAGGAGGCAATTTATCCAAGGATCTTGCCGCTGCGCTGACAGCATGTCATTGATGTGAAGCGATGGCGGGGAAACGTCGGAAGAGGAAAGGCTCGCGACCTCAGCTGTAAGGGGGCAGCGGGAAAGTGCATCGGCGTAGTGATGCTTGCGGCCGGAGCGGTAAACAACGCAGATATCATATTCCTGAAGGCGAAGAGCCCATCTTGGCAGTCTTCCGGACGGGTCTTTCAGTGAGGAAAGCCAATAAAGCGCATGGTGGTCCGTCACTACGTCAAAAGGGCGGCCATAGAGATAAGGGCGGAAATTAGTAAGAGCCCAAATAATCACTAAGCACTCTTTTTCAGTGACAGAGTAATTGGATTCAGCCCTCGTGAGTGTTCGGCTAGCATAGGCGACCACGTATTCAGTATAATGTGATTTGCGCGAGCGAGCACAGCGCCGAGACCAATACCACTGGCGTCCGTGTGGGCCTCAGTAGGCGCTGTGGGATCGAAGTGACGTAGGACAGGCGGTGCCGTGAGGATCCGGCGTAAAGTATTGAAGGCATCGTCGCACGTTGGCGACCACGATGAAAGGTCGGAACTGCCGGACAGATGGTCTGTCAAAGTAGCAGCAATTGAAGCAAAATTTCTAATAAAGGGGGGAAGTATAGAGCACAGCCCGAGGAAGCTACGTAGATCTTTGATGGATGTCGGTTTGGGAAAGGCTGCTACGGCACGAAGTTTGGCAGGATATGGAGATACACCTTCTTTGGAGACAACGTGGCCAAGAATGGTGACCTGGCGGGCGGCAAAACGACATTTTTTTTTCAAATTCAGCTGCAGTCCGGCCTCAGATAGGCAGGTCAAAACGTGCTCTAGATGGTGGAGGTGTGTGTCAAAGTCAGGACAAAAGACCAGAGGCACATCTTCCACTTTAGGCTACGCAAAATGGTGTCCATCATCCGCTCAAATGTTGCCGGAGCATTACAAACGCCAAGCGGCATAATTGTAAATTCGTACAAGCCGTCAGGAGTTACAAAGGCAGTTTTGTGGCGATAAGCCGCTTCCAGGGGAACTTGGCAGTAGCCGGAACGTGAATCTAGGGAAGAAAAGAGCTCGGCGCCTTGCAAAAAATCGAAAGCGTCGTCGATGCGTTGGAGAGGGTAGACTTCCTTTCGCGTAATCTTATTCAGGCGGCGATAATCGACACAGAAGCTGATAGAACCATCTTTCTTTTTTACGAGGGCAACACGTGTCGCCCAAGGGCTGCTTGAGGGCTGAATCACGCCATTATGAATCATTAGGTCGACTTGCTCTTCAATAGCCTGGCGTTGGCTTGCAGACACGCGATAGGGGCGCTGTCGCAGTGGTACGTGGTTGCCGCTGTCGATGTGATAAGTGACTGTAGAAATTTGACCCAAACAACTTTGATGAGAGTCGAAGGAGGAGCGAAATTGATGTAAGTTCAAAAGCTGAGTGCGCTGCGCTAGAGGAAGTTCGGCGTCGATGGAGCGGAGGAACAAGTCCGTAGCGGGAGTAGCGGGCGCAGGTGAAGGGGGGGGGGGGGGGGGGGGCTGAGCGCAGTCACGGCAGAGTGCGACGCGTCATCAGGTTCCTCAGAGATCAGAAGACATGCGATGGGCTGGATACTGCCGAGGCATTCACCATGGCGCAAAGCAGTAGGGGTGTTAAATGGGTTAGAGACCCATAACATGGAAAGGCCAGCGGAAATAGCGAGCACAGCGTAGAGCAATGGAAGACACTTGCGGCGCAGGAACGTATGGGCTGGTGTGAAGAGAACGGTCTCGTCGCTAACAGAGGCACATGCGACACGAACAAGCACAGAAGAGCAGGGAGGAAGGTCAATATCTTCGGCGATGAGTGCTTTAGCACAGGAATTTCGTGAATCAGCGTCTGGTAAGGCATCCGGCAAAGTCGAAAACCCCACTTCAGCTTGAGCACAATCGATAATAGCAGCGTGACGCGATAGGAAATCCCAGCCTAAAATTACAGCGTGTGAGCAACTTGGCAGCACGACGAACTCAATCGTATAAAGGCAATTCTGGATAACTACTCGAGCGGTGCACGCTGCTAAAGTCATGATATGCTGAGCGCTGGCCGTTCGCAGTGAAAATCCCGCAATTGGCTTCTTCACTTTCTTTAAAGAGCTACATTGTTTTGCGTCCATAACCGAAATCGCAGCACCAGTGTCAATTCGAGCCATGACAGCGACGCCCTCGACGAAAACTTCAATAAGGTTTGCTGGCGACAGATGAGGACTTGGGAAGTTCAACGGGGTCTCAGTTCTCGCCTCAGGAACTGCGGCGTCTAGTTTTCCTCACATGAAGCGTTCTGTCGACGTCGCATCGGAGAGATAGAGCGGCGTCGCGGCGACGGTGAACGGCGGTTGGTCATGGCTGAGCGGTATGGGGAGAAATGACGGCTGGCTGGAGGCTCAGTAGGCGCGGAATACTGAGGCGTCGAAGACCAGTACCCAGAACCATGAGTAGGTGGTGCCGACACTGGGAGACGGTTTCGACAATAACGAAAAATCTGTCCAGCCAGTCCGCAAGTATAACAAATTGGGCGGTTATTTGTCGTGCGCCAGGGATTGCGCGGTCTTGAAGCCGGTCGAATAAACTGCGCAGGTTCTCGAGCAGGAACAGGAGGCGGCTGAACATAGGCAGGTTGCGGCGGAGCATACGTAGGTGGTGGTCGGGCAGCAACAGCCGCATATGTCAACGGGGCTGCGACAGGCATAGATTGAGGGGCTGGAGGAAGAGATTCAGCTACTTGTTCCTGAATAATCTGGCGCAAACTGGGAGCTAGGTGTGAGGAAGGCTGTCCATGGCAGGACATAAGGGAGAGCTGTCGAGCAACTTCCCGATTGAAGCTTTTGATTTGCGGCAGCAGCGCAGAATGTTCAGCTGCATCTGTCAGGCCAGCAAGCGACTCAGAGTGCATGGTGTTCGCGCGAGTTATGGCCCTTTGTTTGCGCAGTTCATCATAACTTTGACACAGTGTGACGACTCTGGGACGTTCACACTCTCAGTCAGTGCCACTCATGACGGGAAGCCAAAGTAACCAGAGCTTCAAAATAAAATCATTGGTAATATGAAATATTACACTAAGCAGTGAGGACTGTTTAAAGCAAAATCCAGGGTCTTAGGAATGCAGATGAATCAAGATTTATGTAACTAGGATAACCTACACTCTGTTACAGTCGTAATTATGTTCTTTCACTAGTTGTCAGATTTAGAGTTATACGTTGGTACACTTCTTGAGTATATTTTAGGGCTACGTTGGTTACAATGGCTCTAAAGTTCCGGACTGTTAACTAGATTAATAATATATGACACGAAAATATCCTGAGTTTAAAAGGAGTGCTAGTCTTGTGGCCTTTGCTTAGGATTCTTGGTATTTTACTCTAACGAAAATTTTAGGATCTTTAGAAAAAGAATGCCCCCTGGTTGCAAAGAAGTTGCATAAAGGAAAGAAGTAAGTTTGCTGAGATCACACAATGTAATAACTCACTATACTTAGAGATAATGTTATTGTAAACATTTTTGTATGACTCAATGGCTTTCGATTTCTTTTCTTGTATCACTCCATAACCAAAACTTCCTGTCCGGTTTTTGGTGTCCCTTAATAGGTATTCTGTTGTGTGCATTTGACTTTTGTTGCATGAAGCGTCGGCTTCCATGCAGGAATTGGCATCCTACACCTCTCTCTAATCACTGACTTCTCAGATGCTTGAAAATTGCTTTCATCCCAGCCAGCAGCAGCGCTGGTCTCAATATGCCAATTATTATTGTTGTACTGCTTAGTACGCGTTTGTAACATTGTACTGAAATTATGTATTGCGTTTTTATAAGTTTATTTTCAGGCCCAGGTAGCAAGTACATCAGAAATGGATCTTAATTTTCCTACTCAAAACTCCAAATTTAACCAAAAATGCACTCAAGAAAGCAACCCCTCGTATCGAAACCTATAGGACTACAAGGAGAGTAGCTTCGACACTATGGGAAGGACAGCGCCAACTATAGTAAAGCCCTCGAAATTGAGCACAATATGAAACCTTTATGAGACCCGTATCAAGCCTTAAATGCTGTCAACAGGTGAGCCTTACTAATATACAATTATAAATTGTTTGCTAAAAAATGGAAAACATATACCTGTAGCTCAGAGCACATGCCATTATACTTATGCAAATGAAGTATTCTACTGTGGACTGCACATAAAGTGTGAAATTCATGACATCTCATGAATTTCTCCTTTCATTAGCTTCATTTAATTTTTACTGCTGGATGTTGCCTGAATATTCAATATGCAATTATTTTCAATTAAGCTGTCAACCTTTAAGAAGTTTATCTTTTCAGAAGATTGTATATCTAAACACACATACATTATTGCATAACACAGACTAATAGAACTTTCGAGCAGCTCAAAATTTCATTGTGAGTGGATAGTATTGCATTCCTTCAAGGGTAACCCAAACACTTCCCAAATTATTAGCAGGACAGCCTCATGGGGAATCGCCTGTCAGTTTTAAGAGTCTCCTCCGGCTCTACAAATAATGAAGTGTGACTCTCAAGTGAGCGTCGTCTCACTAATAATGGATGTCTACGTAACCCCCGAAAAGTTTCCAACTGACCCCCTTGAAGGAAGCAATGCGACAATTGTCGAAGAGGTCATCATTATTCTCAAGTCAGTGTTTTCTCACATCAAAAGCGGGAGTCTTACTGAATTACGGCTTCACAACTATGAGCATCCTGCATATGATCAGAAAAGTAGTCCGGTGACCACCCTGAGTGATTCAATTTGGAAAGTTTCTAGGGAGAGGCACTTACACCATTTTTTCTAGTGGATAGGTGATTGCATTTTTTTTTGTTAGAGCAGAGTCACTGGATACCCGCCAAAAGGCATCACATATATGGCACAATTTTTCCTTCCGTAAAGGGTGTTAGGCAGTCTCTTTTTTCTTAAAGTGTATCACAGCACCCCTCTCAATTTGGTACTGGCGAATGTGAACTATACTGCACTTATAATCGAATAAATGTAGTAAACTCATGAACACAGCGTTGGTTACCTGGTTCTGCGCCCTTCTCTGATGTGTAGCCGAATAAAACGCGTACGCTGCTGACCTGCTTTAAGGCTTTAGAAGACCAAAGCTTTAAAACGGATAGGAGCCTCACACGCGGAAGTGTTCTTTTTCCGCAGTATGCTTGAATCTCCTTTTTTACAACGTGATTGGCCACTTGAAGCCCATAACACTTTTGAGATCAAGCATACAATGAAGCCTTCGCTCATTAAACGAGCAGATGGTGTAGCTGGCCGCTGTACGAAGCCGTTCCGGAGACGCAGGTGCATGGGCTTATTGATCCAGCATATTTTACTCAAAATTACTTGTCTCTTTTTTCACGTAAGTGGCAAGTTTAGGACTTTCAGCGTAAAAAAAAAGAAAACTAAGCGCTCAGTAGCCATTACGTTTAAGGTTAAGAAGCTATAATAAAACAATAAATATTGAAAACGTAAGGAATATTCCGGAAGAAACGATTCTTTGAGACATTTCTGTACATAGATGACTGTCCAATCATTGGATATGACTCACTGTGAGTACTTGTGAACGCATTGTAATGTGTGAACACTGTTTAAAATGTCCGATTTTGTGCTTCTTGTTGCAGCCATAGTATGCTTGCATTGTCCAGAGTCGAACTGCGAAGATGGGTTAGCCCGAGAGAAAAAGGGGAAAGAGAGAGAAGAAAAGGAACGTGAGAGGACTCGAAAACAAGCCGAGGAAGAAAGAGAGAAAGAGCAGAAAAGGAATGGCAGAAAGAACGAGAAAGAGAGAGGCAAAGGAGCGAGAAGAGGAATTTCAGCAGGAAAATGAATTGCTTAGTCTCAAACTTCACCTCCAATGTTCAGGGAACAGCAACAGTTTAGCTGAAGCGCATAACTGCAGCGAAAGATACAGCAGCTACCGGATAGATGCAAGCAAGTTGATACCGAAATACGAAGAGAGAAGAGATGATCTCGACGCTACTCATGTGCTTCGAAAGGATCGCCAGAAGCACAAATAGGACAGACGGTGAATGTGCTGTCGTTTTAGCACATGACGTAGGGCGAAGCACTAAACGTGTTCGGAAGGCTTTCTTCTGAGGATGCAGCCAGTTATAGTAAGGTGAAACAAGCCTTACCTAAAATATTTAGATTCGCCAGTGATGGGCTCCATGAGAGGTTCAGGACTGGAAAGCGCATCGGTGGCGAAACCGCAATGCAGTATCATCATCAGCAGCAGCCTTACTATACCCACTGCCGGGCGAAGGCCTCTCCCATATTTCTCCACTTAACCCGGTTCTGTGCTAGCTGCATCCACGTGACCCCTGCGAACTTCTTAACCTCATCCGCCCACCTAACTTTCTGCCGCCCCCTGCTAGGCTTTCCTTCCCTTGGAATGCAGTGTGTTACCCTAAGCGACCATCGGTCGGTTACCCTAAGCGACAGAATAGATATTCAGTTCTAAACGAGGATGGCGATATTACCGTAGAAGCGATGAACAATAATTTCAGAGATATCATTACTGAATGTGCGGTAGAAGTAGGCGGTAGGATAGTTAAAGCGGATACCGGTAAGCTGTCTAAGGAGACGAAAGATTTGATTAAGAAACGCCAGAGTATGAAAGCTTCCAATCCAACAGACCAGATTGAATTGGCCGAGATATCAAAGCTAATCAATAAGCGCCAGGTGGCCGATGTAAGGAAGTATAACATGGAGAAAATTGAGCGTGCTGTAAAGAACGGGGGAAGCCTTAAAGCGGTTAAGAAGAAATTTGGCATAGGAAAAAACGAGATGTATGCGATAAGGGACAAGGCTGGCAACGTCATCACTAATGTGGACAAGATAGTCAAAGTAGCCGAGGAGTTCTATACAGATCTCTACAGTAGCCAAAGTAGTCAGGACCGTAAGGAGATTGGGGGTAGAGAAAAACAGTTAGACGTTCCACCAGGTACGAAGGACGAGGTCAAGAAAGCTTTAAAAACTATGAAAAGGGGGAAATCAGCTGGACAGGATCAGATAACTACAGATTTGCTGAAGGACGGGGGGGATATCGTGTTAGAAAAGCTGGCCACCCTGTATACGCAGTGTCTGGTGTCATCGACTGTACCGGAACCATGGAAGAATGCAAACATTATCCTCATTCATAAGAAAGGGGATTCTAAGGACATTAAAAATTACAGACCAATCAGCTGACTGTCTGTTACGTATAAGGTATTTATAAGGTAATCGCTAATAGAATCAGGACAACCTTAGACTGCAATCAAGGAAAGGATCAAGCAGGTTTTCGGAAACGGTATTCTACTATCGATCATATCCATACCATTAATCAGGTGATAGAAAAATGCTCGGAATATAACCAGCCCTTATACATAGCATTCATTGATTACGAAAAAACATTTGACTCAGTTGAAACCTCGGCGGTGATGCAGGCATTGCGAAATCAGGGGGTAGACGAGCCGTACGTTAAAGTGCTGGAAGATATACATAGTGGCTGCACAGCAACCATAGTTCTTCATAAAGAAAGTAACAAAATTCCCATAAAGAAAGGTGTTAGGCAAGGTGACACAATCTCCCCAGTACTATTCACAGCTTGCTTAGAGGAAGTATTCAGAGACTTGGAATGGGAGCAGTTAGGGATATGGGTAGATGGAGAATACCTCAGTAATCTGCGATTTGCTGATGACATTGCCTTGCTAAGCAACTCGGGGGGATGAACTGCAAATAATGATTGGTGACCTAGACAGGAAAAGTATAAAGGTAGGCTTGAAAATCAATATGCAGAAGACTAAGATAATGTTCAACCGCAATGCAGTATGTTGCCAGATTTAGTCAATAATTTGGCCGCTGGACAGAACTCTCAAAAATGCAACTTGAGTACAGCGCACCTCGTGAGCTACTGATGAGGGAAGAATTCTTGAGCAGCTGTCACCCTTGCCTGTCGCTTTGTATAAGGGAAAGGAAAGCTAACACCTTGGACGAAATGATGAATAGTGCAGACCAGTATTTGGAAGCCCAGGGAGGTGGAAATTTGAGCAATATAACTTCTGAAAACCCTCGAAAGTGCTTCATCCCAGAACCACAAAGAAGGCATACGTCAGCCTCTGCAACGACCAGGCCACTATGACACCTACTTACATACATACATACATACATACATACATACATACATACATACATACATACATACATACATACATACATACATACATACATACATACATACATACATACATACATACATACATACATACATACATACATACATACATACATACATACATACATACATACATACATACATACATACATACATACATACATACATACATACATACATACATACATACATACATACATACATACATACATACATACATACATACATACATACATACATACATACATACATACATACATACATACATGAAACTTACAAATAATAATCGAGCCGTTTGTTGGAGATGCGGAAAGAACGCCCACAAAGCAATGTCGTTTCCCGACGCCGACGAGGCAGCTGGCCAGGCGCATACGGGAAGGTTCCGTTGCAGTTGGAATGGCACCTAGAGGAAAAAGATGCTGATGGCTATTGAAGCTCAAGGTACAGCAAGAAGGTCTCTACGGTGCACAGCCCAGAGGAAGCGGACGCTGATATATACTTGCGGAACCGAAGAATGACAAAAGCAGTGCTGCGGTTAACTGAGAAGTTAAGGCCCTGAGAAGTCGGAGGAAATGCTCCAGAAAGTAATAATGAAATGAAAACACTGCAGGAAGAAGCCCAAAGGAAAGGATTGGCACACGAATCTGAGTAAGAAATGCCTAGACAGAAGCTGTTGCCGGGAGCACAAGTTTCTCCTGCTTATGGGTGGCAGTGTCACGAAACGGGGGGCAGTATCACGAAATTGGTGCACATCTTCGTCGATTCAGCGCAGCGCTAAGAAAGCGTGCGCGTGGCGTCGTGAAGGGAGTTCCAGAAGATTTGAGAAATGTCTTCTTTTTCGCGGAAAGACAGCGCGTAACCCTGCGAGCATCGGGTTACCCCCTCCTATTCAGCCGACGGCAACGGTGACTCACCCGGCCTAAGAAGCAACCGCATTTCTCCAGATGTTTTGGCGGGAGGAAAAGACGACACACACAGCGATTGGAAATTTTGGACAAGAAGCTAGGCACGCTCTTTTGGAATATTACAACAAATACAGTTCCAGACGAGTTGAACGTACAGTTCCAGACGAGTTGAAGTCCAGCCGTTTAGTTTCGCTTCTGAAACCTGACAAATCGCCTCTGGATTTGACATCATACCGTCCAATTGCACTGCCAATTGTGTTGGTAAAGTAATGGAAAGAATGCTGCATACACGTATTGAGTGGTATCTGGAGCGCTACCGCATTATCCGGATTTACATTCAGGGTTTCGACGTGACAATGTGGTGGACCTGGTATCATCTGTATAACGTCAAAAAATTTTGAAGCGCTTACCAGCGGCATTGTTCCTGGATATAAAGAGCGCATATGACATCTCACCTAGCCATTCTGGAAGCTGCCGAGCTAGGCGGTCGTGTTTTTTGCTGGATACGCAGTTATTTCCCAAGTACGCTATCAGCCCAATATTGGGTGAAACCGCCCCAATTTCGGGGTCAATAATGGCGTTTTATTGGGGGCTACCCGTGCCAAAATTTATTCCAATCTACTAGACAAGCTTTCCTACAATGGCCACCAATGGCTGACTGGCTAATTTATTGGCATGCAGCCTCACTCAACAGCTACCCAATATCTTCCACCCAAGCATACCCACTGGCTCCTATATATCGTACATCCAGCCACTCACTGGCTATACAATACTACAACCAAGCTTACTCACTGGCTTTTAAGAACTGCTATCCCGCTAGGCTCCTCCGTTGCCCAACATCATCCACCCAAGCTTGTCCACTGGCTTTGCATTATTGGCATCGAGGCAATCCGATTATTGTTGAATGCTTTTTGGTGACTATTTTTTTATTTGATGGGTGTTACGGCGCAGATGCAGCTATGGTGTTCATGTGCCAAACACAGGGTTTAGCTTGTTTTTGTGCAGGTATTTTACATGCAGCTAATAATATATATACAGCATCCTGAATATATACATGCATTCACACAAAAAATCCAGAATTGTATGTTTCATGGATATTTATTAGGTGCGCATGTGGTACATAGTAAAAAAAATTAGAGGCAGAATTCTTTCACACTTCCAGGACTTCACCTCTGGTTCGGTTCATTGACAAGGTGTCGGCAGATCCCAGGTTGTAGGAAGACACCGCATTAAAAGCAGCTTCAGGTTTCTGCTAAGTCAGCATCTCTAGCATGCGCCTTTTGCTCTCGGTTATAAGGACAGCAGGGCCCGCTTGCACGAAACGATCTTAAGACTGTCTTAGCTAAGTCCAGACTTAACTGGAGTCTAAAGGATTAGGCCGCTAGCATGGCCGCTTAAGACTGAAGTCAAGATTGGGCGTCAGTCCTGACTTGAATAAGTCGCTTGTGCGATTACGACTCTAGGCCGTCTTAGTTAAGACACAAGGACGCCCAGTAACTAAGTCGAGAAATTAGGAAAATACAGGGATGCGCTGGCCCTGTCCTGGCGGTAAGATGTAAACATTCAGTCAATCTTGCACTGTGTAAAATCCGTGCCATTACTTTTTGCGACTTAAGATTGTGTTACGAGGAAAAAATGCCCCAAGTGGTTGCTGAGGGCGTTCAGGGAAGTCACTCTGGTGAACGCGAGCCGAACCGAAGCGTGCGGCTTGTTTAAGTCTGGACGTTTAAGTCTGGACTTAGCTCCAACTTTATCGTGCAAGCCGGCCCAGCTTTCAGCAGCCCAGCCGATGTATTCTCGAGAAGCTAGCATGTCACCCTCTTCTCTTCGTGCAAATATCTGCAAGCGAAAAAAAAAATAAGAGACAATATTATGAAGAATGGTTTTTAGTACGGCTTGGGTAAACTGTTCATGAGCAGTAAAATTTGCCACTGCGACAAAATTAGTTTGTCCAAGTCAGTGTGCTGAAATTGGAATTCATGAAGAATGCATATTTTCTGCTTGGTACAATATAGGTGAAGCAAAAGCTTTTCTTACTCTCGGCATAAATAAACAGCAGACGAACACATTCTGTTAATCTCAATTATAAGGTACCAATGACTGACAAAATGGTTAATTTCTAGTTATTACGCCGCACTGTATAAAAAAAGATATTTTACTGGTCGTAAAACACAGCCTTTCATGAAGCTTCAATCGAAGCAGCCCAAGAGTAAATTGGCACGCAAAGGTCTGTCCTAGTGATCCTGAGTCTTTACCCCTGCAGTGAAGTCTAGCAACATGGCAGGCAAATAAAGCAACAAATGCTCCCCGCAACCTACTCCGTTCAGAACATATATTTTAAAATAATCAGTGTTACTCACACTGAGTTGCAGACTGTTCTAAGATCCGCTAGACAGGACAAGACATGTCGTGGTTATGCTGTTTATCCTCTGAGTGCCAGCGGAGCTGCTGCAGCAGCCAACGCAAGGCGCGCACTTGCGCTGCTAGCGATAAGAGGGAAGAACGAAAGGAGAGAGCGTGTCGGCGCCAGCGACGTCAGTCGGGCGAGCGCGGCAGGGCTGTCCGCATGGTTTCATATGACACCGCAAATGTAAATCCACCAAAGGTTACTGCCCGCTGCTTAAGCGTGGGAACGAAGAACGCGTATGTTGCCACGGCGAAGGCTCGCGCCGCTGCGTTGGCTGCGTCGTAAATAGCCGCCCGTCTGTTACTGCTAGAAAGAGCATGTTTTCTCTAAACTGTTCGAGCGAACAAACGTAATTTCTAAATTGAAATACCTTCGATGTGGTCGCAATATGTTTTCATAGTACTCCCATAATAGCATTAAGAGTCTTCCCAGGATACTGCATATATGCAGTATTGTTCCAACAGGAACAAGGCTTTAAACATGTGATGCTAAGCCGACTTAACGAAAATATTCGAAGGCAGGTCATCAGAGTTATACACGCGCTTATTCAGCTTTCGGACAAAAAAAAATTTCCTTGAAGAGCAGCATGACCAGGCAACAGTAATTTTATGACACATATTTCGCTGGTCAGCACGCATTCATGTTTTTTTGTTTCTGGAAAACAAAAAAATTCATTGACATTTATAATCCACATTTTTGGGGTTGCTATGCTTCAAGCTTCTTCAATATTTTCTCTTTTAAGTCTTTACCAGCAATTGTTAAGTCCGAACTAGTTAAACAGCTGCCACAAGAAGTACACAACTTGTAGTAAAAAGTTGGGCAGCGTGCAATGCTATTGAGTTTAATTACACTTCATTCCAGAACATCTGAAAAAGCTAGACTTTTTGTCTCTGCCACGCGAAGGTAGAGAACATATAGAAAATAATGCTTTTATTTTTTTATGTCGGCGGATCTACCTTATCACTATGAGCTATGATGGATCAACAGCATAAATGGTTTGTTCCTCATTCGTCTCTTGCTGCAGCACTCAAAGCAGAGCACGCCGGCATATAGGAATCAAGTGCAAGTTTATGGTTGATATAAATTAAAATACAAAATATGCTGCAGCTAGCCCGTCTTGTGTGCTTACAAGACCACCTACGGCGCAATACAGTCGATTCTGGCGCCTCGTTGAGGAGTGAGCTAGCGTACATGACGGAATGGTGCAGCATTTGCCTTCACTAGCACAATCTGTCCGACCTCAATATTGCAGCACTTCATCAATTCTTTCACCACGCAAATGAAATACTGCCTAAATAAAGCATTTACGTGTCTATTTCCAGTCATGGACAAAATATTTCAGGATGCGGATGTAAAACCTCGTCGCTACAAATTAACCCGGGCTGACAGCCTATAGTATATAAGGTTTTGAAGGTGATAGGCCTTACTGGCCTACTGCAGATTCCAGAAGTGTGTATGCTTGTATGCTGCGCCGCATTGTATTTCTATATATAGGCAGAGATAGTTGTCAGGTAAAAAAATTATGCATCTGTTTTACTGCGATTTTATCGAGGAGTGCGACGAAGTATATGTATGAGTGGCCTTATTCATCACGCTGAAGACGTATAGAAGGAATGGTAAGGTCTGTAATTGCTGCGCGTTCCACCTATGTATTAAACTTCTTCACAGTTGTGAACAGCAAACAGTCCGGCATATCTATGCGTTTCGTAGACTGCATAAGCCACGCTCCGACTCGATGTCAAAATTGCACAAAGCATGCCCTACTTGCATGCGTATGCCAGCCAATCACTCATTTCGGGGCTTTCTAAATGTTTTGGCTCAAGAATCTCTGCCTTTATCTTATGCATGGGTTTGTCAAGAAAACGTAGTCTTACGCCGGCAGGGAAGCCTTAAGCCACATGAGCAATGGGGGGGGGGGGGGGGGGCATATACCAACCGTGCCCTTACAGCATAAGCCATTTTTTTTTCGGATATTTGTTCTCTACTACTGTAACTGTATCGTTGATGATGTATAAGACATACTTGAAAGCCATCGCGAAGGACACGACAGTATTGTCCGGGACGTTAAAAATATATCAGGGTATACAGGTAGAGAATTGATCGTTAATATCTGCGAGCCAATTCCGGCCAACACATGTCATGATATGTGCAATGTTTTTCAAGCCGTCAAAACTCAGTGCACAATATCAACCACTATAACCCAGTCATATTCATTGTTGTAAAGTCCCCAAAACTGGCAGAGCTACATTGACCACTGTATGCCAAAATGTATTCAGTGTAGATAAGCCAGCTATACTAACAGGATCATATCAATCAATGCATACAATGATGCGTGCAATGTTGGCAAGCCATCGCAGCTGCTCATAAATTATCTACCACTATAACTCATGATGAATACAACATTGGGAAACCAGCTAAACCAGTAGTAAAATGTTGACCATCGTATGTCAGTAAATATTCGAGTTGACAGGCCATCAATGATGGCAAGAGAATATTGATTAACCTATGTAAAGATGTATGGTCTTTGGCAAACCATTACACTTCGTCAGGCAACATCAACCACTATAATTGCAGAAATACAGTGTTGGGAAGCCATGACGACTGGCGGAAGGACATTGACCAATGTATGCCAAGATACATTAGCGATAGTGATAAACAGATTTTAAGGCGAGGCCTGACCTTCTGCCTAACGAATAACAGCTTTAATGAATATGAACTTCACCGAGATATAACTGAATTGGCAAGAAGAATGCGTATTAAGGAATTCTTCGCTGAAAATGCAAACAATGTACCGGAAGCCTCTAACCTACTCAGAGCCCCCAGCATAAGGTTTCCTGATGCAGAGCGCAGCTCCGAACTGGACCTATACATAAAATCCGTAGCGAAAGAAAGTATTGAAAAAAAACAAAGTTAGCTCGAAAGCCCGAAAAACCTCTCTGTAGCTTAAAGAGCAACTCTTGACAACCTAGCTTCTAGAACTGACTTAGTTATCAAGCCTGCAGACAAAGGGGGTAGCATAGTGATTCTCCCTGTTGAAAATCACAAAGAGACATATAGACAGCTTAACAACTCTTGCCACTACGAAAAGTTAAATACCAATCCGACAGAACAGTTCAGTGAAGTCATCCTGAATAAAATCAGAGATCTATTAGCCGGGGAACTAATTACCGAGATGGACTATAAATTTCTTCAGCCGTCAAACAAACAAGCAGGTCGATTTTACCTACAGCCCAAGATCCATAAGGTTTCCGCAGAAGCATTGTTTACCACAGACATACCAGGAAGACCAATTGTTTCTAACAATAATACGCCCACAGAAAAACCTCTCAATATTCCTAAATCCCCACCTAGCAGACCTCCCGACCCAGCTTCCTTCCTTTGTGCAGGAAACACCTCACTTTCTCCGATATATTGATCGTATTAATAACACCACCAATCTTGCAGATGATTGTATACTTGTCACGCTTGACGTCGCGGAACTCTACACTAATATTCCTATCGATGAAGGTATCAACGCCCTCTCCCAAGTATTAATCAACAACCACCATCCGCATGCCTTTGAAGTTTATCTCCTGGTCCTAACTGCTCCTAGTCCTAACTTTAAATTATTTCGAGTTCGATTCATCCTATTATTTGCAGATATTTGGAACCAGCATGGGTACTCCATTCGCGCTGACTTACGGGAATATATTCATGGGAATTCTAGAATCCAATATACTAAATTTATTCCCGGAAAAGTCACTTATATACCTTCGCTTTATTGACGATATTTTCATGATATGGCAAAATGGATCAGAATCACTTCAGTCGTTCGTCTCGCATCTTAATAATCATAACACTAGCATTAAATTCACTTGTCAGTCGTCGCAATTAAAAGTCGACTTTCTCGACACCACGGTGTCCGTGGAAAATGGAAAACTTAGAACTTCCTAGTACAGAAAGCCAACGGATAAGCAACAATACCTAGATTTTACGAGTCATCATCCGAGACATTGTAAGCAAGGAATATTTGTAAGACAGGCGACACGGCTTAAAAGAATATGTAGCGATTATAGTGACTACATAAACGAACTACATTCATTTAAAGCAACACTAGTCCAGAGAAGCTATCCCGGTAACCCCCTAATATGGCCCTCGAAAAAGCAAGCACTTTAAACCGCAACGATGTGCTCACGAAAGACCAAAGGCCAACACCGAACGACAGCCTTCTTTTGTAACTAAATACTACAATGCCCTTCCAAACATAAACAATGTTCAGCGGATATACCATTCCATGCTAACGTGTAATGAATGCCTGAAGAAAATATTTCCGGAGGCACCAAAGGTAACATACAAACGTAACGCAAACCTCAGAGATATTCTAGTACATTCTAAATTCGACAACAAGCATCCAACGCAACCACACCCTTGCTCTCGACCAAGATGTAAGACGTGCAGGCATATACAAAAAGACACCATGGTTAAAAGTTATGCAAGCGATTTCACTTTTCACATAAAATCAGGCTTGAGCTGCTCATCTTCAAATGTTATCTAACTTCTAGAATGCTCCTTCTGTCATAAGCAGTACGTTGGAGAAACAGGGCAACCAATGAACATACGGCTTAAAGGACATCGGGCAGACGCAGGCAAAAACCTCCCGAAAGCAGTTTCCCACCATTTCAATCAGAAAGGCCATAAGTTCAAAGAAAATAAATTATATATTCTCCAGTCAGGCTTTAAATCTGCAAGGGACAGAAAATATAGTCATATTTAATTCATAAATTTAGAACATTGGAACCAGCAGGTAAAAATATATCTAAGGGATCGTTAGAATCCCTTAGGTATACTACCTCTGCATCATAACTATTCGGGAAAACAATCCCACTTAGCGTTAATTGTAGAGTTTATTCTCAACGCATGTACACTCTATCGCCTTCCACAATAGCATAACCTTACAGGATCCTCTAAACATATTTCCTCCTTATCACTTCTTGCTTGAATTTGTCTTCAAACTTCTTTTTATTATTATGATTATTACTTTTTTCATGTCAGTTGCGGTTCCCTGTGCAGTTATTATCCTGTGACTTTCTACATCTCCCCCCCCCCCCCCCGCCTTTGCAGAAAACTTTAAGAATTGTCCCCCTTAGATATATGCCTTACCAGGGCGCTTCGCAAAGCCTGTCCCTTTGTACAGTGTATCCGCACCGATGGCTACTCCGCTGGCTACTGCCGCCCGTTGGGCTCACTGTACCAGACCTTGCTGACAGCAGAGTCTCCCGTTGCTCCGCACTCGGGTTTCGAATTTTGGGGACCACATCTATGTTTTGACAGGCCCATGTGATGTGATATAGTGTTGGTTTTTCATCGCACCACGGACATCTGTCAGCGTATATGGTAGGGTGCATTTTGTTTAGTATGTGTAGGTTTGAGTATGAACCCGTCTGTAATTGTCTCCATATGACAGCTTCCTCTCTGGTGAGAGAACTGTGCGGTGGGGGATATCGCATTCTTCTTCCTCTATAGTTTTCTAGTATGGCCGAGTTGCCTTGGGTGCTAGCAAAAGTTCCGCGGTCTTGTCGGATGCTCGGAAAGTAGTGTATGTTCGAGCTATCCTGTCAGCCTCTTGGTTCCCTGCCACCCCTATGTGCCCCGGTACCCACATAATTTTGTGTCTGGTCTTGTTTTCTTCGTGGTTTTTAATTCTGTCGCTCGCTTCGAGGAGTATATACGGAGCGCGTGACGACCAATCCTACCATTCATGAAATTTCGGCAGGCTGTTTGAGAGTCCGTGAGTATCGTTTGCGACCGCCCAGCTATATAGCCCTCCGCCACCGCTAGAGAAACGGCTACTTCCTCGGCCTCTGCTACTGTGCGGTGTGGGATAGAGGCGCTGGTCACTTCGCGTAGAGACGAATCGACCACCGTGGCCACTGCAATTTTGTTGTGTTCTCCTCTCGAGGACGCGTCTGCATACACGGTCGTGTCTTGGGGAGCGTATGTTTTTTGAATAAAATCGGCCCTTGCTTCTCTTCAACCTGTGTGGAGGTTAGGGTCCATGTTTCTCGGGATTGGAGCTACCTTGAGGGACTTGCGAAGTTCATCGGGGATCGTTACCGTCCTCGCTATTTCTCGCGCCTGCTCACGGTATGCGAGTCTCTGTAAGAGCGCTCTTCCAGTCGTTGTCTGCAGCAAACTGAGTTTTTGCGACTCAAGCTGCGCCTAGCGTAGTTCTTCGAATGTGTTTTGCAATCCAAGCGCCATGAGCTTTTCTGTAGACGTGTTGCGGGGTAATCGGAGCACCGTCTTATACGCTTTGCGTAGCATAGCATCCGCTTGTTGTATTTCACTCTTGTTGAGGCACTGGTAGGGCAGGCTGTACATAATTCGGCTCACTGCCAGGTTTCAAACTAGTTTTAGTGTGTCCTCTTCACGCATGCCATGCCGCCTGTTGGTGATGCGGGTGGTCATGCGTGTCACTTGTATCGTTGTTGTTTTGAGCATGGTAAAAGCGTGACTACTGCGTTGGTTCGACTGAACCCACATACCTAATATTCTTATTGTTGTCTTTTCCGGGATGGGCATTCCTTCCAGGTAGATGTTGAGTTTCAGGTTCTCACTGGTTGGGAGGGTCCGGTTTTGTTTGCCTCTCCACACTCGAAGCAGTTCCGATTTCTCGGTCGAGCATGCGAGTCCTCTTTCCCCGAGATATTTCTGTACACAGGAGGCCGCTTCCTGTAGTTTTTCTTCCTTCTCCCCGAGGGAACCGGTGTTCGTCCAGACTGTTATGTCGTCTGCATACATGGCGTGCCTGATGCCTTCGATCTTCTCTCGTTTTCGTGCTAGACCTATCATAGCTATATTGAAGAGGATAGGTGAGATTACTGATCATTGGGGTGTTCCTTTGTTTGGCGAGGGAATTTTGTTCGATCGAAGGTCTCGCATGCCGATGGTGGCAGTTCTATCTGACAGGAAGGCTTTGACGCACCCGTGGATTCTGCGTCCGCAGTACAGGTCGTCTAGGCCTCTAAGGATCGCTTCGTGACTGACGTTATCAAATGCTCCCTTGATGTCAAGGGCCATTATGACATTTTCACCCGTTCGGGGTACGTTGCGGAGCACATCTTGTATTTGTAGCAGCACGTCCTGCGTCGAGAGTTTTGCTCTGAAGCCGAACATGGTATGGGGTACATGGTCATTATCTTCCATGAAATTTTGCAGTCTAAGCATCACCACCCGCTCGTAAAGCTTGCCGAGGCACGACGTGAGCGAGATGGGCCTGAGATTTTCAATTTGAAGCTGTTTGCCAGGTTTAGGAATCATATTGACTTCGGCGTGTTTCTAGTCTTCGGGAACCGTCTCCGCCTCCCAGTGTTCGTTTAGAATGCTTACGAGCTTTGTATGAGGTCGTCACTCAGGTTTCAGATCAGGGCGTTGTCGATTCTGTCGGCTCCTGCTGCCGTGTTTCTGGTTGTATTCCTTATGGCCGCATAAGCTTCTTCCACAGTTATTGGGCGGTCGAGTCTCTCGTTTTCGGCTCCGCGATAGGTTCCTTGGTATCGTGAGGGGTTGTGATCACCGAAACATTTTTTTCGTGCCTTCTCCAAAAGGTTGGTGTCCGAACCCTCGAAGGAGTGGATGAATCTGTGGATGCTTTTATTGTTTTCTGATATTGTTTTGGTCGGATCGATTAGTGCTCTTAGGAGATTCCAGGTTCTGGCCGTACCTAAGGTTCCCTTAAGCGAGTCGCTGAATTGTTCCCAATTTTGTCTCGCGAGTTGCGCTGCGTAATCTTCAGCTTTTGCCGTAACTTCTGCTATTTTTAGTTTTAGTCTCCTGTTGTGTTTTTGCTTCCGCCATCTTTGGTGAGACTGCGTCTGGCTTCTCATATTCGCAGAAGGTGCCCGTCTACTTCGGGCGGTGTTGTTGTTCGTCTCACACTTTTTGTGCATTTGTCTCGCGTTTCTGTCAACATGCCGCTCCATTCTTCTAGTGATTGGATGCCGCCTTCAGATTTTTCGCAAGCCCCGCGGAACGCGTTCCAGTCCGTGAGTTTTGCTTGTCCGATCCGGCATCTTACCCTTTCCGATGCTATTCGCGTCCGGAGGATAAAGTGATCGCTGCCTAGGTTTTCCATCATGTTTTCCCACTGTGACTCCTTGCTCTTCCTTACGAACGTGAGGTCCGGGCAAGTGTCCGTGCTCACACTATTACCGATTCTCGTGGGGGTCGCGAGATCTGTGATTAGCCTGCAGCCAAAATATGCAGCTACGTCCGCTAATGTTCTTCCCTTGATATCTTGTTTCCGGTATCCCCAACTCGTGTCCATGGTGTTGAAATCTCCTACGATAATGAGTGCATTTTCTTTGGTCAGCTTGTGCGCTCCGTGAAAGAGTTCGAAGAATTTGGCTTTTCTTCGTCTTGGCGGGCTGTACACGTTCAGTATGAATGTGCTCCTTCCCTTTCGCTTTTTCGGAATAATTTCGACAAGCGCGTGCTAAATAAATTGGTTCACAGGAAGGGAAAGGCGCAGTAACTGTCACACTTGCTCTCGATGTCCATGTAGGTGATGGTATCGTGCCAGTGCCTGATCGCGGTGATGGCTTTGATGACTAGAACGGCTGCTTTACCTCCGTTTTGGCTCTCGTTAACATCGTACCCCTGTAAAGAGGGCCTGGTTCCAGTCTCTTGGAGCGCAATCACATCGGGGGGTGTAAGCTGTGTGTTTATGTATTGTTTTAGTAGGGCCTGTCTTTTGCGGTAGCGTCTGCAGTTCCATTGCCAAATTTCTAAGTTTTCTTGGTCTTGCTGAAGCGTCTTGGTCATGTTTACGTGTTCGTGCTGTTGCCTTGTTCGACAGCGAACGCCGTTAACGCTGGACGGTTGTACGCTCTTTCCCTAATGTTTTCGTTATGTCTGTGTTTTCGAAAAGCACTTTTGACTTCTGCAACCTGCCCCTGAAATTGTGCTTGCATCTGTTGCATTTGAGATTGGATTTGCCGCATCATATCCTGCATCATCTGCTGCATCATCTGTTGAATTCGTGTTTCAAGTTCTCCATTGTTGGATGCTTGTGGCTGTTTTGGAAGGGCTCTAGTGACTTCAAGCTCCCGCTGTTGTGCCTTTTATTGTTTTTGTTAGTTCCTCTACCTTGCGTTCGAGCTCATTTTGTTTGAGCCTAGCAAGTTCAAGCTCGCGTCTGAGTGCATCACTGCTAGCGTCTTTAGCTTCTTTGACAGGAATATTTTTGTTGTTTGTATTGTTTGTGTTACTACTATTTTCTACCGAGTGCGGATCAATGGTAGATGCCCAGCTTACCTTGCTGCCACCTTTCTGGGAAAGCTTCTTTTTCTGCTTTTCTTGTTTGTTCCCCTCCTGTGAACCGGCCGGCGACAGAGGTGGGAAGGAATTGGACCTTGATCGACTCCTCGAGGTCTCTCCTTCTGAGCTGAACCATTGCTTGCGTGGTCGCCCGCGTTGGTTACTGCGTCCTCTTTCCCCGCTGTGCTTTAGTCTTGTTTTTTTCAGTCTCTCGGGGCACTCTTTGGATCCGGTGCGATGTGCCTCACCGCATATTAGGCACTTGAGCTCGCACACATGGTCTTTCGTCGGATTTTGATCTCCGCACAGTCCGCACACAATAATGTCCGGTGTGGGGCACACGTCGGGGTGGTGTCCTTGCTGGAAACAGACGTAGCACACTTGCCTCGTGGGGCGGTACTGGTAGCACGGTAGTTCACCTTCGTAGTATATTACGAATTTCGGCAAGATCGGGCCGTCGAACGGGATCACTGCGGTCTTGGATTTTCCAAGCATCTTTGCCTGGAGAATGGTTACTCCTTGGGTTCTGACTCGTAGGTGTGCTTTGAGCTCTTCGGGAGACGTACCTGGGTCAACACCGTGTATTACGCCGCGAAAGACGTCCTCCGGAGCTGCCACGTAAGCGTTTACCTCGTACGACTTTCCGGCGAATTTAAGGCGGGTAATGCGCCGCACCAGGTGAGCCGTTTCTTCATGTGGGGTGCTAACGATAATGATGTTGGATCCTGTACGAAGCCTTACAAGTATGTGCTCGTCCTTGCATTGTTGGCCGCACGCCATGATAACGGCGCGCGCTACTTGGTGTGTGGTGAGTGATTTCACCATGAGTCCTTTCTTGGGTCGAAAAATTATTTTGATGTCATTTTTGGGGAGTAGCGGCAGTCTTCGCCTAGGCCTCCTCTGTCCCCCCTGTCCAGTCTTGTTTCAGCCGGTCGCATTACCCAGTGACTTTCCATCGTGAGCTTGGGCGTGCGGGTCGGTTCCCGTGCCTTTCCGTTGTCCTTGTCTCTGAAGTTCTTTTTTCTGGGGCTTGGATTGAACAAGCTACCAACTGGCATCGTTGTTGTACCCGACGCGCTCCGATGAGGAATCTGAAGGGATTCCGTCTTCGCTTCCTGACTCGGCGTCTCCAAAGTCGTCTTCATCCATCCCTTGGAATTCGTCAAGGAGGGCATTTGGTGGTTGGGGCGACGCACTTCGGGCTTGGCTTGGCCCTGCCATATGGTCTCTCTTTGAAGAAGCGTCGGTGCTAGGAGCCGCCGTCGTCAATAAGCCTAGCGTTCCATGCTCTCCCGATGTCGTGCTGGGCGTCCCGTCAGGGTTAGCGGGCTGGCGGCCGCTTTGGAACTTTCAAGTCCGGTAAAGATCCGAATAAATTGTCCTACCGCTTAAAATATGGCATCCAGGGGATCCAGCACTTGATGTCTTTCAGTCCGAATAAAATCGGGTGGCGAAAAAGCGTTGGTCTGGTAAAATCGGTCAAAATTTGCGGAGCCCAAGTGACGTGTGTCCGCCTACTTCAACCGCCATCGACGGACCCATGCAGGTCTAACCGCTCGTCGCTATGTCTTCGTCCGTGTCTGTGGAAGAAGAAGAACGCTCGGTCACCCGCCGCTAATGCTTTCGCTCAATATTCGGTTCAGCAGCGTCGTACGTGCTATTTTTTTTCTTTGTTTCTGGCAGATATCCACGTTACGACGCGTAACCATGCCGACAGCTGCTTTTCTGCGAAATTGAGGTCTACACTGGATGCTTGAAGCGAGATAAGGAAAGAAGTGCATATGCACATAGCAGAGACAACAATAATTACCACGTAGTTATAACATTGAGATCCCGTGAGCTGCCTCTTCGCCATGCTCTTCATGAGAAATGAACAGGAAATGCACACGATTAAAAAGAAAGAAAAGTGCCCATGTAGAGGGAATTTATTGTCTTCTACACACATAGGTACTTGTATATACACACACACGCACTGTAGTAAATACAGGAGAAGCAACGAAAGCTGCGATTCTAGCAAGAATCACATAATAATTATTCCGTGTTCACCAATACCTACAGAATAAGTGCACAAAAAACGAACAAATACTGCACAAACGCTATTCCATACAATGCTGACGCGCACTTGTGCCTGATACCATACCAGAAAGCGTGCTTGAAGGCTGATACAGCGTAATTATTTCCTCTAATAAGAGCGAGACAAGTGTACTTCAAATTATTCAGTTAGTATCAAAATGCTTTGTTCCTTTCTGTTATTTGGTACAAAATCTGTTATTTTGGTGCAAATCGGAAGGGTGTCAGGGCGAAGGCGATATACACCCGGTTGAGACGGGTCCCATGTTGGCCCCTAACACGTGTTGCAATGAATTGGTCAATGTGTAAATTGACCCAGGCGCCTTGCAGGTGCAACGTCTGAACAAGCTTGCCTAATTAGTTGGCATTGTAATTTGATGCGCCCTGGCCAGGCTTCCTGACGTCGCGCGAGGAATCTAGCATGCAAGCAAAATCGTCCAAGAGCACATAAGGTACATTCGTCTAGAAAATATGACCTAATGAACCGGAAGAAATCGTTAATCAAACTGCGAGTGACCGGCGCATAGACGTTGACACAAAATTGGCAGTGGCTTAGCTTGGTTAAGCCTGGTAATTACGAAAGCAATAGCTATGGCTATGCCTAGGTTCCGCTGGTGGTGTAGATGGTTGTGGTGCTTGTGGTTAGGCTTATGGTTATGCAGTGATTCACTCTGGCCACGGCATATTGTTCAACTATTGTTTATTGCGGGGCGCTACCTGGTTATTCTATGTATAACTAGTAGCGAGACAAGGAGTGCCGTGGCTGCAAAGATATACTTGGCTGTGGGTGAGGTTAAGGCAGAATGTACAACTGCCGCTCCGGCACCGGCTGAAACGGCATTCTTTACGCCAGCAGAAATGAAAGCATCCCTGGAGACTGCGATGGTTCCACCTACCGCTAGGCCACCTCCTATAGTATCGAACGTTGCACCCCCGCCGATAGCTGCTGTAGGAGCGGGAGTTAGGCCGCGGTTGGTAGCTACCGCCTCGCGAGTTGACGGCTCGACTTGGGGCCCCTGTTTTTGTGGCAGATGGGATGACGTCACACCGGCTGCACCGCTCCCTCACGGAGGGAGCGAGAGTTAGGCCACGTTTGGTAGGTACCGCCTCGCGAGTTAACAGCGCGAGTTGGGGCCCGTTTTTGCACAGCTGTGCTTGGCAGCGCGCCAAAGGTCACGCTAAAGGTCAATGACAGCTATCGCCTCGCTACGCGAAGGACTGAAAAGTGATAGTAGTATTGCTTTCGTAATAAAATGAGTCCTCCGGCCATCAAGGAAGATGTCCACTGCTATGACGCGGCCATAACTCTGAAAGGTGCAATAGCACTCGCTCTAAACGCGCGGTTAAGAAAAATCCCACCCACACCACAACAGAATTAAACACAAGGAAGCCAGATCCATAAACTCTATTTCAATCAATGCTGACGGGCACTGGTGCCTGATACCATACCAGAAAGCTTGCCTGAAGGCTCAAACAGCGTTAATATTTCCTTCACTGAGATCGAGACAATTCACTTCAAACGTTCATGAATTTGTGTTATAATGCTTTGTTTTTTTTAGCACAAGCCTTTGTTATTTTGATAAAATACGTGAAGTAGCCATAATTAAAAATAATTTTTTTAGTAAATTCACCGTACGTGATGCTTAAAAAGCGGTGAAAATATCACCAACGATGGCTTGAAAAATAACACAACGCTATTTACACTAGCGATATCATCGACGTAATTACAGAAAGGAATGCATGCTAAGTATAGTATTGTAAAAAAAAAGAAAGAAGATAATGGTTTTAAGCATGACTTCAATGTGGTCAAATAGCAGAAGATTTGAGTGTTGCAGTGACAACCCCTTGGACAGCGCCTTTTCAATCTGCGGCTTTTGATCATTTTTCTTCAAGTTTAATGTTGGGGAAAGGGTGCTGCCTTATAGTTTTGAGTAGACACCATGGATTAATGGAAACGTAAAACTAATTAGGCCAAGGTCCTGTTTTATTAATCTTGTAGTTTCTATAAATAGAAATCGTTTTAAAAAACAGGATTTGGCTGCAGGCGACCGAGCGTTGCACCGAACATAGGCATTCTGTTGAACGCATCAAAGTTCAGCGGTTTCTTAGCAGAATCGATATTTATGTCCTCCGCATTCGATACCGGCGGACGCTTTCTTGCGCCACTCGTTCACCTCTCCACAGCGGCGAACACATCTGCTGTGACGCCGTCACCCTCCTGTGGAAAGAGAGAAAGCAGTCGTAGTGGAGGGATACGGGGCAATTTCGACCACCTGGGGATCTTTAACGTGCGCTGACATCGCACAGCACACGGACGCTCCTTTGTTTCGCCTCCATCGAAACGCAGCCACCGAAGTCAGGTTCGAACCCAGGTACTCCGGCACAGTAACGGGCGTCTTACCACTGCACCATCCCGGAGGGTATCTTGCACGGGTGTTCCTCCGCTGCGCTTTGTACAGAGAGGAGGAGGGTAGCTGATGTGACGCCGCTACTCTCCTCCTCCTCTCTGTAGAAAGCGCAGTGGAAGAACACCCGTGCAACGGACACCGCCGGGGTGGTGCAGTGGTAAGACGCCCGACTACTGTGCCGGAGTTCCCGGGTTCGAACCCGACCGCGGCGGCTGCGTTTCGATGGAGGCGAAACGAAGTGGCGTCCGTGTGCTGTGCGATGTCAGCGCACGTTAAAGATCCCCAGGTGGTCGAAATTACTCCGTAGCCCTCCACTACGGCTCCTCTTTCTCTCTTTCCACTTTCATTCCCATCTTCCTCCCGTCCATTACGGCGCGGTTCGGGTGTCCACAGAGCAAGTGTGACAGTTACTGCGCCTTTCCCTTCCTGTGAACCAATTATTAATTATTACACCCGTGCAACGGCCCCGCCAGGGTGGTGCAGAGGTAAGACGCCCGAGTGTGCCGGAGTACCCGGGTTCGAACCCGACCTCGGCGGCTGCGTTTCGATGGAGGCGAAATGAAGGAGCGTCCTTGTGCTGTGCGATGTCAGCGCACGGTAAAGATCCCCGACTCTGCTGTCCAGCGACCGCTGCGAAGACTAGCAAGGTCTGGTACAGCGAGCCCTACGGGCGGTAGTAGCCAGCGGAGCCCTGGACTGAGGGCAACCGACCATTGTGCAAAAGTGGACGAAGTCGACGGAGAAGACTCTTGTGGATTCAACAAGCAGACATCTCTGAAGCCGTCCCAAAAAAAATGGCTGAGGCTTAGCTTGGTTAAGCCTGGTCAGATGCGAAGCATATTGATTGCTAAAATCGGCTTTCCCCTTTTCAAGTCGCTGCTCTCGTTGTTCGGGGGTTCTTCGGCACGCTTCCGTCGCCTAGAGGCATTCCAATGCTCCAAACGTGTCGACGTACTACTAGACTCACTGTCCATACTAGTGGAAGCGTTGCTCGTATCAGTGGAGCATCGTTGTCGCCGAGCCGCATGCCGAGCACGCTCCTTGGCCAAACGTTCTTCCCACTCTTCTGGGCTCTCTGCAGCACGCCGCAGCCTTCGCTTTTCAATCCACCGCTCGGCTGCACTCCCTGGAGGCATCGCCACCTTTTGTGAGGGTCTACTGTAGGCGTTGTCGTTGTTGTTGTGGCTGTAAGAAAGAAGGAAGCGAAAATGCACGGGCCTGCTACTGGCTCTGTAGCTGAGCCACCTCCGCTGCCTTGTGCAGATAGAAGAGAATATAGAGAAGAAAGAAAAGCAGAGGGAAAGAAAGACGCGCGCCGCAACAACAGCCGTCGTCCATCACCAGCGGTGGCGTGTGCAATGACGGCCTACAACAGATAAAAATTCGATGCCAGGCCAGCCCCCGCCGCAAGCAGCGGTGACCCACCTGCACCAGCCCCATCAGGGCAGAGCACCCCCAGTTGCCTACTGGAGGCGAGCGTTGTTGTTGTTGTGGCTGTGGCTGTAGGAAGAAGGAAAAGAAAATGCACGGGCCTGCTCCTGGCTCTGTACCTGAGCCACCTCCGCTGCCTCGTGCAGATAGAAGAGAATATAGTGAAGAAAGAAAAGCAAGAGGGAAAGAAAGACGCGCGCCGCAACAACAGCCGTCGTCCACCACCAGCGATGGCGTGTGCAATGACGGCCTACAACAGATAAAAATTTGCTGCCAGGCTAGCCCCCGGCGCAAGCGGCGGTGACCAACCTGCATCAGCCCCATCAGGGGAGAAACCATCACCGGAGGTTAGCGTTGTTGTTGGGGCTGTAGGAAGAAGGAAAAGAAAATGCACGGGCCTGCTACTGGTTCTGTAGCTGAGCCACGTCCGCTGCCTCGCGCAGACAGAACAGAAACAAGAGAAGAAAAGGAAGAGGGAAAGAAAGACGCGCGCCGCATCAGCAGCCGCCGTTCACCACCGAAGCGGTGGCGGGTGCAATGACGGCCTACAACAGATAAAAATTCGCTGGCAGGCTAGCCCCCGCCGCAATCGGCGGTGACCTACTTGCCCCAGCCCCATTAGGGGAGTTGTTGTTGTGGCTGTAGGAAGAACGAAAAGAAAATGCTCGGGCCTGCTACTGGCTCTGTAGCTGAGCCACCTCCGCTGCCTCGTGCAGATAGAAGAGAAAATAGAGCAGAAAGGAAAGCAAGAGGGAAAGAAAGACGCGCGCCGCCTCCCCTTTATAAATAAAGCTGCGCTATACCACGTGGTCCGCACAGCGTGCAACCGCAGCCGACGGCGCGAGCCGGTCCCCGTCTCTCCTCTGTTGTGACGTAAGCGTATCACGTGGTGTGACGTCACCATACCACGTTGTCCGCACGGCGTGCAACCGCAGCCGACGGCGCGAGCCGGTCCCCGTCTCTCCTCTGTCGTGACGTCAGCGTATCACGTGGTGTGACGTCACCATACCACGTGGTCCGCACGGCGTGCAACCTCAGCCGACGGCGCGAGCTGGACCCCCGTCTCTCCTCTGTCGTGACGTCAGCGAATCATGTGGTGTGACGTAGCATTCCACATTCTTTGCACGGCGTGTAACCGTCACGAAGGGCTGTGGTTTACTTCTAGCAATATGCTTCGCATAAAACCGGCAATAATATAGGGCTAATTAAAGTTTTTCTTCCTCCAGGTGGTCGAAATTGCTCCGCCGCCCTCCACTACGGCTCCTCTTTCTCTCTTTCCAATTTCACTCCCACCTTCCTCCCTTCCCTTACGGCGCGGTTGAGGCGTCCACAGAAAACAAATGAGGCTGTTACCCCGCCTTTCCCTTCCTATAAATCAAACAACACCCGTGCAACGGCACTGCTGGTAGCATTGGTTCTGGTGCATGCCTGCCGGGGGGACGCAGCGGTTACGGCGCTCGACTACTGTTCCCAAGGACGCGGGATCCAATCCAGGCCTCGGTGGCCGCTTTTCGATTGAGGCGAAAAGCAAGGCGCCCGTGTGCTGTGCGATGTCAGTGCTGGTGGCATTTCCTGGCCCTACGGGGCTGGGAGAGTGGGCCAACGCCGCTCGCGGCGGGGGCTAGCCAGCCACCGAAGTTTTATTTGTTGTAGGCAGTCATTGCACTCGCCAACGCTTCGGTGATGGTGGACGATGGCCGTTGTTGCGGCGCGCGTCTTTCTCTCCCTCTTCTTTTTTTCTTCTTTATTTTCTCTTCTGTCCGCACGAGGCAGCGGAGGTGGCTCAGCTACAAAGCCAGTAAGCAGGCCCGTGCATTTTCTTTTCCTTCTTCCTACAGCCACAACAACAACAACACGTTAAAGAACCCCAGGTGGTCAAAATTTGCGGAGTCCACCACTACAGCGTCTCTCATAGCCTGAGTTGCTTTGGTACGTTAAGCCCCAGACACCAGAAACCAGGTTCTCCTGAGCCTGTTTGGGATGTTAAACCATACAAACCAAGTTATACCAAACCATCGCATGCTTCTAAACAGCTGTAATGCTACTTAGACATATTAAAAAAATTGGCTGTGGCTTAGCTTGGTTAAGCCTGGCAGATTGCGAAAGCAGCGCCTTGGTTCAGCTAGTTGTCTGGAAATGGTTGCCCCGTATGGCTTATGCATGGATTTACTCTAGACACAACATGGTTCTGCTGTAATTTTGCTTCATTGAATCCGATGAATACGCCTTGCTCTTCTCTCTGTTCCGGCGTTTCTTCAGCACAATGATATATATTTTCTTCTCTTGACAATGTGTCGCTCCATACTATTCATACATTCTTCACCAACATCATCGGCATTAAAAGCGTCCATAAATCCATTTAAATCAGGTGTGGGAGAGTGGTCAAGTACCCCAAGAGTGGAAGAGGGCTAAGATCACCCTAATCCACAAGCAGGGAAAACCACCGGACTTGGAGAATCTCCGCCCAATATCACTAACATCCTGCGTAGGCAAACTACTTGAGAAAGTTATTCAGAGGAGGCTAACCAAATACACCGAAGAGAATGATGCGTGGCCGGCTGAATTGGTCGGATTCAGGCCCGGCCTTTGTACGCAAGATACCATGATCAGACTACATAACGATGTTGTCAGAGACTTCAGGAAAAAAAAATACGAAAGCTATTCTAGGCTTAGACCTTAAGAAAGCTTTTGACAACGTCAGTCACGACGCCATTCTCGACGGGCCAGCTGAGCTTAGAGTAGGCGAAAGAACCTACAACTATATAAGATCATTCCTGCGAGACAGGGCGGCGATCATCAGCTTTCAGGGCTTATGTTCGGAGGAGTTCCCGCTGGGTAACAGAGGCACTCCGCAGGGGGCTGTGCTCTCACCTTTCCTTGTTAACATCGTAATGAGGAAGCTCCCCAGTAAGCTTGGCCATCTCGATGACTTAAAACTAAGCATCTACGCGGACGATGTGACCGTCTGGATGTGCGAAGGGAACGACTCGTACATCACATCCAGGCTCCAAGAGGCAGCAAATATAATCAGCTATCACGCAGAGGACGTAGGTCTGTGCTGTTCGCCAGAAAAATCGGAGCTCCTGGTAATGACCAGCAGTAGTGGGAAGATAACTCCACATATCAAAATTAAAGCCAACGGAAACGAAGTCCGGAAAGTAGATGAAATTAGAATATTAGGTATGATTATCAACCGCAGGGGTAGTAACAAAAGCCTGATTAAGAAATTAAAAGATCAGGCGGAGCTCGTAGTCCGTGTATTTAAGAAGACGTCCAACAGAAGGAGTGGTCTCACGGAGGCTAGTAGACTCAGACTCATACAAGTTTTTGTCCTGAGCAGAATGTGCTACGTTACTCCAAGAAGAACGAAGAACGCGAATTAAACACCATAATTAGGAGATGCACGAAGTGTGCTCTGGGACTCCCCATAACTACTTCTAACGACATTCTAAAGAAAATGGGGTTGCATAATGTGTGGAAAGAGCTAGCTGCGGCGGTCAGGCTGCCCCGGAGAGAGCGACTCGCAGGAACGGCGGCGGGTAGGCAAATCCTCGACTTGGTAAACATACTAGCGCCCGGGGAAGGCGAAATTGTCAGAGAAAGCATAGATCGAGAAATCAGAAAGCATCTATACGTCTCGCCCATACCGAAGAACATGCACCCCGTACACGACGAGGGGAGGAGAAAAAGCAGAGCTAAGCACCTCGCTAACAAATTGGACAAACTCCCGCCGGGATCGGTCGCCTACACCGATGCAGCGATCGGGAAAGAAGGCGACGTAACCTCGGTCGCCCTATTGGACACTGGGATCGCCATAGGAATAGAAAGAAATCGAGATCTACCGCCGGTAGAGGCGGAGGAGATTGCAATAGCCATTGCCATTGCACGACCAGGCGTGAAACACGTCATCAGCGATAGCAAAGCGGCGGTTAGAAATTTTAGCAAGGGTAGAGTCAGCAATCGTGCTGCAAAACTTCTGAACGAGTCGTCTCTCGCCGAAAGCGTGACCATAATCTGGACCCCAGCACACGCCGGTCTCGCCGGCAACGAGGCTGCCCACATGCTCGCCCGCTCCTCGCTACCTCGGGGTGCTGCGGACGCCTCCACAACATCTAAAACCAAAGAATGTATAGGTACCTTTAGGGATGTAACCGACAACTTGAAAGACCGGAGGATATATCCGCCACCGGTTAGATCCCTGAGTAAAAAGGAATCGTACGACTGGAGAAGACTCCAAGCTCGAAATTTCTTTTCGCTCCTGTGGAGGAGTTGGACGGGTGCCAGAGGGCGGAAGAGGGACGGTGCAGAAACCGAAATTTGTAAATTTTGCGGCCACGTGGCAACATTAGATCATATAATATGGAGATGCGTTCGTGCCCCAGGGCGCAACGCGATTAAAACTAGCGATGAATGGGAGACCACGCTAAGAAGCTCCGACGAAAAAACACAGCGATTCGCCGTCCGCCTGGCGGCCGAGGCTGAAGACCTCTTCTCCTAGACGAGGCCGGGTGTCCTCTGGCCGCGGTGTGACAGACTGCCTCCCCGGACGCCTGCGTGCGGACTCGTAGGTTGCTGCTGCACCATATTCGGCGGAAATAAATGTTCTTCCTCCTCCTCCTTCACTTGGCCGTTCCGTATCAAGCGATCTTGACCGGCATTCTCGCAAGGCTGATACATACGCACGGTGTTTAGCTCGCCGTTCTTCCCGCTCTTCGTCTGTTTCTTCGGCACGGCGCCGTCGCTTGGCTGCAGCAGATCGTTCCAGCCTCGCCTTGTGCCCATCATCCGACATAGCGCATTGAAAGGAGCGCAGCTCCTTATCCAGCTCTTATCCGTAAAACCACAGCCGTTTTATCCGAGCGCTTTCTCTCGGCAGCAGCGCAGCCGGCCTGCGAAGCCTCACCTCCGCCATCGATGGCGCTAGCTTGGTCCCCGTCTCTCGGTTTGTCGTGACGTCTAGCGGTCACGTGGCCACGGCGTGACGTCACTGCTCAGCAGTGGAATACTGCAAACGTTGTGCTAATTCCAAAACCTGGCAAGCCCCCGAAATTGGAAAACCTCAGACCTATTTCTCTAACCTCATGCATTGGAAAGCTTATGGAACACGTAATCCAAACAAGGCTAACTAATTTCATGGAGAAAAACGACCTGTGGCCGCATGAGATGGTCGGGTTCCGACCGGGCCTGTGCACACAGGATGTAATGCTCCGATTACAACATGACATAATTGACTCGAAATCCAGAGACGCGAAGATAATTCTAGCACTAGATCTAACAAAAGCATTTGACAACGTAAAACACCAGGCAATTCTCGCGGGACTGCAGGAATTAGGAGTCGGCGAGAGGACATTGTGACTGGCCATAGGGTTTTCTTGGCAGGAAATACTGGAGTGGGTTGCCATTACCTTCTCCAGTGAATCACATTTTGTCAGAACTCTCGACCGTGACCTGTCTATCTTGGGTGGCCCTACACAGCAGAGCTCACCCTGCAGTGGCCACAGGATTGGAGGAGGTCAGTTTACATCCCCATTCCAAAGAAAGGCAGTGCCAAAGATTGCTCCAACTACCGCGCGATCGCGCTTATTTCGCATGCTAGCAAGGTGATGTCAAAAATCCTGCAAGGTAGGCTACACCAGTATGTGGATCGGGAGCTTCCGGACGTGCAAGCTGGGTTTCGCAAGGGCAGAGGAACTAGAGACCAAATTGCCAACCTTCGCTGGATCATGGAAAAAGCAAGAGAGTTCCAGAAACCCATTTACTTCTGCTTTATTGATTATGCTAAAGCGTTTGACTGCGTAGATCACAGCAGATTGGGGCAAGCTCTCCAAGAGATGGGAGTTCCAATTCACCTCATCTGTCTCCTCAGGAACCTGTATGAAGGGCAAGAGGCCACAGTCAGAACTGGGCATGGTCTTACTGATTGGTTTCCGATTGATAAACGAGTGAGGCAAGGCTGCATACTGTCGCCCTGCCTATTTAACCTATATGCAGTGCATCATGAGGAAGGCCGGTCTGGACGAGTCTTCAGCTGGAGTGAAGATTGCTGGAAAACGTATCAACAACCTTAGATATGCGGATGATACCACTTTAATTGCAGAAAGTGAAGCGGAACTCAAGAGACTTCTGATGCGCGTACAAGAAGAGAGTGAGAAGTTTGGGCTTAAACTGAACATTAAAAAGACAAAGATCATGGCGTCTTGCCCTATCAAGTCCTGGAGCATAAAGGGACAAGAAGTGGAAGCAGTGACAGATTTTCTCTTCTTGGGCTCCAAGATTACCTCGGAAGGAGACTGCAGCCATGAAATTAGGAGACGCCTGCTTCTGGGAAAGAGAGCAATGGTTAGCCTTGACCATCTAGTAAAGAGCAGAGACATTAGTCTACCAACCAAGATCCGTATAACCCGTGCTATGGTCTTTCCAGTTGTGATGTATGGATGCGAGAGTTGGACTGTGAAAAAGGCTGACCGCCAAAGAATTCACGCGTTTGAACTGTGGTGCTGGCGAAGACTCTTAAGAGTTCCATGGATTGCCAGAAGATCAAATCAGTCGATATTGTCGACCATAAACCCTGACTGCTCATTGGAGGGTCAAATTCTAAAGTTAAAGCTCTGCTACTTTGGTCATCTGATGAGAAGAGAGGAGTCGCTGGAGAAAGATTTGATGTTGGGAAAGGTTGAGGGTCGCCGAAGAAGGGGTAGGCAGCGAACGCGATGGTTAGATGGCATTCTCGAGGCATTGCAGATGAAGCTATGTGACGTTAAGAAGGTAGTTAGAGACCGGAAAGCGTGGCGTGACATGGTCCATAGGGTCACGAAGAGTCGGACACGACTGAACGCCTGAACTGAACTGAGAGGACATATAATTACGTAATGGATTTCCTGACAAACAGGACGTTGAAACTAAAGTTTCAGGACCTAGAATCCCCCACTGTCCACCTGGGAAGTAAAGGAACTCCGCAAGGCTCGGTGCTCTCCCCCTTCCTTTTTAACGTGGTGATGAGCGTCCTTCCTGCCGCTCTTAGTCATAAAAGACCTGAAGTTCAGCATTTACGCGGACGACGTTAATCTCTGGATGAACAATGGCAGCGATGGCAGAACAGAGGAACGCCTACAGGCGGCGGCGGACACCATTGTGTCCTACGCGGCCGAAAGGGGTCTTTCGTGCTCTCCGCAAAAATCCGAACTTTTCATGTATAATACAAAATCAATGAGGTGCAAGGGCGACTTTAGCGTAGAAATAAAGGTCGACGGCAAAACCGTACCAAGAGTCCAGCAAATCAGAATCCTCGGACTCTTTATTCAAGAGGACGGGTATAATGACGGAACGATAAAAAAACTCACTACCTACGCGACGCAAGTAACAGGAATATTTAGGAGGATTGCATTCAAAGGCAGAGGGCTCAAAGAGAGAAGCCTCTTGAGACTGATGCAGGCGTACATAATAAGTCGAATATGCTATGCCACACCGTTCCTCAACATCAGGACCAATGAAAAAGATAATATAGACGCACTCATCAGGCGTTGCGTCAAGAGGGCGCTGGGTCTACCCATCTCCTCTTCTACGGAACGCCTGATAGAAATGGGAGTGCATAATAGCTGGACGGAACTTGCTGAAGCGGTGAGAATCGCCCAACATGAAAGATTAAGTAGGTCGAGCACGGGTCGAACCATCTTAGAATGGGTGGGTCGAAAAATAGATAGGGGCACAGCCGACAAGGTTTCCCTACCACCACAATGTCGCGAGAACATCATTGTCCGTCCTCTCCCCCGCAACATGCACCCAGAATACCACAAGGAAAGACGGGAGAAGAGAGCAGAAGCACTGGTTAAAGGTGCAAAAGAGTTCAGAGTAAAAAGTTGCCTACGTAGACGCTGCAAGCGGCCTATCAGGGGCGGCAGTCGCCGCGGTAGTCGATGGTAGCGGCGCACCAGTCGTCTCCGCCACCATCCGAAGTAGAAACATAGACACGGCTGAAGAGGTCGCAATAGCGCTCGCTTGCGTCGGAACGAAGGCTAGATTGATCTTTAGCGACAGTAAAACTGCTTTCTGGAATATCGGAAAAGGCAGGGTCTCACAAGAAGCCGCCCGAATTCTAAAAGCTGCAACTATAATTGATCGCAAAATCACCCTAATTTGAGTCCCAGCACACACGTCCGTCCCCGGCAACGAGGCGGCCCATGATTTAGGCCGAGATCTCTACTTCCGGGCAAACGCGGAGCCGCCCGACTGCCAGGCGATGGACGAACGTTTGCAAACCTATAAAGAAATAATCGAAAATTATAGATTAGGAAGACGTCTGATGCCGCCACCGGATCCTAGCTTAAATAATAAAGAGGCCATAGCCTGGAGGCGATTACAAGCCGGAATTTTCCCGAACCCTGTCTGGTTGTTTCACACCCATATAGAGGAGAGAAAAAACGATAAATGTAAAGCCTGCGAAGCGAGGGGGACCCTCGACCATATAATTTGGGAATGCCCTAAGTATCAGGGCGCTAGGGACAACATTAAAAGTTGAGAAGCCGGGGTAACCCTGCTGCGAAGCGACGTCCCCGCTGACCAGCAGAAAGCCGTCCGCCTGGCGGCTGAGGCCGCGAATAACCGAAGTATATTCGCCAGTCCTTAGTCGCGGAGGTTCCAGCCCCCGTTCCTCAGGCCTGCGTGCCAGGAGCGGGGAGTAGGGGGCCTCCTAAATCGGTGGAAATTAAAGTTTTAATCAATCAATCAATCTTGTGGAGCCTCACCTCCGCCATCTAAGGCGCGAGCCGGGGCCTCGTCTCTCGGTCTGTCGTGACGTCACGCGGTCACGTGGCGCGCAGCTGTGTGAGGAGGCGCCACGACCATCAATGGCAGAAAGTGCAAGCAGTATTTATTTCGCAATAAAAGCAGATATTGTGATTGCGGTGCTAGAACTTTCACCTCTATCACCAGTACAAACGCAGCATCGTCATCATTCACCGGTGTTCTCAAGAGCACGCGCAGCGTTCCAGAAAGCGGCTGGAATAAAAACGTTTGTTCGAGCGATGGCTCAGAAGTGGTGGAGGTGAACCTGGTATCCCACGCCTCTCACTTTTGACCTGTCTACTGTTCCCCCTGGAGCTCTGTTCCGGCCTTCACTTGCCCTCATACCCCTTCGGTATCAACGAGGGAAACGAAACCCGCCCGCTCCGGCATCTACCCCTGCTGGTGGCACTACCCCTACCTGGACCATCACCATCGAAGGCCAGCTCTTTGCTGGTCTTCACGGCGACGATGCCGAAGAGTGGCTTGACAATTACACTAGAGTGAGTTCCTTCAACGGAGGGTGACTCCCACAAGCTACTGGACGTTGTCTTCTACTTGACTAATGTCGCAAACACGTGACTTCTGTAATAGAAGAGACCTCTGGGCGCATTGGTACGGTGGCATGATGAAACAAACAGCGCTACAGACGTGGACAGAGGTGAAGAACAAACAGGATAGGCGCTGACTCGCAACTGAAGTTTATTGAAAAAAACACTGTGTTTTTTCAATTAACTTCAGTTGCGAGCCAGCGCCTGTCCTGTTTGTTCTTCCCCTCCGTCCATGTCTGTAGCGCTGTTTTTTTCATCACGTGATTTCTCAATCATAACGACTACATCCCTGATTGGTAACATCCACCCACCAGCTGCGGAAACTTTTCGGCACACTGTCTGGTCGTTCTGAGCTGGCTAAGAGGAAGCTCGCCGCCCGTCTTCGCAGCAGCCTGGTGAGTCCCGCACATCATATATTGAGGAAGTTTTAGCCCTTTGCCGCCGAGTCGATGCATCTATGACGGAAGTTCAACGCGCTCGCTATATTGGTAAGAGCATCGGAATCGTCGCATTCAACGCCTTCCTGGTTCAGAACCCCTCCACTGTGTCTGACATAACCACCACCAACCAACGCTTGGACGAAATTCAGTCGTGCCGCCTGCAGCAAGACAACATCATTGACGGTGTTCTTGTTGACGGCAACCTGCGCACTATTATCCGTTCCATTATACGAGAAGAGCTCACCAATCACGCAAGTTTAGTTCCTGGAAGCTCGAACCTCCCGCCAGCCACTTCAGATTTGCGCAGCGTCGTCAAGGATGAACTGACCGCCTTCACCTGCACCGTGGCGCCAGCCACGTTGACTACCACCTGCCGCTTACCCATGTACGCTGAAATGGCTTCGAAGCCACCTGCCCCAGTTCATTCCCCTTCTCCTGCTCCTGTGTGTGGTCATGTGGCTGCAGTAGCCACATGCTCTCAACCGCCCCGTTATCGACAATCCTGGCGTCCTGCCCATCCAGTCCGCTATTACTGCGGAATCCGCGGTCACATCTGCCGCGTCTGTCGCCGGCGCCAGCAAGACGAACAGCGTGGATGTGCTCCATTCGCGAATGCTCGCCTCAGTCAGCCTGAAGCTTCCACGATCCCATACTCCGATTCCTTCCGCCGTTCTCTTTCGCCGCAGAATTCCCAGGAAAATTCCCGATCCTCTCGTCCTACCCGACGCCGCTCCCCATCCCATTTACGCCACTCGTCCCCATTTGTCCCGCTCTCCCAATCCTTCCTTCCTAGAGCGGAAAACTAACAGAAGCAGTTTATGGAGGAAAAGCTGCTTCAGAAACAAACTCTGGAATTCCTCCCGGACCTCCGCCTAACATGCTGAAAGTATTGATCGAAGGAGTATATGTTGAAGCCCCCATCAATACGGGTGCCGCTTATTCCGTCATTGATAGCAACTTGTATAATTGTCTCCGCCAAGTAATAACTCCGTGCATCGGTCCCCCTCTCCGTGGAGCCGACGGTACCACAATAATACCAAATAAGGCAATGCGATGACCAGCGGCATCATATTGAGTTTGTGGTGATAACGTTATGCGTTCATGAACTAATTTTAGGCTGGGACGTTTTATCGTCGGCGTTTGCCGTTATCTCCTGCCGTGACCTCCTCATTCACATTATGGACACTGAATTAGAATCAGAACCTGCCTCCTCTTCACTACGTGCGCTCGCTGCCCTTGAATACATTTTGAGCTCTGATCGCGAGCACCTCATAATTGTTAACCTGGATTATACACTTGACGGCGATGCGTTAGTGATGCCAGCAACACGGTGGACCTCCGACGGTAGAGGGCTTGCCTCCTGCCTCACCTGTTTCAACCGCGGTTATGCGGTTGTCGCGGCCATGAACACTCGTACCCAGCTTTTATTTTTACCGAAAGGAAGAAGTGTTGGCTTTCTTTTTAAAGGAGATCCTGTTCCCCTCGCCGCGCTTTCCTGTGGTTCTCCACCATCTGATGCTCTACCTCAACGACCTTCCTCGGCTCTCGTGGCAACCACCAGCACTGACCTGACCTCTGAAGATCGGGGGCATTGATCGCAGTCCTTTTGAAACACAAAGACGCTTTTGATGTGTGTACGTCAAATTTAGGCCAAACATGTGTCACCTCTGACTGAGGGATCAACCATTGTTCGTCACCGCCCATATCGCGTTTCTCATCAGAACGCAAAATCATTGAGCACCAAGTTGCCGACATGCTCGCGTGAATCATCATCCGGCCATCGAACAGCCTCTGGTCCTCTCCTGTTTTTCTCATCAGAAAAGAAGATGGTTCTGTGCGGTTCTGCGTGGATTACCGGGTCCTTCCTAAGATAACCCGCAAATATGTTTACCCGCTACCACGCATCGATGGCGCACTGGACTGCCTTCAGAGAGCAGAGTATTTCTCAAAGCTCGACTTGCGCTCGGGATATTGGCAAATTCCCATGCATGAATCCGACAAGGATAATACTGCATTTGCTTCTCCCGATGGTCTTTATGAATTTAATGTAATGCCTTTCGGTTTATGTATTGCTCCAGCCACCTTCGAGCGCATGATCGACACAGTGCTTCGAGAAATGACATGGAAGACTTGCTTGTGCTATCTAGACGATATTATCACCTTTTCGTCGGACTACGCCCAACACTTGCACCCTCTTACAGAAGTTCTCACATGTCTGGCACGAGCCTGTCTCCAGCTCAACACTAAAAAAATGCCACTTCGCCAGCAAAACCATCAAAGCCCTCGGCCTTGTCGTTAGCAAGGCGGGCATACAGACCGATCCCGACAAAATTGCAGCGATAAATAATTTTCCTCAGCCGAAACGCCGGAAAGAACTGCACTGCTTCCTCGGGCTGGCGTCGACCTTCCGACGCTTTATCCGCAACTTTGCTTCTATTGCGGCCCCTTTACACAACCTCCTTAAGTCTGATGCGATTTTCTTATGGTCGAATGAATGTGAACGGGCCTTCCAATTCCTCACGCAAGCACTCACCTCCACTCCTGTGCTTCGACATTTTGATGCGACAGCTCCCACCATTCTTCACGCTTACGTCAGTGAACAAGGCATCGGTGCCGGTCTTTTGCAACACAACGCTGCGTCCGTAAAGCAGGTTGTAGCTTACGCTAGCCGTTCTCTCACAGCAGCTCATCGTAAATACAGCCTTAAGAAACAAGAATTCCGTGCCGTTGCTAGGTCTGTCCAAAAATGTCGACCCTATTTGTATGGCCGCCACGTCAAAATCGTCACAGACCAGCATGCGCTCTGCTGGCTGTCGACGTTAAAGAACTTATCAGGTTGGCTCGGCAGCTGGATGTTACGTTTACACCATCCGTTTACGTTTACACCATCACATACAAATCCGGCCGAAAACACCTCGATGCTGACGTCCTCTCTCATTGCCCGCTGTCCTCTACTCCAACCAACTCCCATGCAGCCACTACACTCTGCCCCTCACATCTGCCTTCTGGTGATCGTCTAGATGTTGCACCCATCGAGGTCTCTCCGCTGCACCTGAGCAGTAACTTACCGGCATTGCAGCAGGCTGATTCTTACTGCAGCACAATTATCGCTCGCTTCCGCGGTCAATCACCGGCACCCAACAGTCGCCGGCGTCGTCAGCTCCGCCTTTTCCGGATTCAACACGAAACGCTTTATCGCTCTGTATACCACACGACTGGTCACCGGTGGGTTCCCGTTGTTCCTCGCTCTCTTCATCAGCGATTGTTGGAAACTTACAATGACGATGCCACTGCCGGTCCTTTAGGACACCAAAAGACATACGTCCGTATAAAAAGCGCTGCTTTTGGTCCGGGCTTTCTACCAGCGTCGCCAAATATATATCATTGTGTGCGCCTTGCCAACATCGTAAGCGGTCAACATCTCTTCCTCCAGGCCCCCTGCAACCTCTTCTTTACCCATCCGTGCCATTCGATTCTGTCGCCATTGACTTATTCGGCCCCTACCTCTCACGGCCGCCGGTCACCGATGGGCTGTAACCGCCATTGACCATCTGATACGCTACGCTGAAACAGCCCCTCTTTGCTCCGGTGCCGCTTCCGAAGTTGCCGAGTTTTTTCTGCGAGCGATCGTCTTGCGTCATGGTGCTCCCCGTATCTTGATTAGCGACCGGGAGAGTCATTTCTCTCCCAAGTCCTGGCGGACGTACTCCACGCTGCCAACACCGTCCGCAAGACATTTTCCAGTTACATCCTCAGACCAATGGCTTTATCGAACGCTTTCACCGCACCTTGTCCGACATGATATCCATGTACGTCAGTCCTAGCCATTAGAACTGGGACACCATTTTGCCTTTCGTTACCTATGCCTACAATTCCGTCGTTCAACGCACCACTGGCTACAGCGCACTCTTCTTAGTTTATTCGACACCTCTATTCGACACCACCTTCTTCACTGTTCCTGCCTCCCCATCTACATCGTTGGGCGACCAGCCTTCTACACGTGTGGCCCATTACCGGCAAATTGCTCGCCGCAACACTGAAGCCGCCCAGCTTGAACGGAAGCACCGCTACGACCAGCACCATCGCACTGCCTCCTTCTCAACCGGTGATGAAGTGCTACTCTGGACGCCGATCCGCACGCCTGGATTCTGCCAGAAGTTTCTCCATCGTTACAACGGTCCATACACCGTGCTCCAGCAAACATATCCCGTGAACTACGGCGTTGTCCCATCGCATACTCTCGCCGACCGGCATCGGCGCTCAGAAATAGTTGTTCGTGTTTCGCGCATGAAGCAGTACACCCCGACGTGAGCGCGGAGCCAGAGCTTTCACCTCTTTCACCTGTACATACGCAGCATAGTCATCATTCACCGGCTTTCGCAAGATCACGCGCAGCGATACAGTGTGTGGCTAAAATAAAGACGTTTGTTCGTGCGGTGGCTCACAATATTTTGTGTTTTGAACACTCTTATTCGAAAAAGTAAAAATTCAAGCTTTATAACGCCCATTTTCGTTTTTATATGCTAAAGCATGACTCGAGGAAGGAGAATGAACTTCTGCCAATCCTGAACTACATCGCTTGCAAAAATAGCCGCGACTAAGGTTATCGAAGGGCCATCCATACGAGTTGTTAGTGTGATGTTCCACACTCTACACATCATTTCTATTAGCCTATATTTCTGACGGGTATAAGGCAACATTCTCGGCGCTTTTCCCATTGAAACAATATTATGTATGATTGTTGACGTTGTTTCCACTCGCCGTCATGTGTCCGAGTGTAGCGGCTGCCTCGACACTCATCTTACTGATGTAATTATACCATGGCGAGCCGCTATAACAACGCAACATAATATTACAGGGTTCCAAAGATTTAAGTAACGACGCGAAGAATACTAACGTAAAAAGATCAAGCAGGCCACATGCAAGAAAAAATGCGATTTTACTTCGGCTGAACATCATCATTTTCTTGTTCAAGAAGAAGCAGAAAAAGCAGCGATGTTTTATCTCAGGGTTGCATCAGGTTCATGAACGCAGTTTCATATTCAGGAATCTCTTTATTTGGTTCATAAATATTCCGTTATCTGTACTCTTCGTACGCATTCTACAAAATACTGCTATGTACCGCATGCAAAATTTACAGAACATGGAATTTATTGCATTTTATTGTGTTTATTTCTGGTTTCGGAGAATATTCCTCTGGATGAAAAAGAAAAGGTCTACAGGAAAGGGAAGTTCTGTCTGCCAAGTGCAGACTTTCTCTAAATCAGAAAAGCTTGCGCATTACGAACGTCTAGTGACATGTTAGCGAAACACTGTTGGGGATATATATTATTAGACCAATTCTTTGTCGGGGTGTTCGTGAATATGTAGATAGCTTTAGCCTATATGATGCTGCTACGGGCTCAATCTTACCGTTCCGGCATCTGGCCCTGTAATTATATGAAGTGGCACCTAACTATAATTTCGCGTCCGGTTATCGGTTATATCAGTATTCAGGAATATATCCATCGGCAGATTGTTTCTTTAGGAATGCGCCGAGGAATAGATAAAAAAAGGAATAGGCGAGCCTAGTAATAAGAACTATAGCATTGGACCTGCAAAAAATGTTGACCAAACGTTGCCTGAATGTCTTCATATATGTCCGTAATGTTGCAGATATTTTGACAGGGTATGTAATTAGCACATGTACACCGCGGATCAGGTCATATATATCAGTCGGACAAGAACTACAGTGAAGCATACCATCGCTCTGCGCGCGCAGGCAGAAGAGCAACTTTCAGCGAGATTATATCCCCTGAATTATGAAACCCTGTTTTAGAGCCACTGACACTCGCAAGTTCAGAGAGGATATTTGAATCCTTTTGTGCTTGAAATGACAAAAAAAAAACACGCATTATACGATCATGTTGCTAATATCTGTTATTTTAAATGTCCGCTCTGTTGTTTTTGGGGCGAGCCTTGTCCACAATTTTTACAAATTTCTGTTCACCTTTTTTAGTCCTATACTGCTGATTGTTCAGTTCTAGTAACTAGTAATCGCTGCTTCATCAACTACCTCGGTAAGTAATGACTCCAGTTACTACCTCCACTGTGTTTGAAGTAGTAAACATTTAGTAGTATGCTAGCAACAGTCACGGAAAGGTGATAATGGCTGTGGTTTCTAGATTCCTAGGTAACTGCAGCGAAGCAGACGAAGCCTAGAATAACAAGATCTCCAGCTTTCGAGCACGGAGCCATTCTTGCACAAAGATGCCTGAAAAGAAGAAATCGTATTATTTTGCCACAGCGCGGCTCGCCACTCTGATTGTAAAGCCAGTTAGTCCGCGCATCCATGCTGCCGATAATAACGCCTGCCTTGGCTCATCAACATTAAGCAAGCGTTATATCTCTTGTCGGAGCCCTTTTAAACTGTTACAAAAGTTTTGGTGGCGTTTTGCAACAACACGTCCCAATTCACGTAAAACCCCTACACCAGTCTACACAGGGCGCTTGAGAAGTACTTCCAACCACTTAATGATGTCTACCACGCGTCTTACCTGATGCCAAATAAAGTGGCACATCCCAATCTTCATCAGCTGCGTGAACTGCACTACCCTCGTGCCTTTTTCCCGCACATGGCAAATGCCTGTCTCGTAGAAAAACGTGCAAAAAGTTTCTAAGCAGTCTTTCCGTGAACGTGTCGTGGGCTACCGTTGGTTAATTGGAGGCAAAGTGTACATTTCGTAGTGATGTTATACATTTCTCTAATTTTTTTTTAGTCGGCCCCAGTCTCCAGCATAGTCAGTCCTCTTCACAGTGCACACATGGACGGCTATTACAGTACGAAACGCTGGGCGTCCGGTAGAATGAGACGCAGTATGATTTCCTCCTTTCGGAGCACGAATCTCATCACCTTATTGCTTGAGGTTGTCATTGCTCCATAGCTACCTCAAAAGGCGTAGGTTCGAGTTAGCCCAAACTTATATAGTCCCCACGCTTTCTAGTTTTCCGTGTTGCCTATGGAGGGACGGACAAAATTTTGCAGAGCGTAGGAGTTGAGAATGCAGATACTAAAAAAAAAATCATGCAAAAAAGCCAAAGCACAGGGAGACAGGCACAAGTAAGGACAGTAAGAGAACGGAACAGGCTTATGGCTCCTGTTCAGGGCAGTATCCATAGGATTCCCAGCACATGGTCACAGACAGAAAGGCCCTCTCCTTAAGTCGAGATCAGATTGAGTAAGGTCATTGATGTGCTTCATGGAAAAGGGAACTGAAATGTGTCTCCCATGCGCCTTCACTGCAGAGATCCACAAGATATCACGCTAGGTCAAGTTTTGGCTGCTTTGTTTTAACTCGGAATCCGCCCTGCGCAGACTTAGGGACGAAGGTATATATTTAGGGTCACATTATGAACATATAAACGTCATAATGACATATTATTTATGAAAGCTCATTTTCTCTGGATACCTGCACATCTCAATATTTGCGGAAATATTTTACAATGATTGTAAATAACCATTTGCTTCTTCTAGGCATTTTAAGCATGGCTTTCACAAAAAGCTTCACACCGTTCAATTTTATTCGCCGAATGTATTAACAATAAAATTGCGATCCCACAACCGCTTATAAAATTTTTCCTATCGTGTTGACGACTGAAACAAAAAAAATTATCGTCACGCGCATACAATATCAGATGTAAGCCGCTCCATCAGTCTGTCGCGCTGATACATTGCCATGAATCTGCACAATGGACTAAACATTCGAATATTTCCAAACCGACCGTAAAGTGGCAAATATGCATCTATGTAGCATATTTTCGCTACTTTTCGTTTTTTACTTTTTTACACCGAAGTGAGTACAGGAATATGTGCCCCTCTCCTCATGTAAGGGTCTGACAGTGGCCATAGGATAATACTAGTGTCTTTGCAACCGCCTAGTTGCTCGCGTCTTTCTCAGAAATATCAACTGACATCTAGTACCATCCATTATGAACATAACTTCAGGACGCGTATTCTTCTTTTAACCGAAAGCAGCCCTTGGAAATACCGAGGACAGAACGGATTGCGAAACATGCCATTGAGTGAACAAGCCGCACATGTGATCCAAAAGTGTGCGCAAAGTTGGTACAGGGGAGAGCGCGAGCGCCAGCTGGTCTATATATGAACCATCAATAAGTGCGATATACTAGAATGTGTATGCGAAACAAATTACAGGCGATGACCATCTTCCTAGCTGCCAAATAGGTGACTTCAGTTACTGGGCTTCAGCGCTGCTTGGAACGTTGCAGTGACTGCTACAGTAGGTACAGTGTACCGCTGAACCTTTTGAAGACCACCCTTAAATTTCCGCACTACGTAAGTATTGTTATCCAACATTGCAGGTATTGTCGTTTTTCGGCAAAAAAAACCATAACGGTTGGGCGCTCACAAATGAAACGATATTAGTAGGATTCTAATTATACGGACCTTGTTGCGGAGGCAACCAGCCAGTTGAATGAATATTCAATTTACTTGAACAAGTTAGAAACGCGCCATAACGAAAAATGAATCACGTTGAACTTTGTTCCTTTGAGCCACTGTATTACTTTGCGTCGTTGCCCTGCTTAAGGCCACAAATAGTTATGTCGTAATTTACTAACACCTGTCACAAAATCATTCGCTTTTATGTTTTTGATACCCAAGAGCCTGAGGAAAAAGTCGACAGTTCTTTTTTTCTTTATTTTACGGTGTTTCGCGTTGATAACCTTATCTCGCTTCAAACAGCAAGGCACTGCAACTTGAAATAGAGCAATCTGTTCTTTATTTTTTTTTTCTATTTTATATACAGCTCTACAGCTTCCTTGTTCATCTCTGAATAATTTAACTCATAATGCGCTCTTGACAAGCCATTTTACTCTCTATTTTCTCATATTGGGTTGCTGTGAACTTTCTGGTCAGCCTTCATGGGTTCACCCCGAGATAGGGACGGTGGCTCCGTAGAGCAGTGCGGCTCTTGCGCTGTCCGGTGCGCTCCTGTCGGCCCTTGAAAATCCGAGTGAGGGAGTGTGATTTTCGTGCCGGACCGTACCCATATCCGCAGCAGGTCTCCAAGGTGAACAGCCTCTAGTCTCTAGACCAATGTAGGTAAGGGAAGTCGGCAAAACGGATCCGTAACCTTGGGAAAAGGATTGGCTCTGAGGGCTGAGCCGGTCGGGCTGGGGTCCAGAAGCAGGAATGGCACTGCACCGGGACTGGGCGAGGCTCGCCGCCGTAAAAAGCGGTGCGGCCGAGCCCGGACCAGCGTCGGGACCTTCCTGTGGAAAGCCACAGGAAGGTCCCGACGTTGACATTCAGAGCACTGGGCAGAAATCACATTGCGTCAAGCACCGATCAACGGCCATCGCAATGCTTTGTTTTAATTAGACAGTCGGATTCCCTCGGTCCGTGCCAGTTCTGAGTTGGCTGTTTTCTGCCGGCCGAAGCAAGAACCTCGGGCACGAAGCCCCCGGAACAAGCACAGCTGTGGCTTTACGGTTTAAGATTTTTACGGCTGTTTTGCATTGGCGCACATTCTCGACAAATATTCAAGTATCTTCGAGGTCACCTTCATGTCGACCAGTTGCTCGAAGTTGGTAAATACAATATTTATGTTTATGTTCCCGCGTTTTAATGTCTAACCCATGTTCTTCCGTTCAGCCTGATTTCCGATTTTTTCTTCAGAATAAAAGTGGATATGGTAGATTCGGTAGATTCGGTAGGATCGGGTCGCCTTGTGCTCTACATCTGAGATCCACACCACCGAATATTATCCGTCACCTTATAGTCTGTTCCAAACATATCCCAGTATTTTACCTACTGTACCCCGATATAGCTTTATGAAATGGGCATGGGCAGGGAGACTTGTAGGGCGAAGAGAGGATAATCAATAGTCGCTAAGGATAACAGATTATGTTCCAATCGAAGGAAAGCGCAACACCTGGCGGCAGAACGTTAGGTGGGTGGATGAGTTTAGGTCCACAAGAGTCAGATGGATACAGTTAGCACAGAACCGGGTCAGTTGGAGGCGTATGTGACACCTTCTGCTCTGCAGTCTGTATAGTCCGGCTGAAGATGATTATGATAGGTTTATTATTCCTCGGTCAATTCATTCGCCCTTTCGTCTTAGAAACTTCTTAGTGTATTCTCATGTACATGTTTATTTTATTTCCCAGTATCTGCAGATGCGAGTTTTCTTCACAGTGGATATACCTGACCTTGCTACTGAGTAAGCGCGTCGTCAATGTTGTCGTTAATACGATGCACTAATGCTTGTTTTTGTTAAAAGTAAAGATTAGAATGCTTCTTTTATCTTTAATCGTATCTCTCACAACTTGTTAGGATCCCTGGGTAACAGTAATGTGATACCACTAAAATTAAAGATGCTGCTAGTTTGTTTTATTGTAGCCTGACGGGCTCAGTATAACCGTGCGGCTGTTAATACTGCTTCGATAGTACCATTATTCTTAACCGTCCTAGCCACTTATGCAAATCATTTTTGCCGTGTTCGCCTAGACTTCTTACGTTTCCTACACATGTTCCCCTTACTGTAGCCTCACCTGCTCTTTACAACTTTTTTATACAATGGCCGCACCTCAACAGCTTCGGAGTCTATTCCCACTGCAATATACACACTCAGCTTTGATTCTCGTTCATTTCGAACGGGATACATAGAGCTGTCTCGACACTTTTGCAAACAAAAAAACACAGCTGTCAACTGCCACCGAGCGCCCATCGGGCTTCAATCGCCTCACGTGGCTAACAAATCTGCAAACTGCCAGCAAATCTGCAAACACCGTGATGTGGTCCGGTCTCATGTCACACCGCGACGGCCAGTCAACTATCCGCAATAACACCTGCTATGTGCCCGCCGTTATTTCAGACACTTCATGTTTGGGGACGTCTTTTATCTATTAAATATTGACGAAATTATCGCTTCATAGTCTTGAGACTCTGATATCATGCATTATGGGAATAATGAGCGGGTTTTTTAAATTGCGCTACGTAAACTTGTGTGATGCGCAGACTAACGATGTTGCATCGCTAAAGTTATGAAGACACTTAAGCTATATAACCTATATAATGTATATGGACAAACGTATATATTTAAGGTCACATTATTAACATAGAGATAGTACGCGAAATGAGATAATATAGAGAAATGAGACAATATTCACTGAAGTTCATTTTCTCTGGACACTTGTACATCACAATATCTTAGGAAAATATTTTACAATGATTGTAAATAAACAATTACGTTTACTAGGCATTTTTAGCATGGTATTGACAAAACAACTTGACAATGTTCAATTTTATTCGTCGAGTGCATTAACGATATAATTGCGATCCCACAACCGCTTATAAAATTTATTTTATGGTGCTTTCGACTGAAACATGAAAAACAATTATCGGCGCGCATAAAATATCAGATGTGAGCAGCTCCATAAGTTCGTCGCGCTGACATATTGTCATGATTCTGCACAAAGGATTAGGCATTCGAATACTTCAAAACCGACCGACAAGTGGCAAATATGCATCTATGTAGCAAGTCTTCGGTACTTTTTGTTTTCTACTTTTTTACACTAAAGTTGAGTACAGGAATATGTGCCCCTCTCCTCATGTAAGGCTCTGACATTGCCCATAGCATAATACAAGTGGCTTTGCAACCGCCTAGTTGCTCGCGTCTTTCTCAAATATAAACTGACATTTAGTACCATCCATTATGAACATGATTTCAGGAAGCGCATTCTTTTTTTAACCAAAAGCAGCCCTTGGAAATACCGAGGAGAGAACGGATTGCGAAACATGCCATTGTGTGAACAAGCCGCACATGTCATCCAAAAGTGTGCGTAAAGTTGGTGCAGGGGACAGCGCGAGCGACAGCTGGTTTATATACGAACCACCAATAAGTGCGATATATTAGAATGTGTATGCGAACCAAATTTGATCATCTTCCTAGCTGCCAAATAGGTGACTTCAGTTACTGGGCTACACCGCTGCCTGGAAGGTTGCAGTGACTGCTATAGTAGGTACAGTGTACTGCTGGACATTTTGAAGACCACCCTTAAACTTCCGTACTAAGTAAGTATTTTTATCTAACATTGCTAGTATTGTCGTTTTTCGGCAAAAAAAAACATAACGGTTGGGCACTCACAAATGAAACGATGTTAGTAGGATTCTAATTATAGGGGACTTGTTGCGGAGGCAATCAGCCAGTTGAATGGATATTCAATTTACTTGAACAAGTTACAAACTCGCCATAACGAAAAAAGGAATCACGTTGAATTTTATTCCTTTCAGCCTCTGTATTATCTTGCGTCATTTCCCTGCTTAACGCCACAAATAGTTCAGTAGTAATTTACTAACGTCTCCCGCAAAATCATTCGCTTTTCCGTTTTTGATACCCAAGTGCCTGAGAAAAAGTGGATAGTTCTTTTATTTCACGCTGTTTTGCGTTTAGAACCTTAATCTCGCTTCAGAAAGCACGGCACTGCAATTTGAAGAACGATTCACTCTTGAGTTTCCCTTTTTAATTTTACATCAGCTCTACAGCTTCCTTGTTCATCCCTGAGGTATTTAACACATCGCCGCTTTTGACAAACCACACAAACTCCTTTATCCTCATAATCTGTTTCTACGAACTTTCTGGTCAGCCTTTCAGTTTTCTTCTGTTCTTTTGCATCCACGCATAGCCTGGACAATTATTCAAATATCTTGACGGTCAGCTTCATACCTATCAATTTCTCAGAGGTTGCTAATACAGTATTTACGTTTATCCTCCCGCGCTTGAACGTCAAACCGATGTTTTCGGTTCGGCCTGATTTGCGGTTTTGTGTTAGAATAACATTTAGTGTGGTAGATTCGTAGGGTCCCCGCCTTGTACTCTACATCTGAGATCCACACGGCCGAATATTATCCCTCGCATTCTTATTTGTTTCCAAGCATATCTCAGTATTTTACCCATTGTAGCCCGATATATAATTAGGGAATGAAGACTTGTAGGGCGAAAAGAGGTAATCAAAGGTCGCGAAGGGTAACAGATTTTATTCCAAGGGGAAGAAAGCTCAACAATGGGCGGCAGAAACTTAGCTGGGCGGATGTGTTCGCAGGAGTCAGATAGACATAGCTTGCACAGGACCGGGTCAGTTCGAACGTATGTGAGACCTTTTACATAGCAGTGCGTATAGTCCGGCTGAAAATGATTACGATAGCTTTATAAATCCTCGCTCTATCCCTTCGCCATTTCGTCCTAGCAGTTTCTTAGTGCATTCCGATGTACATGTGTCCTTCATTTCCAAGTATCCCGAGATGCGAGTTTTTTTCACCATGGATATAGCTGACGTTGCTATAGAATAAGAACCATGTCAGTGTTGCCTTTAATATCATACATTGTTGCTTATTTTCGCTAAAATAATAGATTAGAATACTCTTTTGGTCTTGAAACGTATCTCTCACAAATTTTGGAGATCCCTGGATAACAGTAATGTGACACCACTAAAATAAAAGATCCTGGTACGTTTTTTTTTATTGTTGCCTTACGGGCACAGTATAACCGTGCTGCTGTCAGTACTGCTTCGATAGTATCCTTATTCTTTACCATCCTAGCCACTTGTGCAAATCTTTTTTTGCCGTGGTCACCTGGACGTCTCACGTTTCCTACACATGTTCCTCGCACTGTAGCGTGACGTGCTCTTTACGGCTTTTTTACATCTGATATTGGGTTCTTGGCCGCACCTCAGCGGCTTCGTAGTCTATTTCTACTACAGTACACACACACTAAGCTTTGAGCCCCCATCGCGCTAGATCACCTCACGTGGCTAACAAATCTGCAAACTGCCAGCAAATATGCAAACACTGTGATGTGCTCCAGGCTCATGTCCCACCTAGACGGCCATTCAACTCTCGGCAATGACACCTGCTAAGTGCCAGCCGTTATTTCAGACACGTCATGTTCAAAGACGTCATTTATCTACTAAATATTGACGAAATTATCGCTCCATAGTCTTGAGACTCTCATATCCTCCATTTTCGGAATAATGAGAGGGTTTTGTAAATAGCACTACGTAAACTTGTGTAATGCGCAGACTAACGGTGTTGCATCGCTAAAGCTAGGGAGACAGTTAAGCTCCGGCTTAATGAGATAGCCTTTTAATGGAGCCAATAAAGCTGGGTAGCGCAAATGGTCCTCGTTTTTAGAGCATTCTTCGTTGTGTATATCTTCTTCGCTTCTAGAAAAAAGTCTAAATTAAGGCCTCTATTACTGTTACTCATATTTAGCAGCATACAGGTAGACGTTGGCTCGGTACGTGAAAATTACCGGATATAAATGCCAACTATGTCGCCTCTTAAGCCAAACCGCATGGATATGCAAGGCGGCCTAGAGGAAGCATGTCCACGAATCCTCGAAAGATGCGTTCGTTTCACCCACGGATCTGAAAGAAGTTTAAGTTGGCTGCTCAGGCAAACTAAAATAGTCTCATCACTTCGCGTGATCTGCGGACCAGGCTGTCACCTGCCAGCTACAATTTGCCAATGCCGTAATTGTGGTGCGTCTCTCATACCGCCAGTAACACAACAACATGCGCAGCATTAAATTTTGTGCACAACTGAACCTTCCAAGATTCCCCCATAAAAGCCTCAGCGTGCACTGCCCGCATGAGCCGCGGCTCTAAACCACTTTGCATTACCTGACGAGAAAATATACACTAGACTGCTTCTCTAGCTTCCTTTCCAAGCTTATTATTCTTATATTGAAAACCGACCGGGATGCTTGACAACCCTGACTAACCGCGGACAACCAGTGAAAACAATGTTTCCACACTTATCGTCCTTAGTGGAGGGCAAAAGATTACGACGCGTTTATGCATCCTCCTCAAACGGGAGCGCCTCCTCGGGACCACCCTGTGTAGTGTATACCCCCTGCATTCCCAGCGTCACAGAAATAGGCACTGATTTACGCGCCAAAATAAAGATATTTAGTATAGCGCGGACGCGATAGCGGAAATAATGAAAATTGCTTTGGTATCCCCAAATAGAGCTTTAGTGTAGCGTCCCGAAACCGTCAAAGGCGGGGTGGTTTGTACTTAGACGAAATGGCCTTAGCATTGGCAGTTAGTGCTTCTGAGTTGTAAAAAATATATCAGATTACGTGATGGCCAAGTAACAGAATAGGTCTTGGTTCTGAATCAAATTGGGCAATTAAGCAACGCGTTGGCAGCTAAAAGTTTCCTCAAAATGAAACGTAAGCATAGGTAATGTGCTGATCTCTAGTTAAAACAAAGCACATTAAAGCCCGCTAAACACTTATACGTTCCCTTAGATGACGTGAAATGTTTGAAATATTTTCGTACATTTAATATAGATTGCCGTATTCAATCCTTTATATTGTATACCAATGTCGCAAAGCTCAAAAACTATTGCTACGGACGAGCAAGCAAGAAGCGGGCAGTGGTGCGGGCAGGAGCGCTCGCGCTAAGCCCGCTAACATTTTATTAAACGTCACCTCATGGTCATCGCACATTTTCGCTCTGTTCCCTGTTCTGTTTTCATCGGCCGGCTGCCTCGTAACATTTGGTTGGAGGTGCTGGGTACTTTATCATCGCCCCCTCATCCTGGTCCGCAGCTTCGGAGCCCTGCGTCTTCTTTTGTCATCGGCGGAAGGTTAGGAGGCATCGCATAGCTGTTCCCTAGCCTGCCGGACCCAGGAAGACCTTGCCTTTCCTCTCCTCGTCCCCCCGCCCCGACCACAAGACACGACGAAGGAGAGACTGACCCGAGACGGCCACACATGACCACAAGAAACAAGGAGAGACCTGAACGGTCGTTCGGGTCTCTCCTTGTGCCGAACAAATATCCGACCAGATGTGCCGACCAAATATCCTACGACCCAAGACACCGCTACACTTGAAGACATCCTCCCCTGCCTATGCCACGCGGTCCGTGCCTTGGCCTCCGCCATCAAGTCGTGGCAACGTGTGGCGCGAGAATGTACTGGGCCAAGGTTCATCAGGAATCATCGTGCCGGCAAGCCGTTCTATTCTTCCTTCTTCCTCTTCTTCTTCAAGCATCCAGACACGCCCATCATCTTGCCATGGAATCATCAACATCGGTAAACTTTCTCGTCCACGATCGGGATGATCGCTCTGTGGCCTCGGGCCATGTTACGGACGAGCAAGGAAGAAGAAGCGGGCAGTGGCGCGGGCAGGAGTGCTCGCGCTAGGCCCGCTAACATTTCATTAAACGTCATCGAACATCTCTCTGTTCCCTGTTTTCCTGTTTTAATCGGCCTGCCTCTTCATAACACTATTTTTGGCAAGTCCCTAGCCTTCGTGCACCGTTCTGAGCAGTTGCAGACAATGGCGTTGATGGCAGTTGATGATGTACCCAATAGGATTTTACAGGCCAGATCGAGATCGTACCTCAAACATCTACGCCATTACAGCCTCAAATTGATCGTCGAAGCAACGTCAGTCACACTGAAAGGCAGCAAAACTATTGGGTTTCGGTAAATAGTCAGATAACCTCAGGTGAAACGAGCGGCTCTCGGTTAGAAAGACGCCGCCGTACTTTAAAGTGTGTGTATGGGGGGGGGGGGGGAGGCAGAAATGCCAACGCTAACTTCTGTAAATAGCGATCGGATGCCAACGTCATTGCTCCGTTAGCATGCGCGCTTTAGAATCATTCTTCCGCTAATAATGAAATGGCGCGAAGCCCGACATGCTCAAGCTCTACCATATGCGGTACAGGCTGACGATAACTAAAACGGCCTTTCAGTGTTGCAAAATATATATATATGAATGGCATTATAAAGCGCACCGCTTGAGCGCCCGTTTTTGGCTGAATCGGCATCGACATAGACGTTACCGGTGGGCAGCTATAGGATACGTGGTCCCCACGATAAGTTATTGCCCTCGGTGAAGGTTGGCGTTGACCGCCCGATGGCTGCCAGGTAATGTTGTTCAACCGGAAGTGCCTGAAATTTGGGACTGACTGAAGCGTCAACAGAACGCATGTGTGCTTGTAGTGGGCGCATCTGAGGTCGAATACGCTACGTTTCCTGGGTAGTAAAAAGCTGCACTGATTCCGATTGCCCAATACCATACTTTTCAGCCAATTTTTTCGGTGATGTGACAAATTATTCATATGAACATACAGCGCCCAGTATATATGGCTCCATCAGACGTGTCATACTAGTGTTCCTTGGCAGCATCATTTGTTTTTCACAAATTGGTGCTCTGAGAGGCTGTACTGTGGCTTCACATTTGCCCTCTATGTGGTTCTGTGGCTAGATAGTCGCTATTCGTCCACACAAGCAAACTCAAGCCAAAGGTCAGTGCCGCATGCAATTCGCTTAAATGCAATCAGTATTATTAACATTTTATTCATTGCAATTTTCAGGTCACTTTCTCACTTTCTACTTTTTTTGGTCACCTGCTCAGAAAAATACAACAATATAATATTGGATGAGATCTTTGCTGTAACATGTGCATCACAAAAAGATTGCACCCTTTTGCTCAACTTTGTTTTTGTTTTCTAGTCTGTAAGAAGTTTATAAATTTCCTTTCGTTCTGTAGTAGCCTCTATATTTTCATTCTTATTTGATGTCTGCCTGCGCGGAACTACAATGAAGAAGGCTACTTTATCTGCGCTATCGGTGCCACTTACGCACGCTTTTATTCATGAATGCCACCATTAGGAGTATTCCCTCTGCGACGCCCCTCAATCAGCTTGGTTTGTTTTTAGGCTGTTTTATTGGTTCTTTGTATTTGTCATCAAAGTTTATTCTGAGCAACTCCTGTTATGCAGATTCTCTTTACTGCAAACATATAACAAAGTTAGTGAAAGAGAAAATAGCAGCAATAGCGTAGTCCACATTAGGGATGCATGTGCTGCTCTTCTTGCATCAAAAAGCATAAGGACATGGTAATCGGGCGATTGACCGCTCATTTGCCGGATTCCATCCGGTTTCAGTGTCCAGTAGGTCGTCGGAGCTTCTTAGGTTTTTTCGTCGGAGCTTCTTAGCGTGGTCTCCCATTCATCGCTAGTTTTAATGGCGTTGCGCCCTGGGGCACGAACGCATCTCCATATTGTGTGATCTAATGTTGCCACGTGGCCGCAAAATTTACAAATTTCGGTTTCTGCACCATCCCTCTTCCGCCCTCTGGCACCCGTCCAACTCCTCCACAGGGGGAAAAGAAATTTCGAGTTAGGAGTCTTCTCCAGTCGTATGATTCTTTTTTACTCAGGGATCTATCCGGTAGCGGATATATCCTCCGGTCTTTCTTCAGATTGTCGGTTACATCCCTAAACGTACCAATACATTCTTTGCTTTGTGATGTTGTGGAGGCGTCCGCAGCACCCCGAGGTAGCGAGGAGCGGGCGAGCATATGGGCAGCCTCTTTGCCGGCGAGACCGGCCTGTGCTGGGGTCCAGATTATGGTCACGCTTTCGGCCAGAGATGATTCGTTCAGAAATTTTGCAGCACGATTGCTGGCTCTACCCTTGCTGAAATTCCTAACCGCCGCTTTGCCATCGTTGATGACGTGTTTCACGCTTGGTCGTGCAATGGCAATGGCTATCGCAATCTCGTCCGCCTCTACCGGCAGTAGATCTCGTTTTCTTTCGATTCCTATGGCGATCCCGGTGTCTAATAGGGCAACCGAGGTTACGTCGCCTTCTTTCCCGATCGCTGCATCGGTGTAGGCGACCGATCCCGGCGGGATTTTGTCCAATTTGTTAGCGAGGTGCTTAGCTCTGCTTTTCCTCCTCCCCGCGTCGTGTACGGGGTGCATGTTCTTCGGTATGGGCGAGACGTATAGATGCTTTCTGATTTCTCGATCTATGCTTTCTCTGACAATTTCGCCTTCCCCGGGCGCTAGTAGGTTTACCAAGTCGAGGATTTGCCTACCCGCCGCCGTTCCTGCGAGTCGCTCTCTCCGGGGCAGCCTGACCGCCGCAGCTAGCTCTTTCCACACATTATGCAACCCCATTTTCTTTAGAATGTCGTTAGAAGTAGTTATAGGGAGTCCCAGAGCACACTTCGTGCATCTCCTAATTATGGTGTTTAATTCGCGTTCTTCGTTCTTCTTGGAGTAACGTAGCACATTCTGCTCAGGACAAAAACTTGTATGAGTCTGAGTCTACTAGCCTCCGTGAGACCACTCCTTCTGTTGGACGTCTTCTTAAATACTCTGACTACGAGCTCCGCGTGATCTTTTAATTTCTTAATCAGGCTTTTTTTACTACCCCTGCGGTTGATAATTACACCTAATATCTAATTTCATCTACTTTCGGGACTTCGTTCCCGTTGACTTTAACTTTGATATCTGGAGTTATCTTCCCACTACTGCTGGTCATTACCAGGAGCTTCGATTTTTGTGGCGAACAGCATAGACCTACGTCCTCTGCGTGTTTGCTGATTATATCTGCTGCCTCTTGGAGCCTGTATGTGATGTAGGAGTCGTTCCCTTCGCGCATCCAGACGCTCACATCGTCCGCGTAGATGCTTTTTTCAAGTAATCGAGATGGCCAAGCTTACGGGGGAGCTTCCTCATTACGATGTTAAAAAGGAAAGGTGAGAGCACAGCCCCCTGCGGAGTGCCTCTGTTACCCAGCGGGAACTCCTCCGAATTTAAGCCCTGAAAGCTGATGATCGCCGTCCTGTCTCGCAGGAATGATCTAATGTAGTTGTAGGTTCTTTCGCCTACTCTTAGCTCAGCGAGCTCGTCGAAAATGGCGTCATGGCTGACGTTGTCGAAAGCTTTCTTAAGATCTATGCTAGAATAGCTTTCGTATTTTTTTTCCTGAAGTCTCTGACTACATCGTTATGTAGTCTGAGCATGGTATCTTGCATACAGAGGCCGGGCCTGAATCCGACCAATTCACCCAGCCACGCATCATTCTCTTCGGTGTATTTGGTTAGCCTCCTCTGAATGACTTTCTCAAGTAGTTTGCCTACGCAGGATGTTGGTGATATTGGGCGGAGATTCTCCAAGCCCGGTGGTTTTCCCTGCTTGTGGATTAGGGTGATCTTAACCCTCTTCCACTCTTGGGGTACTTGACCACTCTCCCACACTTGATTCAAATATTTGGTTAGGGCATTATTCGATTCGTCGTCCAGATTTGCAAGCATCTTGTTATTAACGAGGTCCGGCCCGGGGACCGAGCGTCTTTTTAGGCCGTGCAGCTCCGCTCTGACTTCTGCCACTGTTATGGACGCACCAAGCTCGCTGATCGCCGGTCCGTTGTAATCTCTGTAATGCGCTGTGGCGGGGGGAACAGCCTACGTGGACTTAAGCTTGTCAATGAGCTGTTTGTCTGTACCCTTAACATTAAACCTCGCTTTGACCTGTTCTATGTTGGCAGCCGTTTTGGACTTACAGGGGTCTATCAGGAACCTGAGCAGTTGCCAGGTCTTGGCCCCATTCATGGTGCCCTCCATCTCGTCGCATTTGTTATCCCAACGTTGCGACTCGAGTTTCAGGACGTATTTTTCTATTTCGACGTTGTGTCTGGCTATCTCTCTCCTGAGATTTCGGTTCCACTTTTGCTTTTTGAGCTTCTTCGTTAGCTCTTTCGTTTTGAACATGCCGAATAGCCTGTTATCCATCGCCTCAAGCAGAGCTTCATCTTTAATTTCTTCGGTGGCCTCGTTTACATGAGTAATTAATTGGGCGGCCCAATTTTGAATGCCCTCTATATCTCCAATTTCTTCCCGTTCTCTGATCTGTCTGAATTTATCCCAATCCACTTTGGTTTCCGTCCGATACACAGCGGGCTTAACGCTCACTTTCCTGCTTAGTTCTACCTCTAGCACGTAGTGGTCGCTACCTAGATCCTGATGCTTGTTCGTCCACTTAACTATGCCAGATCTATGGCAGAGAGTCAAGTCCGGGTTTGTGTCCGCTGACACACTGCTGCCCACCCTCGTCGGGCATATAATGTCGATAGCAATGCAGAGGTTTGACTCATTGATATCTTGCAACAGCGTTTGACCCTTCGGGCTGCTGGTCGTGTAAACCCATTCTCGATGTCTGGCATTAAATTACCGGCTATTATTAGTGGGTTCTTACCTGCCAGGCTAATCGCTCTCTTAAATATCGGGCCAAACCTCGCCTTCGTGCACTTCGAGGAGCTGTACGCATTGAGTAGAAATATGCTGCCTCTGTTCTTTTTACCGGTCAGGATTTCCACAAAGACCGTTTCGGTCTCCCTGTTGCCTAATTCGTGCTGGACGACGGCGACGTTGTTTTTGACGTACGTCACGACCTGGGTTTTACTTCCCTTCCCGCTATCGTAACTTTTGTACCCCGAAAGCTTCCATACACCTCGCGTTTCCTGCAGAGCCATTGCCAAAGGATGTGTGTTCTGGCTAGCTACGTACTGTTGCAACAGCGATCGCTTCATTGACAACGACCAGCAGTTCCATTGCCAAATTTTAGACGTTTTGGGAGCCATTATGATTGTGATATTGTATACCCGATGCGTTGCAAAGGGCTTGGAGCATCGTTTCTAGCACTACAAATCTCGCCTCGAGTTCCTTATTCAGTTCAATTCGAAGTGTATGATTTCATCCTTGACTAATTTTCTAAATGCCACGTGCTTTCTGGCTTGTCCAATTACACTAGTGTCGTCTGATTTACGTTTCGCGTGTCTAGCCTAAACGATATTCATGTCATCTCAGTCGTCACTGTCCCCGCCACAATTGCTCTCGCTTGCGCCACCGGGGCCCCGTATGACGGGCGGCCTTAGCATCGGAGGCGCCGGTGCAGGTATAGCTTTTGCCTCTTTTAACTCTTTAATTGCCTCGACTATGAATTTAAGAGTTTCTTTAATATCTTTGATGTCTTCTGTAATGATTCTGATTTCTTTGCTATGCTCGGCTTGAGTCTGTTGTAATTCCGAAATTTCCGAGTTTTTTTCTTTGGAGACCCCGCTAGCGAAGCTGACCGACTTACCGTCTGCGTTAACTTCTTCATTCGTCTTTGCTTGTCCGACTGGCGTCTCCCCGGGATTCGGCCAGTGTTTCTTGTCGTCCTTGGGTGGCGGTGGTTGTGACGGCCCCCTGTTCTTGCTCTTGTATATGGGCTCATCTCTAGTGACGGATGCGCTGGAGTCTCTCGCACGACCCGTTGTGCCCACGGCGTCGCCTCTTCCTCTCGATCTGCCCCGGGTTTCCGTTGGCTCTTGCTGCTTGTTTTGAGCCTGGATGGCTTCTTTATCTGCTTGTCGGACTTTGAGTATGTGCGGGGTCCGGTACATGCTTCTGCAGCGGTTGTGCCTCAGGGGGTGGCAGCCGCCGCACAGTAGGCATTGCGGCTCGCAATCTTGTTTCTGCCCCTCCGGTGGATTAAGCATTCTGCGCCCTCGGCATCGAAGGCTGGTGGGGTCCGGGCAGACGTCCGACCGATGTCCTAGGTTGCTGCATGCTTAGCACACATCGAATTTCTTTTTATAGAGGTTGCACCGGGTATAGCAATCCGTTGAACCACACCTCTCGCGGGACTTCTTGGTCTTCGAAAATGATGAGCACGGTTTCGGACTTTTCCCGAGCCTCCTCGCTCCAACGTAGCCAGGGTTATCTCTGAGTCCCTGCCGAATTTCCTGCTCCGTGACGTCCAGCCGAACATCGTGACGCCCTTGCCGCCCTCCGGCATGGCCGCGTGAGCAGTTGCGTCGATCTCAATTGGCCCAATTTTTGTGGTCGTAATTTGCTCGTACCGCTTCGCCCTTCCGAGCTCCGGGGTCATAATTAGTAGGGACTGATAATTCGGGCTGGCGATGAATCTGTCTTCCCCGTTCATATTGAGGCCTGCAGCCGTAACCAGGACCTGGCGCAGCTTCGGTCTCGCTTTCCTTGTCAGCTGATCGGCGCTGCCGTGCGGTCGCAGCACTACGCGGAACATCTTCGGTATTTTCGATCTGACCGTGCCTACGGATCTCTCGGCGACTGACCTTCCTATCGCTTTTTGCCGCGATTTGGCGGCCTCGGTCCCTTCTCTTCCCTTCACGGGTGCCTCCTCCTTCGCTTGGGACACTGCGTCGCATTCCTTCACATATCTGCCTCCTTGCCGGCGGAACCATGAATTTCCTTCTAAGGCCTCAACCGCCTCCATATTTCCATCCTTACTAGTGTCAGAGTTCGGCTGGTAGTTCTGATTTTCCTCGTCCTGCCAGTCCATGCCGTCCACGCTCCGAGGGTCTTCCCTCGAGGGCGGCTAGGCCGGACGCTAGGCTCGGACGCTAGGATTAACTTTGCGGCGTTGTTGCTCCGAACTTCAAAGTATCGTAAAGACCAAATTGGTGGTCCCACCTTTTAGAGAGTTGGTTCCACTTGATCCTCGGTACTTCCGAAAATCGGTCCGAAGTGAGATGTTGCTGGGTGCACCCAAAAGCCGCCGAAAAAGGCCATTAACAGTAGAGCTCGACGTGGCAGCGTCTTCACTCCTCGGCGCCACCTGGCGGTCTCTCAATGTCGCGAGAACATGATTGTCCGTCCTCTCCGCCGCAACATGCACCCAGAATACCAAAAGGAGAGACGGGAGAAGAGAACAGAAGCACTGGTTAAAAGAGCAAAAGAATTCAGAGTAAAAGAAGTTGCCTACGTAGACGCTGCAAGCGGCCGATCAGGGGCGGCAGTCGCCGCGGTAGTCGGTGGTAGCGGCGCACCAGTCGTCTCCGCCACCATGCGAAGCAGAAACATAGACACGGCCGAAGAGGTCGCAATAGCGCTCGCTTGCTTCGGAACGAAGGCTAGATTGATCTTCAGCGACAGTAAAACTGCTCTCTGGAATATCGGAAAAGGCAGGGTATCGCAAGAAGCCGCCAGAATTCTTACAGCTGTAGCTAAAATCGATCGCAAAATCACCCTAATTTGGGTCCCAGTACACACGTCCGTCCCCGGCAACGAGGCGTCCCATGATTTAGCCCGAAATCTTTACTTCCTGGCAAACGCGGAGCCGCCATTTTGCCAGGCGATGAACGGACGTTTGCAAACCTACAAAGAAATAATCAAAAATTATAGATTAGGAAGACATTCAATGCTGCCACCGGATCCGAGCTCAAAAAATAAACAGGCCGTAGCCTGGCGGCGATTATAAGCCGGAAATTTCCCGAACCCTGTCTGGTTGTTTCACACCCAGATAGATGAGAGAAAAAAGATAAATGTAAACCCTGCGAAGCGAGGGGGACCCTCGACCAAATACTTTGGGAATGCCCTAAGTCTCCGGGCGCTAGGGACAATAAAAGTAGAGGGGCCTGGGTAACCCTGCTGCGAAGCGACGTCCCCGCTGACCAGAAAAAAAGCCGTCCGCCTGGCGGCTCAGGCCGCGAATAACCAACGTATATTCGCCAGTCCTGAGTCGTGGAGGTTCCAGCCCCGTTTCTCAGGCCTGCGTGCCAGGAGCCGGAAGTAGGGGGCCTCCTAAATCGGTGGAAATTAAAGGTTTCATCAATCAATCAATCGACGGTCCAGCGCAGAAAACGGGGAAGCTGGCTTCCCGAAGGAGAGCGTGAGAGAACTTTGATTTGTATTGCCGTTGCTTTGCGGCGTGCGTGTCACTAGCATTTTCCCCAGACTATCTCTCGCGTTTGAATTGTGGTGCTGGCGGAGGCTCTTGAGATTTCCTTCGACGGCCAGAGGATCAAATCAGTCGATATTGTCGACCATAAACCCTGACTGCTCATTGGAGGGTCAAATTCTAAAGTTGAAGCTCAGCTACTTTGGTCATCTGATGAGAAGGGAGGAGTCGCTAGGGAAAGATTTGATGTTGGGAAAGGTTGAGGGCCACCGGAGAAGGGGAGGCAGCGAACGCGATGGTTAGATGGCATACTCAAGGAGCTGCAGATGAAGTTATGTGATGCTAGGAAGACAGTGAGAGACCGGAAAGCGTGGCGTGATATGGTCCATAGGGTCACGAAGAGTCGGACACGACTGAACGACTGAACTGAACTGATCTCCGGTACCTGATCGAAACACTGGGCTCCTTTGCTTAAAAGGTCCTTCCCTGGACAGTGGCCCTTTAAACCATCAGCACTTGCGGAATTCGCTCAAGCTGTTAGTGACGGCCTGGTGTGCGAATGTTAATTACAGATGGTTGACACGATTATACACAATGCTGAAATCGCGCTCACTTTGTAGCTATTAATGCGACTGTTTCTAACGAGCCCTTTGCAGAGGGGGTTTGGTGGTCGGCGCTCGCACATTCAGGTAACGAAATTAGGTAGGTGTACTTCAGATAGGTATTAGCAGAAATGTATATACCTCTCGTTTATACCAAAAGTACATAAAGTAACGTTTCTTTCATGTACAGATTCGTCAAAATGAAGCTTGGATTCGCCCTATGGTTTATACTACCTCTTGTAAGCAAAGATTTCAGTATATCCTATCGGGACTCAGAACGCTTGTTTTATGTCTCCATTACGTGGTTCTTGCTTTCTTTCCCAATGGTCAATAATGAACGGTGCTCATTTCTGACCAACGTTGTACCACAAAAATGGCACTTGCCAAGGTCATGTTCAACGTAGTATAGTAATGAACGTTGCTCTACATTCCGAGACCTTTCGTTGTCTCTAAGTACAGTGGTGATTCCAGTATATGGCTTAGAAGCGAACTCCATCTGCCTAGACACCTCCGCAAATAAAGGTGCCTAAATAATAACCTGTCAGCCGTCCCAGAGATTTAAGTTATACGCTACTCTCAGTGTCATGTGGTACTTAGGCACACGGTGACTCATCATCATCATCATCATCAGCCTAATTATACCCACTGCAGGGCGAAGGCCTCTCCCATATTTCTCCACTTAACCCGGTTCTGTGCTAGCTGCATCCACTTGACCCCTGCGAAAACCGGCAGTCGAGGCCGGGAATCTATCCCGCGTCATTGGGCAAAGTAGTCGAGCGCCCTAACCACTATATGCGTGGAGTGAGCAATCTCGAACGGCAAATTGGTTACACAAATGTGGTAGCAAAGAGCTAATAACCTTTTGCAACATCGATGCACAAGTATTAGTTACACATTATGTAAAAAAGAGTTCATAACCAAAACTTGGTTTTGCGCTCATCTGGTTCTACTCCCAATGGTTTTGCGCTGTCTTTTCCATAATGGAACAATATCGACTAGAGCACATTTTTACCCTTGTCATTTATTTGAGCCATTGGAATTCCCGTGGATAGTCGCATAATTTGCAATATATTTGTCCTAACTATTTTATCCATTCTATTCACGCCGTGCAGTCAATCGCTCCCGTAATAATACACTTCTGCTTGAATTGGGATCGGAAATTAAAACATAAAAATACTCATTGCTCACCCTGAGTGCTCTTTGCATGATCAAGCGTCCCTCGTTGCAAGATTTACTTGTACTCCTTTGACCTTGCGGAATGGTCATATAGGCCTTTACAAGTATTTGCATTTTTTCGCATAGGCGTGCGCAATGAACGAATACTTCTCACAGAATATAAACGAAAATATAAAGTAGAAAAATTTAGAAATGCCTACAAGTCATGTAATGCGAAATGCTATGTGAAGAACTCAGTGCAAAGTTGGGCAAAAGATGATAGAAGAGAGAACACAAGACGTTCAGATCTTCACATCATTAACACAACCAAGCCCGGGAACCTGCCCTCTTAAAGAGCGACATTTTATGGTTCGTCGCTTATAGAGCTTAAAGGCACACAGTAAACCAGACTATGAGACGCTATAATTAATGGCTCCTGAAGTGTTGACGAACTGGTGTTTTACAAAAATGACCTTTTACAAAAACTAATATGGCTAAACTATAAAAGGTACACAGAAGAGCTACGCGTTTATGTTGTAATACATTTACAAGAACTTCTGTTAAGATTATTTAAAGAAAGAAAATCTTCCTCCCTTGGCAAGAAGGAAGCGTTACTCGTGACTGAAGTTTTTATATCCACTAAATGATGGTTATTACAAGATTGACATAACGAACATCATACCTTTCTCTTACGGATACGCTGCTTGCCAAAGGCATAACCTAGTTGTAACCCCGTTTTCTTCGCATAACAATAATTTCATTTATGCAGTCTTTCCCGCACAATAGTCGACTGGAATCAGCATTAAAACACCGTTTCTAGACCAACATTACGTACATTTCTTTCAAGTTTAAAACAACGCTATTGCTGATATTATTTGCTACTTTGCTTCTTTACTATAACCTCGAGTGTGACAATTTAGCTTCGTTTAGTGGTTAAAGGCTCAGTACATAATCGTTTGTTATTGAATTGAGCACAGCTGGGTCTTATGTATTATTCTGCTTTCTATTATATAACCAGTGCTTAGTGCATTTTTTTCTACATGCCATAGTTTTGTTTTCCCTACGCTTGTACCAACCTGTTGAAATCACCGTGTGGTCATTGCTTTACCTATAAATAAGTAAGCAATAAGTATATGTCGATAACACACAATACCAGTTGACTCACTGTTTCACTTAGTCGAAGGAGCTTATTTAGAATGTGAGTTTTTGGCGGAATAAAAGCCTTAACAAATTTTATTCTTCTGCTTCTCGTCACTAGGCTGCGCAAAACGGAACTTCAGAATTAACGGCAAGCAGTTTTCATAATCCCTAGTTCGTTATCACACGTCCCAAATGAGAAATAACTTTACTCTCATAAAGGTCCTGCTAACTATAGTAACATTGCCTTCTATTTTTTAAGCATTTGTTGCGCTTTTCTTGACATGAACGTTTTCATTGTTCTTTATAAGAGCAGGTTGAGAATTAGCATCACCTTGGAAAGCATCCCAAAAATTACGTGTGCATCGTTCGTTTTTCGTATGGCCTTCGAGGTGTAACTCGATAAAACATTATTGTTTTTCAGGTCACAGTCAGCAACCATCAAGAAGGTAGGCTGATTTCAGTATTACTGTATGTCTATGGCATAAAACGCATGCGGAGGTTTCACTTATTTAAACTTACAAATAGAAAACGCAACCAGAAATATTTGCAGCGCAGCTATCTCTTTCTTTAACATCGTGACATTTTGTTCCATCAACCCATGTTCATTTAGTTATTGCCAAAATTTAACCTCCTTTAGCAAACTGACAATATGGTATAGATTCAAAATAAGGGACTCCTTGAATCGGTTTCTATGCCAGCCACAGAGACTTGAAAAATTTATGGGGTTATAATTTCTAACAATATTTTTTTATTGGCAATAGCGGAAGTAAAATCACTGCAGCAATTTATTTAACCCCACATATGCCTCCATGAAGTGTCTAACCATCAGTATGCATATAAGACGAAGCATGTCACGTGATGTCACAAATCAGGGACAAACATAAATTACCGGACACCCAGCAGTTTTTTCAATGCGCAAAAAAACGTACGTGTGCAATATTAGAACATTGAACAAGATGTACAGCTTTGTCAAAATTTTACAGCCCAGAGGTCTGTTTCTGAGCCGTGTAGTAGCGCTGATTTAGCATTAGTGGAGGTTCTTCCGACTGAAGAGGGTAAGACAAAAAATCTTCTTACCATCAAGAGATTTCAAACACTGGAATTAGGTTGCAAGCCGCACAATTAAACAAAAAAAGCAGCGCAACAACGGAGAGGAGAGAGCAGACGGGACGAACGCGTTTTGGTTTTACTATGTACAAACTCGCTCAACTCGTCATTTTGCTGAAGCCGTATGATGTGGCTCAGAAAGGGTCCCTCTGCGCCCCATACTTTTCACGAGAACTGTACTATTGCGATTATTATAAAATGCAGCACCTGGCAATATGGCCGCAGCGCTACCCGGAAGCACTGTTGGGCAGGCTAGCGTAATGCCTTAAAATGAAAAAGAACCAATTTTGCTCATCGAAATAGCAGCGTTTTCCCCGGCGTCCCGTTCTGTTGGCAGTTCCAGAATGCTCCATACGGTCGAAACGTTATCACATCCCCGGCGCCTGCATGCTGACTTGTGTGACGGTGCAGAGTGAACAACGCAATCGGTCTTCTTTAATATTGCGGCTGTTTTTTGTACCGTCAACCTGCGCCCTTGATCGAGGAAATTTGGTTCATGGCAGCGTACGTTTCACACGCTGCTCGATTTCGCGTTTTAAAAAAGCCATGCCTACAAGGCTTTATTGATTACAAACGCACTCAGCAGACGACGCCTGGGGTGCACCTTACTGCTGAACCAGCGTAATCCATTTTCAAGGGTGCCGCTTTCGACATCACCACGCATCCGCAAAGCTCTGCATGCACACGCTCGATGGTTTCAAGTCACATTGAGCAAGATAATACAAGGTACAGATGCGAACATAAATAAACGAAGTACGCTTTTTCATTCAGCTCCGCCGGGGTGCTGCAGTGGTAAGACGCCCGACTACTGTGCCGGAGTACCCGGGTTCGAACCCAACCTCGGCGGTTGCGTTTCGATGGAGGCGAAACGGAGTGGCGTCCGTATGCTGTGCGGTGTTAGTGTACGTTAAAGAACCCCAGGTGGTCGAAATTTCCGGCGTCTTCCACTACGGCGTCTCTCATAACCTTAGTCTCTTTGTGACGTTAAACCCCACAGAACCAAACCAAACCTTTTTCATTAAAATTAAAATCACGCCTTCCACACGGGAGATAAGAAAACAATATTCGTCCAAGAAAAATGGCACTACCATATACTACTGGTTCGCACATGCTGATTTAGGCCACGAGTACGCACACAAAGACAGGCCTAGGATGGTGTCCAGAAAGAGTGCTTTTAATGCGTTCACTTTAGGTCAAGATGGCAACCTGTTGTTGTCGTTGTTCTTGCTGTTGTTGTTCTCCTCTAATTTGATGGCACATACCCACACAAGGGGATCGGTGAAGAATTGGGGTGCAGAGATATTAGATTTTGAGATGTATAACTACATCGCAAAAATCATCATCATATCATCATCAGCCTGATTATACCCACTGCCAGGGCGAAGGCCTCTCCCATATTTCTCCACTTAACCCGATTCTGTGCTAACTGCATCCACTTGACCCCTGGAACTTCTTAATCTCATCCGCTCACCTAACTTTCTGCCGCCCCCTGCTACGCTTTCCTTCCCTTGGAATCCAGTTTGTTACCCTCAGCGACCATCGGTTATCCTCTCTTCGCACTACATGTCCTGCCCATGTCCATTTCTTCTTCTTAATTTCTACTAGAATGTCGGTAACTTGAGTTATTTCTTTGACCCACTCTGCACGCTTCCTATCTCTTAATGTTACCCCTACCATTTTTCGTTCCATAGCCCTCTGGGTTGTCCTCAACTTAAGTAGCACCCTCTTGGTTAGCCTCCACGTTCCAGCCCCATAGGTGAGTACAGGCAAGATGCAACTGTTGTATACTTTCCTCTTGAGCGATACCGCTAAGCAGCTAATCATAATCTGCGAGTGCTTGCCAAATGCGCTCCATCCCAACCTTATTCTTCTTGTTATTTCCTTTTCATGGTACGGATCTGCGGTTACTACCTGTCCTAAGTAGACATATTCGCCTACTACTTCCAGTATTTCGCTACCTAATGTAAACTGCTGTTCCTTCCCGAGGCTGTTGAACATTACCTTAGTCTTCTGCATATTGAGTTTCAGCCTACCTTTCTACTTTTCCTGTCTAGGTCATCAATCATTATTTGCTGTTCATCCCCCGAGTTGCTTAGCAAGGCAATGTCATCAGCAAATCGCAGATTACTGAGGTATTCTCCATCTACCCTTATCCCTAACTGCTCCCATTCCAAGTCTCTGAATACTTCCTCTAAACAAGCTCTGAATAGTACTGGGGAGATTGTGTCTCTTTGCCTAACACCTTTCTTTATGGAAATTTTGTTACTCATCGCAAAAATAAAGAGCAATAAATGCTAGGGAATAGAGAAGGGAATGTAAATATGAAAAACCAAAATAAAAAAGAGTAAATACTAATGCACGCAGTAGGAGAATACTAAGATTTATATGTGCAGATTAAAAATTCAAAACATATTAGCAAGGTAGACGTGTTGTTTCTATTAAGAAGTTTTGAATGGCGTTAAAAACAAACCTGTGGCTGTACCCAAGCTTGGTGGCACTGAACGATAATAACATCTGGCTGCTCAAATTAAGACGCAGCTGTTGTAACGGCTTCTCTAAATACCGCTTTCTCATCATTGTAAAACGGCGGCAAAATATCAAGAAATGATCTACTGTTTCCGGTTCCCCGCAGGATGCACAGACGAGAGAAAGCGCCAAACCAGACCTGTGCATATAGAAATTTAGGGGCGGAATACGACAGCGTAGCCTGGTTAGAGAGACCTCAGTCTGCCTTGATTGACACGATTTCCTATTCCAGGAATACTTGAGATGCAGGTAGTCGCCCGATGATAAAACCGATCCAGACTGCGTGCTTAATAAGGAACACCTCCGAAATCGTGCTGCTCTTATGTACGCTGTTGACGGGAGGATGGGCAACACAGGGGCATTCAGAGAATCTTTAGCTAGTCCATCAGCAACCTCATTGGTTGTCACATTACTGTGACCTGGTACGCACACTATATGTATGAGGCTAAAATGTGAGGGGAGCAATGAAAGAAAGGTGTTTAGTATCGGCGAATCCATACTCAAAGAAAGCGACAAGCACAAGGAATAAGAATCTGTAATTACAGCCACTTTTGAGTATGGTAGGTCTAGTTTGCGCAGAACAAGCACCACCGCCAGTAACTCCGCCTGGAAAATTGGGGTAAAATTCGGAAGACGGACTGAAAAAGCCCAGTCTAAAAGCGAACAGTATATTCCAACGCCGGCATCTTCATGATATTGAGAAGCATCAGTTGCTATCTTATGCTAACGGGAAGACTTTGTAAATGATTTTCTAATAATCCATTTAAAATGTGAGGTGATAAGTGTTTTGCATTATTTGGGAAAATGTCATGATAGACAATTTGAACCGAAGATGCACCTACTTTTATTGGAAGGATGTTAGAAAGGACTATGTGCAAAGTTTGTAACAGATTTTGCCCTAGTATTAGGGTATCAAACCGAGGCCATCTGACTCCAAAAAAAGGAGTCTGGCTCGCAACAAAAAATCGATATGGAGCGGTGGAATTGTGATTCATACATTTTTTAAATACGTCTGGACAGTCAAGAATTGTAATCTAGCTAACAACGGCGGTATTCTGCCTTCAAGGTATAATACACTGTTAGCCGCAAATTTGGGGAGCCCAAGGCATACTCCTAGTGCTTCCCGCTCTAAAAGAACAGCGGACGAAGTTTGTAAGCAGGTGAACCAGAAAACAACACAGATCCAAATTCTATAATTGGGCGGACATACATAACATAAATCATTAAAAGAGCGTCTCGCCGCATCACAGACCTTGGATTGTTTAACCTGCGCAACATACCCACAGCACGAGCCCCTTTTGCTGCAACATGTTCAGTGTGATCCCTCCATGCCAGATGGTCACCGTAAATCACCCCTAGATATATCAAAGACTTAACTTGAGGAATCATTTGCTGCTTAAATGTTAGAGAACGATTTACCGGATCCTGAATTTGAAAAACAAAGAAAGCGCACTTCTTAACGTTTAATGTAAATCTTAAGTCACATAACCAATTCTGAAGGGAGCTTAGGTTCGATTGCAGGTGCCTGTTGAGGGATTGAGAGTCAGGTGCAGCCGTAAAGAACGCGATGTCATCCGCATAGACATACGTGCGAACGTCTTGATGAGTGGGAATTGAACTCATTAAAATGTTAAAGAGCATGGGCGACAGAACAGCCCCTTGAGGAATACCTCTGGTTTGTTGACATCTGCCAGAATGCACACCATTCAATGAACAGTGCAATTGTCTGTTTTGTAAGAATGTAGATATCCACTCAATTAAATATTGTGAAAACGTAGAGTTTCTAATCTGTGCAATAGAATTCGGGGCTCTACACTATCATAAGCCTTCTATATATCGAGAGTCACCAATGCAGCATGCATTTTTTTGCGCCGCGCAAAAAGAATTCGACTCTCAAGGTCGGTATGCACATTCTATATTGAACATTTTGCGCGAAATCCGATTTTACAGGGACTAAGAATATGTTTTTGTTCAACAAACTCGGTAACCCGTGGGAGTACGACCCTTTCAATTCATTTTACCAAGTTTGATGCTAAAGATATTGGTCTGATATTGTCCAAAGTATAGCCACCACCAATATGTTTCAGTAAAGGAATCACTTAGGATAGTATCCATTCCCCAGGTATCTAAGAATGAATAACTGAGTAATTTATCAACTCTAACAAGGAATTTGGAGACACCTCAAAGAGGATCTTTAACATTTTTGACGTTACTTCATCAGGGCCAGGCGCAGCAGCTGGCAATATCATTACAATCCAAGAAAGCTGGGAAAATGTAATTTAAGGGACACCCTTAACCGTATCTACTGGGCCAACAAACATAGGGGATTTGTAAAGTGTTGACAAAAAACGCTTTTCTAAACCTTTAGCAATGTTTTCTACTGTGCTTTACGAGGCGAAACACATGAGGGTAAATTTTTTGAGACAGGAATCGTTTTCCGTGATTTTGAAAACCTGAAAGGTTTACGTCGGTTATTAGATTGTGAAAGGTAACTGAAATGCTCAGTATCATAATTGTCTTTCGCTTGTGCGACTGCACGTTTAAATGTAGCTGCAAAAAATTTATAATCAGTCCAATTTTTGGGGCACTGGTCGTGAAGGAGCCTCTACCATGAAGCCTTTCTTCTAAATCACGCGAACAAACAATCTACATTCCACCATTTTGTTGATGTATTGCCTTTTGATGCAAGTACTAAGAATTCACACTTCTTACATAGGATGCAATAGCCTGGCATAATGTTTGCGATTTTAACTCTTCCGTAGCCTCAACCACTGACTCAAGAGACTAAATCAAAAATGAGTGAAACTGGTTATAATTAACGTATGATCTCACCTGAGATGTCGGCGGAGTTAAGCGGCAGTTAACCTCAAAAACAATAGGTATATGATCGCTAGAGGTGCCACCATCAACTGTCGACCAATTGATTAGTGTCACGGACAACAGGCCTAGACGTGACTAAGACGACGGGAAGAAGCTGAACCAGTAGGCAAAGTTCCGCGCACAGCACGCGAGACAACTTCGGCGTCCTTTTCTTCCAGGTGCCACATAAGAACATCAGGGACACCAGGTGGCATTACTCCCCCTCCTAAAAAAAAACGAAAGCACAGATTGGGCGCGAGCGATGGGCGATGCAAGTCAGTACAGAAAACGAATATAAAACGGAGGCGGTGCCCTACACAACTAAACGAGTGCATAGTACACTGCACATTACTGCGTGAAATACGGTTTCATGCGGACAACGCGCACCACCTCGGAGCGTGGTTGCCGACGCGAGGTCTGCACAGTACCCGCTGGAAGGACTTCGTATGTCACTTCTGTGACACGGCGCAGAACCTTGTAAGTTCCCAAGTATCGCGACATCAGTTTTTCAGACAAGCCGGACCGGCGCACCGGTGTCCACACCCAAACTTGCTCTCCTGGTTGGTATGTGACGTGTCGATGACGGAGGTTGTAGCGACACGTATCCTTTCCCTGCTGTTGCTGCATGTGGATGCGGGCAAGTTGACGTGCTTCCTCGGCACGCTGAGCAAACTGCTCAGCGTCTGGGATGAGAGGATTATCCGTGCAGCACGGAAGCATGGCATCTAACATCGTCTGAACGTCGCATCCATAGAGCAGGCGAAATAGCGTAAAACGCGTAGTCTCTTGGATGGCAGTGTTGTAGGCATATGTGACGTACGGGAGAATCTCGTCCCAGGTCTTGTGCTGGGAGTCTATGTACATTGCAATCATGTTGGCGATCGTTTTATTGAGTCTCTCCGTGAGGCCATTCGTCTGCGGGTGATAAGCAGTGGTTTTGCGATGGCTCGTGTGACACAGCTCAAATACGCCGTGCATAAGTTGTGCCGTAAACGTCGTGCCTCGATTGGTGATTACTTAGGACGGTGCGCCATGGCGCAACACGATTTGCTGCATAAAAAACTGGGCGATCTCAGGTGACGTGCCACGCTTCACCGCCTTGGTTTCAGCATACCGTGTGAGGTAGTCGGTCGCGACTATAATCCATTTGTTACCGACCGATGTCAGCGGAAATGGGCCCAGAAGGTCGATGCCGATTTGGTCAAACGGTGTTCGGTGCGGCGCAATAGGTTGAAGCAAACCCACTGGCTTGAGAGGTGGCGCCTTTCGACGTTGGCACTAACACTATCATCGTAACTCACGACAGCCTCTGACGTAGCGGTGAACAGCGTCAGCAAGTTTACGCCAATAATAGGCTTGACGAACTCGGGCGAGTGCGCGTGCAAAGCAAAAGTGGCCAGAGGTGGGCTCATCATGGCAAGCAAAAAGGATATCGGCACGGAGGTCGGCTGGCACTACGAGGAGGAACGCTCGGTCAACAGTGCTGGAGCTCTGTTTGTATAGAACGCCGTTCCGGACACAGAAAGCAGACAGGTTCCGAGCAAATTGCCGAGGGATATCAGCAGCGCGACCCTGCAGGTGGTCAATGACAGGTCGAAGGTCCGGGTCAGCTCGCTGTTGGGTCATTATGTCTGAAGCACTCACCAGTCCAAGAAAACCACTCTCATCGTCCGTGCTCTCATCGACTAAACCGACGGGTGCGCGCGACAGCGCGTCAGCATCTTCGTGCTTCTGGCCAGATTTATACACAATGGTGTACTCAAATTCTTGGAGGCGAAGACTCCATTGTGCTAGGCGCCCCGATGGGTCGCGGAGGTTAGCCAGCCAGCACAAGGAATGATGATAGGTGACAACTTTAAACTGGCGGCCGTAGAGGTAAGGCCTAAATTTCATGGTTGCCCACACAACCGCAAGGCATTCCTTTTCCGTAGTGGAGTAGTTTGTCTCGACGGGGGAGAGCGTGCAGCTGGCATACGCTATTACCTTTTCGACGCCAGCTTGGTGTTGAACGAGTACAGCGCCAAGGCCGATATTGCTGGCGTCGGTGTGGACTTCGGTGTCAGCGTCTTCATGAAACTGTGCAAGAACAGGGCTTGTTTGCAGTCGGCTGCGCAGCTCCGCAAAAGCCTCTTGTTGCTCGGCGCCCCACACGAACTGTGTATCATCGCGCGTGAGGCGAGTCAGGGGGACGGCAATTTTGGAAAAATCAGCGATGAAGCGGCGGTAGTACGTGCAGAGACCCAGGAAGCATTTCGAACTTCTCTTGTTTCCAGGAACGGGAAATTTGGCGACAGCAGAAGTCTTGTCGGGGTCTGGCCTAACGCCTGCGGCACTCACAAGGTGACCAAGAAACTTCAACTCTTTGTAGCCAAAGTGGCACTTCTCGGGCTTGAGCGTCAAATCAGCTGACCGGAGGGCATCTAATACTGCGCGCAGGCGTTCGAGGTGTTCTTCAAAGGTTTCAGAGAATACGACAACGTCGTCGAGATAGACTAAGCAGATTTGCCATTTGAGGCTGGCGAGGACGGTGTCCATCATGCGCTGAAAAGTTGCCGGCGCTGAACATAGGCCAAAAGGCAGCACTTTGAACTCGTACAGTCCATCTGGGGTGACAAAAGTTGTTTTTTCGCGGTCCCACTCACCGACCTCAATCTGCCAGTACCCACTCTTCAAGTCAATGGAGGAGAAGTACTGGGCGCGACGAAGCTTGTCGAGCGAGTCGTCGATACGCGGCAGCGGGTAGACGTCTTTTTTTAGGGATGGCATTCAACTTTCGATAATCGACACAGAAACGAAGGGTCCCATCTTTTTTCTTTACCAGCACGACAAGGGATGACCACGGGCTGTTGGATGGTTGTATGACACCATCACAAAGCATCTCCTGAACTTGTGTCTGAATCGCTTCACGTTCCGTCGTTGAGATACGATACGGCTGCTGGCGGATAGGGCGGGCGTCGTCAGGAGTAATGATGCGGTGATTCACGAGAGGCGTTTGCCGTACTTTCGATGAGGACGCAAAACAAGTGCTGAACTCTAGTAGGAGGGCACGTACCTCACGATTCTGTGTCTGAGCGATCCGGACAAATATCAAGACGGTCAAGTGGGGGCTGCACAGTGCTAACAGCCCCACACGTAAAACATTCAGAAACATCCGCTAAGGAGTCAGCAAACGCGATGGCAGTAGCACGAAAGAGATTCCGGGGTTCGTTGGTGAAGTTAGTCACCAGGAGATCTGACCGGCCGTCGCGGAGGTGGATGAGGCTGCGCGCTGTACAGATGCCGTGGGTGAGCAAGAGTGGCTGGTTGCCTTCCGCGACCGCATGCCCGTCACGCAGTTCGTCGCAAGTAACAGTCACAAAAACACTGGTGCGTGGCGGAATCGAAACGCTCTCGGCGGAAATTCGAAGGGCGGCGCGGCGTCGGCGATTCTTGGTGTCAGTATCAGCAGCTTTCTCGGTTGAAAATGTCACTGTGCGCTTCCGGAGATCGATAATAGCTCCATACTCCCGGAGAAAATCAACCCCAAGGATAACGTCACGGGAGCAGTCAGGTATAACGAGGCAGCTTACAAAAAACGTGGAGGTGTGAATATGAACTCGTGCCGTGCACAGGCCACTAAGAGTTAAGACATGTCCGCCAGCGGTGCGACTCTGCGTGCCCGACCATGGTGTCATGACTTTTTTTAGAAGCGCTGCTAGCTTCCCGCTTATAATCGAAACATCCGCGCCAGTGTCCACCAATGCGCTAACCTTATGGCCGTCGAGAAGCACGGGTATGTACAGCGAGAGTCGATGTTCATGCGTAGGAACTGTCGTTGGTGCCGTAAAATCCAGATCGCTCACAGGTCTTTTTGTCAGGGGGTCTTCGTCACGTCGATTGCAAGCGGCCTCGCCCCCGGAGGTCGCTGTCTTTAGTTTTCCCGGTGGGGACTTGGCGAGCGTCGCTGCGCCGTCCAGGATGACCCGGGCTGCGGCGATGGTTGGCGTGGGGACGTGGATCGTGACTGCCGCTGAGAAGTTGGCGCCATGCGCTGCTGCGCTAAGTAGTCTTCAATCTCTCGGGGTCTTTCGCCTATTGGACGGCGACGCATGTCTATGGGAAATCCGTGAAGTCCAAGGTGTCGATAGGGGCACTAGCGATAGAGATGACCTGGCTCCCCACAATGGAAGCACTGGCGCTGGCGATTTGGGGCGCGCCACAGGTCCACCTTCCGCTGGGGTGGTCGTCGGTTGTCGAAGGACGGCTCAGCGTCTGCGAAATACAGTGAGCCTTGATCGGGTGGCGGTAATGGCGCCGAAGCAGGGGCAGGACGTCGCGCCATATCTGTATAAGTTGGTCGCAGTTACTCCGTGGGGAAAGGTTGTGGATCAGCGGACGCTACCGAGGACTTCAACGCTTGAAGCTCTTCGCGGACAATGCTAGCTACAGAGCCGACCATCGGCTGCGGAGCGCCGAAAAGCTTCTGGAGCTCTTCGCGTGCAACTGAGCGGATGATGTCGCGTAGGTTCGGGGTAGCCCCGAAGGCCGAACACGGCTCCACAACCGAAGCGGCAACCACCGGCCTGTCGTAAGTGGTAGACCGCTGCTGGAGCATCCTCTCTATTGTGACAGCTTCCGAAAGAAACTCGGCAACAGTCCTTGGTGGATTACGCACGAAGCCAGCGAATAGTTGCTCTTTAATACCGTGCATAAGGTTGCGCACCTTTTTGTCTTCGGTCATGGCCAGGTCAGAACGTCGGAAGAGCCGGGTCATGTCCTCCACATGCATGGTCACAGTCTCATTTGGCATCTGTATACGAGACTGTAGAGCCCTTTCTGCGCGTTCTCGCCGATCCGTGCTGGTATAGGTCTCATGAATTCGTCGGCAGAACTCACGCCATGATTTTATGGCGTCTTCTCGGTTCTCGTACCAAGTACGAGCGCCATCTTCCAGGCTGAAGAAGACATTTCGAAGCTTGGCGGCGTCGTCCCACTGATTAAACGAGGCGACCCGTTCAAATTGGATATCTTCGACGTCTTCGCTCTGACTGCCGTGGAAGGGCTGAGGCAGTCGTGGATTTTGCAGGGTGTAGTAAGTTGGAGCTCCTTGCATAGCCGGTCGAGGGGCGCCTGCGGTGTTGAACTCCAACTGCCCGTGCTCAGGGGGCAGGCCTTGATTCCTTCGGCTAGTACGGTGCACAGGGGTGTCGACTGGCACAGGAGTTGAGTCCTGGGTACGCGGTGGTGTACGAGACATGTACTGGGATCGAAACCTAGCGCCGACACCAAAATACGTCACGGGCAACAGGGCTAGACGTGACTAATACGACGGGAAGAAACTGAACCAGCAGGCAAAGTTCCGCGCACAGCACGCGAGACAACTTCGGCGTCCTTTTCTTCCAGGTGCCACCTAAGAACATCAGGGACACCAGGTGGCAATAGAAACACTAGTGCTGGAAAAACTTAAATCTATCACAGATTGACTGTGAACACGTACAAGGGTTGGTAAGCCAGAATTCATGCAGTTAAGGTTATTGTTTGAAAGCCAATCCCACAGACGCTTGCCGCAGGGATCCATCTTGTGACACCACGAAACATGGTGCGAATTAAGATCTCCAGCCAAAATAACCGAATTTTGACAATTAACTAGTAGGTGGTCTAGAGATCTGGTGTCCTGAACACCATGAGGAAAATAAACATTCGCGAATGTAAACGGACTGAACCCTGGAATTTCAAAATTTAAAGCCAATAATTCAGAATCTAAAGTAAAGTATTGAAAAGAAATCTCAGCCCTATGAAAAAATTTTTAAGGAACTACAATTTGTAACCCACCACCTCTTGACTGCCGATCTTGTCGGAATGATTGATAATTTTGTAAATGAAAATGTTTTTCAGTTGTAAGCCAAGTTTCTTGCAAAACAATTATGACTGGATTCTGTTTTAAAGAAAGATAAACTAAATATGTAGTAGCTGAAAGAAGAGATTTACAGTTCCACTGATGAACTTTTAACGTTTCTATGGTTATGTAATCCGGGAAGCAGCAACAGCCTGCCCCGAAATGTTTTCCTTTGGTTTAGAGCCTAGCTGTTGCTTTTTTGATTTTGCCTGTGGGCGAGGTGATGACGGGTTTTACAACGGGGATCCACTGCGTTTTAGGATCCGCGTATCTGTATCTCCCATATCTGCATCCTGAGCCTCGTCTGACTTGTCGGAATTTTGCAATGGTGATGCGGAAAGAGACTCATTTTGCGAGTAAGACATTGCAGCTAAGGAGTGCTGCTGCACTGATAGTGAATGCCCAGGTGCTGTAGCAGAAACCGTAGCAGTTTGCACAGCTGAGAAATGTGAACTGCCAGAACATTAGATATGCACTCTGTGACTGTTGTCACAATCCTATCCACCATTTTGGTCATGGTTGCTTCCACAGTAGTTAGTATGACTTTAGACATCGAGGAATCTAATGATGCTCCAGAACGGGCTGTCACACCTGCATACCCATGTGCTCTCTCTTTAATGTCTTGAATTGCCTCAAGCGTCGAGCAACGGTTTTATAATCTCCAGAATTTGCCTTTCATGCACTAAAAGGACATTCCAAAGAATTTGCTGAGTGCAATCCGCCGCAAAGAGAACGTTTGACATTTTGATCAGAGCATAAGTGTGCTTTATGGGCATCGCCGCATTTGCAACACCGCAAAGTGTATTTGCAACCGCCAGCAGTATGGCCATAATGCCAGCAGTTATCGCACTGCAGAGGCTTTGATGGTAGAGGATCTACTCTGAATATGAAAGGCCACGCCTTAATCTCTGACGGACAGACTGTGCCTGCAAAGGTAGCAATTACCGATTCTGTCGGCGCACGAACATTATTGACCTCCCGGCTACAGCGATAGACCGCAACAACGCCTGCCGCGGAGAGGTCTTCCTTCTTCCCGCTTGATTTAACACACTCTCGGGCGTGAAATGTCATTTGCAGATCTCCAAGCGTACAAAGTTCCGTATTTGTCGCCTAGTGACAAATTCGTCCCCGATTTTTATTTTGCAGGATCCTTGTTTTCATAAACTGTACTTGTTTTGTGGTGCCTCATGTAACCTCGAGTTGTCGAAGTTAAGGAAATGGGTGCCATCAAGCACAAAATGACGTGAGGAAGCACGGATACCATCAGGAATACTGGTGCCATGTTTATGGCGCTGAGTAATCCTTGGGTAGTAGGAGTGATCCATAAGCTTTCGTCGTACTTCTGGTACATGTATCCAAGCACCAGCTTGTTTACACTCACTCTGTCCAGATCCGGCTGCTGCCCCTAGCTGGACATCCGATACAGCTCGCTGCTAGGTTGCTACATCGTGAACAATGCTTGGAACGGCGACTATATCACCAGTGGCATCGTCATCCGCGTCTAGTAGCGAATGAGTTGTCAGCTTCCAGCTGCTACTCAGTGCGGATGCCAGCGTTGTGGAGCTTCGCGGTGATGTGTACACGTTCGGCCGGCAACGTCCGCCCTTCTATCAGGTTATTTTTGAAGACTTTCTTGCTAGCCAAAGCCAAGCCATGCTGTATTTTGTAGTTCGTTCCAGAGTTTGGTTCACGCGCTTTCCTGGTTGGCCGCAAAATCAAAAAACTGCATGGCGTAAAGGTAGATGCTCTCTTTGGAGTGTAGGTAGGCACGTGATCTGGCCAGACATTTATCTTGGGGGTGGGTGTGGCCCAAGGAAAGAAGGAACTGAAACTTCTCAGAGAGGAACGACACCACAACAGTCAAGAAGTGGTAGCGGAGGCAGTCGAAGATAGTGCGTGTGTCCATCTCCCCTGTCACTATGAAAAGCCGTTGAAGCATCTCAGAGGGCCTGACGATATGCTTGGAGATGCGAATGCCTCCCACCCACAGGAGAACGGTAAAGTACTGCTCCCGTTTCCAGAAAAAATGGTACTTCTCTCAGGTATTCAGCAGAGGTATAACCTCTATCTGCTGTTTGTGGGCCGCACAAGGCCCACAAAGGATTTGTCCGGCTTGTGTTCGAAGTCGTGCACGTTCTGAGCGTGCATATGCAGGTCTGTGTCGTGCTTCAGGAGTTCCAGAGCTCGAGCGACGACTCTTGTATTGTCCTCATCGGAAAATGAGAGGTGTGTTGAACGCGGCGCGCTTTCCATAGAGAGGGGTGGCTATCTGAGCGTAGCAGCCGCTGGGGTCAAACGGAGTGTTGCACTCTGGGGCGCCGTCAGTATTCTGGAGGAGACTAACATACTTAAGCGCCATGCATCAGGAGCGGACTGATTGATTGATTTATAGGAAGGGAAAGGCGCGGCAACTAACCGTCTCACTTGTTTTCTGTGGACGCCTCAACCGCGCCGTAAGAGAAGGGAGTGAAAGTAGAAAGAGAGAAAGAGGAGCCGTAGTGGAGGGCTACGAAGTAATTTCGACCACCTGGGGATCTTTAACGTGCGCCGACATCACACAGCACACGGACGCCTCATCGTTTCGCCTTCATCGAAACGCAGCTGCCGAGGTCGAGTTCGAACCCGAGTACTCCGGCACATTAGTCGTGCGTCTTACCGCTGCACCACCCCGGCCGGGCCCACGCAACAGGAGCAGTGGTGTACCATCCAAACACACTTGCAGGAGAAGTGTGACAGATACTGCGCCTTTCCTTCCCTGCAATGTAATTATAATTATATGTAGCACTGCAACGAACGCCGATGAGAGGCAGACGATGACAAGCAAATGATGGGAGAAGAAGGGTAAGCTTTCGCCATTCTCTTCTAAGAGCCACCAGGAAGTCGCCGGTGGATTGGGCCAAAGCCTACTAGGAGGTGTTGCCTCGGCACAGCAGCTGTGCACCGTGTGACTTCAATCCCTTCTGACGCATGCGCAGCTGGCGCGGCGGCGGCGGTACCTCTGTGTCACCCGCGCAGTGGTGTCGGCAGCGGCTCCGACGCGGCTCTCCAGCTGTGCAGTGTGTGACGTCACTTGCTCCTCATGCATGCGCAGTTGGTGCTCTTCGGGGCTCCGCGAAATCACTCAGGTCTAGCATAGTGTTGCTTGAGTAACAAAAGAATGGCGCGGTTCAAATTTGTGCAGATTTCAGAGTAACCCTAAACCCAGAATGCGAGCTGGGCCCTATTCTCGACAAATCGCCATTTTGTTCAAATTGTGACTTACGCGGGACATGGGCAGTAGGATGGTGCCAGGTTACGTAAGCACACAATCCGATTACGCATTCTGAAGAAGAAGAGAAATAAAGTGACAGAAAAAAGCTCGCGGTCGTCTGCTACTATATTTTGGTGCATAGTTTGAAAAACGACGGTGCTCCTGCAGGAACCGATACTCTGCGTTGCATTTCGTGATTCGGAAGCCTCCCGTTGCAGTGAGGCGAGTGAAGTACGTTGTGGCGTTGCGGTATTAGTGTGTCATGACATACTTGCAGTCGAACATTCGGCATAAGCTACGCACGGAAAGGCTACACGAGTTTCAGATGAAGAGCAAGAACGGCAATTGAATATTCGCAGTGGGTTGGTGCAAAATGGGAGCGGACAGTAGCATTGCTGTTCGTAAGCGCCGATGAACTCTCACGTTCACTTATCAGCGGCTTTTGAATGCAGGAAATAAAACGTTTAAGGACTTGGTCGTAAGCAGAAGGAATCGACAGATTTCCAAAGCAGCTATAGCACTGACGAAGAGGTGCCGGCGCAGCCGGTAATGTCCATCTCAGAGGGCAACGCTCCCAGTCTCAAAGTATCAATTACTGTTCGGTACTGGCTGTGCTATTCACCTTTTTCTAAAATCTGCGGTATGACCAGCTACCGTTAGGTCACCAAGTGTGCTTAAGTTTCTAGCATATTCTGCCGGCTTGAGTTATGTAGAGCGCGGAAAGCAACGCAGAGAGAGAGAGTTGGAGAGAGAGAGAGAGAGCGTGGGAGTCTTCCACACACACGCATACACACACGAAGTGGAAGGCATACGCTGGGCCTTACACCTAGTCGGTTAAATGTTCAAAAAATGTTCGAGAAAGAGAACAAAACAAAAGAACAAAATAGCAGGAAATGTAAATAGTCGATGCACAGCTTACCGTACGCGTGCAGAGGGGGATAAACGGACAATTTGGAAAGAAATCGAAAGATGACCGAGGAAATCATTGTATGAATCTAGGGCGGCACCGCGCATGCATATTCCTTACTGTCGAAACAGTAAAATGCCAATAATAAGGGGAGATTATTTTAAGGTTGTATCATAAAAAGCAATCAGCACAAAATGTCACTCAACTGCATCCTATAGTTACAGCGTACAGTCATAACGTGTTCCGGAGCACTTTTTTTTCTAAAATATAAGCAAATGGGGAGCCCGCATGCATTGATTGATTGAATGTCCTTTATTGAATGGAAAGGCTCATGGCCATGGATGGGGATAAAGGGGAGTAGACATAATCTTCATTGTTTAGGTCGTCACTGGAATCACATTGCTCTAACCAGTCCACTAAGCGAGCCATACTTGGCAAATATCATCTGTGTGTTAGCATCAGTTTCTAGAAGGGAACGGTAGTTCAGGCGGTAGGGTTCGATCGCGGGGAGTCCAGTAGAAAAAGCAGGGCATTCCCAAAGTAAATGAGATATGCCGCCGCAGGTTAGAGTCGTACAGGGGGGGCACGTAATCATTTTCTCCGTATACTGACGCCAGCGGGCCATAATACGTGGTGTGTAAGCCGCATGGGCGATGAGCTTATTCAAAAATACTTCTTGACTTCGGGTGAGGTGGGTTCTTCTCGTAAAAGGTGGGTCTGGTGTGGCCACCTGCATGCGATGCTGACTAAGGCTACGAAGACTGGTCCGAGTATAGTGCATAAGGGCAAGAGAAGGGGTGAGTTGCCCACCCAAGGTCAAATAAGGACGAAGCAAGGGGGGTGGGGAAGTAAATGTGGACATCCCACCTGCCAAGGCAGCCGCGGCGTGTGCCGCCGCATTGCCCCCTGTGACCTGGGGTCCAGTGAATAGCGACAGTTCTGGTCGCAAGTTGGTGGCGTTTAAGGAGGCGCTGTATAGCCGTAGCTGTTGCATCTTGTGAACCCGGAGTAGTGATTTCCTTGAAAGCTTCAAAGGAATCAGTAAGAATACGTATTGACCCAGTTCCGGTGCAAGGCACTCCTGACAAGGCTCCCCAAATCGCGAGGAGTCCAGCGTGAAGAGGGGTACCCTGAGGTAGATGGCAGGCATAAGCACCTGAAAGGGAAGGGTTGTCATTGCATACCCAGGCCATAGATGCGAATTCTCTTGTAATCGATGCGTCGGTGTATATGTCAGTCGTATCAGGGATTCGCTCTTGTCGGTGATGGGCAGCTAGGAGCTCCCGGGGAATGACAAAATCGCGGTTTATAGGTCGGCGATGGACGCGTGTGACTACTGGCATCTCCGAAGGGGGAAGTGATGCATATAGGGCTGGTGTTTTGTCGTTACGCTGTTCATCTCAGGCCAGCAGGCGACGCCCCTGGACAGTGTTCTCTAGACGTATTCGATGACGTGTCTGTGACTCGGTAACGATGGTAGTGAGCGGTGGAAGAGCGGCCAAACGCTCAAGTTCGGCTATAGGAGTGTGCTTAGGTAGACCGGTAATAGTGCGTAGTGTTGCGCGATGAAGGCGTTCGACCTTAGCGAAGTCAGTCTTCGACAGTTGGAGGACGGGTGTGCCATATAGGATTTTTCCGACCGCCGCTGCTCTGGCCATCGCACGGCAGGCATGCTGTCGCGCACCGCCGTGCCGGTTGGACAGGTGACGAATAGTATGTAGCAGTGCTGGCCAAAGGCGTTGTAACTGATGAACCCATTTCTGGGGGCTGTTGCAGCTTGATATGGGCAGGCCAAGAATGCGGATTTGCCCATTTGAGGAGGTGATGGTGTTGCCTCCGATGTGAAGATGGATCTGCATACTGGGGTTGGTTTTATGTTTTCCGTCGATACTAATCAATTCTGTTTTATGTGGTGCGAGTTCGAGGCCAATTTTGGTTAGTGTATCTTCAAGACAAAGAAGGGCCGCCTGAAGTTCAGTCTCCATACAATATTTGTCTACGTAATCCGCTGCCTCAGTCCAGACGGTAATATCATCGGCATATATAGCGAATCTTGCGCTTGTGCTGATTTCCAGATTCTCGGCGACGCGTGTCATGGCCAAGTTGAACAATATGGGTCCGAGATTGGAGCCCTGAGGTACACCCCTATCCAAGTAATAGGTTTTGGGCACCCATCCCGGAGCTTTGCCATGTAGCTGAATGGGTCTAGATGTCAAAAAATTGCGGATCCAGATTTGGGCACTATTACTAGGAAAGCGTTTGGCGAGTTCCTCCAGGATAACCTCGTGGCGAACATTGTCAAAAGCTTTGTGTATATCGACAGCCAGGAGATAGTCAGGTAGCGTTTTACGATGAGCTCTATTCAGAACTATTCGCAAAAGCCAAAGGCAGTAATGCGTTCCGAGGTTAGGGCGGAAGCAGGTTTGAGATGGATGAAATCCAGGACTGACGTATTCAATGTAGTGACTAATCCGGGTATGCAGCAGGCGCTCGATGAGTTTACAGAGATGTGAAGTCAGTGCAATTGGACGCAAATTACTAGGAAGTCGAGGGTTTTTGCCAGGTTTAGGGATAGGAAGAATAAGAGAAAGCTTGAGGTTATCCGGTACCATTCCGGTCTCCCAGTAAGAATTTATGATGTTGCGAAGGGCATCCTGGGCTGCCGAGTCGAGATTGCGAAGCTGCTGCCAACTGACTCGGTCATGCCCGGGTGTGGCGCGAGCTCGGCCTCTTCCGAGGGCTGCTTGCAGTTCTCCCTTTGAGAATGGGCGATCCAGGTCTGGATCAGGGTTTCCGACTGGGAAAATGGAAACTGCTGGTGGAGGCGTTAGGCTGGCGTGTGGGAAAAAGGTGCGTATAACTTCATTTTCAACATCAGCCGGGTTGCCATTGAAAAGAAGATCGGCGAGAGGTGGTGCACCGCGTGCCTTGCCATTTAGGCCACGAAAGATGCGCCAAAGTTGTGATAGGCCCGGTACTTGTCCAAGACGGTCGCATGTAGAGTGCCAAGCCTCACTTTGCAGGTGAAGCTGGTATGCTCGGATAAGCTTGAATTGTCGTCGAAGAAGCACGAGATCTTTGTGACATTTTCCGCGTGTCCGAAAACGTTGCGTGAGGTGATCTGCGCGACGCCAAAGGTTAGCCAGGTGAGCATCCATGCCAACTCTGGAATAGTCACAGGGGATATATTCGAGAGCTTGAGCGCGGGCATCTCGGAGTACCGACAGGAAGGCGTCAATATCCGAGAAGGGGGTCGTAGTATTAGCACGAAACTTGTCCCAGTCGAAAAACGAACGTGTTGTCCGAACGCGGAGACATTTACGATTGAGAGTGAGCAAGATGGGCAAGTGATCACTACCCCAAGAATTAGAAAGGACTTCCCAGCGCCGAAGAAGACGCGGTGATGAGAATGTAAGGTCCAGTGTAGTGTCTGCTTGAGAGGGATGGAGACTGATACGTGTCGGCACGTCAGGTTCGTTGCACAGGGTAAGAAGAGTTTGATCAAGGGCATCGTATAGGTGTTTACCACGTTGAGTAGGCTGAGATGAGCTCCAGGCTGCGTGATGTGCGTTGAAATCTCCGCCAATAAGAATAGGATAAGGGTGTGCTGCGTTTTCAAGGTCAAGGAGCCAGGTACAGGGTTCTGCCATGACGTTACCTGGCCGGAAATAGACCGATGCTACGACGAAAGGTTTTTGGCCAGGGGGGAAGATTTTTACTGCAACAATCTCACGAATGGAAGAGCAAAGGGATTGAAGCGAGAGCTGAGTGGAAGGACAATCGTTTCGGATTAAGACGGCCGCCTGTCCCTCTGAACGGCCGTTTTTATGTTGGATAGTAGGTGTCTGGTAAGTGCAGTAACCAAGAATTTTACAAGGACCGCGCGTTTCTTGAAGAAGTATGAAAAGAGGACGGCGCTGAGGCACAAATGTACGAAGGGTAGGACCGTTCTGATTGAAGCTTCTGCAGTTTCATTGAATCCCATGAGCCAAAGTACTCATGAAAGGGACACAGATTTACGGCGCTTACTATCGTCTGTGAGTGTGGTACGTTGGAACTCCTCAAACATAGTGTCACGACTGAAGTCAGAGGGAGCCGTGAAAGTACCAAGTAGCCAAGGACCCGAGAATGAGGTCGGCTTGTCGTTTCGAACACAGAGTCACAGCGTCCAGCACCAGCGCGCCGCTCGTGCCAACCACCGCTTCGTTGTCGTCGGCACCAAACACGGCTGTCGCGCGGCGCTAGGCACGTGGCATTATCCCCCCCCCCCCCCCCCCCGTGAAAGAAAACATCGTCCCAATGACAAGGTGAGAGGAGAAAAGAAAGAAAAAAAAGATTAGGCGTGAGGTGAACTGTACAATGACGCAAGGTTTCACTTGCAGGGAACGCTCAGTCACGCGAAAAGTACGGCTTTAAGCGCACCACATGCACAATTTCAGGCCGCTGGCGCCGAACACTGACGGTCACAGTTCCATCTGGAATGACTTCGTAATTAACGTTGTTCAAGCGGCGCAGGACTTTATAGGGTCCGAAATAGCGGTGGAGTAGTTTCTCGCTCAAGCCTTTGTGACGCACGGGGGTCCACACCACACTTGGTCCCCTGGTTCGTAGTGGGCCTCCCTGTGCCGAAGGTTATAGTGTCGAGCGTCGGTGGCATGCTGCTCCTTGATGTGCAAGCGGGCCAGCTGACGGGCTTGCTCGGCCTGTTCTGCGAAATGGGCGGCGTCGGGTTCGACCGCTTCTTCCCCGCACGGGAGCATCGCATCCAACATCGTGCGGGCCTCTCTGCCATATACGAGACGGAACGGCGTAAACTTCGTGGTTTCCGGCGGCGCCGTATTGTAGGCGAAGGTGACATACGGCAGGATCTCGTCCCACATTTTATGCTCAACGTCGATGTACATTGAGATCATGTCGGCCAAAGTTTTGTTTAGTCGTTCCGTTAATCCATTTGTCTGGGGGTGATACGCTGTTGTTGTGCGATGCTCGGTATGGCTGAGAGTTAAGGTGTCCTGCAGTAGCCGAGCTGTAAACGCCTTTCCTCGGTCAGTAATGATGGTAGACGGTGCACCGTGTCTGAGCACAATGTCGTTCATAAAGAATCGAGCAACTTCGCCGGCAGTACCTCGGGCAAGGGCCTTCGTTTCAGCGTAGCGTGTTAAGTAGTCTGTGGCGACTACGATCCACTTGTGTCCGTTCGAGGATAAAGGAAATGGGCCTAAAAGGTCCATGCCCACTTGCTGGAAGGGTGTGAGGGGTGGTTCAATAGATTGTAACATACCGGATGGCTTGAGCGTGGGTTTTTTTCGCCGCTGGCATTGTCGACAAGTCTGTACGTAACGTCTAACGCTCGGAGAAAGATGTGGCCAGTAGTAGTTCTGCCGGACTCGGTTTAGGGTGCGTGTAAAGCCAAGATGCCCTGAAGTTGGTTCGTCGTGGCAGGCCAGGAGGATTTCGTGCCTTAGATCAGCCGGTATAACTAGCAGGTATGTTTTCGCACTCGACGTAGAATTCGTCTTATAAAGCACCCCATTGCGGAGGCAATACGACGACAACCCCCGAGCAAGGTACCGGGGTATTGTAGGATGCCCACCTTCAAGATGGTCAATAATCAGTCGCAGCTCCTCGTCGGCACGTTGTCTGGAGGCGAGATCGGACGTAGTGACTGCTCCGAGGAAGCTATCGTCGTCGGTGGCATCTGACGAAGGAGGGCCGACGGGCGCGCGGGACAGGCTATCGGCATCGGTGTGCTTCCGGCCAGACTTATAAATAACATCGAAATCGAACTCCTGTAGGCGCAATGCCCAACGTGCTAAGCGGCCACAAGGATCCTTTAAGTTTTTCAGCCAACACAACGAGTGATGGTCAGTGATGACGCGAAACGGTCGGCCATAAAGGTACGGGCGGAACTTGGCAGCGGCCCATACTACCGCCAAACATTCTTTTTCAGTGGTGGAATAGTTACACTCAGCACGGGAAAGTGCACGGCTGGCGTAGGCAATTACTTTCTCGACCCCGTCTTGGTGCTGAACTAGAACGGCACCAAGGCCGACGTTGCTCGCATCCGTGTGTAATTCTGTGTCGGCATCATCGTCGAAATGTGCCAGGATCGGGGGCGACTGGAGCCGGCGTCGTAACTCGTCGAAAGCCATCTGCTGCTCGGCGCCCCAGGAAAATGATGCGTCATCTCGAGTCAGGAGAGTCAGAGGGCTGGCCATCTGTGCAAAGTTTTTGATAAAACGACGATAATAGGAGCACAGCCCCAAAAACCGTCGGACTGCTTTTTTGTGGGCGGGGACGGGAAAGGCAGCAACGGCAGCAAGTTTCTCAGGGTCAGCTCGGGTGCCATCAGCACTCACGATGTGCCCAAGAAACTTCAATTCGGTGAACCCGAAGTGGCACTTTTGAGGCTTGAGAGAAAGGTTGGCAGAACGGACAGCTTCGAGAACAGTTCTCAGGCGGCGTAGGTGTTCTGTGAACGTCGGTGAAAAAATTATTACGTCGTCGAGATAAACAAGGCATGTCTGCCACTTAAGACCTGTGAGCACAGTGTCCATCATCCGCTGGAAGGTGGCAGGAGCACAGCAGAGCCCGAATGGGAGGACGCGGAATTCATAGAGCCCATCTGGTGTTACGAAGGCAGTTTTTTCACGGTCCCTCTCATCAACTTCAATTTGCCAATAACCACTCCTGAGGTCAATGGAGGAGAAGTTCTTGGCTCGGCGAAGTCGGTCGAGAGAGTCATCAATCCGTGGCAGCGGATAGACGTCCTTCTTTGTCATACTGTTCAGTTTCCGATAGTCAACGCAGAAACGAAGTGTTCCGTCTTTCTTTTTAACGAGGACTACAGGCGAGGACCATGGGCTGCTTGAAGGTTGAATGACGCCATCGGCGAGCATCTCATTGACTTGCTGTTGGATAGCGTCTCTCTCCCGAGGAGACACACGATAGGGCTGCTGATGGATGGGTCGAGTGCCTTCATGCGTGATAATCCGGTGTTTAATGACCGACGTTTGCTGCACCTTAGATGAAGACGTGAAGCACACACGAAACTCCAGCAATAGATCTTGAAGTTGCCTCTTTTCAACGGAGGAAAGGCTAGAATTGATGTCGACAGCGTGTACGGCATCATCCGGTTCAGTGCTAGGCGTAGCTTCCTCTGAAGCAAAACATTCGGCGACTTCGTGCAGATGGTCGACGTAAGCAATGACAGTGCCACGGAACAGATGTCGATGTTCATTGGAGAAATTGGTGACAAGTACCTCCGTCTCTCTTCCACGAAGGAAACAAAGACCTCTTGCCACAGAAACTCCCAAGGCGAGTGAGAGGGAGAGATTAGGCTCAACAACCCGGAGGCCGTGATGTGGCTCGTCACAAGTAACTCTGGCGAGGATGCTGGCGCGTGGTGGCACTGTGAGGCTATCATCGGCGACTCGCAGCGTGGAGTGGGACCCGCGGTACTCATGCTTTTCAGTGGCCAGTTTGGCGGAAAACGTCACCAAGCGGTTCGGTAGATCTATAGTGGCACCGTGCTCACGAAGGAAGTCGATGCCAAGAATAACATCACGAGAGCATTCGCGTAGAACGAGAAAAGTCGCAACAAATGTGCAGCCTCGCACCGTAACCCGGGCTGTACACATACCCAGTGGTGCAACCACATGTCCGCCTGCCGTACGTATGTCTGGTCCGTTCCATGGCGTCATCACCTTTTTCAGTGTCCTTGTAAGCCGCCCGCTAAGGATGGAATAATCGGCTCCCGTATCAACTAAAGCGCTGACCTCCTTCGTGTCGACGATAATAGGGATGTCCAGGGAGACCCGGCCAAGACCAGGGCCTGTTGACGACGGTTCGGAGTGAAGTGAGCGGTGTGGTGGCGGAAGCTGGACGGCGGTTGGGTGGTCGGCGTCGGGACAATTCAATGTCGACGGCAGGTCGGAGTGAAGCAAGCGGTGCGGCGACGGAAGCTGGGCGGCAGTTGTGTGGTCTGCGTCGGGGCAATTTAAGCGACACGGCGGTGATAACTGGTCGGCGATGCGGACGACGTCGGGGCGATCTGGTCTGTGCGGCGAAAACTGGACAGGAATTCAGCGTTCAACGTCAGGGCGAATCGAGCGGTGCGGCGGTGGAAGCTTTACGGCGAATCGGTGTGCGGCGGCCTCGCCCCCAAAGGTCGCCGGAGCTAGTTTTCCCGATGAGGACTCGAGGAACCATGGCGTCCAGCGGTATACCGTGACCCAGAGGGTGAAGAGCGACGAGGCGAAGGCGAGCGCGACTCGCGACGAGGAGAATGTGGCAGACTGGCGGGTGACGTACGCTGGCGGGTTACGTACTCGGCGATGTCCTGAGGCCGCTGACCAGGCCGTGGACGAGGGCTGTCGGGGGAAAATCCCCTAAGGCCCATCTGACGATAAGGGCACTGCCGGTACAGGTGACCTGCCTCGCCACAGTGGTAGCAGAGAGGGCGGTTATCTGGAGCGCGCCAGAGATCAGTTTTCCGGGGCGCCTGGCGCCGATCTTCCCAAAGGGGCAGCGGTGCCGCAGCGTGCACAGCGACCTGAGGTTGCGTGTAAGGCGAAGGGGTGGGTAGCAGGGCTGGGCGGCGTGTGACATCAGCATAAGTCATCCGCTCGGTGGGGCCCGGGGGTGGTGGTGGAACGACTGTACTTGTTGGTGGCGTGACTGCATTCTGGACCTCTTCACGGATGATGCTGGCCAGGGAAGCTGCGCCAGGAGCTCCATAAACTTTCTGGAGCTCCTCGCGAACCACGGTGCGAATGAGGTCGCGAAGGGAGCTCATATCTGCCCCGGGATTGTAGTCGGTTCGGTCAGACGGCGGTAGTGTGGATATGGAATTCAGCGGCCGACCGTACTGGCTGCATCGCTGCTGTAACAGTTTCTCCATGGTCACAGCTTCAGCCAGAAACGCCGCGACGGTGGTGGGCGGGTTCCGCACGAGGCCGGAAAAAAGCTGTTCTTTGACGCCGTGCATCAGGTGCCGAACCTTCTTCTCCTCACTCATGGACGGGTCGGCGCGATGGCAAAGGCGCATGACGTCTTCAACGTACATTGCGACCCCCTCGTTTTGACGCTGAACTCGAGAGGTCAGGGTACGCTCGGCATTCTCTCGGCGGTCACTGTTGGCGTACGTACCGAGGAGCTGACTTCGGAAGGCCGGCCACGTAGAGAATGTGGCCTCGCGGTTCTCGAACCATGTCCGAGCAGCGTCTTCAAGGCTGAAGTAGACGTTCCGCATTTTCGCAGCGTCGTCCCAGCCGTTAAACGTCGCGACCCTTTCATAGTGAGCTAGCCAGTCCTCGGCGTCTTCAAACTGCTCACCGTGAAATGGTTTAGGGGTACGTGGGGTCTGAAGGATGAGACAGGACGAAGGGGTGGAAGGGACAGTCATGGTACGGGCGGGCGGTGTCGTTGCCACAGCCAGAGTCTCTTCCTCAAGAGGGAAGGCCTCGGGGGACAAGCCTCGGAGCCGTCGGCTGGTACGATGAACCGGAGTGGTCACGAGAGGCGGCCGCGTAGGGTCGTCCGCAGGAGAAGGGATCATCGATCGCACCTCCACCAGTGTCACGACTGAAGTCAGAGGGAGCCGTGAAAGTACCACGTAGCCAAGGACCCGAGAATGAGGTCGGCTTGTCGTTTCGAACACAGAGCCACAGCGTCCAGCACCAGCGCGCCGCTCGTGCCAACCACCGCTTCGTTGTCGTCGGCACCAAACACGGCTGTCGCGCGGCGCTAGGCACGTGGCAATAGTCTGCAGACGGCTCTGCATTGAAGTGAGGGCAGCAGTAAGAGTTGCATTCACTTCCTTTCGCAGAGTTTCTTCCAGCTTCTGTGTCTCTTGGGCGCGTTCCTGTCGGATTAGCCCGAGCATGTGGGTATAGGCGGAATCAGACGCTGTGACCGGTTGCGGCCGGCGGGTAGGCGAACGGCTTCTGCGGCCCTTCTGTGAGCGGCTGCGTTGCGGAGTCTGGGAACGAGTTCGGGTATCCACTGTTATCTTGTCCTTAGTTATCATCTCCCGGAGACGCTGATTTTCGTGGCGTAGTTCAGATATTTCTGCTCTGAGGCTCTCAATGACCTCGGCTATACCTGGAGAAGAGGTCTTTTCAGCATATGATACATGTTTGCAGACAGTATGTGAGGATGTCACCTGATGCGTATTCGGCTCATCCGACTCCTTAGGTGCCGATTTGTCGACAGGCTTTGCATAAGCTCAAGCCGGGCACTGGGCACTCAGGGCGATATGCGTGGAAGCGCCGCAGGCTACGCAATGAGGAAACTGCTTGCAGCCGGGGTCGTCAGGGTGCGGGTTCTTACCGCAATCCCGACAAACGGCGGGAAACGAGCAGTATGTGGCTACATGGCCGATGCGGTGACAGTTATAACATGCGACTGGGCGCGGGCGGTATTCACGGATTCGTGTAATCTCGTAGTCGAATACTAGCCGAGAAGGTAATGCGTCTGATGCGAAGGTCAGAAGTAGCAAATTTGTTTTGCCGAGCATGCGTATGTCAGTGATTTCAGCTGTCTCGCAGCGCAGATGTGCCATGATATAGTCCATCGTGAGGCCTTCTCTAATTCTGATCACACCTTGCGTGCTGCCAACCGCAGGCTGCTGCAGTGGGGACGTGTCCACATCGAACGCTTGGACAGAATCCCGCGTTCGCGCGATTAAACGGGTCAATGTACACAGCTTCTTGAAATGCTCAGCGTCCCTGACAGTTATGCGGATGCAGTTAGCAGCAGAATCAAAGCGGAGAATGGCCATATCCGAAAAATACTGAGACGGAGCGCTTGGCTCTATTGCGTTGGTAATAGCCTGTTTCGGGATGTTTGTGACATGCACTTTGTTAAGTGGCCTGATCAGAACAGTGAAATGAGGACGACTCACCCGTTCTGTGTGCAGACGTTGCGGGGACACTTGACGCTTGCGATACGTTGGTCATGCTGCATCCTGTAGCTGTCTTAACCTGAGCAGGAGGGCTTGCAGAGACAGTCAGAGCTGCGGCATTCATTTCCTCGTGCACCGTCGGCAATAGCGGGTAATCAACGCTCCCTTAGCTTGTGGCATTTGTAGCGTCGGAGGCAGCGTTCGGCTGGATGCGAAGTACGGCGCCGCGTCCATCTGCTCATGCCCCGCCGGTAAAAGCGGGTAATCACAACTTCTCGTAACTTGGCTTGACTGTGGGGTTGTAGTCGGTGTAACCTGTGGCGCTTGTGGTGTCGGAGTCAGGGTTTGGCTGGATACGTAGTATTGCGCAGCATCCATCTGCTCGTGACCCGCCGGTAATGGCGGATAATCGGAACGCCTTGTAACTTGGCTTGCCTGTGGGGTCGTAGTCGGTGGTTGGCACGGAGTGAAGGTCGCCGGGCGTAAAATTTTGAAGGTCACATCTTCCGGATGCGCTGTAGCGGCAGCGCCGCCCGGCTGTGGCCCGGGAGCAGCCGTGGTCGTGGTGGGCCCTGAGGGCGTCGATTAGGCTTAGCCCGTCAGAAACGCTAGTCCTTGAAAGCTTCGAATCGAACAGCGAGCCGAAAATAAAATTGTTGCAAACAGTTGCCGAACACCTTCACTGACCGTTTCAAGTGGGTTCAGGCCATATCGGGTCTAAAATCCACATACACAATTCTAAAAACACGGAGCCGAGGTGAACCGCGTCAGCTCGCTCTCAAGGCGGAGTCTGCTCAACTTTATACATGAAACACATGACATGTGGCAAGCCAACATGTGCCATGTACATAGAACATACATTCCTTTATTAAAATAGAAGCTGTGAATATTTTTACTTGCTCTGCCCATCGTGGAAAGGCTGTTCAGTTCATTAAAATTGCAGTGTGTGCATAGTGCGAGGCAAAAAAGGCATGTTTAAGGCCGACGTTTAGGAAAGCCTTTGGTGATCCCTCGCTGCCTGCCGCGCGAAGTTTCTGCACGTGCATTGAATCGTATTACCCTTCAAGTAATATGAGGTAACCGATCAGATACATAATTAGAAAGTATCGCGGCGCTCTCTGAAATCCATGAGGGTTGGGTGGGCGCCGTTTAACACAGATACAAAGATAAGAAAACACGGGACTTGCGCCTTTATTTCCCTTCTTTGTCTTTGTTTTAAAGAGCGCCTGCGAAACCATCGTGAACAGCCTACAACTCGCCCAACTTCCCTTTCTGTTGCTCTCTGAAATGCCTCGTCTCGCGCAGATCAAGCGCTTGAGTTAGCCGGCCGCATTGCTGCGCTTGGCAACAACGGTGCGGATCGATGGTTTCTCTATTAGAGCAAAGCACTTCCAACGGGAGGGTAGCTACGACCCTCGTACGGCTGTAAATACGTACATACATACATACATACATACATACATACATACATACATACATACATACATACATACATACATACATACATACATACATACATACATACATACATACATACATACATACATACATACATACATACATACATACATACATACATACATACATACATACATACATACATACATACATACATACATACATACATACATACATACATACATACATACATACATACATACATACATACATACATACATACATACATACATACATACATACATAATTTTATTACCATTCATCAATACAGATTACATTCTCGTTTTCACAGAAGCGCAGGAGCGCTTGCGGGTGGGCCACGGCAATCGACGGGCGCGTGCTTCTCGCCTAAACAAACAATAATAAACTAAAGGTACGTCATACAATATAGTACATGGCAAAAACACTTTCACGTAGCATGCTGTGTAGAATTACTAATCAACCATTTTTGTGCTTTTCTGCGTCTTCTGCGTCTTCATTATCAATCCTCTTAAAGATGACGCAACTGAAAAGTTCCTTTATGACTTCGTTTAAGTGCTTTCTGCAATTACAACAAGATTTGTCAGCTTACTTCACCACCCTTCAAATACTTCACCAAACTGCGGTTAGCTAGCAGCCGCCTACACTGCACGTCGAATTCGCCATCTTTTTTCCCGGCCGCCTCAAGGGGTTCAAAATTGCGCGCCCAACTTTTGTCATTTACAGCAATGGCAAAACATCCTTTGCGTATTGAAATGTTATTTTGACGTCATCATAATATGTTTATGCATGACGTATTTCCCGCCACACAACGTCAGCCAATCAAATTTCAGGAGCCGGCTCTTGGCAGTATCCGATTCACTCCAGCCCTTTCGTAATGTAAGCGTGTGTGCTTCCCTTTCTGTTTTCCCTCCACAGGTACTTATATATATCCTCCATGCATCATGAATACCAATGCTAAAAATTGTTTTTCACGCTCACATCATTTTTACGTCACCGCAAAAAGCTGTTTCGACACACCTAAATTTCTCCCCACAAATTTAAAACACGTGACTGTTCTGAGAACCAATCAGAGAGAAAAAATGACGCCGAACGGCGGCCGTGTGTGTCGAGAATAGGGCCACTGGAGCAACACCCGCTACCTGTTATCGATGATATCTTTGCGTCTTTGAATGGCGGCGAGCAGTTCAACACACTCGACCTGCATGACACCTATAATCAGATCCCTCTCGATAACCGGTCTAAGCAACCGTGCGTTATCAATACGCAGACGGAGGTTGTTCTGCTACAACCACTTGCCTTTTGGGTGTCGTTGTCCACGTCTCCTTTTTGTCACGTTTTTGTTGCGCACTTAAATTACTGTCCGCCATGATTCACCAACTCGCTCAATCAGCCGTTCTTCTGCCTTTTGGGTATAGCTTCCGCGCTATAATTTTTCAACGAAAAATCGACGCTGTATTGCAAGGAATATCAAGTGTCCAGGATTATCTCGACAATATTCAGATATCGTAGAAAAACGACGGCACAGATGCACTAAGGCTTGTGCTCTAGCGTTTCCGAGAGCGCGGGAGTAAGCTCAGACTGGGCAAATGTAACTTTCGCCAGGCGTCGGTTTCCTACTTAGACCACCAAATTGACCATGAGGGTTTACAGCCTACAGAGAAGCGCGTGAAAGCAATCGTGCATGCTTCTTCTCCGTAAAATGTGCAGGCGCTGCGCGCATTTTTGCCCGTGGGTATATTTTACCCAAAGTTCATACCGAATTTATTATCCGTCCTTGCTTGTACAAGCTGCTAGAAAAGAACACATGATAAATTTGGGAAACTAAGCAGGAGACCGCTTTTATGCAAGCTAATCAAAGCCTTCGTCGGGCAGGCGTACTTGCCCATTTCAATTCGGATGCAGACCTCAAGCTGATGTGTGACGAATTGCAACACGCCATTGGCGCCGTGCTAGTCTACACATACCGACAGGTGAACAAGCCCACAGGGTTGGGCTCGCAACCCTTAACAAAGGCTGAAAGGAATTACTCTCAGCTAGAACGCGATGCCCTTGTACTGGTATTTGTCGTAACAGAGTTCCTGGATTTCCTCATAGTTCGAGTGTTCACACTTCTTACCGACCACCAGTCTCTCCTGGGATGGAGAGAACGCCTGAGAGCCAGCGGCGACGGACTCACTCCACTTGGGCTCCACAATTTTCTTATCGTAATCCCGGACAGTGTGACACAAGCGTAATATCATCAATGCTACTGGATTCCTAACGTCGTCAGGATCTACGGACACCAGTGCGAAGCACGTACAACAATTTTTGACCATTTATGATCGAATTTTTTCCGCGACCACGCCGTATGCTCTGCTGGCCTACCGCCCGTCGCCGCGGCAGCGCCACCAGATCCATCGGGCGCCGAGCGAGCCCACGCGCCGCCTGCCGCCATGAAGGTGGCTGTGGAGGGCGCAGAGCTAACGCCCGAAGAATTTGCAGCTAGTGAATCGCTGACTAAAGTGAATAAGCTCCGGTAAGCTACAACAATGAAGGGGACACCTGCACCCGACGTTCCCGGCTCTCAGGCTGGAACGCCTGTGTCCCAAACGACCCCCGATGATCCGGCCGATTGTGAAAAGGTAGCAGTCGCGCTTACGCCTCGCCAACGTGGACCCCAACTCGCTACACGCTCGGTAGCTTCCAAGTAGCCCCGCCTGCCTAGCAACACGCTCAAGCTCATCGTCCGTCCAGGAGGATTACTACTCTCCAAGACAACTACATTTCAACCGCTCGAAGTGATTTGCACGGCAGCAAACTTCACCCGGGATTCCATCCGGTATGAGGACCTTATACCAAACCAACTACCTATACAACACTTTCGCTTACTGCATACCGAACGTCGAACGCCCCGAGTGCATCACAAATCTTAAATAGCTCATCATCGACCAGCGATTGTATGGAATATCAGTGTACTGTGCACCAGACGCCTGTTCAGGAAGAGGAGGGATCAGAGGGGTTGATCTCCGTCTCGATCATGCAACTATTCAAGCAGATCTCCAGCACAACCGAAACCCTCCTATCGGTGCCTTCAGAAGACTCGGCAACACCACTTCCGTGCTGATCACCTTCGCCCAACCTCAGGTCCCTGCATGGATATATTTTTGTACTGTGTACTGTGCGCCAGACGCCTGTTCAGGAAGAGGAGGGATCAGAGGGGTTGATCTCCGTCTCGATCATGCAACTATTCAAGCAGATCTCCAGCACAACCGAAACCCTCCTATCGGTACCTTCAGAAGACTCGGCAACACCACTTCCGTGCTGATCATCTTCGCCCAACCTCAGGTCCCTGCATGGATATATTTTTGTAACAGCAGGCGTCGCTGTACCATACTCAAAAAGAAATATGAGGTATGCTACCGCTGCGCTGAGCTCGGCCACCGATCCGACGTAGGCGTTAGCACAGTTACCAAATGCCGAGGCTGTGGGCTTCCCAACCCTGCCAACTACCACTCCTGTACGCCGACTTGCCCTCTCTGCGAGAAAGAACACCATACAAAGAAATATTTTGCACTCTCTACACAGTCAAGCTCCATCAGCTAAGCAACAAGAACAAGCACAGTCACGCCGTGTAATTTTAAAGCACGCCAGCCGTTGGGACCGCCAACGTATCGGCCGCAATCAACGCAGTCTGATGTTGGGACCACTTGGACTCCCTCGGGCCCAATGCCTCCAGACGATCATCTCGAACACCGTCTAGAAGGCGGCCAGATACGCCTACAGTCGTCCAGCAGCAGCAGCAGCAGCAGCAGCAGCAGCAGCAGTAGCAGCAACCAGCTCCACCTGGGCAGCTCCAGGACCCGCTCCGCCAAGACCGCCACCGGCTCCACCTCAAGCAGTGAGAACGTTAGAAGGGACTCCTACTTCTCACGCACTCGAACAAGCCATTACACACCTCACGGCCATCGTACCACAACTGGTTCATAGAGTCGAAACTATCGAGAAACGCCTATGCTCCCCCTCCTACTTCCCTCGCACTGACAATCTCTCGCTGAACCTCCGTAGCAGCAGGCCAGGGCGAGAAGAGGTCGTAGGGAGGCGTTGCAATGGTGAGCTGCTCGTACTCGCGCAGCGCCGCTCCCATGCGTGAGTGACGATGATGTCGCAACCGATGTAATAGCGGACCGCCGTCCTCTGCGCGCTGTAGCCGTTCGATGTGTCGGAGCGCCTGCCGCGTGGCCTGAAGTTGTAATGGAAGCGCGCCTGCCTCGGCCAAAGTAGCTGCACATTGAGAGTTCTGAGGAAGGCCTAGGCAAATGCGGAGCGCCTTGCGATGCTCGACCTCCAGCTTCTTCCTGCATGGTTTGCGCCGTGTGACGAGCGGTAGCGCGTAGAGTATTGCCCCCACAGCCGCGGAGTTGTACAGCCTTAACGCGGCTTACTGGGAGATGCCCTGGCCTCGAACAGTGAGCCTGTGTATGGCGGCGGTGGTTCTCTTCATCTGCAGCAGGCCTTGATCGTCGCGGGTCGGAAGGAAGGTGCTGGTCTACGTCCAATCCCAGGTACCGCACCGAACGTCGCCATGGCGGGAGGGTCCCGTCCAGTGTGAGCGGCGGTGGTCGCTTGGGCAAGCTCGGAACACAGGCCATTGCGACAGACTTGTTCGCGCTAAGCGAGACACGTAGGCCGTGCAAACAGTCGTTCACCGCCGTCAGAGCTGCCTGCAGGCAAGTGCGCACCCGTGCCGCTCACCGCCGTCAGAGCTGCCAGCAGGCACGCGTGCACCCGTGCTGTCTCTATAAGCAGTGCAACCCGTCTTTTGGCTCGTTCCCCATTTTCGGGAATAAATAAAGAGCTTATCATCACCATCATCATCATCATCATCATCATCATCTCCTCGAATTGATTTGCCCCATCGAGGTGGTGCAGTGGTAAGACGGCCGACTACTTTGCCGGAGTACCCGGGTTCGATCCCGAGCGTGCCGAGACCGAACTTTTAATGTCTCTATCAGCGCACGTTAAAGATCGCCATGTGGTCAAATTTACTCCATAGTCCTCCACTACGGCTCCAATTTCTCTTTTTCCACTTTCACTCCCACCTTTCTCTCTTCCCTTACAACGTGAGTCAGGTGTCCGCAGAAACGTGGTAAGACGCCCGACTACTGTGCCAGAGTACCCGGGTTCGATCCCGACCTCGGCGGCTGCGTTTCGATTGAGGCGAAACGAAGAGGCGTCCGTGTGCTGTGCGATGTCAACGCACGTTAAAGATCCCCAGGTGGTGGAAATTACTCCGTAGCCCTCCACTACGGCTCCTCTTTCTCTCTTTCCACTTTCACTCCCATCTTCCTCCCTTCCGTTTACGGCGCGGTTGCGATGCCCACAGAAATCAAGTAAGACAGTTGCCACGCCTTTCCCTTCCTATAAATAAATAAGAAAAAAAGAAACAGGTGTGAAAGATACAGCGCCCTTTCCTTCCTCTGAACCAATTATTATTATTGGTGAGGGCAGATCGACCAACCCCGTGCAGAGTCACCATAACAGCACACAGAGCGCAGAGGTGCAGGCCTTACGTTCACAAATATACTGGTTTGGATTGGTTTGGTTTGTGGAGTTTAGCGTCCGAAAGCAACTCAGGCTATGAGAGATGTCGTAAATGGAGGACTCCGGAAATTTCGACCACCTGTGGTTCTTTAATGTGCACTGACATCGCACAGCACACAGGCGCCTTGCTTTTCGCCTTCATCGAAATGCTGCCGCCGAGGATCCCGCGTCCTTGAGAACAGTAGTCGAGCGCCATAACCACTGCGCCACCCCGGCTACAGTGTACTAGAAGGTATTCTAGTTCGCTATACCCCGGCGGGTACAAATAAACTGCCTTAAACAATTGACACAGCAACAACAACAGAAAATTCCTACCTTAAAGTCACAAAACAAAACTCCCTCGACAGTGATCTCCAATGCACCCTCCTCCTCCTCCCGAAAGGATCACTCATTGAATGGCTTTCCACCACTGAAATGTAAAGAACGGATAACCTCTAGTACGACGCCTTCCATCTCAGAAATAGCAAACGAGGAGGCGAAACGAAAAGGCGTCCGTACGCTGTGCGATGTCAGCGCACGTTAAAGATCCCCAGGTGGTTGAAATTACTCCGTAGCCCTCCACTACGGCTCCTCTTTCTCTCTATCCACTTTCTCTCCCACCTTCCTCCGTTCCCTTATGGCGCGGTTCAGGTGTCCAGAGCTACAAGTGTGACAGATACTGCGCCTTTCTCTTCCTGTGAACCAATTATTATTATTATTATTAAAAACCGCGTTCGCGCATTTCGGGCAACGAACGCAACTTCAGATATAGCACATACACCAGGAAACGCAGCAACAAACCCAACAACTCGTACAGCACTTGCAAGAACTAGTACAGCCAATTTCGCAGCAAATTCAGCGGCTATGCTCGAAGCTAGATGGCCTCGAAAAAGGTCACTGCCATCGAGCGAGGTGCAGCACACACTCCCGTGATGAAGACTAGAGCGAAGCCATACGACCGCCGGCCGGCCTCAGCTCCAGCGAAACCTCTCCTCAACTCCGCTAATTTGCTCGATGGCTCCCCACCAAACGTATAAAATCTGGCAAAGGAACTGCAGGGGACACGGCCTGAAACGGTGGAATCGCCAACAGTTCATTCAAGCATCCTCCGCTACTGCAGATATTGTCGGGGACAAAAACGGACAAAGACCAGATTCAAAGGACGTGTCATGAGACCCCTCTCATGACACGTTCGGTCCCCTGATCGCCGGCCGAGCGGCCACACGGGTGTGTGTGTGTGCGTGCGTGTGTGCGTGCGTGCGCGCGCGCGCGCGTGTGTGTGTGTGTGTGTGCGCGCGCGCGTGTGTGTGTGTGTGTGTGTGTGTGTGTGTGTGTGTGTGTGTGTGTGTGTGTGTGTGTGTGTGTGTGTGTGTGTGTGTGTGTGTGTGTGTGTGTGTGTGTGTGTGTGTGTGTGTGTGTGTGTGTGTGCGTGCGCCGCAGTTCTTTTCCGAAAATGGCACGACTGCTCCTTGCCACTGCCGGCTAGTCGACCAGCGGCTCGTCGCCCCTCAAAGCGTCCCGCTCCACTGGCGCGGTCGAAGTCACAACCGGGGCCATAAGTCACCAAACTCAGCGAGCGTGCACCACATGTCCGCAGAAGAGGTTCCTGGAACCCTAGCGGGCGCAGCGATGGGCTGCACCGCGTCCATGCCACGGATAGAGGGTTTCAGGCCTGGACATGTGTACGCGCTGGCAGCCTAATCAGACGCGGACGCCCGCCTGCCCTGAATTTTGAGCCTACGAGAGGTCTGCGGGCCGGCACCGAGGACGCGAGGAGTATTCCTCTGTTGCCGACACCGCCGAACGAGCGCCGCGACTGCCATGCTCCAAGGGCCCGCCCAAGCGGGGGGGGAGGGGGGGAGCTAAAAAAAAGCGAAACAAGGGAAGGCCTGGAGGAAGAAACATGGTCAACCATCCTCGGACAGTACCTTGCAAGACGCCGAACGAAACGGTCGTCATTTTGAATTTCTGCAAAATTTTTCCATGCAGCCATTAAATCAGTTTTTTTAACTTTCACCGGAGTCTTATTCTATGACCAAATTATCCCAGCGCAGACGCGATGACGACGAAAACTATGATAGATATACGCGCCCTACAGGAGACGTATGGTGCCACAAAACTTCCCGGGTACAAGGCTTCTGCACCACCGGGCGCTACAAATTTGCACACCACCTTCTTAATCTAACGTAATCTTACAGCGATACGGCATATAATCGAAGGCATCGATATAGACCATGTTCTCATACAGCTTTTGCCTCAAAAACGGGGCCATCCAAGCATTTTCATCTTAAATTCATATAGCTCTCCACGGGAACAATGACACAAGTTTGGCTCTCTCTTGTCGCAGGCTCTTAAACTCACACAGCACCCCTGGTTGAATATATTAGATTTTAACGCACGCCACACCGCCTGGAGCTATCACAAGGACAGCACCAAATGCATAGATTTATGGCTACATTTACAACTGCTGGGCTTCACCTGCATACCCCGACCCGGCTGGGTAATAGTGTCTCAGTAGGTACTACCCCGACCCTACTTTCTTCCGAAATGTACATGTAGAACAGTGAAACAATACACAGGAAAACCTCAGCAGCGATCACTACTTTATATCTACTACATTTAACTCTGGATCATAACAAAGGAAACGGCATAAAACTCTCCTCACTGATTTGAACAGATCCCGCGCCTTCCGTGACCAAACACCACCCACAATCGAGAACCTGGACAACTGGGTTGCCGCCCTTTGAGGTTATATTACCTGCCACACCGAGGAGACCTCAGAAGAAATAAACAAACAACACTAGATAAATGCCTCTTATACCTGTGGCATGTCCGAAATTCAATCCAAGCTCATTGGAAGTCACAGAAGCACAAACGCGCCCTGAAATGAAAAATTGCGCAGCTTGATCAACGCATTAAGGAGTACACCCTAAAACTAGCCAACCAACAATGGGGACAGGTATGCGATAATATGAGAGGGCAAGTAGGTCTTGCTCGTACTTGGAACTTACTATGGCACCTTTTTGACCCAGCCAACTCCGTATCTACCGAATTAAGCATCCTGGCAACGCTAATGCACAAATACCAGGGAACCGACGGAGATCTCCTCCGAGACCTACAAACAATATACTTAAGCTCCCATTCCTCGACCACCCTTCCAATGTATGTGGGGCCAGGAAATCCAGAACTTGACGCCCCCATCACCGATGCCGAAGTACACTTCTCCATAACACAGCTGCCCCCGGTGCGGAAGGTGTTAGCAACAAATCCACGAAATTTGGACGATGTATCAATTACAGCACTTACAAGTATCATGGATGAATGTTGGGTGGAAGGCCGAACTCCTGCAGCATGGAAGCATGCGAAGGTAACGTTCATACCTAAACCGGGTAATCGGCTAGCCCTTGAAAACATCAGGCCCCGCTCTTTAACATAATGTATAGGAAAACTAATGGAGCATGTTATCCTCATTCGCCTCCACATCTATGTCTAGGACCACCATGTCCTATCACCCACAATGTTCGGTGTTGGGCTTCCGTTCTCGACTCTCAGCACAAGATGTCATGCTGCAAGTTTCCCACCACATAATTCAACCGCCCAGTGGCTATAGCACCAAAGCTATCCTAGACTTAGCCAAGGCTTTCGATAATGTAGCTCATTGAGCTATACCTAACGTCCACGCAATAAACCACGGTTCGAGAAACTTCAAATAGGTAAGGGGTTTTCTAACAGGCCAAGCCGAACTAAAGTTTGGAACCCTCAAGTCTGACACTATAACACTTAGCAGCCGCGGCACCCCACAGGGGTCCGTGCTGTCCCCCTTCCTCTTTAACTTGTCCCTCTTATCAGTCGCGGAAGAGCTCAGCCGTATACTTAATCTGTCACATACGTTATACGCAGACGCCATAGCGCTGTGGATCACATCACGAAATGAAGCAGAAATAGAATAAACCCTACAACTAGCAGTGAACACCGTTACCGAATGCGTAGAGGGCAACGCAAGAGGGTCTATCCTGCCCCCGAACAAAATCAGAACTGCTCATGCGTGGTAAAGCAAGCACAGGGAGCCATACCAAAATCAGGGTGCTCGTTAAGAGACAACTTATACCGGAGGTGTCAGTCATGCGGGTTCTTGGAATTTGCATCCAGAACAACGGCCGAAACAGAGTCCCTCAATTGCCTCAAAGCTAGTGTCTTTCAGACAGTGTGTCTCATACATCTAACCGCTAACCGGTATTCGGGGATGAAGGAAACTGATCTCGTCCACCTGGTCCAGGTTTTTGACATTAGTAAAACAACCTACCCAGGCAGCACAAAGCATTGGGCCAATGTTGTAAGTACGACGGCAAGCAGTGGCCCTACATTGGGCCAGCCTAACCAGCATGCTCCCAACATAGGACATGCCAGTCAACACAATGTCCAACAATGGCCCAGTCTAGCCAGTGCTCTCCCAGTGTTGGCGCTGCCAGTAGCCAACACTGGCTAGCTTGGGCCATGATGTACAGTGAGTTCCCGATATTGGCACTGCCGTACATACAGAATGTCTATGTTGGACCGAGATTGCCATTGTTCCTCCAATAATGGTCGCACGGGTTTTCAAACTGGCTATAATGGGCCAAGCTGTCCTGCCTTCCTCCGTCATTGGGTTTTCCGTTTTTTAAAACTGGCTACAATGGACCAAGTTGTCCTGTGTTCTTCCGGCATTGGATGTTCCGGTTTTTAAACATGGCTACAATGGACAATGTTATCCTCTGTTCTTCCAGTATTGGATGTTCAGTTTTTTAAAGATGGCTACAATGGACCAAGTTGTCCTGTGTTCCGCCGTCGTTGGCCGTTCCTTTTTTAAAACTGGCTACAATGGACCACGTTGTCCAGTGTTCTTCCGGCGTTGCCCGTTCAGTTTTTAAAACTGGCTACAATGGACCAAGGTGTCCTGTGTTCTTCCGACGTTGACCGTTCCGTTGTTTTAAACTGGCTGTAATGGACCATTGCAATTTGTCTTGTGTTTTTCCAGTATTAGCTATCCCTGTATGAAAACTGTCCACGATGGACCACTTTTTCCCCTGATCTCGCAAATGTCATTGCCATCCTAAAAACGCAGCTTTAATGGGCTGCCGAAGTGAATATTTTTCGTTGACCATTCAATCAAAACAAATTCTTCATTTTTATGGTTGAATACACGTGCGCTGGACGCCAAACCGCGGCATTTAATTCCGACAACATTCAGCCGATCGTTCGGACCTCACCAAGTACCACGTACGGGACGACAATTACTATAACGCATTCAAGCACGTACCGCTGCAACTGTCTGGATTCGTCTTTTCGGTGCGCTCATATGCGGCGCACCTTTGGGGGTCAGCTATATGTGTTTATGGTTTTAGCCTATTGGCATGCATGCAGATTTCGTCGCAGGCGCATACGTTTGTCGCACAATTATATCTAATGATAGCACGACCGTGCGACCATATATGTATACCCCAGACCGGCTAGCACTCACGACCCAATATGCCCCTATTGGACGCCGATTACATCCCTGCATCTGTACGTAACCTATAGTACAAATCCAGTTGTCAGTGAGAACGCGCATAAAAACTAAATCGTGTCGCCATAGCATGTTCATGTGACATTAAATTAGGGATTAGAAGGTAGCTTTTTCATTGCCGAGAAGGAAAACGTTGCCTCAAGTTGAAGGAACAAATGACCATTTTCTCAGCGATTTTTTGTTCTAGCGCTTTTGTATTATCCATAAGGAACTACGCGCAGCATCGTCTGTTTACCTGGAGAAAGGACCGAATACGATGTGTGTACTTTCTAGACGCAATCACAGGAAAATGAAAAGCCGGAAGACTCCCGAGGTTACCATTTTAGTTTTGGGCATTCACACGGTGGTAAAAAAAATGACAGTTTTTCGTGCAGACTGTGAGCATGAAGGCCCCGGTACATTTATATGGCGCACAACATATATATCGCCAATAAACAAAAAAAAATAGTTTTTTCCGCCTATTAGTTTAGAGTTTGACCATTCCAACCGCGCTAGGCGGTCGCAAAGGAATAAAAAAAAAACTGTACAGGAATGAAAATAATGTGCGCTGTCGAGTCATTCGAAAAAACGAATGCAGCCTACAAACACTGTTTTAATGAGGCAGTTTTCCATGCCCTTTCCAATTCTTTCATTCTACTAAAATGATTTGGAATACGTTGCTTGCTCATTGAACGTTATCGTCTTTTTGTGCAATCCGCGTTAAGGTGAAGGTGATTGCGAAAAACGTCTGTGTATTGCCTGATGCTACAGCGCTTCAGGACATCGACGCGCACAATATTGATTCTGAATCATTCATTGCTGTGTCTGTCACCGTCGATTTGCGAAGTCGAGACAAAACATGAGCGAAGAAATATTGTTACAGCTGGAGAATGATGAGGACGAAGTGGCGCGCTCGTTTGTGGAAGATTAAGAAAAAGAAGTGCGTCGAATGGGCGGCCCTCGTAGCCTGGCTCCTTGGCTGTTCCTCAATGTATATATCTTTAATCCTCTTTTGTAAATATATTTCTCCATGTTACAAAAGTATATGCCAAAATTTAAAAACATTGAACAATTCACAAATTCCGTAGAATGTTCAGAACAGCGCGGTGCGCTATAATTGGACAAAGGCTTTATCGATGTGGCCATAATTACTTGCGCACCAAAATTATGCAAGGTGTTTTAATGGTTTTGAAAGCTGAGGTAGTGTAGAATAGGTGGAAAAAGTTTAAACAATGTGAAAACTGTTTTTGTTTTCCTAAAAATTTTCAATGTTTGCTGTTTTATGTAAATTAGCGCGATCGTATCTCTGTATCCAAATGTCATAAAAATATGAGCTTTAGCTGTTTGCGGATAATTATGCTGAGAACATATTGTGGAATTATTGCTGCTCTACCATGAACCTTTTCTGAAATAAAGGCCTGCAAATTAGGAAAATTTTCGTTTCCTGGGCCGATGTTTAGAATTTTTATAAAAACATCTACTCATACCCGAAAAGTGAACATTAACTGAATACAAATAAAAACATGTATATATTTAGTCGGATAATTTCAGCTAGCTAACTTGAGCATAATTTGTATAATCTATGACCAAAGTTGGCCAGAATAGAAGAGAAGCTCGGAACTCCGCCTCTTTGACATTATTAATCAGTCATCACGCAACAGTATATAATATTTTGAAGTAAATATAAAAGGTCGAACGACCATCCTTTGTTCGATCATAGGTGGCGAAAGGGAGGGGACGCGCGCATTTGTCGATGCACCAGCTGTATGGATTTACGCAAGAATGTGGATGGTAGATGGGGAGGCTTTCTATTTTTTTAGAAAATGTTTGTCCGTGGTTGGCTTGAAGAAACAATGCGTTTGCGAACACACAAAACAAAACTATTTATTAGAACTCGACTCGTACGGTGCGCGCTGGCGGCCGCTCATCGGCACGGTCCGAAGTCACGGCTGGCCGGTGCAAGCAGAAGAGGGCTGGGTAAAGGAGGAATGGAATGTTGAGAGGGTCGTTGGTCCTTCGTTCCCACGCGCAGCCCTTGCGAACACAACACCGCGGCGGGAATCGCGCGCTGGTTGAGCGGGTCGTTGTTCCCCCTCGCCTACGCGTCTACGTGCAAGACACAACAGACAGCATCCCCAGCTGCGCTGCTGTGCGGCCTCCTCCCGAAGCGTTCATTTCAGAGCTTGTTGGAGGCGCTACAAGACTTGTGACAGCTTCTTAAACCTTTCTTTAATTTCTTCCCTCATTAATTTTCTTTTTCATTGTGCTGTGCATAATTTTATCTTGTGCCTATACATGTCCATGTGCTCCGGTTGGTGCTTGCTGCATATCAGTGAATAGCTGAGCTGTGAAATGTCGCCGGAGTACGGATTACAGCAACGGCGGGATACCATCGGCATTATCAGACTCAGTGAACGCCGTCATCTTAGACCGTGAGTATATATCTTTGCAGCATGCCATTGCTTCATAATTGGTTCTATATAATCTCCTACCAGTCCCAAATGTTCTCTTTCCTTATTCTCCTCGAAACAACTGCGCGAAGCATGACTTCAAGCACTAAGCGAATTTTCGTCCGGGTTACATGCAAGCAAGTGCGTGGACTTATTTGCTGGCTACGATATGAATAGCATTTGCGCCGAAAATAGAGGAGCCGTGCGTAACAGGTGTGTATGCCACCAACACGTGACAGAACACTGCAGGCAGCCATTTGCGCAGTTTTTTGACTGTGCAGCGCGCCGCAATCAATTAGTAACCAGATACTATGCGCCCGGCTTTGTACATATATTTTGGACAGCCTCTCTTCTGCGCGCAGGAAGCCATGTTCACACAGTTTTTGGATTTTGTTAAGAGTTAAGGGCAGTTTTTTGTTTTCAGATGTACAGACGAAGTTTTGAAAACTGTTCGTGCCGTCTATGCAAGCGGATTTTACAGTGGGGCAGACATGTGCGTGATGCCGCTTGATGACTAGGCTATAATTAAGTCATAATGAACCTCCACTTTTATAATGGTTAATATCATATTGAGGAATTGAAAGCCGTGAACAGCGCAAGTGAGCCCCTTTTCAAAATTTTCTTAATCGACGCCCCCCTTCTGAGCACGTGCCTTCAGGTGAGGGCGTTATCAGAAAGCGGCGACAATAGGAGAGCGATTTCGCAGACGTGCTTCGAGGGCGGGGGAAAATAACAATACAAGCAAAAAGGCACATCAGCCGTGTGTGCACTGCGTCCCTGTCACTGCAAAGTAAACAACGTGCACGCGGGACACAATGTACAAAACATTGACGGCCGGTATGAGGGAACCATATCGTCCGAAATATATTGCTCGCGAAGCGCTCGATGACGGCGCGCACTTTCATGCGAAATGGGACAGGACGTCAGGTCCGCCTGTTCGGCAATTACAGCTCTTTGTACCTCACGTGCCGTACCGTATGCATGAAGTGCACGCCATAGCCATCGTGCAAGAATGTTGAAACCGAAGCAGCGATCCACGTATTCTAATTCTATAGGAAATCATTTGGGAGTAGAAAAGAGCAACTTAATATGATGTGCATGGTTCTTTAATGAACGATATGTATAAATGGACGGTTGAATAGTTACAGTAATGGAGTGTTCCGCTAGAATTGTTTACGGCCCTGACCGCAATAAACATTACTCATATTGCTCTTAGGTTTAAGCTCTGGCATTGATAAGCCTATCTAAAGAACCGACTGGCAGTGACAGGTTGTTTACAGCTGTTGATCAAAAGGTAGGCCATCATGCTATTATTGCAGGCATATTTGCTTCTTTTTGTACCTCTGTTTACTAAAACTTAATTTTGTTCCCCATTCCTAGGTACGCTGCACCTCTTGCAACACTCACTGTTCAGTCGCTTTTATTCAAGTATACAAAAAGGAGGAAATGCGCATGCACTCATAGGATAGCCTGTCTTTCCGTTAACAGCTGCAAATAACACGCCACTGCTCCTCGGTACCTTGGATGAAGTTTGCAATAGGGTTACCTGAGAAGCCTAGCAATTGCTGTAATATTTATACCAATCACTGCAGTGAAACAGAAAGGTAGCACTGCATCACTTTAACTGCTGCATGCACCTATAAACGTGCCTTAATTTATTGCCTATTCTTATAGACGCCGGACCTCTTACTATAGGCTTTGTTCAGTAAGCAACCGCCTTTCATTGCTTCAATTTCTATCTCTCCACCACTTTCTTGTTGCTCTGGGTGTGATCATTTGATTTCATTGTTCAAATCATATTGTTTTATCATGTGTGAATGATTTAGCCTGCACATACATGCTTTCATTTTTTTAGATGCGCATCGGGAGCGTTTTCTACGTAGAAGTGGATCGATTGAGTTGTATCACTGGTGCGAAAACCGACAACCCCCAGAAGATATGTGTCCTGTGGTTGGAAGGGCAATAAAGAAGAAGAAAATCAGCGGAAAAGCCTGCCAAAAAAAAAGGTAGCACTGCATCACTGTAACTGCTGCATGCGCCTTTAAATATGCCTTATTTTTATTGCCTATTCTTATAGACGGTGGACCTCTTGCTATTGGCTTTTTGCAGAAAGCAACCGCCTTTCATTGCTTCAATTGCTATCTCTCCACCACTTTTTTGTTACTTCGAGTGTGATCCTTTGATTTTATTGTTCAAATCATATTATTAAATCGCCGGTGAATGATTTCGCCTACACATACATGCTTTCATTTTTTTTAGGTGCGCATCGAGAGTGTTTTCTACGTATAAATGGATCGATTAAGTTGTATCACTGGTGCAAAAACCAACAGTTCGGTACCCCCAGAAGATTTGTGTCTTGTGGGTGGCAGGGGTATAAAGAAGAGGATAATCAGTGGAAAAGCCTGCCTAAAAACTTACAAAGATGGCGCAAAAGCGAAATGCTGATCAGGGTTAGAGTCTGATTACTTCTGTTATCCCATTTCACTTGCTAGGTGATGTGACATATATGAAGCACCTTAGTATAATTTGTGGTATACTCACTGAAAATTGTGTAGACATTAACTTTTTTCTCGTTCAATTATTTTGAGTGACGCACGAATTGGAAAAAAACGAAGTCATCCACACGTCTAATGCCCATAGACATTAGATGCGTGGATGAGCTCATTAATTGTGTTCCTATGTGAGCATGCAATAGTTTGTCGAATATATTAATATGTTAAAAGTTGATTTTTTTACTGTTAACCGGAGTAATACATATGCTCCATATCATAGCATTATTCGCCTGTAGTTTGTATCTGCTCTTTCCTAAATTGTATTCTACAAAGTATACGTGTGTCATCTCGTACGTCTATTTAACTAGCGAACAATTTGCAATCGAATCCCTTTTGTGATGTTTCAGCTACAAATAATGTATGACAGTTGTGACAATATAGGTAGCTTTAGGTATAACATATAGCGCGAAAATCTTTAATATATGCGATGATATTTTTATTCACCGCATTGGCTAAACCAGCCTGCTGAAGAGACGAAATGAAAACAAATATGGATGTCTTCGGACAGGAACAGTAATCGTGGTGCCATGACCATTTTTTTAATTAAATTTTCATATGTCGTGGGCTAATGTCTCGACACAAAGGAATGACCCTTAGGTTTGCCAGATGCGGCGTAGTATTCTCGAAAAAAAAAAAAAAACGCCTCTCACTAAAGCTGGGAAACGCCGTTTTTGTCGTTTCAAAAAGTTGCACGTTTGGAGGCCGGCTGGTTGCGTAAAATTTTGTCATCCACTGTTTTTTACTCACCGCATTTGGGTAACGTTTACTTGTATAAGAAGTATTAAAAGTGTGTTTCATTGATGCAGTTGATTTAGTAAAAAATCGCAAACTTTGCTTCAAGAACAACGCCCTACAAAAATGTTAATGTTCAACCTTACATACTGGCGTGACGCATTGCGTTGTTTGCACTAAAATATTCTGTGTTTATTACGCAGGTCATACTGTTAATTTAAGGCAGAATTTGGAGCTCTAAGCTGCTATGTGTGTTCTCTGTAACGCCACCAAAAGTATTATGCTGGAAAGCGATTTGCTTAAGATTGTAATTATAAAAATTACACATTGAAAAATCATCTTCAAAAATATAGTATTGTTAGTGGTGGTCAAAGCTTACAAATGGAATAATATATTAATAACCTAGATTAAATACTATTGCACCTAGCAATAAAAAAGAATGCAGGACAGAGAAAAAGTTCAGCCTTCACTTGCGTTCTGCCATGAAATTGACAGAAATAGTGAATTAATACCATTTTAAGCTATATTAAGTATTTGTCCCAGAAGCAGAAAAACGGTGTTAAGCGCTGACAATGTTTTAAATTTTACTTAAGGTAAAATGTAACTAAATTAAGCAAATACTAAATTGAAGTTTTGATGCCTATTCCATAAGGGGGAGCCATATAAGCACATCTATAGAACAAAAACAAGCATTTTTATATTTCTAATATTACATTTTGCAGAATTCAATATATTTACTGACTCAAATTGACAAAGTACTTTGCATTGTTTCCACAGATTTTGATAAAAATTGATGTTGCGGCCGTTTCTTCAATTCTAATCAGTTTTCCTTATTTTACCATTTTCTTACTTTTGTCCAATTTCAAAATAATATGCAGATACACACACAAATCTAGAGCTTCAAATTTTTTCAGAAATAAAGAATGGAACCTAGATAATGTAGAAAAATAGTTTCTGTGTCAAGATATTATTGGATCTTGCAAGAATGCAGGCTGAGTTTGGCCATTATTAGCACAAGCACTCGGTTTAATATTTAATGTTATATTTTTAAACAGTATAACGCAACACTTTTTAGTCCGTGATATTTTTGAGGTACTGAAGATTTTTGAGAGGGATTTGAATGAAAATCGAAGATGATCTTTTTTTAATTGCAGCAAATTTGCCCTTTACTGCTGTTTTCGAATTCTGAGCAGGAGAACACACCTAGTGGTCTGGAGCTCCAGATACTGCCTGGAATTAAGAACATGCGTCAGGAAGTGAAAACATATTTAGTGCAACCAACCTAATGCATCATATGCCAGTACATAAGGTTAAAAATGAATATTTTTGCAGCGTATCGCTCCTGAAGAAAAGTTTGCGATTTTTTAATAACACAACTGCAAAAACAAAATAGGTTTCTAATAGTGCTTGTAAATATAAAACCTGCATATATTTAGTGAGTAAAAAAGAGCAGATGACAAAATCATGGTATCCAAACTTGCAACATTTTGAAATGGCAAAAACAGCGTTTTCTACCTCTAGAGATATACCATACAATTGTTTTTTTTTTCGAGGAAACTACGCGTATCTTGAAAAACTAAGGTTAATTCTTTTGTGTCTAGATACTTGCCCACCACATATAAGAATTTCATTGGAAACGAAAGATAGCCATGGGACCTCGATTATGTTTCTTATCTAAGGCACCCATAATACGCTGTGAGAAAGCCAATATCAAGGGCTTTTTTTAATATTCCATATTTCGAACGGTTGTGCCATCTAAGAAAATTAGAAAGCTAGGCACACCTTAGGTGTAGCCAGCCCTCACTTTCTGTTACAGCTGCATTTGCTAAGCTGAATTAATGCGTTGATTACTTTATTTTAGCCACGAATATAGCGCTATTACGCGTCAATTTTAAAGAAAGGCCGCAGTGACGCGATTCCTGTAGAATTTGTAAGTGAAATCTGTAAACCTTACAAATCTACCCATATATATGATCTCTTGCAGGTTTTATTCAAGCTACATTACACCTGCTGCGCCCCATAGCTTGAGCCAAGGGTTTTAAATAAACCATTAGAAACAGATGATGGAAACCGGTGGTGCATTGCTGGCAGCCACTTAGGACAGCGCAGAAAATTTTTATTTTGTACGTGGGGAAGTGAGGTTATTCGCTTCAAGTACTAAATATTCACTTTAGACAATAAATAGGACTTACAGAGTCGGTGAGCACGTTCGGAAACCCCTGTTTCAATATTTGCGGTTAGAAACCTCATGTGTACCTTTTTTTCCAGCTGTAGATAAATTCTGGGTTATGTAGATACCGAAACCGTTACCAGCCCATTCGCGCACCTCAACTGTGCAGCTCACAACATGATTTTGAGCGGACAAAACAACCTGCCGCTAAGATTGCTAGCCCCATGCATGAGTAAGGGTGATATGCTGGCGATGGTTGCTTCGCGTCGGCCCTTTGGCGCACATGAAGGCTCGAGTTACAATGAGCGCGCCGAACTTTGCAATGCGGATAATGACTACAAAGCGGTAAGGATATAAATGAGTTTAACAGTATTTTTCAGCTGTAAAATACAAATACAGTCTTGTTGGACGATGTGCTGGCGCGGACGAAGAAACCATAGGCAACTTGTAGGTCTAACGCTACACAGGGCTGTCGAGCCAAGCCAAGTCCTCAATTGTATTGTCCGGCAATCAGATTTCTGTATTTTCGTGGTTTCCTATTGTATCTGGCGTTCAAAATGCAGACGTGAGGGTTCTTTATCACAAATAATCAAACGTGGATAGTGCCGGTACTCTTCAAAGTAGCAACACCATTTATTGTGTAAGTCATTAATCAGTAATTTAGGTAAATAATGTCAATACGGATTCCAAACAAAACCTTTTCTGTGGCGCTCAAGGTAGCTTCCAGCAATATATATCTGGTTTCCTTTGCCTGCCTCCGAAATGTTTTTTTTTATCCCTTGGATCAAATTTGCTTGGACAAGCAGTATATGTGTAAAAATGATGCACCTGTGAGCTACCCGTTTAAGTGAGCTCCCGTTTAAGTGAACTACCCACAAAACCAGTCAAAAGCGTATATCAGCTAACCAGCGGCCAGTGCAGCAGTCGTGGGCTTAGATCGCTTGTGTATATTATATCTAGCCATTTAAAAAAATGAAAATGGTCGCCGAACATTCTGTTAGTAATGATTATTAGTATAAACTGTTTGCACATCGCAGAAAGCGTCGGAGCGGCAAAAAACTAGCGCGCCAGTCATATGCGGAGACAGCCGATAATCAAGCACTAATTCCTAGTGTGGGATGAAACACTGGCTGTCTCAGCCGTATTGCTGTGGAGGCGATCAAAATGCAACAGGCCACATGCTATGCAGTGTATGTGCGTCTTTCATCCTAATAAACCCAAGGCAGCTGAAACTAGTCTGGAACTCATCAGTATAGTGTTTCTCATTGACCATAAATTTTGGTACATGAATCCTATTTTATATGCCTCGTAATAGTGTTGTAAATTTTGTTTCCTCATTGTTTTTGTGCAGGTGCCATTTGCGAAAAAGTTGGGGTGGACGATTTGGAGGCACACGCATTTATTCGCAGGTGGCTGCCTGGTTCCTGTGACAGGGGGGGTGGAAGAAAAAGGCGTTATGCTGAAACCTCCCCTGGCGAACCAGGCATGCCACCTGTGAATGCAATTGCAGGGTCAGCCCCCTCACTACGCCTATGAGTGTGCCCTCCAGCTCCCTGGCCCCTTCCACTTCCCGAGAGCCCGCCCTGCCCTGACCAACCCTGCCGCTGCCCCGCTAACTGCTGCTGTGTGTGCCCTCAGCGCTGGCTAGTAACAACTGCCGTCTATAGTAACAATTGCAATAAATATTATCTTTTTGTGAACCATGCTCTTGTTTTGTGAATATCTACTGGTTGCTCATGAGCAACAATTTGAATTTATATGGCCACTCCTATTTGAAAGGCCATTATTGTCCCAGCAAGTTCGATGTGCTGTCACGAATATGGCTAGAATGAAAAAGGCTGCATTTTATGGCCTGCACAGGCAGTGCCACAAAATGTGTAATCTTGACATCATCAATGGCACATGAATGGAGTAGCCGGTGTACCCATAAACCATTGGATTAATATTGGTATCGACAATATGCGGCATGAATGGAGTAGCCAGTGCACCTGCAATGGCTAACCATTGGTATGATATTGGCATTGACAATGGGCCATCAATGAAATAGCTGGTATTAAACAAATATTGGTAATACAATGATGGTATAATGCTGGACAGTATTGGCAAGAATCATGGTGCATGAATGGAAAGTCTAATATTGTGCCTACATTGGTGGCTCCAGCTTGGTTGAACACTGGACCAATCTTGGAACGAAAGATGGGCCAAGAATGGAGAATGTAGTAAAATGCCCAAATGCCAATATCAGTCCAATATTGATGCCATTCTTTTCCAGTGATGAACCATTGTTGGACCAATGCTGGTGTGCTGCTTGGGTACATGCTACGATACCTTAAACTTAATATAGAAAGAAACACAACCTGGTTGATTGCCTTATCAGACAAGCGTTTACGTCTGCACTTCGGCTCCCCCTAAATATCTCCCCGGAGCCCTTGTGTGCCCTCAGAGTCCAAAACACTCTTATCGAGCTGGTAGAGACCCCCCGCACCTCTCAATACGAACGGCTACCTACACACCGACCGGACACCTTATCATTGACACTCTCTTAATCGTGTACCCCGCAACAAGGCAAGTAAAAGTGTCACTTCCAATGAGCCTGCGAACCCACCCGAAAATCCTACATCTCCCAAAGAATATACACCCTGAATTTCATTCAGACAGACGAGGAGAAAGAGCCTAAGCCCTACACAAGCAATACTAGTCCAATCAAGACGTGGTCTATGTCGCTTCCGCCGAACACGCGGACTGTAATGCATTCACGATTGTGAGTGTAAATTATCAGGTCAACAACTCACGGCCGGTTCAGCAGTTACCAACGACCGGGAGAGAAAGCGAAGAAGGCTGCGATCGTCCTGGCGATGAGTTCAACCTGTGCCCTTCATGTAATTACCGACTCGAAAACAGCAATAAGAAATTACAGCAAAGGCGGAATATCTCCTATAGAACTAAAATTGCTGTTTGCCTCTCAAACGACTCACGGTTCAATACAGCTAATCTTGACATCAGCACATTCCTCCTTTTCTGGTAATGAGGCTGACCACAATTTTGCCCGAGGATTCGTCAGCCGGAAGACGGAACAACCCCTTTGGTTTCCAATCAAGTTTGGTTTGCAATCAAGAAATTACACTCAAGAAATTAGTGAAGCACGTACCCAATACTCTCCTGGACACAAAGCTTTTACAAATACACAGAAGATCACCTGGTGAAAATTACAGACATATTCCTTTCCAAATCCACTTGCCTACGCCCATGCATACCCAGCATTATACACCCCTTACTGCACCTTATGCCACCAGTGGGCGTACCTACACCACATACTATACACATGCTCACGAGATCCACCTCTGCGGCACCTGCAGCTCTCCACCTGCGAGCAGTGGGAGGCCGCTATGTTCAGCTCGGAGCCGCTAATCCAACTGTGGGTCATCGAACGTGCAACCCAGGTCGCCAAAGCTCAAGGGCTCCTGGCCATCTAGCGCGGAAGCTCCTGCCTGCCTGTCTTCCTCAATTAATAAATGTTTATCCTCTTCTTCTACCAACTCATTCGCTGGCAGTCGCTGGCATACAATATTGGTCTTTGTTCCTTTGAGGTTTTCGTTACAAACTCCAGTACTCGCCAGGTAAGCCACTTTTTCATTCCTGGGTCGACTGCCGCAACATACGACAGAGTTGCAATGAGACGATCCCCCTGATTAGATTATTCCTCTGGAAAGATTCGAAGTCGGAACATTGTCAGTTGATGAACTGAAGCAATTAACTGCTAATGACCTGCAACTGAAAAGGGTTTCGCAGTTGGCAAAGAATGACATGCCGATGCCCTGGGTCAGCTCCACAACTAATGACGTAGTTGCAATGAGATGATCCCCCTGATTACATTCTTTCTCAAGAAGAATTCAAAGATGGAGCATTGTCAGTTGATGAACTGAAGCGAATAACTGCTAATGACCCGCAATTGAAAAGGGTTTCGCAGCTGACAATGAATGGCTGGTCGTCGACTACAATATGTACGAATGATGAGAGCATTATCTCATTTTTGTTTTGCACCTACAGCACAAAACGCACTAAGGGTCTTCAGCAATGAAAGCAGTTGCCAGATAATCTTTTTGAAGGCCAGGGTTGGACTGCAACATAGAACGACTAGCAGCAACATGTCAGAACTGTATACATAACTTACCCATGCCTTCCGCAGCAACATCAGAGAGCCGGCCGACTGCTCGAGAACCGTCTTCCGGAAAACCTGCCGATTTCGCAAGGCCACTTGCGGGAAGCATGATGCTCGTTGTAGTGGATGCGCATAGCAAGTGGACTGAAGCTGTCCTAATGCAGCGAGCCAATGCTACAGCTAGAGTGAATTGCTTGCGCGAGATATTCAGCAGGTTGGACTGTTCAAGGTCTCTGACAATGGAATATTCACGTGAAGTCTTCCATATTTAGCTCCTCTTTGCTGTTGCCACGGGGCATTTTTGTTGCGAAAGCAACATATTATGCCTGCTTACACCTCGTCACGTAGCCGGAGGCCGGTGGGCACGAATGACCTTGAACAGCCGTTGCCTAGGAACCGTTTCAGCCGAGCTCAGCCAGATGGCGCCGCAATCGGCTCCATGTCAAAACAATGAGGCGGTATAGAGATATTTTTTTTTTCGAAGCGTTTGCCACAAGGCATAAGTTGAGAAAGGGGGAATGGGATGCAGGAGATAGAAAGTTAAAAGAAGGAGTGTAGTCCAGTTGTGCTTATGAATTCGAGAAGGTTGGCAGTATAGCGATTGTCCATTGTCCATTTGTCATAATCACTATCGCGATTCCACCGCAGGCCCACCTTCATGATTATCCGTTGCCTGATGTGCGTTGTTGATGGACACGTCCACAACAAGTGGCGCACATCGCAGACGTCAGGTGGAGTGTCACAGTGAGGGAACCTGTCAGTCACTGGTAGGTCTTTTTCCCGCCATCGATGTCGAACAGATGGGGTCAGAGCCGCCCCTGCCCGGATCCGGCGCACTGTCACCTCCTCCTGCCGAGTAAGACTACGGGGGAGAGGGTGCGAACACGGAGGAATGAGAGCGCGTGTTCGGTGGCGCAGAACTTGCGAATCGGAAACGTGGGACAGGAACGGATCTGGGGGAAGAGGGGAAGGTGGTGGATCGTCTGATGTGTTTATATGCGTCATAGCATCTGCTTGTATGTTATGGGGATCGCGAGCATGGCCGCGAATCCAGTGTATGCGAATAGGACATGGGTACTTTGAACATAGCAAATGTATGGACTGTGTTATTTGGAATGTGCGTCGAACGGCCTTAAGCTGTTTAAGGGCAGTGAGAGAGTCTGTGTAAAGATGAACTGCATTGAATGTAGGAACTGGTGGGAGGGAATGTATAGCATTGTAAATTGCTTGGAGTTCCAGTGCCAGAGGGGTGCACGTATCCGCGGTATATGTCACGTGAGTGTTGAGATGCGGATGAGAGGGACTATACACGGCAGTAACTCCTCGCTCTGCAGTATGTGATGCATCGGTATATAATATGCACCCTTCAGGCAGATGTGCGGATGATACCGACGGGGAAGCAGTGGGGCGATTGTCCGTGAGCTGGCAGTACGACCATGGAGGTAGTGTCTTTAAATGATGTAGTTGTAAAGACTGTTTGCGAGCTCTGTTTGCCGTCCGCTGATCAACGAGTTCAGTGAGCGTATTTAGCTGGGCATACTCCTGAAGTACTGGTATGGGTGTTAGGCGGGGGAGGTACGTTATTGCACGCATAGCCTCACGATTGATGGCCTCAAGGGAGTCCCACTGTCTGCGGGTGAGACGTTGAAACTGTGCCTGGTATATTATACGTGGCTGGAGGACAGAGCGAACAAGCTGGCGGGCCGTGTGAGCACGCGCGCCGCCAGAGCGCATAGCTATGCGACGAATGAGGCCTAAAGTAGCGTGAGCGGTCTTACGGATGGCTGTCAGCCACGGTGTGCCAGTCCCAGAGGAATGTAGAAGAAGACCAAGAATGCGAACGGTTTGTACCTGAGGAATTGGGGTATTATCTATCATAAAATTTATATTGGGAGCTTTCCGTAAGCCAGCTTTATTTCCAATTCGAATGAAACAGGATTTTGTATGCGAAAGAGTTAGGCCCAAAGGAGGGAGGCGAAATGTCAATATATCCAGCGCATGCTGGAGGGCCGCCTGATGGACAGACGTATCTGGGTGACAGCACCATAAGGACATATCATCGGCATACGCAAGCACCCGTATAGAAGGGATGGCCTCTAGGGCTCGAATAAGTGGAATGAAGGCCACATTAAATAAAGTAGGGACGAGAACGGAGCCCTGGGGCACTCCTCTGTTTGAGGGGAAGTGACCAAAGGGCTTTCCATGGACACGCACACTGAATGTTCTATTTGTTAGAAAGGCGTGAATGGCGAGGAGAAACCTGTGAGGAATACCAAGAGTTTCTAGGGAGGCAAGAATGGCTGAGTGAAGGATGTTATCATATGCCTTTGTTATATCTGTAGCGATCACAGTTCTAACAAGATGACTGTGCGGAGAGTGGTGAAGCACGTCAGCAGCCAAAGTAGCAAGACCGTCCTCCGTTCCTATTTGCGGGCGGAAGCCAATTTGGGATTCTGGATAACAATCATGGGATTCCAACCACCACGATAAGCGAGTGGCGAGAATGTTTTCGTAAAGCTTGCAGATTGTTGGCGTCAGGGAAATTGGACGAAGGGCCGAGAGAGAAACTGGAGGATGACCTGACTTCGGTATTGGAACAACAATAGAATGCTTCCACTCGTCCGGCATGACACCAGAATGCCACACGTCATTGAATGCATCAAGCAGGGCCTGCAAAGCAGTCCCTTCCAAGTTGCGGAATAAGGAGTTAGGTATGCCGTCGTGGCCGGGAGCAGAGTTAGATTTGAGGCGTTCAATGGAGGCCAGCAGCTCTGCCATGGTTAGGTCAGAAGTAATCTCATCGGGGGGTTCGGTAACCGGTAAGCAAGGTGGAGAAGTTGAGGTGGAATCATAGTGGGGAAAAAACTGTCTGGCCGCCTGTTTTGCAAATGTGTCCTCATCTACATTCATAGCAAGGCGAATGCTCTCTGTGTAATCAGAAACTTGAGAAGAGCGCTCCATGGCGTGAAACACTTTCCAAAGTTGTCGATTACTCTGCTTGGAGGACAGGCGCTCACACCATGAAGCCCAACGTTGCCTTGCTAGACGCTTTTCATACCGCCTCGCACGCGCGGTAGCCCGGTGAAGAGCGGGGATAGCCGATGGGTCATCGGGGTTACGAGCAGCATAATGATCTGCCTGGCGACGCAGAGCCCAAAGATTTAGGAGGTGGATGTCCGGGTTTGGCTCGTCTTCATTTACAGTGGTGGTAATCGTGTGGGACGCAAGAACAGCAGAGAGAGTAGACAATGCTGATGATGGGGTGAAATCAGATAAGCGATTGTCTGCGCGTACAGAGTCCCAAGATGTTATTCGTACGCTACGGCGTATTTTACGTATCCGCGAAGGAGTGAGAGAGATAAAGATAGGACTGTGATCACTACCCCAGGTATCTGGTTCAACAGCCCAACGAGGGCTACCAGGGCCTAACCACCAAGTCAAATCAGGTGAATAAGGCCCACCTCGTGGACGGGTAGATGTATGCGGGTGGTTTAAAAGGTGAAAAGAATTATCTGAAAAGCTTCCCTGGATGTGTGCACCCCTGGGAAAATCCGATGGGTAACCCCACGAGGTGTGTGCGCCATTGAAGTCTCCACCGACTAGAATAGAGATACCCGAGTAGGTAGAACGCAGAAAACGAACCCATCCAAGATTAGGAGATGCGGAACCAGAGATATGGGCTGGGCATCTTTCGAAGTACGGGAAGCTCAGAGAAAAATATTATATGAGGAACGCCTGAGGAAATTTGACAGTAACAGATGGGCAGCTAAAGTACTTAAATACATTTACTTAAAAAGCGTTGACTCACAATGGAGGAAAAGAATTAGGAAACTAACTAGTAAGTATGCTAGTCACAAGGACGGAGAAATAAAGAGCATTAAGCAACAGGTGGAAAACACAGAAGGTAATCCTTTCGAATCCTTCTTTCAAATTGCCCTTTCTCTAAAATTTTGGCTGCATCCTTCGAAACCCTCCCTTTTCCAAAGTTCCAGACAGCTGTTTTGCTGTCACTAAAAACAATGCTGGCTTCCGTTGCAACGCAAGCGAGCGCTATTGCAACGTCTTCAGCCGTGTCTACATTTCGGCTTCCAACGGACTCGGCGGCGGCGGGCGCCGCGGCCATTGACGACCACATCCACCGCCACCCCCGACTTCCCGCTAGCCGCGTCCATGTAGGTGACCTCCCCGGGGCTCATTTTCCCCGCTTTCTTTGCGAGAGTCTCGGCCCTCTTTTGTCTCCTCTCCTTGACCGTCCAGGATGGGAAACAGCGTCTGTGCAGACACCACCCCGGACCTTACCCTAGGAAAAAACACGGGAGACGCAGTATGGCCGTATGCGACATCATGATGACGTCACATCTGATGACGACGTCACGGCCGATGACGTCCCCATATTATGGCTTCATAGTGTCATCACTCATGGCTACTTAGGCATCTCTAATGACTAATTAAAATTAGGTAACGACTAGTTAATCCTTAGTACTGGTTAGTGACTAGTTAGCCATTAGTCTTGGTTAGTGCCACGGAGGAAGAGGGAGGCGGAGTTGTTTACGAGGCCGATGGCGACGGCGACGCGAAACGCAGGACTGGGCGCCAAAGGGCTGCGCTCTAAAATTATCAGGGTCTGAATGAGAATGGCGAAAGACTACCCTTGCTCTCCTATCATCTGACTCTCATCGTTTGCCTACTTTCTGCGTTCGGTTTGTGGTTTGTGGGGTTTAACGTCCCAAAGCAACTCAGGCTAACTTTCTGCGTTCGTTGCAGTACTACATATAATTATAATTGGTTTACAGGAACGTGAATACGCAGTATATCACACGTTTTCTGGCAAGTGTGTTTAGACGGAACACTATAGGCTCCGGTTGCGTGGCGTTCCGCGGCGCGCGTTCAAGTGCGGGATTTTAGAGGACAGGAACGCTAGACAAGAGCACATCTCGTGGAGTCTCGCGTAATATCACAGATGTCGCGCACGACGCTCGCTCACGGGATTTTGTTGCATGAGCCTAGAAGAGATTTCGCCTTTAAAAAACTAACTAGTCCGCACAGAGTGTGCGGCACAGTATACAAGACAAGTGATTAGAGAGCAATCTTTCACCTGAAGGAGTCGCGATTATTGTGGTGCGGTGTAATCAGCCCGGCCGATTCTATGCATCCAAACCATGTTCCGCACCGCATCTCCATTCACGACTGATATCTCGAATAGCCGGGCGCTCGCAAGTTCACTTGTTCGAAGCCCCAAAGCGCACTAACGCATTATCGCGAGCGAAGTAGTATGCTGGAGACAGCACGACAGAGGCGCTAAACTTCATGAAACGTTTGTGTCGGTGTGCGCAACACGTGCTATTTTTTGCCGGGGAACCGGAGGCAGTAACCCAAAAGGCACGTGACACCGTTCAGCTTGAGGGCCGTCGAACACAGTGGGAAGGAGCTGAGAAGGAGGCCAGTAACAATATTCCCAATATGGCATTACTTTCGTTAATTGAGAAGTATTATATTTACCACGCCCCATCGCTCAAAACGGTTGGTTCAAAAAACGTGCAGTCGTATCCAAATGCAATGTAGACACTGGCGAGCCATTCTTCAAACCCGACTTGTTTGTTTTCTTTATCGCGACATTATCAGGGAAATTGGCTAAATGTGCAGAACTTCTTGGCAATGCGATAACCGGTTTCGAGCGCTATTAAATTATTCTACAATACCTGTGAGCCATACCTGTTCTAGAGTCGAAGCTTACGCCCTAGGGAACACATAGAGCATGCGCACTATAGTCGTTGTTCTTTACCAAACAAATTATCTTTTTTTTTATCTTTCGTATCGCAGCACCGCCGCCTCGTGGTGTTACTCTTTCAAAAGAAGCCGAAGAATATTTCCGGAAAATTAACGCTACGAAAAGCGAAACGATACTAGGCTGGGGTCTTACAAAAAACTATACATACTGGACCAACGGTTACAACAGCACCGGAGAGTAAGGATAGTTTGACGTTTCTTTTCCTGGTGCTCGACAAGCATGGATCGAGTCACTAATTTACACGGATGCAAATATATCGTCTTGCTATTCGCACGCATCCTTGTGTTTCATGGTATTCAACCTCGAACGGACTTAGTTTTTTCGACGCCTATTCAGTGCTTGAATGCGTTTAACGCTTTGACACCTTTCAATGTTTAATCTCATTCAGAACTGGAAGTCATCTTCACATGCATGTTTAAAATCTTTTAAAATTCGATATTTCTCAACTAATGTAATGGTTGTCGCTGTAAAGCACGTTGGCCGTTATGGAGGTCTTGTGTCTCACGATAGGAAATCTTAGCAGCTTTACTCTTTTGATTGCGCATCAATACATGCAAAATAATCATAGATTAAACATCCTCTTTCCTTGTGAAGATGCTTTGTTAATGACTTTTAATCTTGAAGTGAAGACTTTACAGGCTTTAAACATCGTTTGAAAGCACATTGTGGAGTGGGTGAAAATTCTGTACGTATACCGACACGAAAGTTCTGGCACCTTAATTTATAACATAAACAAGAGGCCGTTTAAAATTATTTTTGGTCGCTTGAATACAAATTTTTAACAACAAAATACGTGCAAATACCTAGGCATTGTTCCGATTACAAATCTATCAAAGTTTAAGTCACCACCTTACTTTGCTACCACATTGAAACACCATTTATGAGCCTCCGAAAGGCAAGCAAGAGCTTTGTGTCATTGCTTATAACCTGAAAGCATGAAATATTAGTAAAATACAAACAGCAATACCTTCTAAACCGGAAGCACGTGCTACAAACTCAACTAGCATCTACTTTAAACTAACGCCTAAGTGTCTTATGTTTAGAAATACACTATTATTAATTAGGCGCGTCCATTAATGCGCTTTTATTTTCTGCTCGAAGTAGAAACGAGCAGGTGTCATAATGATTTAATGATTCTAACGAAAGCTTTTCGAGTGACTTCAAGAGATTGCTTGCTGACTCTTTGAAGACATTAAGTTCATCATAAATATGCAGATGGTGTTTATCACACCTGCATGAATGGAGCATTTTCAGTTCCATTTCGTTCAATAACCTTGAAGGCCCCTTTCGGGGTATTACATAAGGGGTGGGGTATATAATAATCAAATGTTAAACTTTTTACAGATTTTCACATGATGTACACCTTTCAATGTTGGCGTTGAAGGATGATAGGCAAGTGATGGCAGCGACAGAGTGGGATCCCTTACGGAAATCCCATATCTGCTCCAGATATGGAACATATGCTGCCAGATACAAATATATAAGGCAGCAAATAAGACCTTATCTTGGCCAGATAAGGTCATATATGCGCAAAATGTTGCCCTTATATGGCTCAGATTTGGCCATATCATGCAAAATATAATCCATATTTGAATGGGTGACGGGACCTTATATGGCTTGATCAGGGGCATATATGGTATCCTCGCGACCTTATGTGGCCTGATAAAGGGCATATATGGCATCGTCATGACCTTATATAGACATACCAGGGCCATATATGCCTGGCATCAACAGGACTTTATATAACCTCATCGGGGCCTTAATATATATGTACGCGCCATGGTTATTGTATATTAGCAATATAAGGATTTCGTCTACCTTCTGCAAATATTCAATATTGGCATCATGTGGTCGAGCTTCAATTTTTCTACACTCAGCATTGCCTGCATGCTTAGTGTTAATTGTATCCAATTTAAAAAATAGCTACGACTCCTAATATTTCAAATATTCTCCAGATTTCGCTGCACTATAATTATTACACCATGTGTTCCTTAATCCAGGAGGGAGCTGGGTTATGGCTACATGCTCCTCTTTCCATCTACTAATTCGCATTTTCAGTTAAAATGCGGCGGCAGTCCGGTGTACAAACGCATGGTCGGTTAAGTTGAGTGATTCAAAATATCAATAAAATGATGGCAGTTCAGTATACGGCCCCCTCCGAGCTGTCTAGACGGTGACTCACCCTCAGAGACAGCTGGCGGTTGCTACGTGGAGGGCCGCACTGGCTAAACAGTGACTCCTCCTCTCCCGCGTGCCCATCTTCCCTCTCAAACAGCGGCGGCTTCTGAGTTTCGGGCTCGCATTTCCTCTCTCCTCCTCGGTGCCACGCTCTATACCGCGTAGGCCGCGAGCTCTCCGTTTTTTGTGCGCTTGCTTCTTTCCCCTCCCCATTTCAACTCCGTGCGCCTAATCACTTGTCTCGTTCCTTTCGCGGTGGCAAACATCGGAGTTCGGTGCGGCTGGCGGGCGTGCTGCATGTTGTGTATGCTGGTGTGTGTGTGCCAGCGCCTGTTCGCTATTAGCTGTGTGCATGTAACAAAAATTCGACAGCAAACCAAGAGCTTCAGTCTGACTGTCGGCACAGAGGAAATTACTGTCCCACTGCGGTTGGAAGCTGCCTCCCCAGCCTTGGCAGCGAACCTGATGGTCGATTGAGCTTTTCGAGGCTTCTGCCCTGGGCGGCCCGGCCAAATCTTCACCATTGCGTCGGATCGCACCCTCATCGTGCTGCCTCATCTTCACGCCCGATCACCAAAACCGTGAGCGTGAGACTTCTTGTCGGGAACTAGCACTTGCCAGCCTCAGGATATTGTTCACTTTATTATTTTTATGGAAAAATTTTCCAATCAGTAAATTGGATGGTAATTGCCAGTATGTGATATTTTTCCGTACATTTCGTTGCTAATTTGTCTTTCGCTCCAGCAATTTTAACAAATTTCAGTGGGTGGATAGGGTCCTTCGTTGTTTATTATTATTATTATTTGCACTACCTAAGTAGCTTCATGCTTGATTTGGTTTAGGGGCAGAGCTGTCGCTGTCATGACAAATTCCATCGGACATGCTTTTTTCTTTGTTTTCTCTCTTAATTTCAAAAGCAACCACAAGTTAGGCGCGTTCGCTCATTTCGCACTGCAGTCTCTGCTTAAGGTAACACCAGTACTTCCTGACGGCCTATATGTACTTTGCTAAGGTTTCGGTATTATCAGCAGTCCTAGCAGTGTGTGTTTTATCGCCCTGCGGTTTAGCGGTACCTTTTCCGGGTATCGACAAACCTTTAAATTCCCTTTCAATAGTCTAGTTCAATTATCAGCCGTTTTTTTATTTAGCTTCGCAAGTAAACCAGCTCAAACTAAAAGTATTTATTGGTTAAAGCTCTGTGTGAAAAAGAGTGGAATAAAAATGTAATATCTAATTTAATAGGTTAATGTCTTTCACTTTAGCTTCTCGTGTAGAGATTATTCTGTTCAGATATCCCATTAGTTTGTTATAGTATCGCGCCTAAATGAGTAGAATCTCAATATTTACTAACGGATGAGCATGTCTTTGACCCTCGGTATACACACGTAATTCAGGCCCGTCTTTGAGCGATTCCATATAGGCAGGGAAAAAAGAAAACCTGTGGTTTCAAAGCTATTTTACTGTAAGGTTTGAAATAAAAGGGGAAATTCAGGTTTCCCTTGGCAAACTTGATTGACCATGCATTTAGCTGCAATACTGAAATTGTCTTGTGTGTGTCGTAATAAAGTGTTATGTTGATATGCAGATATATAGACCTATAGTTCAAAACCTACATGCCATGCGGGCTAGATCTTTAAATCAGGAATTGGGTTGATAAGACATATCCGACCAGATAGGCCTTATCTGGTACTCGAAATCAGGAATTGGGCAGATCAGGCATATACAACTAGATATGCCTTATCTGGTACTCGAAATCAGGAATTGGGCAGATATGCCCTATCTGGCCTACATCTGTCCTAATATACCATATCTGCCCAATTCCTTATATACCTGATCTGGATTTTTTTTATAAGTCCAGATATGGCATTTCCGTAAGGGATAGGTCGTTCCAGTCTGACGCGGCTCGCGGAAAAAAGGAAGAGGAGAGGTACGGGCACATGGACGAGAGATTTTAAGTGGGTGGCTGATGCGATGGGATATACGTGGCGGAGGTGCGCAGATGTATGGTTTTTGGCGTAGTGAGCTGTAATAGAATTTGTGGAAAAGAGATAATGTGGCGGTACGGCGACGGCAAGAAAGACTTCGTAAGAGGCTCCAATTTCAAAGATGATACACTGACTTCGTAAAAATACTGGGAGTGAATGAAACGATCTGCGCGATTTTGGATGGCTTCAAGTGCATCGATGAAGTTTCCTTGATGGGGGCTCCTAATGGGGGACGCATATTCAAGTTTAGGTCTTACCAGTGTGTTGTAGTCGAGTAATCTTACATCTGTGGATGCATGACGTAAATGGCGCTTGAGAAATTCTAGGGTTCTATTAGCAGAAGAAATTATGTTAGTAACGTGTTCGCGCTAAGATAGGCCATGGTTTAAAATGATACCCAGGTATTTATTGAGTGAATGAGGTCTATTAAAGTATTAGCAAACCTGTAAGAGAAAGAAAACGATTGATGTTTGCGGTGAAATGAATTGAGTTTGCATTTGTTTGAGTTAAGGGTCATTAGCCAATTATCACACTATCTTTTAACGCGGTTAAGATCATCCTGAAGGGAATTTTGATCACAGATGTTTTTTATTGAGCGGTAGATCATGCAGTCATCAAATAGACGGATATTGCATGAGAGGAGCTCAGGTAAGTGATTTATATATATTTGGAAGAGGAGAGGGCCTAGGACATTGCCCTGGGGTACGGCTGAAGGTTACGGGGATTGAATTAGACGACTGGTTATAATTAGAAACTGTCTGGGATAGATACGCAAGGAATTCTTGGATCCACTTTAACATATTAGGGTGTAGGTTCAGTTGTGAAGGTTTGAGCAGTAAATGTCGATGGGAAACTTTATCGAATGCTTTAGCAAAAGCTAGGAATATGGCGTCAGTCTGAATATTCAAGTCAAGGTTTGCGTCCAGGTCATGAAGGAATACTGCAAGTTGTGTAATGCAGGAATAGGTTTTACGAAATTCATGTTGCGCGGTGTGGAGGACACTCTTAGTATCCAGAAACTGCATGATTTCAGAGCAGATAATATGCTCCATGATTTTGCATGGTACACTAGTGAGCGAGATAGGAGGATAATTTATTGGCGAATCTTTGTTACCTGATTTGTATACTGGAACGACCTTTCCCTTCCTCAAATTACATGGTATGGTACTTGTGGAAAGAGACTGAGTAGACAGTAGTGATAAATATTCAGCATAAACATGCTTCGTGTTCTTTAAAAGTTTAAAGTTTATTTCATCGCTGCCTGCTGATGACGAAAGTTTAATTTTATCTATTTCACACAGTATTCCGTTAACAGAAATATTCGTGATAGGCATGGTGTGAGCAGTGATATTAGGTAAAGTGGGTAAGGGCAAATCAGGCTCGCTGGTGAAAATGGAAGAAAACGCAGTTGAAAAGATTTTATCACATTCAGTAGCCCTAAATGGTTTTCCTGAGTCATTATTGAGTAATTGAACGCGTGTTATCAGGGTTATTTGTCAGAACGTTTTTGGGGTAATATTTTAGGATTTTGGTCAAGCCATCATCAACTTAGCGATTTTGATTGCTGATAAGTACGAGTTTTCAGCGGCATAATATTTATCACGTGCACAAGTACTAGGATTCTTTCTAGCTGCCCGGAAAAGGCACTTTTTCTTAGTCTCCAGTTTTTTTAGGCATTTTGTGAACCACGGCTGGTTACGATTGTCATGCAATGTAGTTTTCAGGATATATTTGTCTACGAGGGGATTAAACATTTTTTTTTTAATAATGACGAGTTTTCCTGCAGAGATCGGCCATCAAAGGCTGCTTTATATGATGGGAAATAGGCGCTGAGCTCGTTGCGCAGTACTTCGTAATTGCCTTTATCATATTGTCATGTAGTCGTGGCAAGTCCGTTGACACCAAAAGAAGACACAGGCTTGATGGTACTGAAATTATCTCTTTATTGGGCTGACTTGCGCCCGCAAAAGAACTAACTCGGCGGCGGCGATAGCAACAAACTTGCTGGTCCATCGTCGAACAAAGAATGCCCGTCACACTCGTCAGCGCTCAATTTAAAGGCTTGGGCTGCTCAGAACAATCTGGATAACGTCACAAACAGCTACCAGCACGGGCTGGAACATTATGGAAAGATATACGAGTGGCCGGAATCTTCGAGACAGATCTCGGTGCATTTTGCGCTACAACGAAACTGATAAAGGTCTGACTCGCAACATCGAGCATTAACAAACAAAAATACAGAACTGATATGAGATCCAGAATCAGAGTGATAAGCCTTTATGCCGGCGGCTGTTAAAAAACAACAAATACAGTTTTGAAGGTTTCGCGGCATTACTTCCCCCTTAAAAAAACATCGCTGTTTCAAAACAAATCAACTTAAACATAAACACTGCAAAGTTCAAACACCACAGCTTCTTTAACGCGCGTAATATGGCTTCATTTGTACAACATGTACAAATTCTGGGCGTGCGCTTCGCCGTTGTGATGGTGACGTTCCGTCGGGAATGACTTCGTAGTAGAGTGGTCCGACGCGGTGAATGATTTTGTACGGCCCAAAGTATCGACGCAACAACTTTTCACTTAATCCGCGACGGCGAACTGGTGTCGAAACCCACACTTGGTCTCCTGGATTTTACTTTGCGTGGCGTCGTCGTAAGTTGTATCGTCGGTTGTCGGTGCGTTGTTGGTCTTTAATACGCAGCCGTGCGAGTCGTCGGGCTTCCTCTGCACGCTGCAGGTAGGCGGCGACGCCAAGGTTGTCCTCGTTGGTTACGTGCGCAGCATTGCGTCGAGCGTCGTCGTGGGCTCCCTGCCGTACACAAGCTTAAACGGGGTCGCTCTGGTCGTCTCCTGGACCGCCGTGTTATACGCGAAGATCACGTACGGCAAGATGGCGTCCCAGTTCTTGTGTTCAGCGTCGACGTACATGGCGATCATGTCCGCGATAGTTTTATTCAGGCGCTCCGTAAGGCCATTGGTCTGGGGATGGTACGCAGTTGTTCGTCGATGGCTTGTATGACTGTATTCCAGGATGGCTTGCGTCAACTCTGTCGTAAACGCCGTTCCCCTGTCCGTGATGAGCACTTCTGGGGCGCCATGTCGCAAGAGAATTTGTTCGACAAAAAATTTGGCGACTTCTGCCGCGGTACCATTTGGTAGTGCTCTTGCTTCGGCGTAACGGCTGAGGTAGTCAGTGGCCACGATGATCCACTTGTTACCCATAGACGAAGATGGAAAGGTGCCTAGGAGATCCATCAGAGTGATAAGCCTTTATTCCGGCGGCTGTTAAAAAATAACAAATGCAGTTTTGAAGGTTTCGCGGCCATATAACCGGATAGTCTTTCCTGGACTGTTCATTCAGTTTCATCTCATGGTCATCAAACTTCAACTCTCCGTTCTCGTTCTACTGTGTTCACCAGCTTGCCGCCCGGTAACCATATGAAGGACTGCTTAAAGTGCAGCGTATAATATGCAATTTACCCCCATCATAGATGCACTGCACGGAAGATAACACTAAGCGACGACTCCATTCTCCGACACATTAGGAATAAAAATATGTATCCTTGCCAATAACCTTTCCGTTTTCGCATCCAAAATGAATGACGCCCTTTTCATTTACTGCATGCTTGCGTCATTTATGCCCTCCTGAAAAATAACTATCTACAGTTCATTTATGTTGCGCGTAAAATAATCGAATTCTTAACAGCATTTCTTGCGCTTCCTTAGGTACCCACCGTACGGAGAAGTTGACTACATCGAGTACGACGGGTTCAAGCTTGAATATTTAGAGGTTATAAAAAGGGACTGCATCGGAGTTTTCGTCTGGGTTCTCTGGGAGCATATAACGAGCCCATTCGATCTCATCACTCAAGGGGTTGTACCAGTGCTGGCCACAGGGCTAGAACACAAGCTTGTCGAATTAAACCTAAATAACGTTACAAAAATTGTGAAGATAGTCAAGTGGGGAGAACATAGGGCGGTGATTGGAACTCTCAGCCTACAACGGGTAAGGACCTGGTTACCAAAGCAATTGACAAAATGATGTTCTGGCTTGAAATCTTATTTGACATCTCTCTGCAATGATGGCTTTGACGAGGTTGGAAGAACTGCGCTGCGCCAGGTAGTTATAAGGCAGTATTTACCCAATATAATTCGCCCTACGGCTACAAAGATAAAGCTACGCAAGTTCCGCTTAAGCTCAGCGGTTGAGTAAAAATTCGACCAGGTTCTGGGCTCAAACTTGGTACCATCACGCCTCACTGAGGAAGACGCTCTGCAACATAAGCTGATCAGTAAGGCTAGCAGATGGCTGAATAATAGCAACAGAAATGAGATTAAACCCAAAGTGAACTAAATCCGTTATTTTTTTTACTGCGAAGCTTCAGTAAAAGTTTTGTTTTCTATAGTATCTGTGCCGCACGCGCTGGTTTATTAAGTTTCAAGAAATGCTTCTATTTGCTATTTTCTGCATCTCTCAGAATCAACCTTCCCTCCCCCCCCCCTCCCAGAAATAAGCTATACACATAAGATATAGCTCATTACCGGCATGCTTTAATTCATCCGCCTTAGCATTGCTATATGCTGGATGTTTTTGATTGTTCGGTCGGTAGAACGACTGCCCTGGAGGCGGTAACCTGCGAGCTGGTAGAAACTCAAATTACTCTTTAGTAAAAAAGCTTCGAGGTGTTTTCTGTTCAGCTGTTTTGGCGGAGATTGTTTTGTACGCAATGAGTAATTGCTCCCATATTACATATGTACTCCATCCTGGCGCGTTTACTTATACCCCACTGGGCTGAGCGGTGCAGTATGACTAATGGCTGATGTTAAAGCCTTGGGCTTATCAGGGAAAAGGGGGAGTCAAGCGTTTTGTTAGAAGAGCCGCCTCTTGCCACATAAATAGTGCGATGGAGTACCGCGGCCGCTGTGCAAGCTACACTTCAAGGCCCAACGAAAGTCCATTTGGCGAAATGGTTATAATGACGGTTACTACAAAGACGGTCCATACATTATATTGACTTCGCTCATAGCAGGAGACCATAACTTAGGTTCCCTAAGCCCCGCACATATGCCATATGCAAAGTCAAAAGGTGCGCTAGTACGACCCCTTTATTCAGGGCTCACAATCCTTGGAAGTTCGCAGTTCCTTGACACTGATAATAAGTGGAAAGAGCGCAGTTACCGTACTCTCCGGCCTATTGCAAATGGCGGAATTCAAAATTCATTTCCTAGGTATACATTAGCTACAATTTTTTTTAACGTAGTTTTCTTGAAAACGATATGCTTGTTCTACGGATTGATAAAGCGATAGCGGCAAATGAGCAGGGCATGATGGTCAATTATGACTGGAATGGTTGCAAAACCATTCATCTTGCAATTTTTCCTAACGAGTGTGGAGCGCAGTGCAAGAAGACACTTTCATTTGCATCCACTGAAGATGTTTTCTATTAAGCGTTAGCTATTAATAAGACGTTTGCAAACGTATGAGCAGTTGTGGCAGCCTCATGATTTTGTTCTCTCGACAGTAGGATCCTGTGAGCATCTTCTTCTAGCAGACATATTGTTAAAATAAAGAAGAGCGCAAATAAAGTCCGCTCCCCTATTCGCCTGTGTGGAGCACTGGATTAACGCGGCGTTTTTGAACGCCTAAGCACGGGTGTGAATAAACTTCATGCTAAAAGTTTTTCTGCACGCCTTGTTTTACGATTCCCAACAACTAAATAAACTTCTAACATATTTCATGAGTGTAAGTTCCATTTTAGGGTGCATTATGTGGTGTTTTTTATTTAGAACTAGCCGTAGGAGTGACCGTGTACGAGCAGGAAGATATCAAAAGCTGTGTTACGGCAACGCTCGCATTATTTAATACCGTAATTATTTCGGTAGTCATAATTTGCTTCTTTCAGGGGGCGTTTGTTATATTTACGTTGCGTTTGCGTTGAGAAAAACATCTGTGCCGGAATAATCATTTAACTCGGGGACACACGACCAGATAGGAGGAAGTTCCGTGACCCTACCGTTGAGAGGTCGGAATTACGCGTTGCATTCATCACCTGTAGTGCATATGATGGTCCTGAGCAGTTCTTTGCGCACACTTTGCACACATGCACACACTCCCGATAAATAAAAATATTCTTACGTACTCAGAACGTAACGGCGGTGTTTATTGGTAGTCTAAAGCGCTGCGCGTCACGCAAGGAACACCAGCACACACCACTGTGTCTTCCGTTTCTTCCTCTTCTCTCCAGCCTCTTCTTCCTTTTCCTGACACCCCGAAGCACGTGACACTTCCCAGCTCTTAAACGAAGCCCCAGGACAAGCAGTTTAAGGAAGGTGCCGGGGATGAAAACTTTTTAGCCGAGCCACATGCACCACCTGGGTCCGGCGTGAGCATCGGCCACTTTCGGTGCGGCGTGAAATTACATAGTTCACGTCATTCAGGCGCTCCAAAACGACAAAAGGGCCGCTATAACGAAACAGCAGCTTCTGGGCTAAACCATTGCGCAGCGGCGTCCACAGCAACACTAAATCACCGGGCACATAAGAGACATGTGGGCGTCGGTTGTCATAACACTCCTTCGAACGTTCCTGTGAGTCTTGGATGCGGAGGCGGGCAACGCGGAGAGCTTCTTCGGCTCGACATAAAGTAATGGCGATAGAAGGCTCGTTGTGGAGGGAGAAAGGAAGGATGGTATCAAGACAACTGCGGGGAACTCGAGCATACAGGAGGTAAAACGGACTGTAGCCATTCGTCTCATGCTGTGCAGTGTTATACGCGAATGTAATAAAAGGGAGGATTTCATCCCAGTTCTTGTGATCAGAGTCCACGTTACATCGCCAACATAGTGGTCAGAGTGCGGTTGGTCCGTTCAACAAGTCCATTCGATTGCGGGTGATACGGCGTTGTATGACGGTAATCGCAGGTGCATAGACGAAGGAGTTCTTCGATAACTTCAGCAGTAAATTGGCGCCCACGATCACTGATCAGAACTCGAGGAGGGCCATGGCGCAGGACGAGAAATCGCAGAAGAAATAGGGATACTTCGTAAGCAGTAGCTGAGGGTATTGCGGCTGTTTCTGAATATCGAGTGAGATGGTCAACACATACCACTATCCACCGGTTACCGTAAGAAGATCGCGGAAAAGGACCCAAGAGGTCGTTGGCCACCTGCTCAAAGGGTGTGGTCGGAGGCGCAATAGGGTGCAGTGGTCCAGGTGGATGGGAAGTAGGGAGTTTGTACTGCTGGAACTTGACGCAACTGGCTACATAGCGCTGAATGACTTGACGCATTTTCGGCCAGTAAAAGCGTTCCTGTGTGCGATGAAGGGTCCGGGCGACCCCCAAGTGGACCGACGTGGTATCGTCGTGCATCATTTCAAGAACGGGAATGCGGAGGTTTTCCGGCACGACGAGGAGAAAGCGTGCACCTCCGGGGTTGAAATTCTTCTTGTAAAGTAGGCCTGCACGAACGCAGAAACGCACATCTCTTGAATAATGAGCGGCAGAGAAGAGCGGCGCCAAAGTCTGATCGTTGCGTTGCTCTGTCTGGAACAGTTGAGGGTCAGGAAACGTTGCGAGATAGGCGCCAGGTAGTCATCAAAGTTGTCATCATCACTACCAGTTGACGAAAGCGGCAAGCGTGACGGACAGTCAGCGTCAGCATGTTGGCGGCCGCTTTTGTATGCCACAGAGAAGTTAAACTCTTGCAACCGCAATGCCCATCGAGCGAGCCGGCTGCAAGGGTCACGAAGATTTACGAGCCAACAGAGCGAATGGTGGTCAGTGACGATGGTAAAAACATTGCCATATAGGTAGGAACGGAATCGTTGCACCGCAAAAACCACTGTGAGGCACTCTTGTTCAGTAACGGCATAGTGGCGCTCCGCCTTGCTGAACGAACGACTAGCATAAGCTATGACGTGCTGATCGGTGCCATGACGCTGGATGAGCACAGCACCAACGCCCACGCCACTAGCGTCGGTGTGAACTTCGATGGGGCGGAAGGACAGAAGTGACGTAGGATAGGTCCTGATGTCAGAAGGAATTTGAGGTGGCGGAAGGCAGAGTCACAGTCAGTTGTCCAATTGAACGGTGCATCTTTGTGCAAAAGGCACGTGAGCGGGTATGCGATGTCAGCGAATCTGGGCACAAAACGACGAAAATAGGAACACAGTCCTAAAAAGCTCCGAAGCAAGCTGCTTCACTGATTTCGGTGCTGTAAAGCTGGTTACAGCCGCAATCTTCTGAGGATCCGGCCGAACACCCTACTTATCGACTAAGTAACCAAGAACAATTATTTGGCGTTCGCCAAAGTGGCACTTCTTAGAGTTGAGGACGGGGCCTGCTCTCTCAATGCAATCAAGAACGATGGCGAGGCGGCTATTGTGTTCCTGAAAGGTCTTGCCGAAGATCACAACGTCGTCCAAATAGCACAAACAAATTTTCCACTTGAGTCCGCGCAGAATGGTGTCCTTGATTCGTTCGAACGTGGCAGGCGCATTGCACAATCCAAAGGGCATTACGTCGAACTCATAGAGACCATCGGGGGTCACAAATGCCGTCTTTTCTTTGTCGCTTGGGTTCATCGGTATCTTCCAGTACCCCGATCTCAAGCCTACCGAGGAGAAGTATGACGCCGAATGAAGACAGTCGATTGCATCATCAATACGTGGAAGTGGATAATGCATCTTTTTTGGTGACGGCGTTAAGGCGACGATAGTCCACACAGAAACGCCATGTGTTGTCTTTCTTTTTAACGAGAATAACTGGAGCCGCCCAAGGACTTGAAGATTCCTGGATAACGCCACGTTGGAGCATGTCATGAACTTGTTCTTCAATAAGCTGACGTTCGGCCGGAGACACACGATAGGACTTCTGTCTGATCGGGCGAGAAATTCCAGTATCAATCGAATGATGGATGCGAGAATTGGGAATCGGTGGCTGATGATCTCTGGCGAAGTCGAAAACCGAAACATGCTCAGGTCTGTCAAAATTCGGCGCTCTGTGCTCCCTTGTTTATCATTGCCTGGATTCGAGACTGCAAAATGAAATGTTTTCTCTTCAGGAGCATGGTTACTTAGTGCCGCCACGTAATTCGACACACCTCCCTCGTAATGAGCGAGCCTCATGCCACGAGGCAACACGGCTGGCTCGTCTGAATAGTTTACAGTCCACAACAAGGTGTGGCCTCTGGTGACTGAAACTATGTAACGAGGCACCAAGACACTCTTCTTCGCACAGGCCAGCGTTGTAGGTTCCACTACGGCGTCGAAATTCTCGCACAAATTCTTAGATGAAATAACTTGAATGAATTCTCCGGACATCGCAGGTACAATTGTATCTTGAGACACAGAAAACGCTCCTAAATCGAGCGACGAGGTTTCTACAAGGGCCGACATCAACGCAGCATTAAGCGAGATCTGTCCACTACGGCAGTCTAACGTCGCACCACACTGTTGCAAAAAGTCTATACCTAGAATTACTTCATGCGTGGAACGAGGCAACACTGTGAATTCGGTTCGCAAAGCTTGGCCACCAATCACAACTTTCGCATAGCACACACCCAAAGGCACCAATGATTCACCGCCAACACCACGGAATACCACAGCTTGATTCACGCTAAACATCACTTTATGTCCTAATCGATTCTTGAATGCTAAACTCATAACAGAGACTGTTGCGCCAGTGTCAATTAGTGCCATGGTGGGGATGCCGTCAATGGATACTTCGAGTTTGTTCTTTAGCATAAACACAGGCAGAGGTTTTGGGAACGTTGATTTTCCGGCGACCTCACTCCCATCGGCCGCGTCTTCTAGTTTCCCGAAGGGGAAGAACGGCGCTGAGGAGACGGTGATTGTCGCTGTCTTTGGGTTGGCGGCGTCAAGCTGCGGTTCGAAGCAGGCGATCCGTTTCGCATCTGTGCCGGGCGGTATGTATCCAGAGTCGGTGTCGAATAAGATTCAGTGTCGAAATGATTAGAAACGTTGGGCAGCAGTCGATGATCTTGTGGTAGCAGGCCCCGCCGACGGCAATACCGGGAGATGTGTCCGGTCATGCCACAGCTATAACACACGGGTTGCTGGCGCCACCGGTCCGAGTAAATGCGGGCGGAAACTGGTTCTGGTTGGCGGTAGTAATCGGGACGGCATTGCTGACGAACCACTTGGCGTTTGTAAGTGGTTTTTCGGCCCATCCGTGGCTGAGAAGTGCTTAAATCGTTATGCTGTCTGCCCTCGCCAAACCGTGATGCATTTAAAGCCGGAGTCCAGGAAGTTGATGGGGTCGCGGGTTCTGCTTGCAGCGCGCAACCGTCATACTGGTGTTCGCCCCGGCACGCAGAGTCTTTGTCACGAATGGAACCCCAGCACACACCACTGTGTCTTCCGTTTGTTCCTCTTCTCTCCAACATCTTCTTCCTTTTTCTGACACCCCGAAGCACGTGACACTTCCCCCCTCGCAATATATTAATTGACTCACTTTCTTCCAGGGAATAAAAATAAACTTGCAATTTCATATTCGCTAGACGCACTTCAAACGCGCCTAGTGGGAAGCAATGATGGAACGAATAAAATAAGGAGTAAAGTAGTGCGTGGCGTACGCAGTATATATTCTGTTCTGGATAAAATATTAGGAGGATGCTCGAGCTTCGCCATAAAGGGAAGCTGAAGCGGTTTTCAAATTGCATGCAATTCGCTGGTTGGAAAGAAGGGGTATTTGTTAATCATGTGTGTCAATTTTTTTGTCAATACTGTTGGCAAGAAAAACAGAAATCGCTTGTTAAAAACGCGCTGCGGTCACGCCCCCGTCGCTGTCGGGAGCGGCAGAGGCGGGGCGTCGAAACTGCGGAACAGGCGGCTGTGACGTCAAGTTGGGAATGCCGGCCGGCCGGCTAGGCCGGCGCGCGTTTTACACGCTTGCTTCGCTCCTTCCCGCGCTTTAGGGATCTACGGATCAGCGCAGTCTGCTGCTGGTGCCGTTTGTTTTCTCCAGTTTTATCATTCTATGCTGAAGGTGCCGCATGTTCAAAGATCCCATGAGGTCACCTAGCAGATATATACGCAGCTGTAGCGGAGTGGCACTCCGCGCTGTTCGACGCCCTCCGACTAGTGAGCCTCTTTTGCTCAGTTGTAAAATAAACGTCGTTCATTGTTGTCACCCGTTAATAATTAGGGGGGTATTATTAACGATGCGCCCTTAACGGTGCGCACACTCCCAGACACCCTTAGAGTGAGTGGTGGTAGCTGTTTCCGGTCGCAAAGGAGATGCCCTCGACCTGCGTGGCAAGCTCAGCCGGAATTCAACTACCTTGTAGTGACAGAAGGGGGTGGCCGTTTGGTGCCCAGCTGTCGCCGGTTCAAGCCAGAGTAAGGTTCGGAGTCAGAAGTAACAAACAAAACAAATTTTATGTACAGCAAAAGACGATACAGAGCAATACATAAACACTAAAATTGTACAGACGAGAGGTTCACAGAAAAGAAAAAACGCTAAGCATGCAACTACAGAAGTATTCAATAACACAGGGTCTTTACAACACAGATAAAACACGAGAGAGTACATAAACAAACACCAAATTGTTCACCGGGCACTGTTGCAGTCCGACGCCTCGAGAGTCCCGATGTGGCCGCCATACAAGACGAGCGCCGCTCCCTCGCAGGTCCGTGGGCTTGCCAGCAGCGGATGGTCCCCGGGAGTCCAGTTGTAGCACTTCCGAGCACGCCGCGGCCACTGACTAAAAGACTGACTACACCAGCGGCGCGGTCTCTTTGAATAGGGCGCGCCGCGTCTGTCTGTTAACACGCGCCAAAGCTAGCGCGCACACACACTTAGCTTCGCTGGTTAGAGCACTCTTTCTTCCTCCCGTCGAGCCGCGCGTCGTCATTGGCTAGGTCCAGTAGAGTGTTCTAGAGACGTCTGGTGTTTTCCGGACTGATAAATCACTTTCATCCCCGGGTGGTGAGAAAGAGGACGACGGCGACGCGTACAAAGCTACGCGCTCTCTCGCGCGGGGAAGGAGGTTTTTCTCGAATCTTGTGGAAGGTACCATGCGGCGACGCGAGGACCTCGCGCTGCGCCGGCTTAGTAAAAATGTGCGCCGATTTCATGAAAATTGTTCAATTTTTTTTTGTGCGTGTGTCATTAGAAAACAAGCATGCCTGTGAGTGCGTGACACAACTGATGGCTATCAGCCCGACTTTCCGTTTGTGCGAACTTTGGTGGTCCAGGCGACATGGGGCTTTATAGTTTCGCAGAGGATAAGAAATTTTCGGCGCTGTCGGCCTCTGTCATGAAAAGAAAAAATAATCTTGCCTTTTGAATCAGCTGTGTTTTCCACTGATGATTTGCATGCCGATGACTATAATCGAATGTTGGCAGCGATTGCAGCCATTTGGGATTTCAATAAATCAGCATAACTGAAGTCCGCAGCGGTTCTGTCATTGTTCCCGCACCTAATTAGGTTAATACAACTAGTGCATGGCTGGCTTCACCGTCGTTACACTTAACCGAGAATACCGAATTAAAACGCGACCCGGTAGAATGAAGCTGCATTTGCATTAGTCATTTATAACGCAGTATATGGATTGCCGTGCTGCTTTCGCGGCAACAGCGCGCTCAAGCATCATATCCGAACGCAGCATTGCCTCCACATGCCGCGAGGCCGCGCCTTCCGCAAGCTGTCCGTGGATCCTTTGCGCTAGCGTCAAGAAAGCGTGCTCAAGTTTATTGCTGTCTTAAACAGTAAGCGCAGGGATAATTGAATATCAAAACCTAACCCTTGTTGAGGCTCGCTGACTCGTACCGAAACGCTGGTAGAAGTTTCTCTTCACAGCTGTGTAGCGGCAGTCGCCGGTGCCGTCGCTGCTCATCCCATCTTGTACGTATACATTAGCTCATCTTCTTAGACGGCGCCCTGATAAATAATATCTTCATTTCAATGCGGGACAAAGTGATTTGCAGTAGGCAGTTCTACGAGTAGCCTGTTTACTACAACACAGCTCAATTTCTAAGCGTCGTCTGTTGTGGCGCCGATGCAAAACAAAATATAGGCCTAGTGACGACCAGGGAGTGCGCTCTTCCAGAGAGCTCGTCCCCCACGCTCGCTGCTGGCACCATTCTGGTAGGCTCGCTGCATCTAGCGCTGGAGGCGCTGCAAACATGCCTGATTTCATGATGCGGTTGAAGGCGGACCATTTTCGGCGATGCGTTGAACAGCGCACCCCGCAAACTAGCTGCAAAGATATATAGGACGGGCGGCTGCAGCTGCAGTACGCGTGCGTTTGTTGTTGTACCGTTGGGCGATACTCGAAGGTTGTATAAACAAGTTGTCCACTATGATTGCATCATATACAATGCGTATTCCTTTTGTTGCTACTGAGACGAGCTTTATTATGTAAAGGGCAGTTGTTAAAGCGGGCCGACTCTTTTAGTTTTCGACTCGCGCAAATGTGCTGACTTTGCTTTCGCTGTCGACGTACTGGACAGCGTCTTTCGTAGCGCCGTTTTTTATTTCTTTTTTTGAACTGCTGGTCGCTCGAACGCGTACGGTAAGTGTTAGAGGTGTTTTATATTGTGCGTATGGTCAATGACATTTTAGATCGCTCTCTAGCCCACTAAAGCGACACGTACGCAGCAACACCGCCGGCGCTAGCCTCACATTCCCAAGCTTGAGGTCATGATAGGCCCGGCCAATTACAGACAATAGCGGCGTTTGCTTGGAGGTTGGTCCCACTGGAGCTCGTTTTCTTGTAAAAACAGCCGTTTGCGCTCCTTTCTGCCTTTTTTAGGTATGATAGTCTTGTTCAGCGGACAAAAAACTATAAAATGCCGCACATAACTCATTTTTCGCGGAATACGTTTCAGCTTCCCTTTAGGAGTAGACAGGATAGCGTCTTAAACACTATCTTTCTATTCAAAGCATTTTCGCCAGAGTGGCATAGAGGATAGAAATGTGGAGACCATTTAGTTGGTTTTATTGTTCGAGATTGGAAGGCGCTGCATTTGTCTCAATCCTTGGCAGACACTAACCCGGGGAGCGCAATGGTACCACAGCACCCTGAGTACTGCACAAAGAATGCCTGAGCCTAAAATCCTAAACTAAGATAAAAAACAAGATAGCGGCCACATTGCGTCACGTAGTGCCACACGTCTGCCACCATAGATCACGTGGTGTTACCCAATAATGTGGCAAGTGACTCTTACGACATAATCCAAGATGGCGGACATCATTAGAGAGCTCGTGATGCACACATCATAATCCAAGATGGCGGCATATAGTACTGTGGGTGTTAGTTTTCGAAAACGCTGTATGAGTGTGTTCACAAATGTTGTAAAATATGAGTAGCGATAACGCAAAAAACATATATGGCGCATTACTTAGAAAACATGCTTTTATACCTAGTGGCACGGGCAGAGGCACATTATTTTATGTTTTTTGGGGGGGTAGCCTCACCATATTATATGTATGAGTGTGTTTACAAATGCTGTAAAAAATGAGTAGCGATAACGCAAAAAACATATATGGAGCATTACTTAGAAAACATGCTTTAATGATAACAGCTTACGCTGCTGCATTTTAACGCCTGTCGGCAGTGCCTTCATTTTCTGCTCAGACGAAACTTATGGCGACGGCAGCTCCTACGACGATAACTGCATATGCTTCGCGTAATAAAGACTGCGTAAGGCTCGTGAACATTCAGCCACAACGTACGTACATACTCAACCGTCTTATATGTTTTGGCCCCAGCGAAAGGAGACCACCATGGCCTGGATTGAGCCCGCATGTTGGGGCTCCACGCTGGAGTACAGGTGGAAGTGGAAATAGGCCCGGAAGAGTACGTGTTGGCGTTAGTTTTTCCCCCAAACAGAGAGACCCGCGAATCATTATAGCGGATGAGGTGACCCCGTCCGTGGAACACCTGCGACGCGCAGTCCCTCGCAGCAATCTCCGCATCCGTTATCAGCCACCTCACCCCCTCCTATTCTGTTTCCTCCCTCACTTTTTTTTTCCGGTGATTTTCCTTGGTTTACTTTTTCACCTACCAACCAATGCTTTGAACGGGGGAAGGGACGTACTTTCCAAACATGAGATTTCTCGTCCAAGAAAAGTAACCCCTGAACTGCAATCTGACCCCCCCCCCCCCCCCCCCCCGATGCCGGAAACTGTGTCGATTCCTTTCTTGATGCCTAAAAACCTCACTCTAGATACTGTAACCGTTATAAACACCTGGTCCTGGCTCAATACAGTTGCCTTCGTTAGTTATCATTCATGAATATGACGTCCTCTCTACTATATCAGATGTTTCAGGTATCTCCACCGCTATTCTTAAAACGTTCCTTTTCCGAGATACGAAGGTGGTCCTTCAATCCCTATAAAAAAGATCAAGAGAACCCTTTACTAAAACACAATTTTGCCAGCGTTTACAATTCTCTGCTTGCTACTCTGCGAAAGAAGAGAATTGCACGACTTGTAGCGGACATCACAAACTACGCTGCTGATGTTAATTGAGAACTTGACACCTAATTCATAATGTAGTCTCTCCTGCGTTGTACACGGAGATTTTAAGTTCAACGCTCGCAAACCGAAAAAAAAAAGAAGAAATTTAAGCCGCGCGTGCTATGCGCCTGAGCAACGCATAAGCTTTTCTTCTGGTATTAGTTTTGCGATTCTCTACTGTGGTGACTGCAGCCTATAAGATGACACACCCCAGCAACCTACCACCTTCAGCCAATCTCCCACCTGATGCTACCTCGTGCACAAGGAATCTTGCTCCCCTGACATCATTCTGGCACAAGAAGCCACAGGTCTGGTTTTTCAGGGAGGAAGCCGTCTTCCATCTTCACCAATCACATCTCAGACGTCGCGCTTAGATTACATCCTTTCCGTCCTATGCTCTGAGGTGGCAGTCGTGATCACTGTATTTTGGGCGATTCCTCGTATATGTAGCTATATGCACGCGTGTTTATTCGTGATCGCGAGATAGACCGTCCCTTATACACCTGTTTTCGGCAGCTACACAAGTAAAATCTGCACGCGCGTCATGCAGTGAAAGGTTAGGGCAACCAACTAGAGGTCACCTAGAACTTTTTCTATTTTATTGAAAGCAGTCAATCACTTTCAAGAGTAAACAGCAACATGCGGCATTTGGCGCATATTTTTAGATACTAACAGCCGACAATAAAATTTCGATCTTTGAATCTACCGCATTTATATGCTGACAGTGTGCTTCTAATGTCCCTCCACTATTCCAACAAGCAAAAGCTTTAGCTCGACAACTGCAAGCATTCAAGTTAAAGGTAATTGACAGTTGATCCGCGAAGCGAGGTAAGCGCGCTTTAAGTAATATCTGTGCCTAACGGCGAACATCGAAAACTTCCGCCGCGGAATAATTCGAACGTTTGTTTAGTCCTAGCTTCCGCTTTCTTCGCGTCTTTCCAGGACGTGGACTCTGTATTTCTAAAATTACGAAAGTGACTTTCAGTTAAACGGGGATTAAAAATCTAAAAACAGAGCAGGTTTAGCATACAAATTCGAAGACATGCATTCATTGAGCACAAACCCAAGGAGCCCACGCAGCCCTCGTGCAAGGGGCCTATCGGAAGGACTGTTTGTGACTCAGAATAGTTATTTACGCTGTCTATCCCTATTGCGGTTTCGTCTATTGATGTGCCTCAGTTTAGTTGCATGTAAAATTTTCGTAGAGTTCTCTGAATTCGCACGACACTCGCGCTATACCGACTGGCAGCGCGCCGATCGAGACTTCACCCCCGATTTCTGCATGTCGTATAATGCCTGTCATTGTGCTATTGTTTGTCTTTTTTCACATCCTGGCAAGCCTGAAAGCATTTTCAGCACCTTACATTTATTGTAGTTTGTACATGACACAAATGACAGCGGTGGATCCATACCGACGGCATGCATTCGTATGCAGGCGTTGGGAATTTGTACTGCCCAACAGACGCCTAGGCGACTCTTTTAGCACCGCTTCCGCGGCTCCCCCTGGGTAGCGCCAGACGTCTGTGGTGATCTGGAGCACGCGCCTTCGGAACAGGTTCATCAGCGAAGAGCTCGGTCATTTGCGACCTTCCCAGTTGTTCAATAGTATGAGCCAGCTTGTGGTCACGTGCACCATCGATTACAATGGTGTGCTGTTACGGGCACTTTTCCCGCAACGTTTTCCCCAGTAAACAATAGCATTCTGACTGCTGCAGGTAACTTGACACTCGATCGCTTCGCAGAAATTACTAATCGCCTCCATCATTATGTTATTGTATTAGTAGCCGGCAGCTTTACAACGGGTGGATACAAACGATGTGCCTTGACCTGACGCAACAAATAATAGGAACAAGAAAAAAGAGAACAAGAGAACGAAATACAGGAGAAAATTTTAAAAACAAAGGTTCAATACGCTTAAACGCGGAATTCGGGCAGGAGCGGCTCTGATGCCTTTTGTGCATAATCGGTGGCAGGACCTACGCTTACAAGTGAGCGAAAAGTGCGCTCATTGTTGTGCTTCACCGGAACTGTGCGATGCGAAGCATCTATTGCGGACCGGCCCAGCTACGGCATCCCTGCAACAGTGCTACCTTCGAAACGTAGGTCTGCGGTAGGACCGTGAATGTGATTGCAGGAAGTGGTCGCTGTGCAGTCAGTTTATCGGCAACCTGTGTGATTATTTAAGGGACATCTGTTTGCACTCTTTCGTCTAGTTTCCTCCTACTCCCCGCTCCCTTCTAACTATGCCTCATGGCAAACTCCTCGAATAAAAAGTCCGTTAAGTTCAGTTCAGGCGTTCACTCGTGTCCGACTCTTCGTGACCCTATGGACCATGTCACGCCACGCTTTCCGGTCTCTCACTATCTTCTTAACATCACATAGCTTCATCTGCAATGCCTCGAGAATGCCATCTAACCATCGCGTTCGCTGCCTACCCAGAGAGCAAGAAAAAACAGAACAAGAAAACGAAATATAGGAGGAAATTTAAAAAAAGGTTCAACATGCTTAAACCGAAGAAGACAAAGTGAAAGCGTGTGGCTCCTCCATACATGTCTGCTAACCTCAAGGACATCATAGGCCGGGTCTTGTCGACGGTATTTTGAAGGGGGAGCTCTTGCGTAGTTCTTAACCGTTCAGCTACATCGTTCATAACTGGCACTCGAGTCAGTAACAGCGGATCGGTAACAGCGGACACTTGTTGCCATTACTGACGCTGCATAGCGGGACTTTATCCTTGAGTAAACAGTCCATACAATTCTAGATAGCGCGAAGGTGTTGAAGGCGTTTTGAAAGGAGAGGTTCCATGAGGTGAGTGAACGATTGAGTAAAACTTTAATAAATACACGAGGATCTTTTATCTCCGCCTCTTCAGCCGAGGCTGACGAACAGTTGGCGCCCCCAGTTCAGGGCCCCACTGGCTTTCGCCAGCTTGCGAGCTCTTGAGACCAGGTAGAGCTGAGCCTGCGGGTCCGAGCTGGCCAGCAAAGCCTTCCACAGCCTTTCATTCTGATTTGCAATTGTTTGTATTTGATGTGCATTGCATTTCCGCGTAATATGGTAGCGGGTGGGGGCCCTCCCGCACCATAGGCATTCGTCTCTGAATGTCGTGGGATGTGTCACTTGTAAAATGTGTAAATTAATGGAAGTGCCCCTCTGTAGTCGCCTCAGATCAATGGCCTCCTCGTTGCTTAGCTTCGTATGTGACTCCAAATGTGCTTTCCCCTAGCCCCTATAGTGCTCTAGTATTATGGTGTAGTTGCGGTCAAGCTAGGTGGGCAGCGGTAGCTCCCAATGGTAGGCATGGCACAGCAAAACTGAAGATGAGGGCCGGTACGAAGATCGACAGGTGCGTGAAGTAGGGGAACCATGGTCGTGAGGTGAAAAGTGTAGAAATAGAAGCCAGCAACGCCGTCTCCACGCGATTAACGTGCGAAAAACCAGGGGCAGTGCGGAGGCTCATATTCATCATCAGCAGCCTGACTATACCCACTGAAGGGCGAAGGCCTCTCCCATATTTCTCCAAAAACCCGGTTCTGTGGTAACTGCATCCACTTGACCCCTGGAACTTCTTAATCTCATCCGCCCACCTAACTTTCTGCCGCCCCCTGCTACGCTTGCCTTCCCTTGGAACCCAGTTTGTTACCCTCAGCGACCATCGGTTATCCTCCCTTCACACTACGTGTCCCGCCCATGCCCATTTCTTCTTCATTTCTACTACAATGTCAGTAACTTGAGTTATTTCTCTGACCCACTCTGCACGCTTCCTATCCCTTAATGTACTCCTAGCATTTGTCGTTCCATAGCCTTCTGAGTTGTCCTCAACTTAAGTAGAACCCTCTTGGTTAGCCTCCACGTTTCAGCCCCATAGGCGATCACAGGTAAGATGCAACTGTTGTGTAATTTCAACTTGAGCGATAACGGTAAGCTGCTAGTCATAATCTGCGAGTGCTTGCCAAATGCGCTCCGTCCCAATCTTATTCTTGCTATTCCATTTTCATGGTCCGGATCTGCGGTCCTAAATACAAATATTCGCCTACTACTTCCAGTGCTTCGCTACCTGACGTAAACTGCTGTTCCTTCCCGAGGCTGTTGAACATTACCTTAGTCTTCTGCATATTGATTTTTAAGCCTACATTTCTACTTTTCCTGTCTAGGCCAACAGTCATTATTTACAGTTCATCCCCTGAGTTACTTAGCAAGCCAATGTATCAGCAAATCGCATATTACTGAGGTATCCTCCATCTACCCTTATGCCTAACTTCTCCCATTCCAAGTCTCTGAATACTTCTTCTAAGCAAGCTGTGAATAGTACTGGGGAGATCGTGTCTCCTAGTCCAAAACCTTTTTTTATTTGAATTTTGTTACTTTCCTTATGCAGAACTATGGTTGCTGTGCAACCACTATATATATCTTCCAGTAGTTTCACGTACGGCTCGTCTACTCCTTGATTTCGCAATGCCTGCATCACCGCCGAGGTTTCAACTGAGTCAAATGCTTTTTCGTTATCAATGAATGCTATGTATAAGAGCTGGTTATATTCCGAGCATTTTTCTATCACCTGGTTGATGGTATGGATATGACCGATAGTAGAGTACCGTTTCCGAAAACCTGCCTGATCCTTTGCTTGATTGCACTCTAAGGTTGTCCTGATTCTATTCGCGATTACCTTAGTAAATACCTTATACGTAACAGACAGTAAGCTGATTGGTCTGTAATTTTTAAGGTCCTTAAAGTCCCCTTTCTTATGAACGCGGATAATGTTTGCATACTTCCATGGTTCCGGTACCGTTGATGACACCAGGCATGGCGTATACAGGGTGGCCAATTTTTCTAGCACGATATCGCCCCGTCATTTAATAAATCTGTAGTTATCTGATCCTCTCCAGCTGATTTTCCCCTTTTCATAGTTTGTAATGCTTTCTTGATCTCGTCCTTTGTCACTCTTCTGACTGTTTTTCCCTACCGCCAATCTCAATACGGTCCTGACTACTTTGGCTATGTAGAGATCTGTATAGAAATCCTCGGCTACCTTGAATATCTTGTCCACATTCGTGATGACGTTGCCTGCCTGGTCCCATATTACATACATCTGGTTTTTGCCTATGCCCAATTTCTTCTTTACCGCTTTGAGGCTTTGCCCGTTCTGCGAACTGCTAAATACATTCGATGCCACATGAAACACACACCGATAACGGTAATGAAATCCTTAGTAGGGCTTTCGCTTTAAAGCACTAAGTGGTGTGTCACTCTTTCGGCGCCTAGCATCAGGCTTTGCGAGCAGCGACCATAGTGGTCCTGTATTCAGACTGCCGCTGCTGGGCAGCATCCACAGCAATGGTCGCGTACTGGGTTCAGCCGTACTCAGAGACACTGTAGTTTTAGTTGTACTCCTTCTCATCATCATCATCTTTGCTGCGAAAGCGAGCGCCTCTAGAGACACTGGATAATTTTCACAATTGTGCCTGCGGGCGCCATTTCCCTTCCAGGCCGCCGGGCCTTGCCGCTGTCTGAATGCCGAGTGACCGCAATCCGTACGCTTGGGACATGCTTTTAAGGTCTACAAAATAAAAGTTCTGGAAGATTTATTCAAAACAGTGCCAACAGGGATGCTATATTCGCTAACATTAATATCATAGTATGCAATCAATCGGAAAAAATAAATGTGTAGGTGGATCGGTGAAACCAGCAGGTCGACTGCACTAGCAAGTCCCCGGCCGTGTCGATCACCTCGTGTCCTGCGAATAGCTTAGTAGTGTTACATTATAAAGTGATTGTGTGTGAAAGACCATATTTGCGAAGATCCGAAGGCCGTGGATGCATTGTTGAGTCGTGGAGAATGTCGTGTGTTGACGTCGCTGCGCTAGACAAAAAGGATAACTGGCAGAATTAGGTTACATGGTTCCGCTGTGAAACTATGATTCGCTTCTTATAAGCGACACAAAGTGAAGTACCTGGCTCGCTGAGACAGCACAACTAAATCTATATATATTGTAGTGATGTTTTTAAAAGTATCAGTACCATTTTCACTGCTTTCACTGCCAAAGATGCCGAATGGGCTCGCTTCCCGCGCACCATATAATTTTTGTTTGCTTAGTCGCATAACAAGCGAAGGTTTACGCGCACAGTGTGCGTGATCCTTCACTTGTTATGTGGCTAAGCAAACAGAAACATTGAGAGCACTGTGGAATCTACACTGCAAAAATGCGAAAGCTGGAGTTTTGGTGCTGCATACGGTGCATTACGTTTGCTATCATCATTATTATCAACTAAATGCACCGCCATTATCAATCCTACTGTCATACAGCTGTATAACGTCACAACACCTGTGGCGCCCCTGGCGGAGAGAGCGGGAGTTAGGCCGCCGTTCATGCGCACCGCCGTCTCTCACGGACAGCGCGAGTTAGTCGCCCAGCTTTGAGGCGTGACGTCATAAAGAGGTCATGAGAAAGGTCATTTCATGTGCACCGCCGTTGCACCGCAAAGGCTTGAAAGCGAAAGTAGTATTGCTTTCGCAATAAAATTAGAGGTTCTCTAAACGGTCACTCACATGGAGTGAACTTTCCCTGCAAACTTCATGCGGCGCGGTGGACCGCCAAAGCACCGTCGCCGTGCCGTACCATATGCAGCGAAAACCTGGCGGCTGGCAGCGTCGGTTCCCTAATGGTCCGCTTCAACAACACACTTTTCAAAGTAGATGACATTTCAAGAGCAAGACATAAAATAGGCAGCGTCTAAAATGGCATCCAACAAAGCTTGTATCATCATCATCATCACCCTGAATATACCCACTGCAGGGCGAAGGCCTCTCCCATATTTCTCCACTTAACCCGGTTCTGTGCTAGCTGCATCCACTTGACCCCTGCGAACTTCTTAATCTCATCCGCCCACCTAACTTTCTGTCGCCCCTGCTACGCTTTCCTTCCCTTGGAATCCAGTTTGTTACCCTCAGCGACCATCGGTTATCCTCTCTTCGTACTACATGTCCTGCAAATGTCCATTTCTTCTTCTTAATTTCTGCTAGGATATCGGTAACTTGAGTTATTTCTCTGACCCACCCTGCACGCTTTCTATCTCTTAATGTTACCCCCCCCCATCTTTCGTTCCATAGCCCTCTAGGTTGTCCTCAACTTAAGTAGAACTCTCTTGGTTAGCCTCCACGTTTCAGCCCCATAGGTGAGTACAGGCAAGATGCAACTGTTGTATACTTTCCTCTTGAGCGATACCGGTAAGCTGCTAGTCATAATCTGAGAGTGCTTGCCAAATGCGCTCCATCCCAATCTTATTCTTCTTGTTATTTCCTTTTCATGGCCCGCATCTGCGGTTACTACCTGTCCTAAGTAGACATATTCGCCTACTACTTCCAGTATTTCGCTACCTAATGTAAACAGCTGTTCCTTCCCGAGGCTGTTGGACATTACCTTAGTCTTCTGCATATTGATTTTTAAGCCTACCTTTCTACTTTCCCTGTCTAGGTCATCAATCATTATTTGCAGTTCATCCCCCGAGTTGCTTAGCAAGACAATGTCATCAGCAAATCGCAGATTACTGAGGTATTCTCCATCTACCCTTATCCCAAACTGCTCCCATTCCAAGTCTCTGAATGTTTCCTCTAAACAAGCTGTGAATAGTACTGGGGAGATTGTGTCTCCTTGCCTAACTCCTTTCTTTATGGGGATTTTGTTACTTTCTTTATGCAGAACTATGGTTCGTGTGCAGCCACTATATATATATATCTTCCAGCACTTTCACGTACGGCTCGTCTACCCCCTGATTTCGCCATGCCTGCATCACCGCCGAGGTTTCAACTGAGTCAAATGCTTTTTCGTAATCAATGAATGCTATGTTTAAGGGCTGGTTATATTCCGAGCATTTTTCTATCACTTGATTGATGGTAAGGATATGATCGATAGTAGAGTACCGTTTCCGAAACCCTGCTTGATCATTTGCTTGATTGCAGTCTAAGGTTGTCCTGATTCTATTAGCGATTACCTTAGTAAATACCTTATACGTAACAGACAGTAAGCAGATTGGTCTGTAATTTTTAAGGTGCTTAGAGTCCAATTTCTTGTGGATGATGATAATGTTTGCATTCTTCTATGGTTCCGGTACCGTCGATGACACCAGGCACTGCGTATACAGGGTGGCCAGTTTTTCTAGCACGATATCCCCCTGTCCTTCAGCAAATCTGTAGTTATCTGATCTTCTCCAGCTGATTTCCCCCTTTTCATAGTTTCTAGTGCTTTCTTGACCTCGTCCTTCGTCACTGGTGGAACGTCGGACTGGTTTTTCCTACCGCCCATCTCATTACGGTCCTGACAACTTTGCTAATGTAGAGATCTGTATAGAACTCCTCGGCTACTTTGACTATCTTTTCTATATTAGTGATGACGTTGCCCGCCTTGTCCCTTATCGCATACATCTGGTTTTTGCCTATGCCCAATTTCTTCTTACCGCTTTAAGGCTTCCCCCGTTCTTTACAGCATGCTCAATTTTCTCCATGTTATACTTTCTTATATCGGCCACCTTGCGCTTATTGATTAGCTGTGATATCTCGGCCAATTCGATCTGGTCTGTTGGATTGGAAGCTTTCATACTCTGGCGTTTCTTAATCATATCTTTCGTCTCCTTAGACAGATTACCGGTATCCTCTCTAACTATGTTACCGCCTACTTCTACCGCGCACTTAGTAATGATATCTCTGAAATTATTGTTTCTTGCCTCTAGGGTAATGTCGCCATCCTCAGTTAGAGCTGAATACCTATTCTGTAGCGAGATCCTGAACTCTTCTGCCCTCCCCCTCACCGCTAATTCGTTGATGAATTTCTTTCTTACTAATCTGTCGCGTTCCATCTTCAGATTTATGCTAATTCGGGACCTCACCATCCTGTGGTCACTGCATCGCACTTTCCCTATTACCTCTACATCTTGCATAATATCGGGGGTTGAACACATTATGAAGTCGATTTCATTTTCAGTCTCTCCGTTAGGACTTTTCCATGTCCATTTCCGGTTCATCCGTTTGCTGAAGAAGGTATTCATGATTCGTAAATTATTGCGCTCTGCAAACTCAACTAGTAACTCTCCCCTGCTATTCCTAGAACCAATGCCATAGTCACCTACTGCCCTGTCTCCTGCCTGTTTTTTCCGTACCTTGGCATTGAAGTCGCCCATTAGTACAGTATACAGCGTCTCTACTTTTCGCATTGCAGGTTCTACAGCTTTCAACTGCCTGGTCATCATAACTACATCTAGGTGCATAGGCCTGTACAATCTTCAGCTTATACCGCTTATTAAGCCTAATTACGATGCCTGCAACCCTCTCATTAATACTATAGAATTCATCTATATATTACCCGCTATATACTTATCGACAAGGAAACCTACTCCTAGTTGTCGCCTCTCTGGTAAACCTCGATAACACAGTACATGCCCATCCTTCAGTACAGTATATGCCTCATTCGGCCTCCTAACCTCACTAAGCCCTATGACATCCCATTTCATACCGTCTAGTTCCTCCAACAGCACTGCTAAACTAGCTTCACTAGCTAGGGTTCTAGCATTAAACGTTGCCAGGGTCAGTTTCCAATGGCGGCCTTTTCAGCGGAGCCAGGCTTTCTTAGCACCCCCTGCTGCGTCACAGGTCTGACCGCCGCCGTGGTCAGTTGTTCCGCAGCCGCTGGTGACTAAGGGCCAGGGTTTTATGGAGCTTATCATGAGAGGTTGTGGCCAATTACTGCACCAGGGTGGCCAACTCCTGTTCTGGTGAGGGAGTGCGTTGCCCCAGGTGTTCACCGGCATCAGGTTGCACCCCAAACATATTTATGCAATTCCATCGACACGCGGATTTTTTTTTTTTTTTTTTCATCCGGTGGCGAATTGCGCGGCACCGGGATTTGAGCCCCGGTCCTCTTGCATGCGAGGCGGATGTTCTACCGCAACGCCACCACTGCCCTCTCACTGCGTCGGTTCCCTAATGGTCTGCTTCAACAACACACTTTTCATGACATTTCAAGAGCAAGACATAAAATAGGCAGCGTCTAAAATGGCATCCGACAGAGCTTGTATACAGCCTGTAAATACGTCCGACGCCACAGAAACAGCGTACTGCAGGCGCGTCTCTCTGAAGCGGGGTTTGAGCGAGTGTGGGAATCTTTACTTTATGCCCATATGTGGACACTAGCAACTGTCTGGTCTATTGAAGTTTAAATTCCCAAAATCTATTATTACTTCCTCAATTTTCTATCACAGCAAGTGAAAAAATAAACACTGACGTTACAATGATTCATTACGACCCGTCAAACTCGGTTGTTTTTCTATTCTATGCGTTAATAATGTGCCTGAAATTTGCCTTTAGCAGAATATTATTATTTTCGTTTCAGACCCTGAACTTTGGAGCCAAGGTGGACTTTCAAGGTTTGATGGCTTATAGCAGGATTGTAAACAGCACGCCGCGAGCGACGTGGGGTACGGTCAGTGCTGACGTGCTTCAGAACAAAGATAAAGGACTGGTGAAACATGGCAAGAAGCTTACTTTTAAGGTAAAAGGGATTTACATGGAGAATATTTTCTGTCACCGTGATTAAAGAAGCAAAAGAATTTATGTTGGGAATTTTGTTTTTTTTTTTTACAACAAATGCATGAAAAAGCGTTTTTCTGGAAGTTTTCTGTTATTTATACACTGCGCTGGATTCACAAAATTCTTCACGACGATAGCTCTCCTAGTTCCTTAAGGCGTGGTTCGTTACATGCTGCAACATCTCGAAAAGTGAATTTAAAATCGCTTCATTTCCTATCTAACAAGTTGTTCTATAGAACAAGAACAAGGAACAAGAGAAAATAACACTGTTCAGTGCATAATTTGAGTTTAATGTCTTAATAGATTGTTTCGTCACATTTCACACTCTGTAGTAGCTTCCCTATGTGAGCAATATAAGACATGTGTGGCCACCCAAATCATCAACTGCCTTGCGCAATGAACATCTTTTCTGTGCTCGTGCTCTTTAGCGCAGAAAACAGTTGCGAAAAATCCAAATTCATCAAGAGCTTGGTGATGCCTTGCTTATAATATGGCCATCACGCGCCGGTTATATTTGGGCGACTGTACACTCTAACACTTGCACATATTCGCAGCCTTCGTCTTTTCCCTTGTAAACATGAAAAGCCTGAACAATTTCAAGAAATCACGTACCTCTCGAGTGCTTCCATCAGCCATACCGCTAGGAACACGTAGTTCTTTATTGAAGCAGCGAAACCTCCTTGTAAAATCAGTCAGGAACATTTAGGAACTCTAAAAGAATGTCATTTCACACGCAAAAGGTTTTTTTTTTTTTTCGCAGATGTGCATTCGGCCTCTTTCCGCCATGCAGACAACTTTTGACGATAGCCTGTAGTGCATGACAACGTTCTTAAACGACTCTGTCAGGATTGCTGGATTTTTGTTTTTAATATCTTCAGAAACAATTGCTTGAAATCACACCAATTTTTTAGTGTGCTTATATGTGAACAAACGTATATCTCCTGAACAATCAGCCACCTTCGCCCTTCGGGGAGCCTTATTATTATTAGTGCAGTGGTGGCGTAGCGGTAGAACATCCGCCTCGCATGCAAGAGGACCGGGGTTCAAGTCCCTGTGCCGCGCAATTCTCCATCGGATTAAAAAAAATTAAAAAAAATTACGCGTGTCGATGGAATTGCATAAACAGGTTTGGGGTGCGACCTGATGCCGGTGAACACCTGCGGCAACGCATTCCCTCATCAGAACAGGAGTTCGCCACCCTGGTGCAGTAACAGGCCTCAACTTATTATGATAAGCTCCATAAAACCCCGGCCCTCAGTCACCAGTGGCTGCGGAACAACTGACCACGGCGGCGGTCAGACCTGTGCCGCAGCAGGGGGTGCTAAGAAAGCCTAGCTCCGCTGGACAGGCCGCAATTGGAAACTGACCCTAGCAACGTTTAACGCTTGAACCCTAGCTAGTGAAGCTAGTTTAGCAGTCTGTTAGAGGAACTAGAGGGTATGAAATTTGATATCATAGGACTTAGTGAGGTTAGGAGGCCGAATGAGGCATATACTGTACTGAAGGATGGCCATGTACTGTGTTATCGAGGTTTACCAGAGAGGCTACAACTAGGAGTAGGTTTCCTTGTCAATAAGTATATAGCGGGTAATATAGATGAATTCTATAGTATTAATGAGAGGGTGGCAGTCATCGTAATTAGGCCTAATAAGCGGTATAAACTGAAGGTTGTAAAGGATTATGCACCTGATGATGATGACCAGGCAGTTGAAAGCTTCTACGAAGATGTAGAATCGGCAATGCGAAAAGTAAAGACGCAGTATACTATACTAATGGGCGGCTTCAATGCCAAGGTAGGGAAAAAGCAGGCAGGCGACCAGGCAGTAGATGACTATGGCATTGGTTCTAGGAATAGCAGGGGGGAGTTACTAGTAGAGTTTGCAGAGCGCAATAACTTAATCATCATGAATTCCTTCTTCAACAAACGGAAGAACCGGAAATGGACATGGAAAAGTGTTAAGGAGGAGAATAAAAATGAAATTGACTTCATAATGTGTTCAACCCCCGCCATTATGCAAGATGTAGAGGTAATCGGGAAAGTGCGATGCAGTGACCACAGGATGGTGATTTCCCAAATTAGCCTAAATCTGAAGAAGGAACGCAACCGATTAGTAAGAAAGAAACCGATCAACGAATTATCCATGAGGGGAAGGACAGAGGAGTTCAGGATCTCGCTATAGAATAGACATTCAGCTCTAACCGAGGATGGCGACATTATCCTAGAAACAATGAACAATAATTTTAGAGATATCATTAGTGATTGCGTGGTAGACGTAGGCGGTACGATAGTTAGAGAGGATACCGGTAAGCTATCTAAGCAGACGAAAGATTTGATTAAGAAACGCCTGGTATGAAAGCTTCCAATCTAACAGACCAGATCGAATTAGTCGAGATATCAAAGCGAGTCAATAAGCGCAAGGTTGCCGATATAAAGAAGTATAACATGTAGAAAATCAAGCATGCTGTAAAGAACGGGGGAAGTCTTAAAGCGGTAAAGAAGAAATTGGGCATAGGCAAAAACCAGATGTATGCGACAAGGGAGAAGGCGGGCAACGTCATCACGAATATGGACAAGATAGTCAAAGTAGCCGAGGAGTTCTATACAGATCTCCTCAGTAACCAAACTAGTCAGGACCGTAATGAGATTGGTGGTAGCGAAAAACAGTCAGAGGCACTACCAGTGACGAAGGACGAGGTCAAGAAAGCATTAAAAACTATGAAAAGGGGGAAATCAGCTGGAGAGGATCAGATAACTACAGATGTAATGGAGGACGGGGGGGGGGGGGATATCGTGTTATAAAAACTGGCCACCCTATATACGCAGTGCCTGGTGTCATCAAAGGTACCGGAACCACGGAAGAATGCAAACATTATCCTCATTCATAAGAAGGGGGACTCTAAGGACCTGAAATATTACAGACCAATCAGCTTACTCTCTGTTACCTATAAGGTATTTACTAAGGTAATCGCTAATAGAATCAGCTCAACCTTAGACTGCAATCAAGCAAAGGATCAAGCAGGTTTTCGGAAACGATACTCTACTATCGATCATATTCATACCATCAATCAGGTGATAGAAAATTGCTCGGAATATAGCCAGCCCTTATATATAGCATTCATTGATTACGGAAAAGCATGTAACTAAGTTGAAACCTGGGCGGTGATGCAGGCATTGCGAAATCAGGGGATAGACGAGCCGTACGTGAAAGTGCTGGAAGATATATATAGTGGCTGCGCTGCAACCATAGTTGTGCATAAAGAAAGTAACAAAATTCCCATAGAGAAAGGTGTTAGGAAGGAGACACAATCTTCCCAGTACTAATCACAGCTTGCTTAGAGGACGTATTCAGAGACTTGGAATGGGAGCAGTTAGGGATAAGGGTAGATGGAGAATATCTCAATGATCTTCGATTTGGTGATGAAATTGCCTTGCTAAGCAACTCGGGGGATCAACTGCAAATAATGATTGATGACCTAGTCAAGAAAAGTAGAAAGGTAGGCTTGAAAATTAATATGCACAAGACTAAGGTAACGTTCAACAGCCTCGAGAAGGAACAGCAGTTTACATTAGGTAGCGAAGTATACTGGAAGTAGTAGGCGAATATGTCTACTTAGGACAGGTAGTAACCGCAGATCCGGACCATGAAAAGGAAATAACAAGAAGAATAAGGTTGGGATGGAGCGCATTTGACAAGTACTCGCAGATTATGACTAGCAGCTTACCGGTATCGCTCAAGAAGAAAGTATACAACAGTTGCATCTTACCTGTACTCATCTATGGGGCTGAAACGTGGAGGGTAACCAAAAGAGTTCTTCGTAAGTTAAGGACAACCTAGAGGGCTATGGAACGAAAAATAATACATTTAACATTAATAGATAGGAAGCGTGCAGAGTGGGTCAGAGAAATAACTCTAGTTACCGACATTCAAGGGGAAATTAAGAAGAAACACACCTGGAAAGGACATGTAGTGCAAAGAGAGGATAACCGATGGTCGCTTATGGTAACAAACTGGATTCCAAGGGAAGGAAATCGTAGCAGGGTGCGGCAGGAAGTTAAGTGGGCGGATGAGGTTAAGAAGTTCGCTGGGGTCAAGTGGATGCAGCTGCCACTGAACAGAGTTAAGTGGAAAAATATGGGATAGGCTTTCGCCCTGCAGTGGGTGTAGTCGGGCTGATGATGATGATTTTTTTTCTGCTAAGAGGGTCGCGTGAAACAACGAACCATCCCATCTTATCGGAATACAATGCATCAAGAATATCGTCTATGTCGACACTGAGACGCACTACTACACTCGCTCCCTAGACGACAACGTTACATTGCAGGCTTGTCATGAACACTGGCCGCGCTGTCTGATTTCAGTGATGTGCATATGGCCCTTGTCCATTAAAGAAAGAATAAAAATTTTCTCGTTAAAGGCAAGTACGAATTCACTATGCCAATTTTCTTCTATATGCCACTACACCTTTGCCAATCCGCCATGGTCGGCACTTGCCACGTTGGAAGAGGCGAACACCAACTTCATAGCCACTATGACTGCGTGTTACTTGAAGGATAATAATGAACCCACGTCACGTTTGTTAGTGAGCAAGTAAAATAGCTATCACGTGATATGATAGCGACGTAAAGTAATGAAACGGGGTTTTAAATAGTGAAAAAGAGCCAACGAGATAGTGATAAGGCGGCGAGAGAGGAATTGTATGTGGCTAATTGCTTTCTACCACATGGAAACCTTCATCTTGCAGAACACGACCCTTCATTTGTTTAATGAGGTCTGCAAATTGACCTCACAACTTTTTCCGCTAAAATAACGCCACTTACAGCGCTTGTGACCTTCCACGAGAACCTCATATACTGCACACTGTGCGCAGTAACGACACTTCTTCCAATGCTTCCACCTCAAGAGGGATCCAACAAGTACACCAGGATTTAGAAGTAGCTCAAGACAGACGAATGCCTAAAGTGTTCCTAAATATCACTCCAAATTTTGACACTACATTTTTGATGGCCGTGCTGCAGCGTCCCTACAGTGTGTACTGTTGCGCCACCTAGTGCCAACAATACACAGCACATAAGCATGACATAAGCGCAAGGCTAAAAAAATATCCTGACCTGTAAATACTGATGAGAAGAACAGTTGTGCTGAAAACTTATTTACTCCAAGAAGAAAAATTACACAAACTAAATGCAAACAAAGACGCTGAAAACGCATGTCGTTGCCATGACACTTATATACAAAGCTTGCAGCTAGACTTCCCAGCTTAAAAATCATTCATTTGTCTAGAGCACAAAACATTATTCTGTCTTATTCCTTAGCGCGAGCGTGAGAGTGAATGTAATAGACTTCAACGCCACCACTTATATGTAGCTTTCTCGTTGGATAAGTGAGCGGCGATATGTATTAGTTCCAAAGCGGCCGAACGACGCGCCATCTTATCAACGCATCCCGCCATGCGCGCAGCAACCAACGTACGCCATGGCGGAAGTAGCGTACGCCGGGATTTATAACGTGCGTGCGCCCGTAGGACGAGCCGCGATACGTACGGATCTGGTCATGTTACCCGCACCGGTGCGGCGTACGCAATGTTACAGCGAACACCCAAAAATGCGTCTAGTATAGGGAGAGGAGATTGTCGGTAGGGTCGCGCAATCAATCTGCCATGTCAATCGTCTGTGTGCGCGATAGGCAATGGGCGGTCTACAAACTGGGTTTCTCAAAACAGGCCTTGCAAATGCTTCCTCTCTAGACAGGGACAACGATGGCGTAATGAAGTACAGGGCTGCAAGAATTTGCATCCAGACGTGCCAATTAAGAGAACAGTGCTCGTTTTCTATGTCGGAAAGTAGTAGTCGCTGTGCTGAACAGTTACCCGAGGTAATGCGGCAAAAGCAAGTCCAAGACGAGAAACACCGGCAACGGGAAAAGTAGGCAGTGCGACGAAAGCGAGACGAGGAGTACAGTCAGCGTAAAGCAGAATACTAAAAGTGAGCCGACGATTAAGAAGGCCGTTAAAGGGAGGCGGAGGCCAAGCGTGAAAAGCGGGCAGAGGACACAGAACACCGGCGAGAAAATAAGTACATTTAAGGTATATTTGCAGACACATTGCGGCCGCTGAATTTAATGCCTTCGTATTCTCCCACATAGACAGTTTTAAGTTTATGTACCAAAATTTCTCTCTTTTTTTCGCGGCCTTAGTTGCCGGAATTACGTTTTCGAAGCTATAAAATCATCGCAGTTTCACTGGAGGACACACAGCTAGCTTAATTTATCAAGACCACGCAACAAATATTCTAAACTATGCATTGGTCAACCACGCTTTTCACGTTTGCGGGGATGCTCGCTACAATTTCGAGTTAACAAAAATGCAAACCTGCGCGTTTTTTTTTTCGGTAATTTAAATAAGATGCGCATTCTTCCCTCTTTTCGATGCGCATGCCTAACGATAGATGGTCCAATACACAAACTTTTTCAGTCGCATTCGATGTACAGCTGTAGATGCTGAGAGAGATACTCTACGCTGGCAACAGCGCCCGACTGCCTAAAAAACGCGTTGAAATGCGATGTGCGTTGCACATTATATATCACTCGATGACATTACAAAGCTTCCCGAGTTGCTCAAATGTGACTGTATTTCATTAAGAGCAGCTGCCAACGCTTGCCTGCGGAGAGCATTAAATTTTGCTCCGGCTAATACATGTGTGCACGTAGCGCAAAATATTTATTCACAAGACTTACAAGTCAACTTTAGTCCACTCCAAATACACGGTGACCGTAAATCTACACTTTTGAGGCAGTATCATACATGCGAACACAAACTGCGCCATCACTTTCTCAGCGCTTATGCCTTTTGCTTTAGCGCGAAACCCTTTAGCGAAACAGATGAATCGAATAGGTCTGCTGACGCTGAATAAACCTCGAGAAGCGGCAAGACGCACAACCGCCCACAGACAACACAAATGAAGGAAAGCATGGCTTGTACTGGCGCCAGCACTTCCAAGCGTATAGTCATCGGCTGCGATACAAAGTCCTCGCTATTACGGCTGCTGATTACAGCTGGCACGCAAATCGCTTTTACTGCTTTTTTGACTGTGCCACATCACCACGTAGATAGCCTGCTTGTTAGGTAGGCGTTTCTATGACTTTTTGCTTGTATATGCTGCCTCGCACGTTCGGGCTAGCTAGAACTCGAGATTGCGCGCTGAGTTTCGACAGCTCACGCGCCTCGCGAGTTGCATTCGAATTCTACGTATTTAACAAAATAAATGCCTTAGACTGTGTCGTGCTCTCGGTTAAAAGTGAATTCCAGGAGCGGTCCCTCGTATTTGATCATATCCAAGAAAGGAACGCAAGCTACCGCGCGTTGCACATTTACCGGTGCGTTGCAGAATGCTTCTCCCAACTAAACCGCGGTATCCTCGTAGCTCAAATTTTCTCACAAAATTGTCATTTTGTCGTTAGTATTTTTAATACCAAATTTGTTTGGGGTACTTCCCTGATTCGATCAGAAGAAGTCGGATGTTATTGTATGTGGCGGCGGCGATGCCGGTGTTTTGCATCGCCGCCGCCACATACAATGAGAACATCCAACTTCTTCTGATTGAATAAATCAAGTACCCCAATCATATTTGGCATTAAAAAATACTAACAACAAAATGCCATTTCTATGCGAAATTTGAGCGGCGAGGATACCGTGGTTTAGTTGGGAGAAACATTCTTCAGCGCGCCGGTAATTGTGCAACACGCTGTATAGAACAGCTGGTAATCGTGTGATAAATAATAAAGCTATCGCATGAAATTATGCCTTGTAATTTCCACAAAGCGCACAAGATGCGGAAGCTTAGCGCGCAATTTCAATTCCGTCTCCAAGGCAAACAGCTTCAGCCCGTTCACTGGCATACAAGGCTGGATACGCGAGCAAAACGCATAGAAACGACACTGCGTAATGAGCGCGCTGTCTTCGTGTCGGTCGGGCACTTACGAAACAAGTATCACACACCAGATGTTGTCTGCCACCGTAAACGTACTCAGGGTATTATCGTTCTCAAATACCTTCAAAGCACTGGCGGCTATCCAAGCAATATTTTCCGGCATACGTGTATCGTCTGTGGGTGGCAGTACTTTTGATGCAGGATCGTCAGTACCAGCAGCATAGTGGATGAAGCGTGGCTAATAAAGACCTCGGGGTGAGTGTGGTATTCGACAACATGGCGTCGACTTCAGGCAGGGAGGAATATGTCCAGAAAAAATATAGATATTTTTACCAAATATTGGAAACTACTTCTCTTACAGTTTATTGCCACAATTAATGAATCTGCCATTCGCAGCAACAACGCATTCTATTAAGCTTCAAAAGCGGCTGCATGATAGGGCCAGATTGCCCGAAGAGATGTGTGCCAATAAGTTAGCAATGACGGTCTTTAGCAACTGTTTCATTCTTGTGCCCTTTATTGCCCTCTTTCACAGCGATCCCCGAGACATATTAAGCGAGCAACTTTAAATCTGGGGGACTAGGAGGCCCCAAGTCGGAACTGACGATGTCGTCAATGTTGTTAAGCCGCCAGTCCATGGTGACGATGTTGGCGTGGGCTGAAGCCGAATCTTGCTCAAATACAAAATGTCTTCCTTTCGATACACTATCAGGGGCTCAAAACGGCGGCACACCTCCACGTACGCGGGAGCATTAACGCCGTGTCCTTCTAAACAAATTACGCACCATGAAGTCATTCGCATTACTGAAGACGGTTAATATCATCCGAAATGGCGTATTTTTTGTGTGCACCGCTATTGGTTCGTAATTAACACCTCCGCAAAGCCACCTGTTGTTACGGTGGTTAATTATTTAGTCTTTGTCAAGATAATTTTTCTTCTGAAAAAAAAAACAGCATTCGAGGCTCTTAGGCTTCTCCAGTTCGCTTAGGAATCCCTTGGACCGCAACTGACGATTTCCCCCAATTGTATCAGATATGATTTTCCCCCGCCTCATGGCATAACAATAATACCTGAAGTCCTCGCACAAGGTGGGCCATACAGTCCGCTATGCGGCGTCGACGTCTTTTACAATAGCCCTCGCAGGCTTTCTGTCTTCAGTCACGATAGAAAAATCAAGTTTTCTAACAATATGTCACTTCTGACTGTGCGTTTTCTTTTCGTGAGTGATGCCGTGTCAACTCCACAGCACTTTGGTTTATAATGCCCCTTATAATATGAATGTTATACCGAGGAGAGATACAAAAAGCTGTATAAACAGTTTGACACGGGTCCCGCCACACTAGAGGCTGTATACACTGCAGTACAAAGAGGTAATCACTCATATCATAAATGCCTTATACATATTGTCAGGCATGCGAACGAAAAAGAGGCTCTCCGGAATAGAAGTTGGAGAAGAGGAAGCTCACTATATCTTGGGTAGCACATCAGGCTAAGGGGCAAAACCACTTTGTAAATAAACATTAACAGTGTGGTGGAAGGTGCTGCAAAGATCACCACGGATTCCTCTCTACCTCGTTCGAGCCGACGACTCGCTGGGCTCCCCCCTTTGACACCCACAATGATCCAAGACGGCGATGCACGGCAGCCAGGTTCAGCGGCACCCGCATGGCAGCATTACCGTGAGCCGCGGACCTTTTCTGGCAAGGCTGGCGAAGACGTGGATGACTGGCTCACCAATTACCAGCGGGTGAGCAAGTACAATCGCTGGGATGCCACTGTAATGCTGGAAAATGTTTTTTTTTTCTTGGAGCTCCACAGCCCTGACATGGTTTGAGATCCATGAAGCGTCCTTAACGAGCTGGGATCGTTTTGAAGAGGAGATTCGAAATTGTTTCGGGGATACCACGGCAAAACGGAAATGCGCTGAGCAGACTTTATTCCAGCGAGCCCAAGGGCCTGGTGAAACATGCACAATGTACATAGAAGAGGTCCTAAAACTCTGCAAAGCGGTGAATCCGAGCATGTCTGATGAAGACAGAGTTGGCCACCTCTTAAAGGGCATCGCGGTGGACGTATATAACGTTTTAATTACAAAAGGAAACATATTCTCCCACGGCCGTGATCAAACACTGTCGTACGTTCGAAACTTTAAAGCTGCGTCGCATAACCCCTAAATTCGGCCGTCTGCCTAACGTGACCACTGTTGCAAGCGTGGATTCTCACGAGCATTCACATGAGCCTCCGCATTTGGCCGACATGATTTGCCAAATTGTCCGTGATGAGCTCTCCCGCCATCAAGATGGGAACCGCAGTGCAATACCCTGTGATAGCTGCTCCCTGCAGGCAGCTCCCATCCAGCACTCTTCTTGGGGTTCTACCGCTCCTCCTCCAGTCCGTGACCGCTGAAACAACTCATATGGCCCTGCTCCCCTAGCTCGTACCCACTACAGGGCGCCACCTCCTCCGCAGCAACCCCAGCGGCTGGACTTTGCTGATCGCTTTGATCCTGTTACCGAGGACTATTATTTGGACCGTGCTCGTGAACCACCCGTCTGTTACCGCTGTGGTGTGCTTGGCCACATATCCAGATTCTGCCGCCGCCGGAACCCGGCACCACGCTACGCTACCAGCGCCAGTGGTGGAATCGCCGTTCTACCGTGAGTCTAGAAGTCCGTGACCCGACCTATCCCCCTCCTTCGAGCTCCTACCGCTACGTACCACCACGCAACGACTCGCCAGTTTCTGATCGCAATCGCCTTCTCCCCGCCGTTCTTCGCCGCCACCGGGAAACTAGAGTGTGCGGCCGACGGAGGTGCGGTCGCCAGGTCATCGATATTGCCAATTCCTCTACCGGTCGTTATGCTGAAGAACCGCTTGGAAGTGTTAGTGGATGGTGTTTGTGTAATGGCCTTAGTGGATACGGGCGCTACAGTTTCCGTGATGAGCTTAGATTTTAAGAACCGTCTCGGCCGCAAAATTATGTTTGGCTGGGATAGAACTGTCATATTTCGAGGTGTAGGGGGAGAATCGTTGCTTCCGCTTGGTATTTGTTATGTAAATGTAGCGATGGCTGGACACGAGTTTAAAACTGAATTTACGGTGCTCCCTCGCTCTACGCACGACGTTATTCTAGGAGTTGACTTTTTACAACAGTGTGGCGCAACTCTCGACTTCAACAGTGGCGAGATATCAATAAGCCCCAGCCTTCAATCGGCCCTCATAGAAGAATCGCCGCGGGCGGTCCAAGTGTTTTCTGTCTTCGAGGATACCGTCGTTCCGGCGATGTCCGCCATCTTCGTCCCAGATGTGTCTTCGGGTGCGGTTCCCAATGCCTTCGACGCTCTGGTGGAACCCGCTTCCCTTTCCGGTGCCAAAAAGAGTGTGTTGGTGCACCGCAGCGTTGTTTGAGTGAACGAGGGCCGTGCCATGCTTTGGACTGTCAACCATACCAATGAACCTGCCGTATTGCCGCGTGGTTTGAAACTCGCCGACTTTGAAGAATGCCTTTCTGTGCACATCGCCGCGTTCAGTGACGGCGTTGCTCGTTCAATTAGACGTCCCGATCATGCTGATTCCCACTTTCAGTCTATGATAAATGAATCACTACCCACCAACAACCGCCGACTATTGATTATGGTTCTTATGAAACATGCGGACGTGTTCGACTTTGCTCGAGATCAGACACCACCGATTCCGCCTTCCCGCACCCATCACATGATCGACACTGGATCTGCACACCCGATTAGACAGACACCGTGTTTCACCTTCAGAACGTAAGATAATTGACGAACAGGTCCGTGATATGATGCAAAGAGGAATCATTCAGGAATCATTTAGCCCATGGGCCGCCCCTGTGATTCTCGTGAAAAAGAAAGATGGCACCTGGCGATTTTGTGTCGACTATCGCCGCCTCAATACTGTTACCAAGAAGGATGTTTACCCGCTCCCGCGTGTTGATGATGCCATTGACTGCCTCCATTCAGCTTCCTACTTTTCATCTGTTGATTTACGGTCCGAATACTGGCAGATACCGATGCATCCGAAAGACAAGGAGAAGACGGCATTCGTGACTCCCGATGGGTTATATGAATTTAACGTGATGCCTTTCGGCCTATGCAACGCTCCGGCTACCTTTGAAAAATTTATGGACACTCTTTTGCGTGGACTGAAGTGGCAAATTTGCATGTGTTACCTAGATGACGTAGTGATTTTCGGGAGGACCTTCGCCGAGCATAACATCCGTTTAGCTGTGGTCCTTAACTGCATGGAGAAAGCGGGTCTCGTGCTGAACTCTGAGAAGTGCCGCTTCGGTGAACGCCAGATCGTTGTGCTTGGGCATTTGGTTGACAAAGACGGTGTTAGGCCTGACCCATAGAAGATTGAAGCTGTCAGCTGCGTCAAAGAGCCCAAGTCTGTGAAAGAACTCAGGAGCTTCCTGGGACTTTGCTCTTACTTTCGACGTTTCATCCCTAAGTTTTCTGACGTAGCCTACACCCTCACATGCCTCTTGCAGAAAAATATTCCTTTCAAACGGACTCCTGAATGTGATTTTGCGTTTCGCCAGCTCACGTTTCTTCTTACCTCGCGGCCCATACTGCGTCATTTCAGCCCGACAGCTCCCACTGAACTCCACACTGACGCAAGTGGCATCGGCGTGGGTGCTGTGCTCATACAACGGCATGACGGAAACCAACACGTTGTCGCTTACGCAAGTCGCACCCTTAGCAAGTCTGAACGCAACTATACCGTGACGGAGCAAGAGTGCCTTGCCATCGTTTTTGGCGTACAGCGGTTTCGCTCGTACCTTTATGGACGTTCCTTTACAGTCATCACCGATCATCATTCGCTTTGCTGGCTGGTGAATCTACGCGACCCCTGCGGTCGGTTGGCCCGCTGGGCATTACGCCTTCAGGAGTTCAACTTTACAGTGTCGTACAAAAGTGGCCGCCAACACGCTGACGCTGACTGCCTCTCGCAACTACCCTCTGCGATGACAACTTTGACGACTATATTGCCGCCGTTTCAGTACAATTTCCGGATCTTGCCAATTTCCAGCGAGAACAACGAAAAGATCAAGACTTGGTATCACTTTTTGAAAAAGCTCGTGATCCGGCATCTGCGAACCCTTTCTGCATTCGCGATGGTTTGCTGTATCAAAAAATTACTCGTCTGGCGGTGCACGCTTTCTGCTAATCGTTCCGGCTAGCCTCTACTCCTCTGTTCTACACTCTATGCACGACGACGTTACAGCTGGGCACTTGGGGTTTGCCAGGACTGTTACACGCATTAAGGAACGTTTCTACTGGCCAAATATGCGTCGAACGACTCAGCGTTAAGTGAACTCCTGCGTGCAGTGCCAGCGGTTCAAGCTCCCCACGACTTCTCCGCCGGGCCACTTACATCCGGTGACACCACCGACCACACCATATGAGCAAGTGGGTGTCGACCTCATAGGCCCGTTTCCCCGCTCGTCCAAAGGCAATCGCTGGGTCATCGTGTGCGTTGATCATCTCACGCGTTACTGTGAAAGTGCCGCCATCCCTTCCGCCACCGCCGCTGACGTCTCGTTCATTCTTCTTCACGCTGTCGTCCTCCGTCATGGGCCTCCTCGTGTAATTATCAGTGACCGAGGCCGCCAGTTTACGGCAGATGTTGTGGAACAGCTTCTGCGCTATTGTACTTGCCAGTTGCATCACTCTACGCCGTACCATCCCCAGACAAATGGCCTCGTCGAACGTACAAACCGGACACTGACGAACATGCTTGCGATGTATGTTGACTCGCGGCACAAGAACTGGGATGACATGCTTCCTTTCATTACTTACGCCTAGAACACCTCGAAGCATGAGACAACTTCCTATAGTTCATTTTTCCTCCTCTACGCCCGTCCGCCTCGACGTTCTCTTGACACCATTTTGCCGTTCTCTCTCGACACCAAGCCGTCTGTTTCGAGCACCCTCTGCAGCGCTGAAGAGGCTCGTCGGGTCGCCCGATTACGCACTCTGGCCTCGCAGGACCGCTCTAAGCAGCGCTGCAATCGTCGGCATCAGGATGGTTCCTACCTTCCCGGTGACTTAGTGCGGCTCTGGACACCTCTCCGCAAGCGTGGTTTGTCCCAGAAGCTGTTGTCGCACTACACAGGCCCATTTATTGTGCTCAAACGCATCAATAAGTTGAACTACGTCGTGTCTCGCCAATGTTCCCAAGGTCGCGCCTCTCGGAAAACACAGGTAGTTCATGTCGCAAGAATGAAGCGCTGCCACTCTCGCTCGGGACTCTGACCGACAGCCCAGGGGCTTCGTCTGCGAAGGGGGAAATCTCAGGCATACGAACAGAAGAGAACAAAGAAGTGCAAAAAGAGGCTTTCCGGAATGGAAGTTGAAGAAGAGGAAGCTCACTATATCTTGGTTAGCACATCAGGCTAAGGAGCAGAACCACTTTGTAAATAAACCTTAACAATATATTTACGCAGTGTCAGTTTTTCTGTGCAATTATGAAGTAAAATCGGAACTGTAATTTCACGTTAGAAACATCAGATCAAAATGAAAGGAAGTAATTGTCGATAAAACAGCAGTGAGTTTAACTGTTAAAAACACAGTGCTCATGTTCAGCACTGCCAATTCAAACGAAGTGCAGAATGCCAGCAATATCAACAACATCACACAAGAGCAGAGGTCATAGATGAAGAAAAAGATACAAGGGGAGAACATTTTGGGTGACACGGATCGCTGTCTCTTTCATGGCAGAACGTTATATAGCTATGAATGAATGGCTAATGGGATCAAAGTTTTAATTGTTGTGTATAAACGGCATTGCGAAGGACAAGGACTGTTAGCACTCATTCGCATGAGGCTTCAGAATACTCCACATCTGCTTATGCCTGGTTTGACGAGTTTGATTTTTTTTTTCAGTTTTGCTACAACAATACTGACGTTACCGTTTTCTTCTGTACAGCCCACTACAATTTGTAATTATGCAATGCCAATACCAGAAGAATATTGTTACGTGGCGGCAAGCGATGACAACAGCAGAACAGAGGAGGAAGAAAAGATGTTCGATGGTCGTGAGATAATGCTTAATGAATCTGTCAGTGGGCCTAGCGCGCACGCTCCTGCCCGCGCCACTGCCCTCTTCTTCCTCCTTCGTCCGTAATATGACCCGGGGCCACCGAGCAATCGTCCCGATCGTAGACGAGAAAGTTTACTAATGATGATTCCATGGCATGATTATGGGCGTGTCTGGATGCTTGAAGAAGAGGAAAAGGTAAGGATAGAACGGCTTGCCGGCACGATGTATTAGGTTATCTATATCATACAGTCAAATCGACATTGTCAAAAATATTATGTCACCTACAACGAATTCTGGCCAATCCCCCACTGTGGGTATGTGCCATTACAACGAGGGAGAAGAAGATGTCTGATGCGTGGGGGATCCGCCTCCCCTGGAGCTGCCAACCATCCGTCACAAGAGTTCATGGGACCGATGGCTTGAGGTCACGTCAGGCGGATTCGCCGGGGATTGCGTGTTCGTGTCGATCGGTTCCTTCGGGTCTTTCGGGTTCTTCGGCTTGGTTCTGGTTGGTGTGTTTGTTCTTGTCTTCAGGTCCGAGCTGGGGGCTGGGCGGGGGTAGTTGGCCAGGTCTGGACTTGAAAGGCTGGGGCGAAGCTGCTCGGCGATGTCCCTGGGCCCCCGGTCGACGGAACCGGCTTACAGATGGTGTCGATGCTCTAAGGCGAAGATGGGGAGGACGTACGCCGCCCCTCCAACCAAATGTTACAAGCGATGACAACAGGAGAGCAGAGGACAGAGAGAAGATGCTGGATGGTCATGAAATGATATTTAATGAATCTGTGAGTGGGCCTAGCGCGCGCGCTCCTACCCGCGCCACTGCCCTGTTCTTCCTCATTCGTCCATAACAATATTATACTTGAAAAAATCTTTTGTGTGGTGACAATAGAAAGAATATACGGCTCACAGCTTTCATCTGAAATAAATGCAATTTTCACAAGGTTATAAGACGTGTCATATGCCAAACAATATTAGTGCTGCAAACTGCACGATACTAAAAGATTTGACAGCACAATTTTAACTTTTACATGCAGATTGAGCCACGTACGCACCATCATACTGTCACGTAATAGTGACAAGCCCGTTAGCCAGAAATGAACCTTGAATAAAACTTAATTGGGGCTCACTTGCCCCTGCAAAGGAACTAAGCGAATCGGTGGCAGCGATAACAGCAGACGTGCTCGTCGGTCGTCGAACTAAGTACGCCCATTCCACTCATCCGTGCTCAGTTTAAAGGTGGCGAGGAAACATCTAGATAAGGCCACGAACGTGACTAGCACAACCTCGAACGTTGCAGAAACATAAGCGAGTGCCGGAATCTTTGCGATACATCTCGGCACATCTTCCGCGACAAAGACACTGATAAAGCTGCGTCTCATGCCAACGAATATGAAGAATACAGAATTGATCAGTGGGCCAGAATCAGAGTGATAAAGCAGCATGCCTGCGGCTGTTGGAAAAAGAAAAAAAATAAAGATTTGAATGGTTTGCGGCTTTACACCCACCTTAAAAAACATATCGATGTCTTCAAATAAACAAAGAAAGATAAACAAACATTAGAAACTTTCAATACATTTTGAGATGTACAACATGTACGATTTCTAGGCGCGCGCGTCACCATTGTGATGCTGTCATACCGTCGGGAATGATTTTATAGTACAGTTGTCGAACGCGGCGAAGGATTTTGTATGGGCCAAAGTATAGACGTAACAAATTTTCACTTAGCCCGCGACCGCGAATCGGCATCCATACCCAGACTTGGTCTCCTGGCTTGTATTCTGTATCGCGCCGTCGCAAGTTGTATCGTCGAGCGTCGATGCGTTGCTGATCTTTGATGCATAGGCGAGAGTGTTCGGGCTTGCTCTGCACGCTGCAGGCAAGCCATTGGGCAAGCGGCGACGTCCAGGTTGTCTTCAGGCACGTGCAGCAGCATCGCGTCGAGCGTTGTCATGGGCTCCCTGCCGTACGCTAGGTTGAACGGGGTCGCTCTGGTTGTCTCCTGGACGGCCGTGTTATACGCGAAGATCACGTACGGCAGGATGGCATCCCAGGTCTTGTACTCGACATAGACGTACATGGCGAGCATGTCCGCGATAGTTTTATTCAGGCGTTCTGTAAGCCCTTTTGTCTGCGGGTGGTAGCCGGTCGTCCTTTGGTGGCTTATCTGGCTATACTTCAAGACGGCTTGAGTGAGCTCAGCCATAAATGCTGTTCCCCTGTCCGTGATGAGGCCTTTTGTGGCGCCGTGTCGGAGGAGAAGTAGGTCGACGTAACAGACGACTTCCGGTGCTGAAACGTTATGCAGGGATTTGCTTCAGCGTAACGAATCAGTGGCCAGTATGATTCACTTGTTTGCCGTCGATGAAGTTGGGAAAGGCATGGAGGAGGTTTAAAGGGCTTATTTGGGCGTTGTATCGGGTTCAGTAGACCAGCAAGTCTCGTCTGGGGTGTCTTCCGTCGCTGGCAGTCACTGCCGGTTGTGACGTAATGGGCGACGTCGGCAGCCAATCGTGGCCAATAATAGTTCTCCCGGATCCGATGGATCGTGCGTGCAAGGCTGAGATGCCCTGTCGTTAGCACGTCGTGAAACGTCCCTAGAATTTGCTCTCTCAATGTTTGTGGGCATAAGAACGTATGCGGTCCGGTTACGTGCAAATTCATTCACACAGACGTCATTTCGTAACGCGAAGGACGGCAGCTGACGCTTGAACACAGAGGGAGGGGAAGAAGTCTTTTCTTCTAAGTAATCGGCTAGGTCTTTCAGCGCAGGATCTGATCGCTGCACTTCTGCGACCCTACTGACGCTTACCGGTCCCAAAAAGGCGTCACCGTCTTCTTCTTTCTGGGGAGCATCGTCGGATGTTTGGGATGAAAAGTCAGCATCAGAATGCCTGCGCCCAGTCTTGTATACTAGTCACATCCTATACTTAAAGATGTAGGCTCCATCCCGCTGGGCAGCCAGAGGGGTCTTTCAAATCTGCCAGCCAGCAAAGCGCGTGGTGATCACTTACCACCTTGAATGTTCGGCCGTATAAGTACGTACGGAACTTTGAAGTTTCCCAGATGATCGCGAAGCACTCTTTCTCTGCCGTCGAATATTTCGCTCTGGCTTTCGACAGCGAACAGCTCGCGTACGCTAGAACTCTTTCTTGTCCTACAGTTCAGTGAACGCGGACTGCACCTGGGCAATTGCTGCTTGCGTCAGTATGATTTCTGTCCCAGCGTTTTCGTCGAAGTGCCCGAGAACAGGAGGGATCTGTAAGCAGCGCTTAAGTTCCTTGAAAGCTTCCGCTTGCGGCGCTTCCCATTTAAAAGGCACATCAGCCTGGTGTTATGGCCGCCGTCTTCTCGCGGTGCCTTTTGTAAACCTTTATTTGCCAGTACCCGGTCTTCAAGTCGATGGATGAGAAATACCTATAGCGTTGCAGAGATGGTCTAGAATGTCGTCTATGAGAGAAAACGGGTAAACGTCCTTCTTCGTGACGTTCGTCAAGCGGCGGTAATCAACGCAGAAGCAGTGTGCCACCTTTCTTCTTCACTAGGATGACTGATGCCAACCAGGGGCTGTTCGATGGTTAAATCACGTCTCCGCGAAGCGTTTCCTGAACTTGATCGCGGATGGCTTGGCGTTAGCCTGTCGATTCATGGTAGGTGCTTTGACGAAGAGATCTGGTGTGTTCATCTGTGATAATGTGATGCTTTTCCAACGGAGTCTGTCGAACGTTTGAAAAGTACTCGCTGTAGCTTTCACGAAGATATTGGATCCGGTCTTGCCTGTTTCGGGATGGGGCTGTGTTTATGTCGAACATGGGCTGCTCAGATAGGTTACGCGCATCGTCTCCGGATTGTGCAAGAAGGGCGAAGACATTTCGGCTGTCCGCTAGCTCGTCGAGGAAAGCGATCGTAGTGCCCTTGTTAATATGCCGCCATTCCTTGGTCAAGTTCGCCACAAACCCTCGACCGTTTCCTTCTTGGATATGCACGACACCTCATGCGATGCCGAGCCCTGTTTCCAAAAGCAACTGGGTGCTTTCTTCCACACCTTCGCTGGTGTGGTGTCGATGTCTGCGTTGCCCACGCAGGCGACGACGCTTCATCTGGGCAACATGGTCAAGTCTCCGTAGAGGACGTTTAGAGTGTGGAGAGGAACCACAGACACACCAGTTGTCGGGTTTCAAGAAATATATTTGACAGGACTCACTGAGCCAGGCGGGAACAGCACAGCGAGCTGCCGGCACTCAGTTCTTGTTCCACGAAGAACGAATTGCGAGTGCTTGGCAGGCGTGCTGAGACTGTCGTCTTCTTTTAGGACGGGATCACAATGGCATGCCACAGGGCCCCCCCCCCCTATAGCGATGAAGCCATGAGCGAAGGGGAATGGCGAAGAGCGGTCGCTGATTGTGCGAATCTTAAGCGGCGAGAACTAGCACGATCGGGAGGAGTCGCAGTGACACAGTTGGCGATGACGTCTGATTCAAGGTGGGTAGGTTTGAGACGATCAACAGATATCGTATCCTCTCGGCCGTTGATGCATAGTAGACAGTGCTTAGGAGCACGCCGGAGCACATGGAGCGAACCATTACGTGGTGGCTTTAAGGGTGGACTTATGGCGTCTTGGCGAGTAAAGATGTGAGTGCACCCCTGAAGGTAAGGACGGACGTGGTTGCGACAAGAATACTGGCGCTGCCGTGGTGGCACGATAGTGCTCATACCGCTACGTAAACGACACGAATAATCTGGGACGTCAGCAGGCATGGGTGGCGAAGGCTCGAAAAACTCGCAGGGACGCGAAGAGTAGTGTCAGACATCAATTCTGCTGCACAGGTAGAATCACTGCGAAGTGCTATGAGGAGACCAAGCAGGACGAAGGGTAGGCGCTGAATCCATGGTGCAAGGAAAGCGGATGCCATAAGTGAAGCCTGTGACTGCCTATGAAAACCCTCAATGATACCATTGGAAATCAGTTAGTAAGAGGTCGTTTTCATGTGAATGACGCCGAGGAGCCGAGAAAGGCTGGCAAGAAAAATAGAACGCTGAATAGGAAAATTCAGGTAGTTTGGACAGCTGCTCAAGCTACCGTCCCTGGTAACGAGGCGGCTCAAGATCTAGCCCGAGTTCTCTACTTCCGGGTAGCCGTCGAGCCGCCCGAACACTGGGCATAGGACGAGTGTCTGCAAAATTACGGGTAAATAATCGATCATTATAATTTGGACATAGACTGGTGCCCCCTGCAGATGTTAGCCTAAATATTAGAGAAGCTGTCGCGTAGGGGCGGCTACAAACTAATACCTTCATGAACCCGGTCTGGGCGTTTCACGCGCTACCAGACCTTAGGGGCAATGATATGTGCAAACTTTGTGGGGCGACAGGAACCCTCGAACACATAATTTGGGAGTGCCCACATTCCCCAGGGATAGGACTAGATATAACATGTAGAGAAGCCTAGAATACCCTGCTGCGAAGCACGGATCATGCGATTCAGCACCGCACCGTCCATATAGCCGCAGCAAGGCAAGGGTTACCTGCCAGCCTCTAATCCACGGGCACACCACTCCTCCTCTTCCCCGGCACACGTGCCGGGGACGGGGAAGAAGACACCCATTTCCGACGGAAATAAAAGTTGTGCGACAAATAAATCACCATAATTTAGTGACAACTAGTTTAGTTTTCGGTACTTTCTAATTGCGCGCCAATCGCAGTATCTGTCACCCGCGGAATCCCGCTATCATCCTCACGGTAGACAAGCAGAATTATGAAGAGCACTTCACGAAATGTCCTGAAACGCACCCTGAAAAAACTTACCTTTGACGCCTTTCGGAATACGTTTCCTATCATGTGCAGAACCAGGTGCAGTGCCTTACGACCTGTATGTAAGACATGAACGGACTATTGTGCATCCTGCTTATCAGTATTTCATTGAAAGCGACACCTACAAACAGAAAGTGTTCGGGCAGCAAGATCCTCAACCTGAGTGGCTGCCAGTCCTCGACAAACTAAAATCATTTAATCCATTCTATCATTGTGCAGTAGTCAGAAAGTGATTGGTACTTTTATTGTCATGTAAATGAAATTTATGCTTGTTTGTGCTGCCAAGATGGTAATAAAAAAAAGACCCGGTGCGTGTCACAGTCGTAAAGCGCTCGGCTGGGAATACAGAGGTTCGATTCCCGGATGGAGACTAATTTTTTTAAAAGGACGAGTCGCACACATCTTAAGCGTTGATGGGCAATGCCGGCATAGCTTAGCGAGGCGGCTGCGTAGCTGGTCTCGGTTTTGCGCATGCGCAGAATATAGGTTTTGCAGTACACGACCCACGCGAAGCTTGGCTCCGACCCTCGTAGTGGCGCTTTTCGCTTCAATAATGCTGAGTCAAATTGACGACCATGATCAGTCGTAATTGTGGAAGGAACACCGTAGCGGCTTATCCAGAGTGTGATGAGCACTCTTGAGATCGACTTTGCCATTATTGCCAGAAGGGGCCTCGCTTCAGGCCATTTCGTAGACCTGTCAAAGCAGGTTAACAGGCAGCGGTGGTTCCTGCAGGGAGGAAGGGGATCGCAATGTCGACGTGCAGATGGATGAAGCGGGTGTCCGGGGGCGGGAAGGATCCAAGACGAGTCGCAGTGTCTCAGTGCACTTTGCAGACAGCTGAGGACGTGCGCGACCAGCCGCTGATGTCGACGTTGTTGCGAGGCCAGACATAACGAGCCGGGACGATGCGCTGAGTTGCGCGGATGCCAAGATGGACCAAAGAATGGAGTCCATTAAAGACGGTTCGGCGTTAGGATGGAGGCACGCAGGGGTAAGGTCGACTTGTCGACGTATCAAAGACGGCAGGAGCGGTGGAGTCAGGGAGCAAGACATCATCCAACACCAGAGAGGTGTTGCGCGTGCAAACCGTTGCAGCTCGACATCGGCTTGTTGAGGAGCAGCCATAGCCGTGAAGTCGATGATTGGCCGTCCATTTCCCATGGAATTGCTTTCAGAGCAAGAAAGATCATCGGTAACAATGATCGACTTTTCGCTGACGTAACGAATGTCGCAGGTACACTCGGAAATGTAGGCGAGCTATCTGCTTTCGAGAGGAGCGTAGAAGGAACGGCTGACTGCCGGAGCAGATGTCAGAGGTTTGTGGTGGCGGAAGTGTGGAAATGGAAGTGTAATGGCGGAAAAGCTTCAAAGCTGAATATATTGCTAGCAGCTCTCTGCCAAAGGTGCTGTAGCTGTTCTCAGGAGCGCAAGCTTCTTGGAAAAGAAGGCGATTGGCTGCCCAACACAAGCCACAAACTGTTGCAAGACTTCGCCGAGAGCAGTGTTCGATGCGTAAACCATTACGGACGTGGGCGCGTCACATTTGAGATGAACTAGGAGCGTGGCGCCGGCGATAGGAGCTTTGAGGCCGATGAATGCACAGTCAGCAGTATCGCTCCAAGCGACAAGAGCTGTCGGCTTGCTGCAGCCACAGAGAAAGTCGAGAAGAGGTGGCAGTATTACAGAGCAGCGAGGAATGATGCGCCGATAATAGTTGGCAAGACCAAGAAATTCGGGCAGTTGCAGGATGGTGGCGGGCCGTAGAAACTGAGTGATGGCGCTGACACGGGCCGGTAACGGGCGGATGCCATAGGCATTCACGCGATTCCCGAGAAAGTCCAAATTTGAAACGCCAAACTCGCTTCTCAATGCATTGACCACAAGAGCAAAGTGGCTGGGCCTTGCGAGGACATGATGCAGATAGAACTTGTGTGCCTCTGCAGTATGATTTTGGACGATAATGTCATCAAGATTGGCAAAGCAGCACGCCAACCACGTAAAACTTTGTCAAAAAGCGCTGAAAAAGCAGGGCCGCATTGCGAAGACCTAAAGGCATCCTCAGATATTCAATCATGCCAAAAGGCTTGATAATAGCGATCTTAGGGGTATCCGAGGGCTCCACAGTAATCTAGTGACATGCTTTCACGGGATCAACCAAGCTGAAGATTTTGCAGCCATGAAGTGCCGATGTAAAATTCTGGATATGTGGAATCGGGTAGCGGTTAGGGAATGTGGCCTTGTTGAGAGCCCGGTATACGCCACAAGGGCGATAGTCGCCGTTCTGTTTTGGCACCATGTGGAGAGGCGATGTCCAAGGACTGAAGCACGGACGCATGAAACCAAGCTCCAGCATATGTTCGAATTTTTTTGGTCACAGCGAGGCGATCTGGTGGAAGGCGACGAGAGTGAGCAAACACGAGAGGTCCAGTTGTCACAATATGATGCGTCACGCTGTGCGCGACCGATGCTTGAAGAGACGGCGGTCAGAAGTCCAGAAAGCTGGCCTGTACGCTGGGCCAAGGGTCGGGAACTGTACTGCGCACCTGGAGGAGCCAGAGTGGTGAATCGCGGCAAGGGACGCCTTGGACGACTAGGCTCATTTCAGAATCCAGTATGCGGTTTTGTCGCATGTCAACTAGGAGCCTGTAGTGCCATAGGAAGTCGGCGCCAATGATTGCCGAGCGCACGTCCGCGATGACAAATACCCAGCGAAAGGTACCGCGGAGTCCGATGTCAAGAGTCACCGACTTCTGTTCGTATGGTAGATACATTGACTGCGATAAGACGTGGAAAGTCTGAAGGACGGCGCCGCTCTGCCAACGTAGGCGGAAAGACACAGATCTCGGCACCGATGTCGATTGGATAGTGGTCTTTCGTTATATGGTCAGTGACATGGAAGAGGCTACTGGATCGTGCACCGAGAGCACAGGTCACCTTCAGTGCTCGGCCGGACCGTTTCCCGCGAAGAAGCAGGGCTGGCGGCAAGGGCGTGCGCGAGAGCCGTAGCGGCGGTGGTACCATCAAAAGGTCCTGGAGGACAAAGGACGGTTGCCAGGAGTACTGGTGCAGGTACGGCGAGGTGGAGATGAGAAATGCAGACGGCGAGCTTGAAGAGCTGCAACTTCAGCTGTAGACCGCGCTACTTGCCTAGTGAGATCCTCATTAGCATCGGTGAGGCGGGCATAGGAATGGTCAGCAGCTGCTATGGGCAACTGAGAGGCGCGAGGACGATGAATGTTTTCCACGGAGAAGAAACCGATGTTCATGACTTTATCTGCCAACGTAGTGAGAGATTTTAGTGTCTGAGATGAAGACATGCTCAAGATAATGCACGCCTGCGGTGGTAAACGCTGCAGGAAGAGTTCCCGCGGGAGTGCGCTGTCGTGTGAAGCAGCAGATTCTCCAGCCAGGGTGGTCACGCGACGCAACAGCTCAGTAGGCTTGCGATCTCCGAGCCCTTCTGAGATAAGAAGCTCTTGCAGACGACGCAGCTCCGTTTCAGAAGTTCGCTGGATCAACGTCGCCCGAATATGATCGCAAGGGTGGTCAGCTGGTGGAAAGCGCAGGGCGTCGTGCCCATCGCCATGAACAATCGTAGCAGAAGTATGCGTTAGCGCGCCAATGACCTGGTCGAGCGGAGACCGCGGACTTATGAGGTAACGCCGTGTGAGGCGATGGAGGCGTTACATGAGTGGGGAAATCCGTGGCCATGGCTAATACGATCGAAAGTAGGCGAGGTCTCGAGCTCCGGGCACTGGTAGGCCTAGCGAAGCGGTTCATGCATGCGCAGTGTAGCAGGAGAGCGAAAACGCAAAGCCCAAAGTCACCAAATTTGTGGAGGTTAATCACAGACAGACTCGTCGGATTTCCACAAATATATTTTACAGGACCCGCTGAGTCAGGCCGGAAATGGACAGCGGATCAGTCCTGCTGCCAAGCAAAACGAACTGCGCGTGCTTGGCAGGCGTGCTGAGACTGTCGTCTTCATTTACGGCGGGATCACGATGGCTTGCACAAGAGCGATTGATTATTCGATGTCGTCGTGGACGACTGATGTTGTCCGTGGAATGCTTGATGAGTTTTGCACGAACCTCAATGATCGCCCGATGCTCGTTCCGAAATCCATGCCCAGAATCACGTCGCGGGAACATTGCTGTAGACCGACGACGCTCGTGGGGTAAGTGCGCCCATTTACGGTTACTCTTGCCGTTCATTGCCTGTACGGAGTAATGAGGTTACCACCAGCGGAGCGAATCAGCGGGCCATCCCAAGTTGTCGCTACTTTCCTGATCTCCGGTGTCTACTAGGGCAGTGATTATGCGATTGTCGACAGCAAATTCAAAGTCGCTTGTTCCCGTTCTCAAATTTCACGCAGGCCTTGGTGTCCGATCCAGGCTGCTTCGTCTATTGAGGTCATAACAGGGGAAAACCACTGTCACTTCACTGGGCGGTGGCGTCGGCTTGCATCCTGGTCGTGTTGTTGATGTTGTGCGCAGCGGCGGTGTCACTTTAGAGCCTGAGAGCAAGATCGTCGAGGTAGTCTTTATAGGGCGTTTCATCGTGAAAGCGCTGTCGTCATCTCTCGTCGTCGACGGAGGATCTTCGGTCTGTCGTTGTTGAGCAACATCACGTCCAAAGTTTGCTGCCTGGTTCTCCTGCGCGGGCTGGGGGACCTTCCTCGCACCTGGGTTTGTCCTGGCGATGCAAAGCGCGATCTAAACAACGATGAGGAGCATGACAGATGCCTTGGCGACGCTTGCTCTTCCCTTCGGAAGAAGTATTTGATTTTTTCTGGTCGCTCGCTAGGCCGTGGCCGTAATGCGTCGATGGCGAAACCTCGTAGGCCAGGTACGCCTGTACGAAGAGTCACCGAATATGTGCTCAGCCTCAGAACAATGAAAGCAGGGTAGTCAGTTGTTAGACGTCCTCCAGGCATCGCATTTCCTTGGGCTAGAAGGTCATTCGTGGGCTTGGCTAGCGGGGACCAAGTGGAAGATTTCGGCAATAGGACGGTAGCGACGAGGACATGGAAAGTCACTTTGTAGGGCATGATGACGTAATGCAGCAACATAGTTCATCGCTGCGGCTTCTTGCACTAGAGCCGTCACTTGAGCAATGCCGAGTGTCTGCTGCGGTTCAACGGCGACGTCTGCAAGTGTCGCTATCTGTGGTTGTTGGGAAGATGGAAGCAACCGGCATAGCTCTTCCCGAACAACCTTGCGGATAAGGTCTCGCAGGTTGTCTCCACTTGTAGGAGATTCATTGTAGGGGCTTGCATACACTGCTTCATGTGGTGAACTGTATGGCACACGCGGGCCTCAATAGTCCTCTCGATACTCGGCGCTTTTTCGAATTCGGCCACTGTTGACGCAGATTCCTGCAAGGCCTGCAAAAAGCGATTCCTTCAGACCTCTCACTAACAATTTAACTTCTAGTCATCTGTTATGCTTGGTTTAGCGAGGTGGAAGAGGCGCTCCATTTCCTCCACGTAAGTGAGGATAGACTTGTTAAGGAGCAGGGCTTAGACTGAAGGAGCAGTTCTGCTCTTTCCTTACCCCACTAGTGAACTGTTTCAGTAGTTTCTTAGTGAAGCTCTCCCACGTCATTGGCGAAGTCTCGCGTATTTCATACCCCATTCGTTCTGTTCCATCTAGAGCAAAGAATACGTTCTGAAGCTACAAGGTGTCATCCCAATCGTTAAATGTGACAACTCTAGCGTAATGGTCAGTCCAGTCCTCGGGATTTTGACCTACGGTGCCGCTGAGAATAGAAGGCTGTCGGGGCTGCAGGATTACTACCGGTACTATAGTCTGGGCCATTTTAGACGTCGGGGTCTGCTTCCGAGGTCGAACGGGGGGCCGGCAGCAGGCCGTGATCGCGTTGGAGACCTTGAAGCCGGCGAATGGCTCAGCGACCTGTAGGCTGGTCCCCCAGGGCGACAGGAACGGTGATGAGATCTTCGCTTTAAGGGGTAGTCTGGATCTCAAATGACAGCACCTCCACCAGATGTCACGTAGTAGCGACAAGCCCGGTAAAAACAGAAATGAAACTTGAATGAAGCTCCTAATTGGGGCTGACTTCCGCCCGCAAAAGAACTAAGCGAATCGGCAGCGGCGACAACAGCAAACGCGCTCGTCTTTCATCGAACTAAGAATATCCGTTCCCCTCATCAGCGCTCAATTTAATGGCGGTGAGGGAACATCTAGATAAAGCCGGAAACGGTCACTAGTACAACCTGGAACATTGCAGAAACATACTTGAATGTCCGGAATCTTTGAGACACAACTCGGTGCATCTGGCGCGGCAAAGAAACTGATAACGCGGCGCATCATGACAACGAGTGCGAACCAACAAAGAGTACAGAATTGATCAGCATGCCACAATCAGAGTGATAAAGCCGCATTCCTGCAGCTGTCGAGAAAAGAACAAATAAAGATTCGAAAGGCTTGCGGCAATACCAACCACAGGAAATAATTAAGCTTACATACGCGCTGTGCGAATTCCTTCTGAGATGAAACAAAATTATTAAGAATCTTGATCGAGTCTCCAGCTTCTAAAACAGCTCTGTTGAGACGAATGAGAAGAGGTCGCTCCAGCGTTTTTACTCTTCGTGGTGAATATAGAAAAGCTTTTGTTTTTTATTTCTTTGTAGATAATTTGCTTGCGCCTATATGTTTATGTTTCGAAGTGTATAGTTTTAAGTCGAAAACCTTTAACGGCTCATGACTCACCAGCGTGTCTGTCCGTGCGTGCATCCACGAAAAGTGTCCTCTTCATCGCGAGATTCCTCGGGATACCGCGAGACTTTAACATCATCACTAGTCGTGACGTCGTCACTGGATTATTCGGTCATGTCTAATAACCGGAACTGACGTTGTGATGGCTTCACATCCAGCCGTGATACCACGACTGGTCATGACGTCGCCAGACGCCTCACTCATATACGAAGCATATCCCGCCAGGGGTACGATCTAGACGTCTGTGCGGCGCGTTTCAATTGGGGCTTCCTCGAGCGTTGCACCACACACCATACAGAAGCAAATACAGAAAAGTAGGTATCAGCAATGTTTTGCAATAATTTCCAGGAAAGAAAAGCCGTAATAAACAAAGATTGAACAAACTTCAACGAGCGCGCTGGGTTCCCGCCGCGGTGCGAAGAGGCGGGAGAGGAAGGCAAATCTTCATGGCGCCGGCAATCGCTGAGGCGCCGGAATGTCTGTCAGCTGCTCTGTCGTCGGTGCCATTCGAAGCAGCACCTGGCTTGTAAGCGGGCGTCACGCGCTCGCCCGTTCCGCAGGGCTCCAGTCGTCGGCCACTGCAGGAGCTGCATGAACCGGGGCTAGAGGCCCGATCATAACATCCCACAAAGATATCCCTTATCGCTGCTGGTCTTGGGGAACATGTGGTGTGCCATAACCTGGTGCGGATACGTATAAGCGTTCAGTGGCCTCCACGCGACCGCTTCTCTGTTGTTGAATTTTAAGGCGAAAGCCTTTAATGGTTCATACTGTTGTTGTTGTTGTTGTTGTTGTTGTTGTGGCTGTAGGAAGAAAAGAAAGAAAATGCACGGGACTTCTAATGGCTCTGTAGCTGAGCCATCTCCAGTGCCTCGTGCTGACAGAAGAAAAAAGAGAGAAGAAAAGAAAAGCGGAAGGAAAGACTGATTGATTGATTTGTAGGATGGGAAAGGCACGGTAACTGTCTCACTTGTTTTCTGTGAACACCTCAACCGCATCGTAAGGGAAGGGAGGAAGGTGGGAGTGAAAGTGGAAAGAAAGAAAGATAGAGCAGCCGTAGTGGAGGCTGTCACAAGCTGCTTCACCTATTATACAGCGGAAGATGCGGGAGCTTATGGCTGGAATATAGAGCGAAATTCACGGGACTCCGTCGCTCCTCTGGACAAGATTCGACAAGCCGATGGGGCAGCGACCGCCTGTCCTTGACGCGGCTGCTGCGTAGTCGGCCGAGGGTATAAAATAACCGACAGCAGAACGCCCTCACCAGTGCGTTTGGGAAGATTCAAACTTCCGGCCACTCCGCGGTGCTCCGAAAGCGTATTGTGTTCTTCGGGCCCGCGATCGACGCATCGTCCTCTGCACCTGTACGGCCGCCGCTACCGAGCAACACAGCCTTCGACGCCTCAGCAAACAACAAAGACGTGAGAACTTCGGACTGTTGTTCAATCGAACATTATTTTCGCTTTGTTAACTTTTGACCTGACTTAGTAGTATTTTACGCTGTGTTCTTATGTAACTTTTGCTCATACTTATAATATCTGAAATACCTGCTTTATTATCTTTATAGTCTTCATATTTTTATCACAGTGTTTTGTTCATTGTCGGGTTATTTTTTTTTTTCTCTTATCATTTATTTCTTCGTCTTTATCAATATCTTGTCGTGGCGTTGTATTCTCTTTCATTGTACTCTATTATTATCAGTGTAATTTTGGTCTGCTATTTATAAACCTTCAATTGTTTGTAAAAGAAAGTGACCTATTTGTACTTATTCCTCAATCACACACCGACACACGTGCTTCACGGGTTGACCGGCCTAACTTTTAAATGTGTTCACAACCCTCATAGAGGAACGACGAGTAATCGTAAAGAGGATCCCGCACCTCTTGTGACCGTAAAGGCGGGGGTTTGTGACATAATTGGCGTCCGCGAACAGGACTGGTCAACCAAGTGTCGGTGAGGGAGAGAGGAGTAGGTGCAATTTTTTTAGTGTTGTATCCTAGCACTGCATAACGCTTTCCACCTAACATGGCTGATGCAGAGTTAGAACGGCTTGTTGAGTATGGCCGAACTTTTGGCTTTGAGGGTCAAGAGCTGCTCAAATGGGTAGATCAGGAGCGAGCTCGTCGCAGAGAAGAACGCAATGAGGAACGTACGCGGCGGAAAGAGGAGGCAGAACTAGAATCTAAACTCCGGATGGCGGAGATGGAAAAAGAAAAGGAGTTACTGATGCTCCGACGAGACCTACCTAATAATCCGGCAACTGACGCTAACAGCACCGGAGAGTCAAGGTCAGAAACGGGGGAGAGTCAAGCTGCTCGGCCCGAACGCATAAGCCCGCACAAGCTGATGCCGGTTTTTAATGAGGGCAGGGACGACCTTGACGCTTACCTCATGCGTTTCGAGCGCGTCGCTGAGAGTCAGAATTGGCCTCGCGACCAGTGGGCTACAGCCCTTAGTCTATGTTTAAGCGGCGAAGCGCTCAGCGTTTTTAGTCGCATGTCTGCGTCCGAGTGCTTGGACTACAACAAGCTCCGGCAGGCACTCATGATTCGCTTCCGTATGACAGAGGAAGGGTTCAGAGAAAAATTCAGGTCTGCTAGTCCCCGGAACGAGGAAACGTGTTCACAGTTCGTGACGCGTCTTCAGAACTTCCTAGACAGATGGATAGAGCTGTCGGACACAAAGAAAGAGTACGCAGATCTCTTTGACCTGATTCTAAAGGAACAGTTCCTTTCTAACTGCGCCACTCCGCTACAAATGTTTTTGAAAGAAAAGAAGGACACATCCTTCTCTGAAACAGTAGCAAGGGCAGAAAAGTATTGGAGGCCCATGGCTGGTCAAACTTCGGAAAGCGAAGCACCCCGAAGAATAAGGCAGAAAACCCCGTCTCCAAGACGACCGAGAGAAGGGAAACTTTGCTTCAATCATCGGATGCGAAGAGCAGCGATGAAAAGAAATGTTTTATTTGTTCACGCACGGGACACCGCCCCGAAAATTGCCGGGCCGCCCCATCCGACGGATCGGGACCGCCCAAGAAATGCCACAAATGCGGAAAACCAGGTCATCCAAGCTGGAGATGCTGGGCAAATGGGGCCCCGAAACAGAGAGAAGAAAATAGGGAGTCCGCTGCAGTATGTGTTGAGAACGGATACCTCGAACTTAAGGATGGAGGGAAGATCCCCGTCATCAACGCTGGGTTCACCAGTAAAGAATGCGCCGTCAGGGAATGCTTACCTGTCGTAGCCGGCATGATCGGAGGCCAGACAGTCCGAGTCCTGAGAGACACAGGCTGCAACACGGTGGTGGTAAGAAAGGACTTAGTACGGAAAGAAGATATCACCGATACGAAGTCTCCAGTTTACCTACTTGACCGCTCAGTCCTAATGCTCCCAGAAGCTTGGGTCGATGTCGACACCCCGTACTTTCAGGGACGACTTCTCGCTAAGTGTATGGAGAATCCCTTGTACGATTTGGTGCTGGGAAATGTGGAAGGTGCTAGGCCAGCAGACGACCCCGATCCGAACTGGCACAAGACAACAGAAAGCGAGACTACGAAGTCCACTGCAGTAAAATTTGAAGAGCTAGCGCCTGACACCGAGAGCCCCGCACCCATTTCGGATGCCGTTGAAGCTTGTCCGGTAGTGACTAGAGCGCAGGCGTGCAGGGATAAAACGCTGAAAAAGCTTAAAGTCCTGCAAGGCCTCCCTAGTGTATGCCGCGAAGAGTTGGTTCAAGAGCAAGAGAATGACGCGACCCTACGCTCGTGTTTCGATCGCGTAGGCCCGCCGCAAGCGAAGAAAGGAAAGGGTAGCCACCAGTTTTTCATTGCTAACGGCGTCCTTCAAAGGAAATACGTCGCCGATTCGGGCGGGGAGTACACTCAAGTTGTTGTGCCCCAAAAGTACAGATTAGCTATTCTCAAGCTGGCACATGATGGGTTGATGGGAGGCCACCAAGGCGCGAAGAAAACCCTACTGAAGCTTCAGACAGAATTCTTCTGGCCAGCAATGCAGGCTGACGCTAAGCGGTTCGTTGCCTCTTGCGATCTGTGCAAACGCACAACTCCGAAGGGTCACACCACACGAGCGCCTTTGGTTCGAGTGCCCGTCATTGAGACACCGTTTCAAAGGGTGGCGATCGACATCGTTGGTCCACTCAACCCGAAGTCCGCTCAAGGCAATCGGTACATCCTGACCATGGTGGACTATGCCACTCGGTACCCTGATGCAGTCGCACTTCCTAGCGTCGAGACCGAAAGGGTAGCCGAAGCACTTGTCGAAATGTTTTCCCGTGTAGGAGTGCCCAGAGAGGTCCTCAGTGACAGGGGCACGAATTTTACGTCCGAAGTAATGAAGGAGGTTAGCCGTCTGTTGTCAGTAAAACAGCTGCATACCTCTCCCTACCACCCGATAGCGAACGGCCTAGTCGAACGGTTTAACGGCACGCTTAAACAATTGCTCAAGCGCATGTGTCAAGAGAGACCAACCGATTGGGATCGCTACCTGGCTCCACTTTTGTTTGCATACAGGGAAGTGCCCCAAGAAAGCCTCGGCTTTTCCCCATTCGAACTGTTATATGGGCGAAATGTGCGTGGACCCCTGGCTGTACTTAGAGAGCTTTGGACGAATGCAACCATCCCTAACGAGTTGCGAACGACGTACGAGTATGTGCTTGCTCTACGGGACAGACTGGAAAATACCTGTAAACTTGCCCACGAAGAGCTAGAGCGCGCAGGAGAGCGTTACAGCCGCTACTACAACATCAAGAGCCGCAAACGCTCACTCAAACCGGGAGAGAAGGTTCTTATTCTTCTTCCCACAGAGCACAATAAGCTGCTCATGCAATGGAAGGGTCCCTTTTCGGTCATCAGCCGCAAGGGCGATGTCGACTATGAAGTGGATTTGGGCCATGCCACAAAAATATTCCACATCAATATGCTGAAGAGATACCAGCAAAGGAAAGACGACACCATTGTTGCAGCTGTCGGTGCAGTAATATCGGCAGAAGAAGACACAGCCGCGTTCTTCGCTGGAGTATTAAGCTTCAGGAATACAACTTCCATGTCGAGTATATTAAAGGCAGCGAGAACGTGGGAGCAGATTACATGAGCCGGCTGGAATAGTTGTTAAGCTTGCACTACTGCGTAGCTGCATTGTGTTGATTGTGTAATGAAAATCGTACACGATGTGCCTGTATATATGTGCACTTGATTGTTATCAGTGATCCGTGACTTGTGACATGTGCGCAAGACATGACTGAAGAACTACAGTGTTGTGGTGTGTGCGGGTTCAGATCAGTGCGTATATGGTGCGCGTCATGAACGGTAGTGAGTGACGAACGATCTTCAGTGCACTGAACGGACCCAATCTACTGCACCCCTCTATAGGGGCGTAATAACATCGTTCTCGGCGCTTGTGGAGTTCTAGAATATTCCGAGGCAATATTCTTCAGTGGGGGGCAGTGTCACAAGCTGCTTCACCTATTATACAGCGGAAGATGCGGGAGCTTATGGCTGGAATATAGAGCGAAATTCACGGGACTCCGTCGCTCCTCTGGACAAGATTCGACAAGCCGATGGGGCAGCGACCGCCTGTCCTTGACGCGGCTGCTGCGTAGTCGGCCGAGGGTATAAAATAACCGACAGCAGAACGCCCTCACCAGTGCGTTTGGGAAGATTCAAACTTCCGGCCACTCCGCGGTGCTCCGAAAGCGTATTGTGTTCTTCGGGCCCGCGATCGACGCATCGTCCTCTGCACCTGTACGGCCGCCGCTACCGAGCAACACAGCCTTCGACGCCTCAGCAAACAACAAAGACGTGAGAACTTCGGACTGTTGTTCAATCGAACATTATTTTCGCTTTGTTAACTTTTGACCTGACTTAGTAGTATTTTACGCTGTGTTCTTATGTAACTTTTGCTCATACTTATAATATCTGAAATACCTGCTTTATTATCTTTATAGTCTTCATATTTTTATCACAGTGTTTTGTTCATTGTCGGGTTATTTTTTTTTTTCTCTTATCATTTATTTCTTCGTCTTTATCAATATCTTGTCGTGGCGTTGTATTCTCTTTCATTGTACTCTATTATTATCAGTGTAATTTTGGTCTGCTATTTATAAACCTTCAATTGTTTGTAAAAGAAAGTGACCTATTTGTACTTATTCCTCAATCACACACCGACACACGTGCTTCACGGGTTGACCGGCCTAACTTTTAAATGTGTTCACAACCCTCATAGAGGAACGACGAGTAATCGTAAAGAGGATCCCGCACCTCTTGTGACCGTAAAGGCGGGGGTTTGTGACAGAGGCCTATGGAGTAATTTCAACCACTTGGGGATCTTTAACGTGCGCTGACATCGCACAGCACACGAACGCCTCTTCGTTTTGCCTCCATCAAAACGCAGCCGCCACGGTCGTGTTCGAACCCGGGTACTTCGGCACAGTAGTCGGGCGTCTTACCACTGCATCACCCGGGCTGGGCGAAACGACGCGCGCCGCAACAGCCGTGGTGCACCACCGAAGCAGTGGCGGGTGTGCCCCCGCCGCAAGCGGCTATGCGCTACAGCTCCATGAGGGGAGTGCCAGAACCAAAAACTGTACACATCTTATTGGTCGACAGAGAAGTGACGTCAGCAGCCGCCACATTCGAAGCGACCAACCAGAAGTGTCATCTCGTCTAGCGTTCCTGCCATCTGCAATCCCACACTTCGACGCGCGTCAATCAACGCCACGCGACAGAATCAATGGTGTACTGTCCAAAAGCACACTTGTTGGAGAAAGCGTGACAGATACTGCGCCTTTCCTTTCCTGTACACATCCTCTTCCTGATAAATCTCTCGCTACCACGCAAATACACATTCTTAGACGCATACAACTAAATATACTGCTTACTCCTGCCAGGTCGTTTCTATACCGAATCGGATATTCCCCAGCAGGCCCAAATTGCTATGAACACTATGCGAACTTAGAGTATAGCATGTTTTCATGCCCTGTCACAATTCAGTCACCCCACTTTCCACCCTTTTCTCACCCAACGTGGCGGGCTTGGTTAGCATCTGACCAGCTGGCCTTGGTGACCCAGGACATTCTTGAAGCTTAGTAGTGCGTTAAATAAAGTTGTTTCCTCCTCCTTCCTTTTCTGTAAAACCAATCATAATTGCATGTAGCACTGCAACGACTGCCGATTAAAGGCAAACAATGATAGGCAAATGATAAGACAGGATAAGTAGGCTTTCGTCATTCTCCTCTTTAGACATCTAAGAGACCCTCTAATTTTTGGGTCTGACGAGTTTACCAATCTGCGATCCAATCTATAATGCTGCGCGGTGTCCCGAGCATGCGCTTTCCACTCCCTCGGTCATCGAGGGGCCCTGTTGCGCTTCTGTGGTACAGATATCAAGCCAGTTCGCGTGCCGCCTCGTGCCGGGGAAGACTTCTTGCGCGGAATCCAAATTATTTGAAGTTTGGTATCCAGGCTTCTCTGGCCTAGGATTCTGGCTGCTAATAGAGAGATCCTTCTCTTGCTAATACTTTGTATGGAAGTTTTGCTGCCATTGACGACAAACTTCGCTTCCGTTCCGACGCAAGCTAACGCGATCGCAATTTCCCCTGCTACTTCTGTGCTCCGCCCGCGAAAAGTGCCAGCTGTCACGGGATTGTTCCGTCCGCTGATGATTGTGGCAACTGCTAAACCACCACCACTTCGCGACGCATCTACATAGGCCACATGCTCCGAAATTTGGCCGAATCTAATTTTTAAAGCAGCTCGTGCTCGTTTTTCCTCCTGTCTGTTATATTCCGGGTGCATTATTTTCTGGCAGCGGGGGGGGGGGGGGAGAATAATCAGACTTTCTCCAACTTCCCTATCGACCTCCGCATTCGCCCTAAGGCCACTGTCTAGATTTAATCCAACTTTGGTCAAAATGACAATTCCTGTCCTCCTAATGCTGTCGCTCAATTGTCGAGGCTTGTACTGCTTCTCCTAGTATTTTTCATGTGTTGGTCAAGCCTTGAGCAATGGGTCTCACTGTGGACGTGCACATGGGCAGTCCCAGAGCTCTTTTTATTCAGTTTCTCATAGGAGACTAACCTTTTCTTTCGTCACCAATTTCAAATCTAGACATGGGGTTGCGTAATTCACCCGGATAAAGACGTATTCCTGTAGCAGCTTAAGTAAAAATTTTCCTCTAACCCTCAGCCATTGCTGCAACGCGCCTAATTATGCTCAGTGTCTGCATCGCGTGATTCTCCAACCTCCTGATAGTTTCGTCGTTATGCCCGTGTGACTAGACAATCACGCCTCAAATTCTGATTTGCTCGACCATTCGTACGTCCTTACCCTTCACGATCTTCGGCGATGCTTCCCACCTTAAGGGCTTCGGATTGTGTAAACACAATTCTGATTTCTGCGGCGAGCACGCTAGGCCGCTCTCGACCGCGTAATTGATTGTGATGTTGGTGGTGACCTGGAGCAGGTTTTCGAGGGCCGAGTCACTTCTCTGATTGACCCAAAGGATGTTATCATACGCATATATGCTACATTTTATTCGCGAGAGGGACCTTCGACCACATAATTTGGGAGTGCCCACAATCTCCAGGGATAGGACAACATATAACCAGTGGGGAAGCATGAGATACCCTGCTGTAAAGCGCGGATCCTGCGATCCAGCACCACACCGTCCATCTGGTGGAAGAGGCCGCAGCAAGCCAAGGGCTACCTGCCAGCCTCTAATCTACGGGTGCATGACTCCCCGTCTTTCCCGGCACGCCTGTCGGGGGCGGGGAGAGAGAGAGAGAATAAACATTTATTTCATCCATAGAGTTTGTGCTGGTTAGATGTCTACTATCTTCCGTAGCGGTGGTCGTCCGCCCTTATTCCAGGGTCCCGCAGGATGCCGCCGCCAGCTGGGACGTCGAATCAGACCTTGGTCTTCCCGCCGGTCGCTGAAGAGCATTCCCTCCCATTGCTCCACGCTCGTGTTTGTTATGATAGGCGCTACTGCAATTCCCTGACATTCCCACGTCGTGTGATATAGCGTGGGTGTCTCTAAGCATCATGGGCATGTATTTGTGTATTGTGTGGGGTACATTTTGTGTAGTGTGTGTAGGTTCGGGAAGGAACCTGTCTGTAGCTGCCTCCACGTGTCTACGTGACATAGTCCTCCTTGCTGAGGGATCTGTGCGGGGTGGATACCGCATTCTGCATCCTTTGTAGTAGTTTAGGATTTCGAGTACTCTTGATGTAAGGGGTCATTGTCCAGAGGGTCGCACGTGTTGGATGCCCAGTATTGAGTGTAACCTCGAGCTATCTCCTCCGCCCTCTGGTTTCCCCTTACCCCGGTGTGTCCCGGTATCCACACGATCGTGTGTCTGATTAGGTCTTTTTCCTGAGTTGTTTCATTGGGTGGCCACTCGAACGAATTATGCTGATCGCTCGATGACCGATTCTGCCCCGCAGATAGTTGCGGCACGTTGCTTGCGAGTCTGTCGAAATTGTCAGTGAGGACTGTTTACTGTACCATAGTGTATATATTTCTTTTATTTTTACCTACTCTTTTCTTTCTCCCTATCACTCACCTCTTTGATTTCCTCTACCTTCTCCTCGCTATCCCTTTATTTTCGCCGCCCCAGTTCAGGTGCTTCAGATATAAGATAGCAGATACCGGGGCTGGCAAGCATCTTTTCTTTCCTTTTGTACATACAATAAATAACCACTACAACAACAACAACGAGGTTCATTTCTGATGCAAATAACATTGTGCAACCACCTTTGCCAATTGTTCATCTAGTTCCCTCTTAGCCACAATGAAGAATCGGGGAGACAGTACGGATCCTTGGGGCGCACTCTTCTCCCTAGCGCAATTGGGGAGAGGTGGGCAGATTCCAGCGTTTGGAACTTCATGCAGGCTTTCTACCCGTCAGGAAGTCTCTAACGATCGCCGCGATGGTGCAGTGGAAAGACGACCGACTACTGTGCCGGAGTACCCGGGTTCGATCACAAACGCGGCGGCTGCGTTTCGATGGAGTCGAAACGAAGAGGCGTCCGTGTTCTGTGTGATGTCAGCGCACGTTAAAGATCCCCATGTTGTCGAAATTACTCCGTAGCCCTCCACTACGGCTCTCCTTTCTCTCTTTCCACTTTCACTCCCATATTCCTCCCTTCCCTTGCGGCGCGGTTGAGGTGTCCACAGAACACAAGTGAGACGGTTAGCGCGCTTTTTACCCCCTTCCCTTACGACGCGGTGCAGGTGTCCACAGAAACAAGTGCGACAGGTACTGCGCCTTTCCCTCCCTGTGAATGAATTATTTAAATATTGTTTCTAAGTCTCTGCCAGCCGGGGTGGCGCAGTGGTTAGTGCACTCGACTACTGTATCCAAGGACGCGGGATCGAATCCAGGCCTCGGCGGCCGCTTTTCGGTGCAGGTGACAAGCTAGGCGCACGTGTGCTGCGCGATGTCAGCGCACGTTAAAGAACCGCAGGGGGTCGAAATTTTCGGCGTCCTCAACTACGGCATGTCTTCTGAGTCGCTAAAACCAAACCAACCCAATTTTTTAATCTCTGACGTATCGATATAACCTGGAACCTGCAATATTCTTGTTCAGCTCTTCTCCAGAATCGCCTCATACTTTACTTTTTCGGAAGCCTCGTGGGGGCCAGCCCCAAAATTACTTTCGCATCTTTACACCTTTTGTCTATTTTGTCATGTTTGATAAAGTGCCTAAAAAGTGGAAAAGGGAAGAGGGGCAAATGTGCCCTATTGGAGGGCTACCAACCACCGCACTATAAAAGGTTTCGCCTCATCACACTTTAGTTGTCCAAAGTGCCTCTTAGAATTTTTACTTTCGCATCTTTACACCTTTTGTCTATTTTGTCATGTTTGATAAAGTGCCTAAAAAGTGGAAAAGGGAAGAGGGGCAAATGTGCCCTATTGGAGGGCTACCAACCACCGCACTATAAAAGGTTTCGCCTCATCACACTTTAGTTGTCCAAAGTGCCTCTTAGAATTTTTACTTTCGCATCTTTACACCTTTTGTCTATTTTGTCATGTTTGATAAAGTGCCTAAAAAGTGGAAAAGGGAAGAGGGGCAAATGTGCCCTATTGGAGGGCTACCAACCACCGCACTATAAAAGGTTTCGCCTCATCACACTTTAGTTGTCCAAAGTGCCTCTTAGAATTTTGCTGCTTCCGCTTTTTAGCCCCGCCGGGGTGGTGCAGTGGTAAGACGCCCGACTACTGTGCCGGAGTTCCCGGGATCGAATCCCGGCCTCGGCGGCTGCGTTTCGATGGAGGCGAAACGAAGTGGCGTCCGTGTGCTGTGCGATGTCAGCGCACGTTAAAGATCCCCAGGTGGTCGAAATTACTCCGTAGCCCTCCACTACGGCTCCTCTTTCTCTCTTTCCACTTTCATTCCCACCTCCCTCCCTTCCCTTACGGCGCGGTTCGGGTGTCCACAGAGCAAGTGTGACAGTTACTGCGCCTTTCCCTTCCTGTGAACCAATTTAACTTATTTAACTTTTTAAAACATTGTGCATCATCCGCATATGAAACAAATGTAGCATCACGTATGCTGTCTATGATCTCTTTAACGTACATCAAAAATAGGAGGGAGTTAAGATTGCTCCTTTGGCACCCCACAATGAAAATAGCTTACGCCTGATATGAAATTATTTTACGCACATACTGTTTTCTTTAGGAAATGTACGACTATGGCAATCAATAGTCTCTACCAAGTACGCGGCGTCTCTCTAAAACGAACAAGACTCTAAGGGAGTGAACAAAAGTGCCATGCCCTCTAGTGCACTCCATTTTAGGGGCACGGTATTTATTTTTCATAAACCCTCATGGTGGATTGTCTCCACTTACTATACGTAACGTTATACTTTGCCTCCAGAAGCATATTCCCTTCTTAATATTTATTTCATGTAATCCGTAATGAAAGGAGGTCTTAACCGTGGCACAAAAGTTTTGACGTAAGGAATTAGAGGACACAGAATACTTAAATAAAATCTTCCTAATTGCTACAAATTCTCATATTCTCACTTGACAATTGCCTTTCATATGTTTAGTATGAAAATCTGCCCCAGGGGTCGGGCAGCGTATTTGGGTTTGCTCGGTACGGTGGCTCTGCAAGGGACAAAGCAACAGAAGAGACGAAGAAAACGGGCTCTTCCGACTAGCATCTACCGCCCCCAGGAGCCGAGCAGTCTAGCGATTAGCGGCGCATGCTCTTTCAATGGGTGTCACGCTAGCTTGAGAGAGCCTATAATACTACTACTACTACTACTACTACTACTACTACTACTACTACTACTACTACTACTACTACTACTACTACTACTACTACTACTGCTACTACTACTACTAAATAATAATAATAATACACAGTAATATTTCTCTGCTAATTATTATTAATAATATTATTATTATCATTAGTAGTAGTAGTGTTATAGAGGAAGACTCGTGAAAGTTGCCACTGAATTGTCTAGTTAACGGCGGAATTAACTGGCTAAATATTATCTTCACAGTTTTAATTAATAATAATACAAATAATAATTAGTTCACAGGAAGGGAAAGGCGCAGTATCTGTCACACTTGTGTCTGTGGACACCTGAACTACTCTGTAGCCTTCCGCTACGGCTCCTCTTTCTCTCTTCCTCCCTTGTGTGTGTGGACACCTTCATCCCTTGGTGTCCACAGACACAAGTGTGACAAATACTGCGCCTTTCCCTTCCTGTGAAATAATTAATATTATTATCATGAATAATTAAAACTGTGAAGATAATATTTAGCCAGTTAATTTGCCTGTTACCTACAGACAATTCAGTGCCAACTTAGTGAAACGAGTCTTCCTCTGTACCACTACTACTACTACTAATAATAATAATAATAGTAGTAGTAGTAGTAGTAGTAGTAGTAGTAGTATAGGCTCTCTCAAGCTAGTGCCGCGTCCAACATGACGCCCATTGAAAAAGCATGCGCCGCTAATCGCTAGGCTACTCGGCTCCTGGGGGCAGTAGATGCTAGTCAACAGCCCGCTTTTTTCGTCTCTTCTGTCGTTTTGTCCCTTGCGGAGCCACCGTACCGAGCAAACCCAAATACGCGGTCGGGCAGTGTGCCCTGACTGTAACAGGGCATGCACTAGAGGACAGCTACTTCATTTGTACTCCCTTGGCTTATACGCGTTTAGAATGTAAGAATGGAATAATTTAGGAGATGTCTTCGAGACATCAGTGTAGACAACCACGATCTTTAATTTTCTGCCACTCTGCAGCCAGAGCCATTCTATCCAAGTGCAAGCCTCAGGGAAGAGCCATAAAGCTCGTCTGGGTCCCGGCTCACTCGCAGGTAGCAGGCAACGCCATCGCAGACTGCCATGCCCGAGAAATGTCAATCTGGGGCGAGCACGAGCCGGAAGAGCTACCGCATCCGGTTACCAGCTTTTGGGACATAACCCGTCTGTACCTAGAGGAAAGGTACAGACTGACAGAACCGAACACCAAACTCACCAGGCAACAACAGACGGTCCTGCGTCGAGCACAAGCGGGGTCGCTTGCGCATCTCGTACTGATGAACCGCATGTACCCTCGGAACACGATTTCCTCTATCCTTTACGCAAAAAAAGAAAAAGGCACCCTGCCGCACGTTTTGGCAGACTGCAAAAAAACTCAAAATCCCTTCTCCTCCCCTTCCCGCAAATACCCCCAATCCCCAACCCCTTGAGCGATGGGAGACCTTGTTATCCAGCCCCGCCCTATCCATCCAGCTCGCACTGACGGACAGGGGCCAGGAGCAGCTGGGAACATATGGGTCCCGCAACTAGGGAACCACCCCGTCTGTTGCAAGCATGCACCACCGAATTATTTCGGGCCTAGTAAATGTTGATTCCTTCTCCTGTCCAGTGTGTTTAAAATTATTGCTATAAATTCACAAAGCACCTTTTCTAGAGACTAATTCAATTCACAACTGTGCTGGAAAGAATGCAGCAAGTTCGTTTTATTGCAGGGGCTGAAATTCGAACGTTCGTTATTTTATCGAGCATTTTAGAGTGACCTGAATCTCTTTTTAAAATATGCCTGTATATATGGGCATAATGTATCATTACGTGATTTGCATCAGATCAATCAATAATTTTAGACGCCCATCTTCCCATTGAATTGTGCTAGAATATGTCCTTGCTATTCAAGAATGAAGAGCGGCGTGTGTATTCGCTCAACTTTCTTAGAGAGCCTTTCTTTCCCTTGATATATTTCCTTTCTTTTTATGACGCTAGAGGCACATGGGGGCGGTGGTAAAACATTTATTGTGGGAACCAGGGTACATTACAAAGGTTGAGGTGGCTCCTGATCCCGGCTGGTGTCTGTCAGGCCGTGCCTGGCAGCGACCGCTTCAGCCCAGTCAACCAGCATCGTTTGGCCTGCTGGGTCCGAGCTGAAGACCGCGATCTCCCAACCATCTTGGTCCGTGAGGCCCCGTTGGGGCGGTCTCTTCAAATCTTCGAATAGAAGCATTATGTGATTGAAGGCGGCCCTAGGTGCGCCACATAGAGAGCATGTGGGGTCGTACCGGCCCGGGTGTGCCAAGGCCAACCAAGCTGGGGAGGAAAAGGTGGTGGTGGTGGTTATTTATTATATATACAAAAGGAAAGAAAAGATGTTTGCCAGCCCCGGTATCTGCTATCTGGTATCTGAAGCACCTGAACTGGAGCGGCGCAAAATAAAGGGATCGTGAGGAAGAGGTAGAGGAAATCAAAGAGGTGAACGATAGCGAGAAAGAAAAGGGTAGGTAAAAGTAAAAGAAATATATACACAATGCTACAGTATACAGTAGTTTGCTTGAGGCCCACCCGCAAAGGTCTTAGGTGACTCAGCACTCGGCACATCGGGCGGGCCTCCGCAATAGCTCGTCCAGGAAACTGTTCAGTACACACGTACTTGCACACTATACAAAACACTGACGGTCGTCGTGGGCGATCGGCCGTTATTGTCCGAAATAGCACACGTGGAGCGTTCAGTCACAGCGCGCACTATCTGGCGAGGTAAAATAGGTAGTTCATCAAGCGCGCCTGTTCGATATATCTACACAGGCTCACGTGTGTTCGCTCGCGAACGCGCGCACTGCTCGGCGGCCACGGGAGCACAGCTATGCTGTCCGCGATTGCCCCCGGCGCTCTGTAAGCCGCCAGCAACTAACGTCGTGGTTCGGCTAGCGCGGCGCAGTACAGTAGAAGATGTTCGAGAGCTTCTACCGCGCCACAGCCGTCACACATGTCACTGGTGCAAGTCCGTGGCGCATCCGTCGTTCCCCAGGCCACACACATCCAATGCGTGCTCGGAGGATCATTGCACGGTGCAGCCGAGTTAGCGAGAGGCCGCTGACACTGTGAATGCGCTCACCTCTTGCGAGCGTGGGTCGGAGTGCTGCGTCCAGAGGTGGTCGACGATTACCGCACGCGTCCTCCAAAGCGAGTTGCCCGTCGCTAGGAGGCAGTTCATATGCTGCGGTCGCGAGCTCGTCGGCACGTTTGTTGCCTTCTATGCCGCAATTCCCGGGGATCCACTGTGCCCGTATAGCGCAGCAGCACTCCGCCAAGCGCTCGAGACGCGCGCGAAGCTGACACAGCAGCGGAGCTCCCGGCCAGGGTTTCGAAGGCGGCTGAGGGCAGCGCGGGCGTCACTTAGCATTGCACACCTGGGTGGCGGCGGAGTCAGTTCAAGCAGTAGATCTAGGCCTAGGCCTAGGCCCAGCTGCTCCGCCGTGGTGGATGACCCCAGGAATGACAGGTGCAGCTGTCTGTGCAGTTGCAGGGTGGGGATGGTAGCCGCCGCTGCTAACGAGCAACTACACCTGGCCACGGAGCCATCGGTGTAAACGAGGAGGGGGTGTTAGAGTTCCTTGTAGATGACGGCTCTGGTAAGCTGCTGCACTACACAGAGCGGTGTGGTGCGTTTTCCCGCGATGCCGACAATCTCTCGCTGAACCTCCGTAGCAGCGGGCCAGAGCGAGAAGAGATCGTAGGTTGGCGTTGCATTGGTGAGCTGCTCGTACTCGAGTAGCGCCGCTCCTATGCGCGAGTGGCGATGATGTCGCAACCGATGCAATAGCGGGCCGCAGTCCTCTGCGCGCTGCAGGCGATTGATGTGTCTGAGCGCCCGCCGCGTGGCCTGAAGTTGTGACGGCCACGCGCCTGCCTCGGCCAAAGTAGCTGCGCATTGAGAGTTCTGAGGAAGGCCTAGGCAAATGCGGAGCGCCTTGTGATGCTCGACCGTCAGCTTCTTCCAGCGTGGTTTGCGCAGTGTGACGAGCGGTAGCGTGTAGAGTATTGCCCCCACAGCCGCGGAGTTGAACGGCCGTAACGCAGCTTGCTGGGAGATGCCCTGACCTCGAGCCTGTGTACAGCGGCGGTGGGAGGGAAAGGTTTTGGCTTCAGCTTTAGCTGTCGCCAGATTATTTGTTGGGGCTTAGAAAGAGAGGTGTGAGGTGAGGGATATTAGATTCGTGGTACTCGGTAGTAAAATGTTATGTCATGATAGGTGAGGTCTGTCCCGCCTGCTTCGCCAGTCTTCGCATGCCCCGCTCAGTTGATGTGCGCTCGAGCAGTTGAGTGGGCTGCCTCGTTACTGGGGCTGCCTGCATGGCCTTTTACCCAGACGATGTGAATGGTTCGGGGAGCTGTGGAACCAGAGGTTAGATTTGATGGGCGACTGGGTGTATTTTCCCTCGTGAAATTTTGAATAGCCACTTTAGAATCGCTGGAAATGAGTGTGGCAGTCTAAGAGGAGATGGCTAGCGCTATGGCTGCCTCTCCGGCTTCTGTCGACGTTTTTGCTTTGACAGAGGCAGAGACTATGTGACTGAAGTTAAAAGAAATCACACCGATGACATATGCCGTGGGGTGACTGTATTCTGCCGCGTCTACGCAGTCCGCTGTGGTGTCCGTCGCGCGTGCTTAATGTAACGCTTTGGCTCGAGCTTCTCGTTGTGCCTTGTGGTGAGCAAGGTCCATATTTTTAGGTAGGGGTTGTACGGCAAGGTTATCCCGGATGTGTTGGGTGACTAGGTGACAGTTTTCAATAGGTGGGCCAATTGGCTGGAATTTTAGCGCTGTGAAAATGAACCTGCCCGTTTCTGTGGAGGAACGTCTGTTGAACTGGGCAGTACGGTGAGCTTCCACTAGTTCTTAGATAGTGTTGTGTACTCCCATGTTTAGGGGGCGTGTGGTAGAAGTATGTTTCGGCAGGTGAAGTGCTGTTTTGTGTGCCTGACGAATGAGTCCGTCTACTTTCTTCGTTTCTGCCTTGGTAAGATAGAGATACGGGAGTGAATAGACCATTCGGCTGATGACGAATGCCTGTAGAAGGCGCCAGAGATCGTGCTCTCGCATGCCTCTGTGCTTGTTCGCTATTCGTTTGATGAGTCTGATAGATTGATGGGTCGCGGTAGTCAGTTTCAGGATTGTTTTTCTGTTGAGTCCAATGTTTTGCAGGAACATTCCCAGAACTGGAATTGTGCTTACCTCGGGTACATGGAGCCCATCTATGGTGATGTGTATGGCGGGATGTTTTTGTTTGGTAAGGCGGCCGTTTGGGTGGAACGACAGGAATTCCAATTTAGTGGGGGGCACGCTAGGTCGATGGTTGCTGCGCGCGTTGCCATACGTCCGCTCCTGCTTGAAGAGTGCCCTCTATGTTTCCTACATTTCCCGTGGGTGTTCACAGGATAATGTCATCCGCATAGAGGATGTGGGAGAGGTTTGGGATTTGTGTTAGTTTGTGGCCCATCGGGATGAGGGTGATGTTAAATAGTAGGGGGGAGAGTACTGATCCCTTGAGTGTTCCGCGATTGCCTAGAGAGAATGTTGGGGATTGTATAGGACAGAGTTTGAGTTCCGCGGTGCGGTCGCGGAGAAAGGCGTCGATATATGAGTGGGTGCATTCTCCTACCCCTAGGCTGGAGAGGGCGTCAAGAATTGAGTAATGTTGTTTATTATCAAATGCTTTGGTGAGGCCCAGAGCCAATAAGGTTCTCGTGCAGTTTCGATGCTGCGGGTATAGAATTTCTTCGGAAATTTGAAGCATGATGTCTTGCGTGTATAAGTGACTTCTGAATCCCAGCATCGTGTGTGGGAAGAGATTGCGAGTATACAAGTGGCTGTGTAATCTGTTAAGGATTGCATGCTCGAAAAGTTTGCCCATGCATGATGTGAGAAAGATTGGTCGGAGGTTGGTTATGTCTAGCGGTTTGCCTGGTTTGGAAATGAAGCTGACCATTGCGTGTGTCCATTCCGGGGGGAGAGTACCAGCCTTCCAATGCTTGTTGAACACGTCTGTCACGGCTTGGACAGAATGGTCATCGAGGTTGCGAAGAGCTGTGTTTGTTATCCTATCTACTCCCTGGGCGTACATAGTGCAAAGTTTATGCATTGCTGCTCGAACGTCCCACGTCGCTATATCTGCATCGAGTTCGGGGTTGGGCTTGCCCGTGTATGAAGGGAGTGTAGTTCGTGGCGTAGTTGTGAGGTACTTGGCTTTTAGGGTTTGTATTAAAATGTCATCATCCATCTTTAAGCTGTGGATGATTCGTACGAGGTACGCTACGGTGTTGAGAGCTTTTTGTATGATTAGGTTCTAGAAGGCACCTCAGCAGCTTCCGCGTGTCTCGAAGACCGAGGTTGCTTTACATACGGTCGCAAACTTGTCCCCACTGTTGTCGGGTTAGTTGCGCTGCACGTGCCTCTATGTCCTTAATCAAGGCTGAGATGCTCCTTTTCAGGGATCGGTCATGCTTCGTTTTGAGCCATTGCTTTTGTGTGCCTCCCACATATGTAGAAGGTGGATATCGGTGACGTCCGACTCTGGTGTTTGGGACCTCCAACGTGGCCATGGCTATGTCGCGGGTTAGGTCATAGAACCACTTTACGGGTGATCTATTTGAGTGGGGGCATCTTTTCGGAGGTTTCGAAACTTATCCCAGTTTTTATTTTAGGGTGCTTTTTCACATATGGAGTGATGGAGCTTAGAGAGAAGGAAGTTTGGATACTGTAGTTGTCGCTGCCTAATGATGTCTGCGTGTTCCACCACTGGCATTGTGTGAAATGTTTTGTAAAAGTAAGATCAGGGGTAGTGTTTCGCCGCACACTATTGCCAATACGCGTATGTTGCTGCGGTTCGTTCATCAGTGTAAAGCCCTCGTTTTGTTGGAACGCCAAGAGTTGGGATTCCTGGCAGCGACTTGATGTGTAGCCCCAACTGGAGTGTCGAGCGTTGAAGTCACCTACCACAATCAGCGGGTGGTGTGTGCTGATCTGCAATGTTTTTCGAGGTGCTGCCACGAGGGGAGCCGCAATACCCTTAGGGTGACTGTAAATGTTTAGAATAAAGAGACTGGGGCTCATTTTGATTCGGGGCAGCAGTTCAATGAGATGACAGTCGATGTCTTATAATTCCATCGGGTGATCTTTAGCAGGTGTAGTTGCGGTGTACCAATGTAGCTACTTTAGGCACGGCTGTGTTTGTTGGTATGGGGGTGTAGTTGAGGAGTCTAACGTCAGCATACGTTTCTTGTAGTGCGATGACTGTAGGTATTTCTGCCTCGAACAGAGATTGAATGTGGAGTTGCAGGCTGCTCCGCTTGGAGCGAAAACTCTTGCAATTGCACTGGCACGCTATAATTTCTTTGCGCTTTCCTGCCATCGTTAGGTAGCTTGAAAGTGGGGTAGTTCATGTTTTGTTGTGAGACTATGATGTGATTGAGCTTGGACTGGAGTTGGCCTACGATTTTCGCTTGGGAAGATTGCTGCTACTCGATCGCTATCCACCGAGTGCTGAGGTCAGTGTCCCATGAATTTGTTCTTTGGGCCATTGCTCCGAACTTTTCGGCTAGTTTTTGCTCGAGAAGAGCCAGAGAAGTGAGGAGGTCTGAATTATTTTTGTTTGTCGTTTGATGTGGGGTTTGATGCTCCGTAGCCTTACGCTTGGTTGGGGCATTGTGAGGGGTGGAAGGTGTGTGGGGCTTGCTGCGGGGACAGGAGATGGGGAAGGGGTGGAAGGTTCTGTGCTGGATAAGGGGCGAGGGGTTGGACTTCCATTCGCTCTGTGAGGTACAATTTTCCAATAAAAGCTGTAGCTCATTGCTAAGCTTGGCTCTTTGAGCGTTCTGTTGTTGAATTTATTGGTCCTGTTTCTCTAACCGGGCCTTAAAAAAGGCGTTCTCCCAAACGAGGGAGGAAGATCGTGAGCCCAAGCTCACTTTTTGTCTGGAATTGACTGGTCTGTCAGAGGCGGGAAGGATGGCGACGGGTTCCGGTATTTAGGTGGTTTTTATTCTGTCCTCGCTTTCGAATCAGAGCGGTTGTAGGAGCGGGTGTGATTAGCAGAGTTGGACCGATGCCTGGTGCGGGACTTCCGGGCAATCGACTGGTCCGCTGTGCCTTCAGCAGGGGCGGCTGTTCTCCTGTTGTTGCCCGGGCGGTTGTAGCGTTCTTTGTAATCCTTAGATCCTGTGAAATGAAACCGTTGCAGATGCATTTCGTCGCGCACGTATGTGGTTCTAAGGGTGCGAAGCGTCTCCACATTGCTGGCATAAGTTGTTATTTGGCTTGGTGCACACATCACCTCTATGGCCAGCCTGGCGGCAGGCTGGCCATATATATATATATATATATATATATATATATATATATATATATATATATATATATATATATATATATATATATATATATATATATACATATATACATATATATATATAAACTTGAAGTAGGGGACACACGGTGAAAAAACAACACTTTAATCCGACGTTTCGGCAGGGGTTCGCCCTTTGTCAAGGAATGTAGAAAGAAGCTGTTGGTTCCCATTTCTTATATACATACACAATCGAAGAACACGTGACCAGCCACTGTCAACAAATAAACACCAAAATATCAAAAACAAGATTTCACACGCGTGATGTAATGGCGGTGTAAGGTATATAGACCGAATGACACGTGTTGCGCTGAGGTCATGCATCCTAATATGTTGCACAAAGAAAAGAAGATATATCACTAAAGAGATTGATGTCACTATCAGGGCACAATACAAAATATCGCGAGGTTATAATGGGTGGAGTACATGTCACATTTAATCCTATAATATTCAGGAGGGGAAGGGGGGGGGATTGATCAACGAAATATCATTCTCATTGGTAGGCGACAGTAGCAATAACACGTCAGTAGAATTTAACAGGGAAATATAACTATGATTTAGCGCGGTACACACGCACACAAAAAAAGTAAACAGTCACTGAAACCGCGGCATGGTGACAAAACTCGATTATCTGCTCAATGCTATGGGTACAAAAAGAAGCAGTTAAAGTTAACTGTTCGTAACAGTGTTGATAACAAAAGGAATCGTGGGCAAGGTTATTGGATAAGTTGTAATTATCAGTGCATGATACGCCGGGAAGCAATATGATCGTGAGAAACTGGCAAACATGAAAACGATCAGTGCAAGTAAAGCATGACATACTGTGAGGGGCTTTGGGCTGTGACCGTAAAAGCGCAAGCGAAAAGGCAAACAGTGCAAAATGGCGCCAATGTCGATTAAACATATCTTTTAAGAAGCTGCCAATAGTGCTACCATTTAGGTAAAATGCTACGACGAGAGACAAGTTAGCTTGCCAATGTTTTCATTCAGACCACAAGAAACCGTGTTAAACTTATGTATTAAAAATGATTCGCGGAACTCGCGTTCATGGTGGATTCTGAAACCTGATTCCAGTAAAGTTACTTGCATTTTTTCAAAGGGATGCTTGGTACACACACACCCCGCCGGGGTGGCGCAGTGGTTACGGCGCTCGACTACTGTTCCCAAGGACGCGGGATCGAATCCCGGCCTCGGCGGCCACTTTTCGACGGAGGCGAAAAGCAAGGCGCCCGTGTGCTGTGCGATGTCAGTGCACGTTAAAGATCCCCAGGTGGTCGAAATTTCCGGAGTCCTCCACTACGGCGTCTCTCATAGCCTGAGTAGCTTTGGGACGTTAAACCCCACAAATCAAATCAAATCAAATCAAAGGGGTGCTTGGTAATGTTTACATGCTTAGAGATAGAAAGGTTAGGCAGTGTATTACAATGAGCTTTATGATTATTAAATCGGTATCTGAAGGGTGTTTCGGTTTGGCCAATGTACTGAATTTTGCAGATAGAACATTCAAGCATGTAAATCACGTTGTCCGTATCACATGAGAAGTTGCCTCGAATCTTTACATTAAAGTTCGATGCAGTGCTGAAAGCTTTCACTGATGTAGCCATTTGTGCACAAACTTTGCAGCGTGACTTGTTGTAAGGATGGCAGCCGATTGGTGCAGTGGGGCTAGTTTTAGACGAAGTTAAAATATCACTGAGGTTCTTGTTACGGCGACAGACAACACGGGGGGCTTGCTGATAAATTTCTTTTAGATGATCACTTTGCATGAGAATACTATGGTGTTTCTTTAATACGCCTGCAACGTTGGGGACCGAAGCTGAATGCGTTAGCACGAGATTGATTCGTGATTGGCCGGATGGTTCCTTTTCCGCTTTGAGGAGTGCTTTGCGATCAAGAAGGCTTGCTCGTTCCACTGCATCATTTATTAGGCGCTCTGGATATTTGCGTTTCATTAGGGTGTTACGAAGGTTGGCACAGTGAAATTCAAAGTCGCGATCGTCTGAACATATCCGTTTAAAGCGGACGGCTTGTCCATATGGGATGCTAGTCTTCCAGTATTTAAGATGGCTGCTGTCGAAGTGCAGGTACTGAGGTCTGTCACTGGGTTTCCGGTATAGAGCAGTGATTAGTTTGTCATTCTTTATTGACACTGTCACGTCTAGAAAAGCAATAGTGGTTAGAGAATAAGAATGAGAAAAGTTTATGGCCTCATGCACATTATTAAAACTAGAGATGAATGATAGAAGTTCTGCCTCACCATGCTGCCAAATAAAAAAAATGTCGTCTATGAATCTCTTGTATTAAAAAGGCTTTAGCGGGTAGTCGTCGAGAAATCGGTCTTCTAATAAGCCCATGAATATGTTGGCGTATTTGGGACCAATACGTGTACCCATCGATGTTTCTTTAATCTGCACATAATGTCTGCCATCAAATTCAAAGTTGTTAAGTTCAAGTATCAATTTAAGAAGGATAGCCAATGTAGAACCGTCAATGTTACTGCACAAGGTTCGATCTTCAAAAGCCTTAACAGCTGACCGGATACCATCGGAGTGGGGAATATTGGTATAAAGTGACACATCATTTCACACACATTTTGGACTGCCTTAATATAAATGTGAAGATTGCTGGAAAATGTATCAACGACCTTAGATATGCGGATGATACCACTTTAATGGCAGAAAGTGAAGCGGAACTCAAGAGACTTCTGATGCGCGTACAAGAAGAGAGTGAGAAGTTTGTGCTTAAACTGAACATTAAAAAGACAAAGATCATGGCGTCTTGCCCTATCAAGTCCTGGAGCATCAATGGACAAGAAGTGGAAGCTGTGACAGATTTTCTCTTCTTGGGCTCTAAGAGAACCTCGGAAGGAGACTGCAGCCATGAAATTAGGAGACGCCTGCTTCTGGGAAAGAGAGCAATGGTTAGCCTTGACCGCCTAGTAAAGAGCAGAGACATTAGTCTGCCAACCAAGATCCGTATAACTCGTGCTATGGTCTTTCCAGTTGTGATGTATGGATGCGAGAGTTGGACTGTGAAAAAGGCTGACCGCCGAAGAATTGACGCGTTTGAATTGTGGTGCTGGCGAAGACTCTTGAGAGTTCCCTGGACTGCCAGAAGATCAAATCAGTCAATATTGTCGACCATAAACCCTGACTGCTCATTGGAGGGTCAAATTCTAAAGTTAAAGCTCAAGTACTTTGGTAATCTGATGAGAAGAGAGGAGTCGCTGGAGAAAGATTTGATGTTGGGAAAGGTTGAGGGTCGCCGGAGAAGGGGTAGGCAGCGAACGCGATGGTTAAATGGCATCCTCGAGGCACTGCAGATGAAGTTATGTGATGTTAGGAAGATAGTGAGAGACCGGAAAGCGTGGCGTGACGTGGTCAATAGGGTCACGAAGAGTCGGACACGACTGAACGACTGAACTGAACTGAACTGAACATAAATGTCGAGGCAGTTTTCTCTTTGCCTCGGGGGAGTCCAGTGATTTTGAGAGGGCAATTTACCATCTTGTACGGGATCTTGTGGCCAGCCATGGAAGTACTCCTTAAGTCTCATATTGCGGGCAAAATTTTCTAAGTCTTTTAACAATTGAAACTCATTGAACCCACCTGATGCAGGGCAAAAATCTAGGCCGTCTGCCAGGGCACTCTCGTCGTCATTAGTCAGGGTGAAGTTTGAAAGGTTTACAATTGAGGTTTGAACCTGAGATGGCAGTGGCAACGGACGCTGGGACTGCGTGGGCCGCGATATTTTGTCGCGCAAAAGCTTTTTAGATTTCACGGAGTTAATATCTTCCCATTTTTTCTTTTTGTACGCGTCAAGAGCAGCAAGTTCTTCGCAAGAGAGGTTAAGATGATTAAGCAGTTTTTTTTCTGTATTCGGTTCAGTTCAGGCGTTCAGTCGTGTCCGACTCTTCGTGACCCTATGGAGCATCTCACGCCACGCTTTCCGGTCTCTCACTATCTTCTTAGCATCACATAACTGCATCTGCAGTGCCTCGAGGATGCCATCTAACCATCGCGTTCGCTGCCTACCCCTTCTCCGGCGACCCTCAACCTTTCCCAACATCAAATCTTTCTCCAGCGACTCCTCTCTTCTCATCAGATGACCAAAGTAGCTGAGCTTTAACTTTATAATTTGACCCTTCAATGAGCAGTCAGGGTTTATGGTCGACAATATCGACTGATTTGATCTTCTGGCAGTCCAAGGAACTCTCAAGAGTCTTCGCCAGCACCACAATTCAAACGCGTCAATTCTTCCTTGGTCAGCCTTTTTCACAGTCCAACTCTCGCATCCATACATCACAACTGGAAAGACCAGAGCACGAGTTATACGGATCTTGGTTGGCAGACTAATGTCTCTGCACTTTACTAGGCGGTCAAGGCTAACCATTGCTCTCTTTCCCAGAAGCAGGCGTCTCCTAATTTCACGGCTACAGTCTCCTTCCGAGGTAATCTTAGAGCCCAAGAAGAGAAAATCTGTCACAGCTTCCACTTCTTGTCCACCGATGCTCCAGGACTTGATAGGGCAAGACGCCATGATCTTTGTCTTTTTAATGTTCAGTTTAAGCCCAAACTTCTCACTCTCTTCTTGTACGCGCATCAGAAGTCTCTTGAGTTCCACTTCCCTTTCTGCCATTAAAGTGGTATCATCCGCATATCTAAGGTTGTTGATACGTTTTCCAGCAATCTTCACTCCAGCTGAAGACTCGTCCAGACCGGCCTTCCTCATGATGCACTCTGCATATAGGTTAAATAGGCAGGGCGACAGTATGCAGCCTTGCCTCACCCCTTTCTCAATCGGAAACCAATCAGTAAGACCATGCCCAGTTCTGACTGTGGCCTCTTGCCCTTCATAAAGGTTCCTGAGTAGACAGATGAGGTGAATTGGAACTCCCATCTCTTGGAGAGCTTGCCACAATCTGCTGTGATCTACGCAGTCAAACGCTTTCGCATAATCAATAAAGCAGAAGTAAATGGGTTTCTGGGACTCTCTTGCTTTTTCCATGATCCAGCGAAGGTTGGCAATTTGATCTCTAGTTCCTCTGCCCTTGCTAAACCCAGCTTGCACGTCCGGAAGCTCCCGATCCACATACTCCTGCAGCCTACCTTGGAGGATTTTCAACATCATCTTGCTAGCGTGCGAAATAAGCGCGATCGTGCGGTAGTTGGAACAATCTTTGGCACTGCCTTTCTTTGGAATGGGGGTGTAAACTGACCTCCTCCAATCCTGTGGCCACTGCAGGGTTGTCCAAATCTTCTGACATAATGTATGCAGAGTGTTAACAGCGTCGTGGTTGAGGTTTTGAAGCAACTCAGCTGGAATACCATCAATTCCGCTAGCTTTGTTCTTAGCAAGGCTGGCTAAGGCCCATTCAACTTCACTCTTCAGGATGCCCGGCTCGAGATCAGTAATCACAACCGTCTTATGTGGGGTTTGCACATCCGGGTCCTTCTTGTACAGTTCTTCTGTGTATTCCTGCCACCTCTTCTTTATCTCTGAGGCTTCAGTGAGGTCCTTGCCTCATTTGTCCTTTATCACGACAAGCTTGGCACAGAAGCTTCCTTTGATATCTTTGATTGTCTTATACAGAGCTCTTGTGTTCCTTAATTGGCGGTTGTCCTCAACTGCTTGGCACTGTATGTTCAGGAAGGCATTCTTATCTCTCCTTGCTATTTTCTGAAAATCCGCATTGAGAACCTTGTATCTTTCTTTTTCCCCCATAACTTTTGCCATCCTCCTTTCCTCAGCTATTTGCAAAGCCTCTTCAGATAACCAGTTTGCTTTTTTGCATTTCTTTTGCTTTGGAACTACCTTAGTAGCAACTTCTTGTATTATATCACGAACATCAGTCAACATCTCTTCGGGCTCTTTGTCTTCTAGATCTAATTCTTGAAATCGATTCCTCACTTCCACAGCATATTCTAATGGAATTTGATCCAGATCATACCTGAAAGGCCTTCTAGTTTTCTGCGTTTTCCTCAATCGAAGCTTAATTTTGGCAACAAGAAGGTGATGATCGGTGCCACAATCGGCCCCAGGCCTTGTTTTTACTGCTTGTATAGCGCTTCTCCATCTCTGCCGGCAAATAATATAATCGATCTGATTTCTATACAGACCGTCCGGTGAAATCCACGCGTAAAGGCGCCTCTTGTGCGGTTGAAAATGAGTATTCGCTATGGTCAGGTTGTTTTCTTGACAAAACTCTACTAGCCTCTGCCCAGCTTCATTTGGCTCACCAAGACCGAACTTGCCTGTAATTCCGGATATTTCTTCACTCCCGACCTTAGCATTCCAGTCTCCTATGAGAAAAACGACGTCTGATGATGGGGTGCGGTCTAAAAAGCATTGTAGGTCCGCATAAAATCTCTCAACGTTAGCTTCTTCAGCAGTAGTGGTCGGTGCATAGACTTGGATAACTGTTATGTTCAAAGGGTGACCTTGGATCCGAAGTGACATCATTCGGTCGTTTTTGGGGTTGTACCCTAGCACTGCTTTGCCCATTCTTCTGTTTACTATGAGAGCGACCCCATTCCTTCTCTTGGATTCGTGCCCACAATAAAAGACATAATGGTCGCCGGAGTTAAATTCTCCCATTCCGGTCCACTTGAGCTCTCTGATACCCAAGATATCAATGTTCAATCTGTCCATTTCTCGCTTGACGATATCCAGTTTAGCTTGCGTCATAGATCTTACATTCCATGTTGCTATGTGATATATCTCCTTGCAGCATCGGACTTTCCGGTCGCTTCCCGACACATCCACAACTGAGCGTCCTTTTGGCTTTAGCCCAGCCGCTTCATTCGTCCTGGAGCTACTAGGAATCGCCGTTTGTTCATCCCCAGTAACATGTGGGACGCCTTCCAACCTGGGGGGCTCATCTTCCGGCGCCATATCAATAATGGTATTGTGACTGGCCACAGGGTTTTCTTGGCAGGAAATACTGGAGTGGGTTGCCATTACCTTCTCCAGTGAATCACATTTTGTCAGAACTCTCTGCCGTGACCTGTCTATCTTGGGTGGCCCTACACAGCAGAGCTCACGACTTCATCGAGTTTCGCAAGCCCCTCCGCCACGACAAGGCAGTGATCCATGAAGGGGTTTTTCTGTATTAGCTAATGACTTTAGGGAAGATTGGTGGTGATCCAAAATAATGCGCGTAAATTCCAAAGCAGCCGTTGCCGATATCCTGTACCATTTTGCACTGTTGCTCTTAGACAATTTGGATATTGCTGGTTTTACATTAACGCGGAGACCACGCGGGTCAGTAGAGCATGCTAGATAAGCCTTTAAAGTCATAACATGCAGTTCTGCACGAATGCGCTTTTCTACTACTTTTCTAACGCGTAGAAATTCGTTGCAGCATTTGAGGCTAGGCTTTTTCTTAGGAACCGAGTTTTTAAGTCAAAAGGGTTTTCTTACAGTGTTCGGGAGTTTCTTTCGAAGGTTGTACTGGCGTTCCTCGGTCGAGGCATGGTTAGCTGGAGACGGAGCAGACGTAGCATGGGCTTTGCAAAAGTTCGACTTAGAAGTGGAAGTTCCGGAGCCTCGAGCCCTATAAACACGACTGTTTAAAAACTTAGTATTACACTTCTGAGGGCAAAGATCTGGAGAGTCGGAAACAGCAGGCAATGAAGGCTGGAGCTCTGGGCGTTGGAAGCTGAACGGTCGGCATCATGAGGACCTTTAAATGATACGCTGGGAGCGGGAAGGGCTCCTTCAGCGGGAGCGTCAGAATCAGCAGCATCGAGACCAGGCGAGACTGGAGCAGATTTGGTGTGAGTGAAAATGTCGGTAGTGGAAGAGCCAAGGGTCGGGGCGTCGGGAATAGCGTGAGCGGGAGCCGCAGCGACAGAAGTGCCGGAAGCAGAAGCGTCAGCAACAGGCGCATCGACGGGGGCAGCCTTGTCGGGGATAGCTGCGTCAGGAACAGCAGTGTCGCCAGTATATGCAGCAAGGACACCATCAGGACAGACGCCGGTAGTAATAACGTTGGCGGCACTAGGGCTTGAAGTAATGGCCCCAGTAGTGGAATCGCCTGTACGTTCGACGACGGGAGCAGCCTCGTCGGGGACAGCTGTGTCGGGAACAGCAGTAGTTACATTAAGGACACCACCAGGACAGGCGCCGGTAGCAGAAGTGTTGACTGCAGTAGAGCTTGAAGTAACGGCACCAGTAGTGTGATTGTCTGAAAGTGCATGCCCTATCGAAGCGCTTATCATTCCTGCAGAAGGCTTATTTGGTGCGCACTCAATCCATAAGGGCGCTCCCATATCTGGAGTGGCTTTTGAGCAGAAATGCTTAATCTTACTTGCAATCAGGGCGGTCCCGTCATAGCTTGGATGGAGGCCGTCGGCAGCGAGCACGCGTGTCGGTGGAAGCCACTAAAAGCCATGGTCAACATAGTAAAGGAGCTTGGAGCGCCTGCAGAAGGCCCGCAGTAGGCGGTTGAAGAGGCATGCCTCTCGATTTTGCCAGCGAAAAGCCCTGTTTCTGTGGTTTCGACGATTTTATGGTCTTGGTAGAACCAGGCTAGCGTACACACGAGGGATGCCGGGCCGGGTGGCTGATATGTGGTCCAGTAATTTGCAGTAGTTTTGAGACACGGACTTTCCTGAGTTGGAAGCCAGATCGTTTGTTCTGATATGTAGAAGGATATGTTAATGCCGTAGAAGGTACCATGTCCAGGAAGAGGTAGGCATCTTCGATGCGGACACCGCATTGCGTAATGAAGGCTGGAGTATCCAGTCGGGAAGGGTCGAAGTGCTGGTACACGTATTTGGTTTTTGAATCTCCTACGATCACAGTGGAGACATCAGGACGTGGGAACTTCAGAAGTACGTTTTTCGCCGTGGTCTTGCCGGATTCTATTGTTGTTGCATAGGGAGGGGGTTGAAGCTCGAATGGGTCCGGTAGGTCATTAACTTGAAGTAGGTGATACACGGTGAAAAAACAACACTTTAATCCAACGTTTCGGCCGGGGTCCGGCCTTTGTCAAGGAATGTAGAAAGAAGCTGTCCGTTCCCATTTGTTATATACATGCACAATCGAAGAACACGTGACTAGCCACTGTCAACAAATAAACACCAAAATATCAAAAACAAGATTTCACACGCGTGATGTAATGGCGGTGCAAGGTATATAGACCGAATGACACGTGTTGCGCTAAGGTCATGCATCTTAATATGTTGCACAAAGAAAATAAGATATATCACTAAAGAGATTGTTGTCACTATCAGGGCACAAAACAAAATATCGCGAGGTTATAATGGGCGGAGTACATGTCACATTTAATCCTGCAATATTCATGAGGGGGAGGGTGGGATTGATCAACTGAAATATCATTCTCATTGGTAGGCGATAGTAGCAGATAACACGTCAGTACAATTTAACAGTGAAATATAACTATGATTTAGCGCGGTACACACACACAAAAAAAAAAGTAAACAGTCACTGAAACCGCGGCATGGTGACAAAACTCGATTTTCTGCCCAATGCTATGGGCACAAAAAGAAGCAGTTAAAGTTAACTGTTCGTAACAGTGTTGATAACAAAAGGAATCGTGGGCAAGGTTATTGGATAAGTTGTAATGATCAGTGCATGATACGGTGGTAGACGATAGACAACACGGGGCGATAGACAGCAAGCCCCCCGTGTTGTCTATCGCCGTAATAAGAACCACAGTGATATTTTAACTTCGTCTAAAACTAGCCCCACTGCACCAATCGGCTGCCATCCTTGCAACAAGCCACGCTGCAAAGTTTGTGCACAAATGACTACATCAGTGAAAGCTTTCAGCACTGCATCGAACTTTAATGTAAAGATTCGAGGCAACTTCTCATGTGATACGGACAACGTGATTTACATGCTTGAATGTTCTATCTGCAAAATTCAGTACATTGGCCAAACCGAAACAGCCTTCAGATACCGATTTATTAATCATAAAGCTCATTGTAATACTCTGCCTTACCTTCCTATCCCTAAACATGTAAACATTACCAAGCACCCCTTTGAAAAAATGCAAGTAACTTTACTAGAATCAGGTCTCAGAACCCACGATGAATGCGAAGCTCGCGAATCATTTTTAATACATAAGTTTAACACGGTTTCTTGTGGTCTGAATGAAACCATTGGCAAGCTAACTTGTCTCTCGTCGTAGCATTTTAACTAAATGGTAGCACTATTGGCAGCTTCTTAAAAGATATTATGTTTAATCGACATTGGCTCCATTTTGCACTGTTTGCCTCTTCGCTTGCGCTTTTACGGTCACAGCCCGAAGCCTCTCACAGTATGTCACGCTTTACTTGCACTGATCGTTTTCATGTTTGCGATTTTCTCACGATCATATTGCTTCCCGCCGTATCATGCACTGATCGTTACAACTTATCCAATAACCTTGCCCACGATTCCTTTTGTTATCAACACTGTTACGAACAGTTAACTTTAACTGCTTCTTTTTGTCCCCATAGCATTCAGCAGAAAATCGAGTTTTGTCACCATGCCGCGGTTTCAGTGACTAATTACTTTTTGTGTGTGTGTGTGTGTGTACCGCGCTAAATCATAGTTATATTTCAGTGTTAAATTCTACTGACGTGTTATCTGCTACTGTCGCCAACCAATGAGAATGATTTTTCAGTTGATCAAACCCCCCCTCCCCCTCCTGAATATTGCAGGATTAAGTGTGACATGTACTCCACCCATTATAACCTCGCGATATATTGTTTTGTGTCCTGATAGTGACAACAATCTCTTTAGTGATATATCTTCTTTTCTTTGTGCAACATATTAAGATGCATGACCTTAGCGAAACACGTGTCATTCGGTCTATATACCTTGCACCGCCATTACATAATGCTTGTGAAATCTTATTTTTGATATTTTGGTGTTCATTTGTTGACTGGCTGGTCACGTGTTCTTCGATTGTGCATGTATATAAGACATGGGAACCGACAGCTTCTTTCTGCATGCCTTGACAAAGGCCGGACTCCGACCGAAACGTCGGATTAAAGTGTTCTTTTTTTTAACCGTGTGTCACCTACTTCAAGTTTATGACCTACCGGACCCATTCGAGCTTCAACCCCCTCCCCTATATATATATATACATATATATATATATACATATATACATACATATATATCTACATACATATATATATATATATATATATTGGTACTGAGCGGTATTCGCTGGCCGTGCTGACGAAAAAGAAGTGCGACAGACTCCCAGAAGAAGAAGACGCAGACGAGTGCTGTGCTGTGCGAGTGCTGTGCTGTGATCATCCTCAGTGGTTTGGACGACAACTGCCGTACCAATTTCCCGTAAATATATATATATATATATATATATATATATATATATATATATATATATATATATATATATATATATATATATATATATATATATATATATATATATATATATATATATATATATATATCCTTTCTATTTGTGTTTATCTTTCCCCTAAACAGATTACATTACTAGTTTATGTGATTACCGAAGTAAAAATTAAAAAAACAGACAAAGTACAATCCCCAATGCTTTCCTTGGCCTCGCCTACTGTTCGCTTCTTTCCTTTAGATATATATATATATATATATATATATATATATATATATATATACATATATATATAGCGTATATATATACATATATATATAGCGGGCTTCCGCCTTAGCTAAGAAGGGGTAGCAATTATACACAGCGCCATAGAAACGGAGTTGCCGGGGAACCGTCTTCGTATTGATGAATGCAACCAGGATTGATTTAGTTCTTCCCTGCGGTCGGGCGTCCGTGACGGTGAAGTTGAACATCTGCTTCGGTTGAACATCTGCAGTTTCTTGAAACCTTCTGGTGTTGCATCGTATATAGCATTCTATATTATGCCTCCGATGGCGGTGTCAGGTTGTGCGATGTATGCCTTCATCGCGTATTGTTTATCCGCAGCTTGGAGGGAAGCAGGTTGGGCGTAGCATTTTGCTCTGTCTTCGGAGGGAGCACTTATGGTGAAAGAGTTGTTTCGGGGATTGATTCAGATGACGTCTTGTTGACGGACTGCTTCCATTGGGAGTTTCAGAGTAAAACTCACTAGGGATAAGATGCATCCTCCGTTATGCTTGCTGAGGTCGAGGCCTCGATTAGAGCGGCAGATCATCTTCAAGTCGTCGGCAGGTAGCTTAGGTAACGGAGCTTGACGCCTCATAGCGGTGTATGAACATTTGCCTTGGTGTAGTTAATTGTGCCGGTGTGGCCTGGTTGGCCTGTGGCGGAGGTGGCGAACGCGTGCTAGGCTGCACGGACGCGAGTCGCTTCGGGTGATTCAGCGTTCGGGCTTCAATTGCCCTAATCCATTTCGGATCGGTGTCGAGTACCTCAGGAGTGACCGCTTCCCCGTCGGCTTGATGAGCCATGCAGCTGTGGGCACGTCCACGTACCAGGAGAGGGTCCGGTTGTATGAGGGAGGCCAAGCACAGTCGCGCCTGGGATGGGCGAAATCGCTAGGCCTAAACTAAGCTAAGCGGGCGGCCGCCGCTTTGGGTAGAAATTGCCCGGTTTCTAGCAAGTTCGTGCACGAAATTCCAAAAAGGTAGTAGTGGGGAGGTGCATAGCAGTTTTACAAACCGTTTGCAGCACTTGCGTTCATAGGGAGTCGATCAGACCGCATAAATCAGTCGAAAAAGTCAAGAGTCGATGCAAACTCGCCCGTTCATACGCGGGCTGGTAAGCCCCCTCCCCCCCCCCCCCCCCCTGGCTTCCGCCAGCAAAACGCAGCCTTGCTTGGTACTGCCTTGAGTATTCTGCAGTGGCCTTCCGTGCCTGCCGGCAGTCACTATTTTCACTTTCCATCCTAGCTATTTTCTGGAGCATGTTACAGAACGGACGCAGACGCAGAAAAGAATGAGGACTGATATAATGTCACGTTTTTAATGCCTTAATGTGTTCAGCCTTACACCTGATTGCAATGTGTTCTCTTAACCTAGGAGGATTTCTGGTTGTTCTGCCCAGTATAGGAGCTTTGCCTCCAGAGCCTTTTTCTGCCAGGGTTCATCAACTGGTTCTGTACCCAAAGCAGGGCAACGGGCTGTTCATTCCGAATAACAAGGATGCTGATAGCATCCACTAGGCCCCCTCAAAAATGCTCAGCCTCATTTGCTCGCCTTTCTCCTGCTTCCTGCTTTACTGGCCCTCTCATTATATACAATTTCTTACTTTTCGCGGCCATACGTTATCCTATCTTCGCACAACATGCGCTGGCCATGCTTATTTCATATTCTTGACTTAAAATTAAATATCAATAACCAATAAATAGGCGTAAAATTCCTACATAAGAGTATATTAAGAAACATATAACATGCTCTAAAAATGGAGGCAGGCTGAAAGCGCTAAAGAAAAAACTATGCATAATCAAAAATAAGATGTACACGCTAAAAAACATGGCGGACAATGCCATCACTAATATGAACAAGATTGCCAAAGTAGTCGAAGAACTCTATACTGACATACACAGCACACGAAGTAGTGAATACAATAATGATATTGGCAGTAGTAGGAGGAGGAGGGAGGAGAAAAGGAGGGCGGGAGCCAGGGATGTTAACTAGAATGAATAAATTCCGGTTGGCTACCCTGCCCGAAGTTCCGCTAGTGACGAAGGCCGAGGTTAAAAAAGCCATAGAAGCGGTGAAAACGCCAAACAGCTGAGGAGAATCAAATAACGAGATTTTTTAACGATGGGGCTGGATATCGTCCCAGTTGAATAGGCGCAACTGCGCATGATATGTCCGGTGACATCGATAATGTGGGAATCGTAGGCAGCGAACATTGCATCAATGCATACGAAAGGAGAAGCTAAGGGCTTGAAAATTACAGACCAATCAGATTAATATTCCTTACGGAAACGGTATTTGCTCAGGTAATCGCTAATAGAATTGGAATAACTTCAGATTTCAGTCAACCAAAGGATCAAGCAGGCTTCCGGAAGGGTACTGTACTCTCGATCATATCTATACCGTCAACCAACTGACAGAAATATGCTAACAAAATAACGAGGCCTTATACATGTCAATTATTCATTACGAAAAATCAATTGATTGACAGTCATGCAGACATTGCGAAATCAGGGCTTCGACGAGTCGTATGATAAGGTTGTAGAAAATATTTATGGTTGCTCCATAGCAACCATAGCTCTCCATGAAAAAGGAATAAAATTCCAATAACGACAGATGTTAGGCAAGGGGACACGATCTCCCCGGCACTCTTCGTAGCTTACTTCGAGGAAGTATTCAAGGAGTTTTTTTTTTTTTTTTTTTCGAAGCGTTTGCCACAAGGCATAAGATGAGAAAGGGGGAATGGGATGCAGGAGATAGAAAGTTAAAAGAAGGAGTGTAGTCCAGTTGTGCTTATGAATTCGAGAAGGTTGGCAGTATAGCGATTGTCCATTGTCCATTTGTCATAATCACTATCGCGATTCCACCGCAGGCCCACCTTCATGATTATCCGTTGCCTGATGTGCGTTGTTGATGGACACGTCCACAACAAGTGGCGCACATCGCAGACGTCAGGTGGAGTGTCACAGTGAGGGCACCTGTCAGTCACTGGTAGGTCTTTTTCCCGCCATCGATGTCGAACAGATGGGGTCAGAGCCGCCCCTGCCCGGATCCGGCGCACTGTCACCTCCTCCTGCCGAGTAAGACTACGGGGGAGAGGGTGCGAACACGGAGGAATGAGAGCGCGTGTTCGGTGGCGCAGAACTTGCGAATCGGAAACGTGGGACAGGAACGGATCTGGGGGAAGAGGGGAAGGTGGTGGATCGTCTGATGTGTTTATATGCGTCATAGCATCTGCTTGTATGTTATGGGGATCGCGAGCATGGCCGCGAATCCAGTGTATGCGAATAGGACATGGGTACTTTGAACATAGCAAATGTATGGACTGTGTTATTTGGAATGTGCGTCGAACGGCCTTAAGCTGTTTAAGGGCAGTGAGAGAGTCTGTGTAAAGATGAACTGCATTGAATGTAGGAACTGGTGGGAGGGAATGTATAGCATTGTAAATTGCTTGGAGTTCCAGTGCCAGAGGGGTGCACGTATCCGCGGTATATGTCACGTGAGTGTTGAGATGCGGATGAGAGGGACTATACACGGCAGTAACTCCTCGCTCTGCAGTATGTGATGCATCGGTATATAATATGCACCCTTCAGGCAGATGTGCGGATGATACCGACGGGGAAGCAGTGGGGCGATTGTCCGTGAGCTGGCAGTACGAACATGGAGGTAGTGTCTTTAAATGATGTAGTTGTAAAGACTGTTTGCGAGCTCTGTTTGCCGTCCGCTGATCAACGAGTTCAGTGAGCGTATTTAGCTGGGCATACTCCTGAAGTACTGGTATGGGTGTTAGGCGGGGGAGGTACGTTATTGCACGCATAGCCTCACGATTGATGGCCTCAAGGGAGTCCCACTGTCTGCGGGTGAGACGTTGAAACTGTGCCTGGTATATTATACGTGGCTGGAGGACAGAGCGAACAAGCTGGCGGGCCGTGTGAGCACGCGCGCCGCCAGAGCGCATAGCTATGCGACGAATGAGGCCTAAAGTAGCGTGAGCGGTCTTACGGATGGCTGTCAGCCACGGTGTGCCAGTCCCAGAGGAATGTAGAAGAAGACCAAGAATGCGAACGGTTTGTACCTGAGGAATTGGGGTATTATCTATCATAAAATTTATATTGGGAGCTTTCCGTAAGCCAGCTTTATTTCCAATTCGAATGAAACAGGATTTTGTATGCGAAAGAGTTAGGCCCAAAGGAGGGAGGCGAAATGTCAATATATCCAGCGCATGCTGGAGGGCCGCCTGATGGACAGACGTATCTGGGTGACAGCACCATAAGGTTATATCATCGGCATACGCAAGCACCCGTATAGAAGGGATGGCCTCTAGGGCTCGAATAAGTGGAATGAAGGCCACATTAAATAAAGTAGGGGCGAGAACGGAGCCCTGGGGCACTCCTCTGTTTGAGGGGAAGTGACCAAAGGGCTTTCCATGGACACGCACACTGAATGTTCTATTTGTTAGAAAGGCGTGAATGGCGAGGAGAAACCTGTGAGGAATACCAAGAGTTTCTAGGGAGGCAAGAATGGCTGAGTGAAGGATGTTATCATATGCCTTTGTTATATCTGTAGCGATCACAGTTCTAACAAGATGACTGTGCGGAGAGTGGTGAAGCACGTCAGCAGCCAAAGTAGCAAGACCGTCCTCCGTTCCTATTTGCGGGCGGAAGCCAATTTGGGATTCTGGATAACAATCATGGGATTCCAACCACCACGATAAGCGAGTGGCGAGAATGTTTTCGTAAAGCTTGCAGATTGTTGGCGTCAGGGAAATTGGACGAAGGGCCGAGAGAGAAACTGGAGGATGACCTGACTTCGGTATTGGAACAATAGAATGCTTCCACTCGTCCGGCATGACACCAGAATGCCACGCGTCATTGAATGCATCAAGCAGGGCCTGCAAAGCAGTCCCTTCCAAGTTGCGGAATAAGGAGTTAGGTATGCCGTCGTGGCCGGGAGCAGAGTTAGATTTGAGGCGTTCAATGGAGGCCAGTAGCTCTGCCATGGTTAGGTCAGAAGTAATCTCATCGGGGGGTTCGGTAACCGGTAAGCAAGGTGGAGAAGTTGAGGTGGAATCATAGTGGGGAAAAAACTGTCTGGCCGCCTGTTTTGCAAATGTGTCCTCATCTACATTCATAGCAAGGCGAATGCTCTCTGTGTAATCAGAAACTTGAGAAGAGCGCTCCATGGCGTGAAACACTCTCCAAAGTTGTCGATTACTCTGCTTGGAGGACAGGCGCTCACACCATGAAGCCCAACGTTGCCTTGCTAGACGCTTTTCATACCGCCTCGCACGCGCGGTAGCCCGGTGAAGAGCGGGGATAGCCGATGGGTCATCGGGGTTACGAGCAGCATAATGATCTGCCTGGCGACGCAGAGCCCAAAGATTTAGGAGGTGGATGTCCGGGTTTGGCTCGTCTTCATTTACAGTGGTGGTAATCGTGTGGGACGCAAGAACAGCAGAGAGAGTAGACAATGCTGATGATGGGGTGAAATCAGATAAGCGATTGTCTGCCCGTACAGAGTCCCAAGATGTTATTCGTACGCTACGGCGTATTTTACGTATCCGCGAAGGAGTGAGAGAGATAAAGATAGGACTGTGATCACTACCCCAGGTATCTGGTTCAACAGCCCAACGAGGGCTACCAGGGCCTAACCACCAAGTCAAATCAGGTGAATAAGGCCCACCTCGTGGATGGGTAGATGTATGCGGGTGGTTTAAAAGGTGAAAAGAATTACCTGAAAAGCTTCCCTGGATGTGTGCACCCCTGGGAGAATCCGATGGGTAACCCCACGAGGTGTGTGCGCCATTGAAGTCTCCACCGACTAGAATAGAGATACCCGAGTAGGTAGAACGCAGAAAACGAACCCATCCAAGATTAGGAGATGCGGAACCAGGACGGCCATAAAAGGAAACTAGTATAAGTGGCGTGCGCACAGGCTTAACTAGGAGTGCTACCACCTCTTGGCGTGTGTTACACCAGCGTGAAAGGTCGATCGGTGTGTGGGGAACTGAAGTGTGAATATAAATTGCAGATTTACCTGGGCTGTGGGAAGAGGTGATGCAACGGCGATCAGGAATGGAAGGTGAATGGTAAGCGCAGAATCCTGAAAGGCGAGGAAGTGAGTTATGCTCTTGAAGTAAGAAGGCCCACGCCTTTAGCTTTTTGTCGCGAAGACGGATGTTCACTTCAGAGGCTGTTACGACCAAGCATCCGCAATTGCGCGCTCTATTGTTCGCCTGTGGGCATGGATAAGTTTTGTGAATATGTGGTGATGGTCCAATGGCTCTAAGTGAGCCTGTTTCCAGGAATCCTGTTTTGTAAGCATGTTTTGCTTTGTGGACAACCTGCAAATGCCAAATTGACCCTGTCAAGAGAACGTCTGGAAAAACACAAAGAAACGTCCCCCTGCGGGAAATAGCAGGAAGTGCTTTCTTTCTTTTGTTCAACCTTCCAGTCGAGAAGTGCTATCCTCCAGTGATGAATGCCTCCTATCCAAAGGAGACGACAGAGTGACATGTCCGCTGACGTGCAGGACAAGAAAGGAGCATGACTCATACGGCCATTAAGTGATTTCCCGGGAATGCAGGAAAGATTTGCAATTGTCGAAAAGGGACCATGTTGGGAGCCCTATGCGGCGCCACGTGCACTCGGGTTTCTGAGAAGTAAAACCCCTTTTCAGAACCAGCCTGTGGTTTCTTTGCTGAAGAATAGAAATGTACCTCCTCTCCTCGCCGTTCCCAAGCTTTTCCCGCCAACAAGTGATCACGCCCAACGAATGAATGCCGGACCAGTCAGTGCTTCAGACCATCAGTGCAGTGATGTGTTCGATTGGATGCCGATACCTGAGGGGCGTGCCCTGGATTAGGTTGGTCAGCATCTTCAGAGAGGGGCTGGACATAGGGGGTTTTTAAGGACGCTGCAGAGCACGAAATGTCGCTCTGAGCCCTGGGTAAACGGCTCATCCAGTCGCTTCTCGCTATGAACCCTTAACGCTTGCCATTTTGCTGATGTACCCTTCTTTTTCGTGTAAATATTGTAAATACGTTTTCTCAAAGGGCCAGTAAACCTGCTTGTACATATTTTACCAACTTCAAAGATTCAGTCCTTCTTCAACCCGGAGTCTCTGCACGCTACCAAGTGAAGGCCGGGTCGCCATAGCCCCAACGTCACGACAACTGGTGGCAGCGGTGGGATCTGAATCTGCAAGCCACAACATCTGATGACTGGAGGTGGGATCTGAATCTACAAGCACAACATCTGGTGATTGGAGGTGGATCTGAAGCTACAAGCCACAACACCTTGTGATCGGAGGTGGCATCTCAAGCAACAAGCAGGAGCAACAATCGGTCAAGAGGGCAGCTCGGAACATCGATCGCATGTGTGGGTGAGTGCTTGGCTTTTCTTCTGATGTGGACCAGGTTCTAGAACAGGGTTAGATTTTAAGAACTGGTAAAAAGTGTTGAAACGCCTTTAGGTTTGGTAGTTTGCACTGTTGTTTTGGAAGTAGCCGACACTCGGAGCGATCATGGACCTACAAAAGCTGCAGAAACCGGAACTGTTGCTATTGTGTGAGGAATTGGGAATTAATACAAGTGGTTTGGCACGAAAACCCTTGATTATAAAGGCAATCACTGATCTGGGAACCGATGATGAGGAGCTCAGTGAAGCATGGAACCTCATCGGGCAAAAAAAGGAACAGCTCAGACAGCAGAAAGAGGAAAGGGAGCGCGAACGTCAGATGGAAAAAGAGGAAAGGGAGCGCGAACGTCAGAGGGAAAAAGAGGAAAGAGAGCGTGAACTTGAGAGGGAAAAAGAGGAAAGGGAGCACGAACGTGAGAAGCTTGAGAGAGAAGCAAAAAAGCGGGAGCTAGAAATTGAGCTCCGGAAATTAGAAGTAGAGTTGAGCAAGAGGTCGGGCAATTGTCCCCAGCTAGCGGTACCTCTTCTCAACAAGGAGGCAGATTTCAAGATGTCAAAGTACATGCAGCCATATGTGATATCAGGGGATATCGGTCTGTATCTGGGTAACTTTGAGCGAACTTGCGAAGAACTGTCCTTCCAGCGAGACACGTGGTCTCAGAGATTATTGACGGTTCTGCCCTGCGAGGCAGCGGAGGTTGTCGCGCGGCTAAACAAGGAGGACGCGGACAACTACGAGAAGGTCAAAGCTTGCCTTCTGATTTTCGGAGACAGAGATGTGCAGGCCTTAACACGTTCAAAGGCGCGAGAACTAGCTACACTGCTCATACCAGAAAATTCCACAGCGGAGGAAACGGCAGTTAAGACAGTGGTCGATGCGGAAGATAGCGGGTCAGAAAACTTTGAGAGCGAGGCATCTCAGATAAGTCAACTTGAAAGTGAGCTTGATGAGACGCGGAATGAGGACGTTCTGGAGAGTAACCTCTTGCCGCCAGTCTCTAGTAATCTCACGAGACTTCTAAGTGGAACCCGAGAGGACTTAGCTATGGAGCAAGCCAATGATCCCAAGAATAAGCTCGAAGTACAGTGGGAAGGACCTGCTAAAGTCGTTGCAGAGCTTTCTGACACTAACTACGCAGTGAAAATCCCCGATAGGCGTAAAGAAGTGCGCATTTATCATTGCAATCTTATGAAGCCTTATGTGCAGAGGGAAGCCGTGGTAAATCTAACGTTAAACCTTCCCGAGGAGATGGGGGACAACTTGATTTGCCTCAGCGGAAAAGGAAGCAACGCTCAGGAGCTTCTCAAAAAGACGGAGCAGAGAGGAGAACTAAAGAAATCCCAGCTGTCCGATCTGGGCGAGATAATAACAGAGTTTGAGGCCTGCTTCGTGGACAGGCCAGGCAGAACTGATTTGACTGAGCACGATATTGAGCTGACTTCAGACGTGCCAGTGCGATCAAGGTGCTACCGATTTTCTCCAAGGCAAAGAGAAATTCTGGATAGGGAAGTAACTCGCATGCTGGAATTGGGAGTAATAAAACCTTCGGAAAGCGATTATGCTTCGCCTATGATCTTAGTAGAAGCTCCAGGTAAAGACCCTAGGCCTGTGGTAGACTACCGAAAGCTAAATTCTCTCACCAGGGATCAAGTGTATCCTATTCCGAATATTGAGGAGAGAGTAGAACAGGTCAGTAGAGCGGCATATGTGACTACGCTGGACCTTACTCGAGGATATTGGCAAGTACCGCTCACTGAACGCGCCAGCAGATACGCGGCTTTCGTCACTCCGACGGGCAGCTACCAGCCAACAATGATGAGTTTCGGGCTCAAAAATGCTCCATTTTGTTTTTCACGACTCATGGATAGGGTTTTAAAGGGGTGTGAAACATTCGCGGTGCCTTATTTAGACGACATTGCGGTTTTTTCCGACTCATGGGCGGACCATATGGTACATCTAAGAGCTGTACTGAGCCTTTTGCGTCAAGCTGGACTAACCGTAAAGGCCGAGAAATGTTGCCTGGCAAGGGCGACCGTGGACTACTTGGGTCACAATGTAGGTCAAGGTTTCAGGAAACCCAGCGAGATTAAGATTTCTGCGGTAGCAGACTACCCGCGGCCGAGCACGAAGACGGAAATTCGAGCATTCCTAGGTCTGACTGGATACTACAATCACTACATCCCTAACTATTCAGCTTTGGCCAGCCCTCTGACCGACGCTCTCCGCAAGACAGAACCGACAAATGTAGTCTGGGACGAACAAAAGGAAGCCTCCTTCGTAAACCTGAAGGCTGTGCTGATTAGCCGTCCGGTATTGCGAGCTCCAGACTATGACCGAGAATTCACGGTCCAGTGTGATGCCAGTGATCGAGGGTTAGGTGCTGTTCTCTGCCAGAGAGATGACGACGGTAATGAGCACCCGGTGCTCTACCTGAGCAGAAAACTGAGTTTCAGACAGCTCGAGCAATTTGGCCTACAACAATCAAGACAACGCGACAAGCAACAGCGAGCTTCAAGCGTTCACGTGCAGGCCATTAAGTCGTCTCTTCATGCAGCAGCGGCGACTGCTGCCCTCCGTGACTCTTCTGGCGGGGGAGGAGGCTGTTACGACCAAGCATCCGCAATTGCGCGCTCTATTGTTCGCCTGTGGGCATGGATAAGTTTTGTGAATATGTGGTGATGGTCCAATGGCTCTAAGTGAGCCTGTTTCCAGGAATCCTGTTTTGTAAGCATGTTTTGCTTTGTGGACAACCTGCAAATGCCAAATTGACCCTGTCAAGAGAACGTCTGGAAAAACACAAAGAAACGTCCCCCTGCGGGAAATAGCAGGAAGTGCTTTCTTTCTTTTGTTCAACCTTCCAGTCGAGAAGTGCTATCCTCCAGTGATGAATGCCTCCTATCCAAAGGAGACGACAGAGTGACATGTCCGCTGACGTGCAGGACAAGAAAGGAGCATGACTCATACGGCCATTAAGTGATTTCCCGGGAATGCAGGAAAGATTTGCAATTGTCGAAAAGGGACCATGTTGGGAGCCCTATGCGGCGCCACGTGCACTCGGGTTTCTGAGAAGTAAAACCCCTTTTCAGAACCAGCCTGTGGTTTCTTTGCTGAAGAATAGAAATGTACCTCCTCTCCTCGCCGTTCCCAAGCTTTTCCCGCCAACAAGTGATCACGCCCAACGAATGAATGCCGGACCAGTCAGTGCTTCAGACCATCAGTGCAGTGATGTGTTCGATTGGATGCCGATACCTGAGGGGCGTGCCCTGGATTTGGTTGGTCAGCATCTTCAGAGAGGGGCTGGACATAGGGGGTTTTTAAGGACGCTGCAGAGCACGAAATGTCGCTCTGAGCCCTGGGTAAACGGCTCATCCAGTCGCTTCTCGCTATGAACCCTTAACGCTTGCCATTTTGCTGATGTACCCTTCTTTTTCGTGTAAATATTGTAAATACGTTTTCTCAAAGGGCCAGTAAACCTGCTTGTACATATTTTACCAACTTCAAAGATTCAGTCCTTCTTCAACCCGGAGTCTCTGCACGCTACCAAGTGAAGGCCGGGTCGCCATAGCCCCAACGTCACGACAGAGGCCTTATTCGCAAAGCCTCGACAATTCCACTGCACCACCAGAGACAGTGCATTATCCATTGCGAGGCCGAAGAGCTTCTACGATGAGGGAGGTCACCTGCTCCATAAGGGCTAATATTTTATCCACTGTCGGGGTATTCGGGGTTAACGTGTTGCCTGCACGTGATTGTGGTTTGTTGCTTATTCGAGGGGATTCATTTGAAATCTTATCACGAGGTATTATAGTTCTTCGAGAGGGGTGAGAGCGACGCTGTTCTCGGAGCTGGGTGAGTTCGTCTAGACGTTGGCGAGCCTCTGCAATGGCATTGTCTAAAACAGCGTCTTCATCTGCGGCATCCACATGTGATTGGTGCACTGGCCGTTTTGGTGTACCATTTGATCCACGAGGGTGGGTCGCTTGTGCGTATGAACCATGCTGAGAAGACGTATGATGAGCAGGTGGGTCAAGTAAAGGAAGTGCAGGGAAGTCGGTTTCTTCACATGTAAGAGCAGCGAAGCGATTACTTGTAGGAATATCGTCTTTTCCAGGCGGCTTGCGCGACGGCCTCGTTCTCTTCTTCTTTGGACAAGCGGGGGAGCGCATGTCATGGTCCGCCGATTTGCATAGGGCACAAAGCGCTATTGGTTCATTCATGTCGGCCACAGCTGCCGGATTAGGGCAGGTATTTTGCATGTGCCCTTCTTTATGGCAGTGATAACAAAATATACGACGAGGTCGGAAGGGCTGTGGTTTGATAATCGCACCATAATAGGTTAGGTACTCAGGCAAAGTCAGCGGGCCTTGTAGAGTGAGTAGGTATGAACCTCTGCGCCCCAGAGGCCGTGCTTGCAACACTGAGTGAGTTGAACAGCGAATGTTTGCTCGCACCTCCTCAGAAGGACTTCTGCTGTCAACATGGTAAACGACGCAGCGGAGGGTGTCAGGGCCAGAGGCAAAATATATTTGCACTGGGACATGCTCATTCGCATCCAGGGGAATTTGAGTAACTGCACACATTTTCTGGGCGTCCACCAAGGATGGCAAGTTCACCGTAATGGTGTTCGATGGGCGATGGACGACAAATCCACAGTAGTTAGTAGAACCTAGAACTTGGTCAATTGTGGCTTGGACACACCGGGGAGGGATAGTCGTTATATCAAAGCGCAATGTAGGCTTGATGGTGACGCGGAACGAGTTAGCAGCAAGTGGAAGCGAGGCTCGACTCACTGGCGGCATCTGTGGTGGTGTCAGGGGCTGACACGCTGTAGTTGGCCTTGGAAGGGAAGACTGAATCGGTGCGACGGGCACAGTTCCTTGAGGGAGGGCTACAGGCACCGAGGCGGCGGTGCAATCCATGGGACAAGCCGAAGTCGTTCCATCCGAAGACGAAGCAGACTGGGGGCATGTAAGCGTTGATGATTGCGTGGACGTGGATGTTGCGCCAGGTTGTAACACAGCGGAAATCCGCACACCTGTCGTCGGCGGAGCAGAATCCATGCAGGCGCGTAGCCCAGCCTCGCTCGGCAACGCCGAGCTAAGCCTAGCCTGCGCCTGAGGGATCCGGTTGGACTTTCTTACTTGAGAAAGGGCCCACCGAGTCGGAAATCGCTCCACAGGGGCGTCTTCGTCATTCGTTCTTACGGAGGGCACTGTCCTACCCACACAAAACGACAGTTAATAGGCGAAACAAGATATAAACACAGAGCTCTAAGCAGACACGTATCAGCTCAGGCGCTTCTTCTTCCTTGCATCTGTAGCTGAGCCATTCAAGGAGTTAAAATGCGAACAGCCAGGGGTAACGGTTGACGGAGAACAGTAACTTGTGATTCGCTAGTAACATTGCACTGCTTAGTAACTCAAGTGATAAAATGCAAAAAATTATTGATGACCTGGAAAGAAAAAACAGAAAGGTAGCATTAAAAATCAATGTGGAAGAAAAAAGGTGAAGTTCAAGAGCCTCGGGAAGGAACAGCAGTTTATGATGATAGCGCAGAATTGGAAGTGGTAAGTGGCTATTTCTCCTCAGAACAGGTAGTAACCGCTGATCACGACATTGAAGATAGTTAACAAGGAGAATAAGTTTGGGATGGAGCGCATTCGGAACGTACTCGCACTTTATGGCTAGCAGCTTATCAGCATCGCTCAAAGAAAAGTAGGTAACATTCACATCTTACCGGTGCTCACCTATAGGGCTGGGAGATGCAACCTAACGAAAAAGGTTCCTACGATTTTACATTTCATAGCTGTAACGACTCGTGTGCGTGCACGAGGCTGCGGACGCTGGTCAGTGACATTTCCTGGATACTGCTGACCGTGCCATGCCGGCGTCCAGTTGGCCAAACTGCGCATACCCGTATTTAATATTGCGGCTCCGAAACCTGCGCGTATATGGACTTATATTATGGTGAGGCTACTCAAAAAACAGCAAAATAATGTGCCTCTGCCCATGCCCCCGTACATGGACAGCCACCGACGACCCCCTTGGGACGGGACTTGTGAAATGGCGAAAAGGGGAAAGCCGCGGCGAGCTAACAAAGGCAGCCAGCGGCCGCGGAGATCAGTCAACCCGTACAGCGGGGAAAAGGAGGCGCTACAGTGGAGCGGAGGGCTTAAAGAAGGAGGCGAATGGGAGAGCGGGGAGGAGCAATCGCAGGCAGCGGACGAGACGATCGAACAGATGACGAGCAGAGCTGAAGTCTGGGGCTGCGCGACGACCTGGAAGCCCGGGGTCTAGCCGCCGCTCATGTTCGGCCCCTGTCATCCTGCCTTGATGCCTGGCAGCTCATCCCAACCCCAGCTGGAAACGAATACAGCAGCAGCAGCACTCAGTATTCCACTGTCTGGTTTAATGTCGCTTACGGCTCTCTGCCACTTGCGCTGCGCCGACGTGGTGCGGCACGGACTTCGAAGAAGGGCTGGATGTTTGTCCCGGCTAGGCAGTGTTGTTGTTGTTGTGGTTGGCCTCTTGAAAAATTCCACGTACCCACCATGGGGAATTGGCCAAGGTGTGGTGTCGTCCACAAACTCAATTACAAGCACAATCTTGTCGCAAAGCAAGATTGTAAAGAATTTTAAGAATGCAGCTATTGCAACTGTTAACATAAAAAAAAATTTATGTAGAAAGAACCTGAAAGAATTTCAAAAATGATTAAAAGGTTTACCTAACAGTTGCTATAATAAAGCCGTGTGATTCCACAAATGGCGTCCAACGCAACTCCCTCGGAACTCGCACCAAACGGCAGTAAAACGGGTAGGGACAAGGGGAATCCTATTCTAGAGAGGGGGATCTCCAGGTATGTCCTTCTCTGAACTGTGAACCACCGGCACGACAGGAAGAAATTTTCTATTGATTCCACATCTCCGCATGCACAGGCTTGCCTAGAAACGTCACCAGCCCTGATAATCGCACTATACCCTGGTTGACGCGACTTTTTGGGGAAAGCCTGTATGACATTTCCATGTACTAACATGGCTACATATTCGGCGTTCTGGATGCTTTTCAGTTTCCGCAAAATTTCATGTGTTTATTTAAAAGCATGTATGATGCATTCAAAGCACAGTGGCGATAGATAGGTGGGAAAGTGCCCCTTTCCCTGTGACTCGCGGTGTCCGGCAAGGTTGTCCCCTCTCGCCTCTTTTGTTTGCTCTCAGCTTAGAACCTTATTTGAGGGCAATTATTACAGACCAAAGTATCCGTGGCCTTCCTCTCCCAGGCTCTCAGACGCTGCGTGTGATTGCTTACGCGGATGATATTACGTTGTATCTACGTGATAAAGTGAGCTGCTGCGCTACCTTCATCTTTTTGACAGATGCAGCAAGGTGTCTGGGGCTGATCCCAATTTTGAGAAAAGTAAATATCCTTTAATTGGAGGCCAGAAGCACGCCTTCATGGTGCCCTGCAAATTACGCACAGCGACATCATCCGCATACTTGGCATTCATTATGAGGCACGTGGGATAGCATCTTCAATGTGGACTACCGTCTTAAACGAGGTGCGAAGCAAGGTGATTACAGCCAGTGCCTTTGAACTGCCCATGTTGGAGAAACGCTACCTTGTCCACACTATTTTCTGCGGACGAATATGCTACCTCGCATATGTAACGCATCCATCTCTCAGAATTTTGCGTTCCCTTCAGTCTCTTGTTAGGTCATGTTTGGGGGGCAGGTCGCACGGAACTAGTGTGCCGTGCTGCACTCGGCTAGCCACGTTCGAAGGGTGGGTTTGTCTTCCCTTTATTGTCAGTCTGCTGCCAGCTGCTGGTTCTACGCTACCTTCTGCGTTTGCTGCAGGGTGATGAGTTTTCAGCACGGGTGCTTGCTTTCTATTCTTTGGGCACCAGTGTGAGCGAACTTGTCCCTGACATGCCACTCAACAGGGGACCTTAGGCTTTCCTGATGCCTGCTTTTTATTCGTGTATGGTGACATTTTGTCGCCACGCACGCCATGTGAGCCCTAACCTAGACATCTCGGCGAACAGAGTAGTGGACCCAATGGCAAGTTACTACTTCTGCTGGTGCCTGCGGAACGTAGGCAAAGGGCGGATTAAACTTTCTGGTTACCACTCACAGCGTCGTTTCTACCAGGGCATTTACGTGACTTTAAGTGGCTTTTGGAGCGGGCGGTTTTGCCTACCCGAGATCGGCTGCAACGATGGGGCATTGTGCGGACAGCTAAGTGCCCCAACTGCCCACAAAGGTTCGTGATGCACAAAGGTTCGTTGGTGTCCCCCACATCTATATAGATACAAATTCAAACCCGGAAATCTGTACTGCAACAGCGTCATTGATACCTTGCACTGCCTGGTTCTACATAAACGGATATTCCAACAAATGCTGATAATCCGTGGTATTCAAGTAAGAGATCCCGCAGCCTGGCTGATATATGCTGGAATCGTTTGAACCTGGAAATCGCAAATATACAAAAATTAGAGGCTGGATATACTACAGATGTATTAAGAGCCGATCTCGCTAAGTAATCAGCCACATCATTTGAATAAACCGCGGCATGGTCGGAGACCCAGACAAAGCGGACTTCTTTTAAAGGGCGCGGAACAAAAAAAAACGAAGGAATCGGTTCAAAAAATATTGTTTGACGTTTCAAGTGAGTTCAACACAGATAGACAATCAACAAGAATGATTACTTATGACACATAGCATGGAATTTTGTGCAAAGCAATCCGATAGCTTAAAATTCCGCAAAAGATATAGAAATAAATCTAGGATACGGACAGAATACCTTCATGTCAAAACCTGTGAACATATACAAACTGAAGCTTTTTCTTTGCTGACTGAGGCATCTGTACGAATAACAATGTGATGGGGGTATTTTTCTGGGTTATCAGAAAGAAAAGCGCTGAAATTTTTCAAGGCATATATTTTGCATGGGAGGAAAAAAATGTCGTCATACTTAATGATAACTGCAGCCTGCATGTCATCCCCCCATTGCAAAGAACTCAAGTCAACACTGATTGGTGCATACGTTTTTGTGTCACAGTACCTTGAGGCTGTCTATAGCGTGGCCAATGATCAGGTAAGAATAAGGTTGGTTGGGATGCAAAAATGGAAGCAATGAATTCAGAGGCCGGATCTAGCGACCAAATGAAAGTTCGTACCGTGAGATGTTGGAAGCGGGAGGCTAAGCCGGGGATACGGGCTTCAAGATAAAGCAGTGCGTCTAAAACAAATTTTGGAAGACTAAGACACAGACATAGAGCACGCCTCTCCAATAACCGTAAAGGATGACGTTTGTAATTTGCGCTACCAAAGAAAAGAATGCGACCAAATTCAAGTATTGGTCTTACATAAGCTTTGTACAGAAATAAAGTATCGCGACGCATTCCAAACTTTTTACTGCTAGTTCGTATAAGCCGCCCAAGAGCACGTTCTCGTTTAACCACATTGTTTTTTTTTTTTTTTGTATTGAATCTCCAGTCCAATGTTGCATCACACTTAACAACTAAATATTTACCTGCATGTAGCTGTGGAATCTGGTTGGAGCGATGAGCTAAAGAAATATATAAAGATGTATCTAGAGGAAATACATGCGCACCACATTAAGTGACATTTAGGAATAAATTAATACGGTCCATCCAGACTTCAATCCCATCTAAATATCCTTGCAGAGTCCGGTATAGGCCATGACTATCCAGAGCCGATGCGAAAAAGACTATATCGTTGGCAAAAACATAAACTGTTATGTTTGGACGGATGGAGATGTCATTTACCAAGATGTTAAAGAGCAACGGTGAAAGGACTTATCCTTATGGCACACCCCTTGATTGTTGATACGTGTTAGATCAGAGGATCGTATGTTCAACACTGTTGTAAGCCTTAGCAACATCAAGTGTCACCAGAGCGGAGACTTCCCTCCTGCGTAGCGACACGGATTCGGCTCTCTAGATCTACGTGCGTGGACTAAAGGGAGCAACCTTGTCGAAAGCCAATCTGTACTTGGCTGAGACTGTTAACTTCATGAACACGTTTTATTACACGACTGTGCACTATTCTTTCTATTAATGCGACTAAATTTGAAGTAATGCAATTTGCGGAATATTGTCTGAGACATATCCCTTCCTTGCACCACGATGATCGTGGTTGAAATGGAGCTTCTTGTATGTTGTGTAGAATACCTCAAAGTCAAAATGCAGAGATCAACATTGTCTTCCGCTTCTTGATGTTTTATTGCGAAAGCAATATTGTAACGTAACGTTACACAGAAGGCGCTGTGGCACTGTGACACCGAAGAACACCAACAGCCAGTCAGGGCAGCACGAAAGCGGAGCACCGTTTCGCTTCGTCGTCTTCTCCGAATCGCCGGTTCAAATCTTCGTCGTCTATGAATGGCATATGTGTCATTGCCCCCCTTCTTGGCAGCATCGCCTCGATGCTGCAAATGCTGCTTGATGCGATGAGCTGACAGATGTTATTCTAGGTTGGTGTGGGATACCACAACACAAAACGGGGCACCATCAGTCTCAAGAATAGTCAGCGGGGCGATCGTGGTAGGGTTTCATCCGGACGACGTGTACAACATCAGTGAACTTGCGTCGTCTGCGGCTTGAGGGATCTTGGGTCGCGGATTCAACTTCGTAAGTAACGTCGCTGAGGCGGCGGAGGACACGATATGGACCGAAGTACCGGCGCAGCAATTTTTCAGACAACCCACGATGACGAACGGGCGTCCAAATCCAGACATAGTCTCCAGGCTCGTAGGCAGCGAAGCGCCGTCCCTTGTTGTAACGGTCAGCGTCTAGTTGCTGTTGTAGGTATATGCGCTGCCTTGCCAGCTGCCGTGCTTCTTCCGCACGCTGGGTAAAACTAGCGATGTCCAGGTCAAGCTCACCTTCGTCGTCGGTGTATACGGGCAGCATTGTATCCAGTGGAGTGGTCACTCGACGGCCGAAGACAAGCTCGAAGGGTGTGAGCCGCGTCGTCTCCTGAAGTGCCGTATTATATGCGAACGTGGCATATGGGAGGATTTGATCCCAGGTCTTATGTTCTATATCCACGTACATAGACAGCATGTCGGCCAGAGTTCTGTTTAGCCGTTCCACCAAGCCATTAGTTTGCGGGTGGTATGCCGTGGCCCGTCTATGGCTAGTATGTGTAAGGTTCAGTACAGCCTTAGTCAGGCGGGCCGTAAAAGCTGCCCCGCGGTCGGTAATGATAACAGCCGGAGCGCCATGACGCAACACGATGTCGTGGACAAAAAACTCTGCGACTTCGGTGGCAGTTCCATTTGTGAGCGACGCGGTTTCAGCATATCGGGTCAAGTAGTCTGTCGCGACAACAATCCAACGCTTTCCATTAGTTGACTTCGGGAAAGGACCGAGAAGATCCATTCCCACTTGTTGGAATGGAGTTTGCGGTGGAGCGATCGGCTGAAGAAATCCAGCTGGTTTCACGGGTGGAGTCTTTCGGCGTTGACAGTCACGGCAGGTTTTAACGTAGGATCGTACTGAAGGTAATAATTTTGGCCAATAGTATTTCTCCCGAATTCTTGCAAGCGTACGACTAACTCCCAAGTGGCCGGCGGACGGTTCGTCGTGACAAGCGCTCAAGATGTCAGGCCGTAGGTGCGTAGGTACTACGAGTAGAAATGTCTCTCTTGATCTTTCAAAATTGCGCTTGTAGAGAACTCCACTTCGTAAAGCGTATGACTGCAAGCCACGACGAAAAACAAGCGGTACTCTACCACCGCGTCCTTCCAGATAATCGATGAGCGGCGCCAGCTCCGGGTCCTTGCGTTGAAGGTCAGCCATATGGGATTGAGTAATAGCCCCAATAAAGGGGAACTCGTCGGCGTTTTCTACTGCGGTGGAGTCCAATGGCGCGCGTGACAAGCAATCCGCATCTTGGTGTTTATGTCCCGACTTATAGACAACAGTAACGTCATACTCTTGAAGACGGAGGCTCCAACGAGCTAAGCGTCCAGACGGGTCTTTAAGGCTTGCCAGCCAGCACAAGGAATGATGGTCGCTGACAATACGGAAGGGTCGTCCGTACAAATATGGTCGAAACTTGCTGATGGCCCAGATTACCGCAAGGCACTCCTTCTCCGTTGTCGAATAGTTCGCCTCTGATCGTGAGAGTGTTCGACTCGCGTAGGCGATAACCCGTTCTACTCCGCCTTGCCACTGAATGAGTACCGCGCCGAGGCCAACGCTGCTGGCATCAGTATGTACGTCTGTTGCGGCGTCTTCATCGAAATGGGCGAGTATTGGGGGTTTGTGTAGGCGGCTTCTAAGCTCCTGGAAGGCTTGCTCTTGATCGTCTCCCCACAGGAAGGGTATGTCATCTCTGGTTAGTGCTGTCAGTGGTTCAGCTATCTTAGAAAAATCTTGGACGAAGCGTCGATAGTACGAACAAAGACCTAGAAATCGTCGAAGTGCCTTTTTGTCGGTAGGACGTGGAAAATTTGACGCTGCGGTAGTCTTCTCGGGATCAGGGAGAACGCCCTGTGCACTGACAACATGGCCGAGGAAGCGTAGTTCTTTGAAAGCAAAGTGGCATTTCTCAGGCTTGATCGTTAGTTGCGCGCCTTTGAGTGCTTGAAGCACGATGCGCAACCTGTCCAAGTGTTGCTCGAAAGTAGGCGAGAAAATAACAACATCATCTAAGTACACCAAGCACGACTGCCACTTGAGACCTGATAAAACCGTGTCCATCATACGTTGGAACGTGGCCGGTGCAGAGCAAAGACCAAACGGAAGCACCTTAAACTCGTATAGGCCGTCGGGCGTCACAAATGCAGTCTTCTCTCTGTCTCTCTGATCCACCTCGATTTGCCAGTATCCGCTTTTGAGGTCTAATGAGGAGAAGTACCTGGCGTCGCGTAGCCGGTCGAGGGCATCATCAATCCTGGGCAGCGGATAGACGTCCTTTTTAGTCACGTTATTTAACTTTCGGTAATCGACACAGAATCTCAAGGTGCCATCTTTCTTTTTGACAAGGACCACTGGCGATGCCCATGGGCTCGTCGAAGGCTGGATCACGTCGTCCGCAAGCATTTCATCCACTTGCATTTTAATGGCGTCACGTTCCTTAGGAGAAACCCGGTACGGGCGCTGGCATACCGGTAACGTGGTCTCATCGGTGATGATGCGGTGCTTGGCGACAGGAGTACGACCGACCTTAGAGCCTGTGGCGAAGCAGTCTGCGAAATCGCTCAGAAGAGCCGAGAGAAGATTCCTCTGATCGGGCCTCAAGTCGGGGTTAATTTTAACGGTCTGCAGAGCATGACAAGGTGCGGCCTCCTCTTTAGGGTTCGCTCCGGTGGTGCATAAATGAGGCAAGGCAGTAACATCGTGAAGGACGGCAACAGTTGTGTCCTTGGCGAGATGCCGCATCTCCTTAGCAAAATTTGTCAGGAGGACAGTAGCACAACTGTTCTGGAGTTGTACGAGTCCTCGAGCAACGGCTAATTCCTTCTCGAGTAGTAGCGGAAGGTGCCCATCCGCGATGCCCTCGTAATCGTGGAATAAGTCATGCTTTACAAGAACCAACACACTAGAACGTGCCGGAACCCTCACGTCATCGTCGACTATACGCAAAACGTTCAGACCCGGATCTTCGTTTTCAATGCGCGCCACGGCTCGTTTCGTCGAAAAGGAAACACGCGCTTCTTTCAGGTCAATGACAGCGCCGTTGGTCTGAAGGAAGTCTAGACCAAGGATCAAGTCTTTCGAACACTCAGGAAGCACGATAAATTCTCCGACATACACAAAGCCACGGATTCCGACCCGCGCTGTGCACTTGCCTGCAGGTTCGATCAAGTGGCTTCCCGCCGTGCGAATTTTCGGGCCGGACCAATGTGTCAAAACTTTCTTCAATTCTCGGGCGAGACCGCGGCTCATTACTGAATAATCCGCACCAGTGTCGAGTAACGCGGTGACATCCACTCCATCAATCGTTACACATAAATCGGAGGTAGTATGCCGGATGCTGTCGCTACCTGACACAAGCGAAATCTCGTCGGGTCGGCATGACGATGACGGAGGATCTTCACATTTCCCGACATCAGCGACCCTGCCTCCGAAGGCCGCTGGTATTAGTTTTCCCGGCTAGGGCTGGGAGAGGAGCGGCGTCGGGAAGAGTGGGGACTTGTCGAACGGTAGCTCGTCGGGGACGTAGACCGACGCTCTTGGTAACCGGACGTGACGGGATACTGTCGCGCTGCAAGGTCGCTTGCAATCTCAGTAGGCCGTTCGTCATACCGAGGGTGGAGTTCCTCCGAGGCGAAACCCCGCATGTTGACGCGGCGGTACGGGCATGCCCGGTAAAGGTGACTGGCTTCCCCGCAATGATAGCACAGGGGGCGACGGTCCCGGGGCCGCCATACTTGACGGGGTCGCTGGTACATTGGCGGAGGGGAGTACTGAGGCCCCATGCGGCTCCATGCGAGGCCCTCCATGCGAGGACCCTGCGGCTCCATTGCTGGAGCTGCGGCGTTGATACTATGGTCCGGCGGGGGAGCCCTACGTAAGACGGATGCGTAGGTGGGCCTCGCGTCGATCGTCTGGTGGGGAACGTGCTGCTGGGGAACGCGCTGCTGGGGAACGTCAGCAACTTGCTGAGCTGCCATACGCACCTCGTCCCGGACGACTTCAGCCAGTGAAGGAAAAGCTGTTGTGTTGCAAGGCATCCGGAGCGCTTGCAGTTCCTCCCGCACGACAGAACGGATGAGATTTCGTAGTGCGTCCATGTCGCTGCCGATATGCACAGGAGGTGCGTCGGACCCAATGATGTTCACGTCACGGTTGTACTGACGGGCTCGGTGTTGCAGCGTTGTCTCCATGGTCGCTGCCTCGCTGAGAAACTCCGCCACAGTGCGCGGTGGACTGCGCACCAGTCCCGCGAAAAGTTCTTGTTTAACGCCCCGCATCAGGTGACGCAGTTTCTTATCTTCAGGCATTTGTGGGTCTGCACGCTTGAAAAGGCGTGTCATGTCCTCAAAGAACATACGCACGCTCTCGTTCGGGCGCTGATTGCGCGAGTGTAGCGCAGCTTCTGCTCGCTCCCGGCGGTCGGCGCTAGGAAAGGTGGCTTTGAAATCACGACAGAAGGCTGCCCAGGATGGGAAGGCAGCCTCATGGTTTTCAAACCATGTCCGTGCAGACTCTTCAAGAGCGAAGTACACGTTGTGGAGCTTGCGCTCATCAGTCCACCCGTTGTAACGAGCAACTCGCTCGTAGTTCTCAAGCCAGTCCTCGGCGTCCTCGAACACGTCACCATGAAAGGAGGGGGGTGTTCGCGGCTGATGACACAGGATGTGGGTGGGAAGCCTGCTCTCAGATGTCATTGCAGCAGGTTCTACGGCCGTCTGAGGATGCGTCGTCCTGGTAGCGGCCGGAAGGGGTCCGAATTCAGGGGGCTCTCCACGTAGGCGGCGGCCGACACGTTGATGTACGGGGGTAAGCTCCGTATTGACAGGCTGATTATGCAGGACTGGATCGATACCTGGCAATTCCTCCACCAGATTTGTAACGTAACGTTACACAGAAGGCGCTGTGGCACTGTGACACCGAAGAACACCAACAGCCAGTCAGGGCAGCACGAAAGCGGAGCACCGTTTCGCTTCGTCGTCTTCTCCGAATCGCCGGTTCAAATCTTCGTCGTCTATGAATGGCATATGTGTCAATATTAAGCCAGGTCTAACCACTCTTCGCTGTGTGCCGTGTCCGTGTTCGTGGTCTCCGAGCCGGCGCAAGGCCTAACAGAAGAAAAAGAACACTCGGCCGCCACACCTGATGTTTTCGCTCAATATTCGGATCAGCAGCATTGAACCCCTCTCATTTTTAATTGTCAACATCTCGTTTTAGATAAGGCGCGAGCCGAATGAACTTTCCCTCGAACCAACTGCGTTCTTAAAAGTGTGTGACTACTCCCTTAAGTTCATTTAATGTCTTTGTAAATGTAGATATAAAACAGGGTCGGGGACAGCTGTTTCGTTCGCACTTAAAATTCTAGGAGTACTGAGCATGGTTTTGACATTGTCGTCACTGCGATGACGTATAATCGACTGAAACGCTCGTCTGCGTGTATCTAGAGCAAAGTGAAATGGCGTACCGCAGAAATTCGAACTGCAGAGAGTCGCATGTTTTGTGGCAGGTGGAACATTAATCTATTATTTACAAAACAAAGTAACTTCTAGCCACCTACCAATTTAAAGAGAAATTGCTTAAAACTATATAACTACTCTTTTTATAGCGAAGTACTATCATATGGCCTACGGTGGCTTTATTGCCGCAAGCTCGGCACCAAAAGAAGTACTTCTTGCAGTAATATTTCAATTATAAAACTGCAAATACTTTCTTACGATAATCTGGTTTAAACTCAGTTTTCCCCCATTAAACAGTAGCAACACATAATAAAAATCGTGACAAAGGCGGGCTCCAATGACCGAAGCTCTCTAGCAGCGGCCTAAATTAAAGCTAGCGCTGTCCGAGCGCCTGCACTAGCCATAGAATCTGTTCTTGAGATAGAAAAACGACGTTCTAGAGTCGAACACGGGCTGGTATTTAGCCGCTTCTGCCTACAAGAGCGTTCGATGCTTTCCAGAGCTGAGGTGGCTGGACTATCAGGCTATCAAGAATGTTCAAGGGCCAACGAGCCAGCAGTGTCTGCGACAGGCAAAGCTACGTGTGTCGTCACATACCGACACCCCTTCATATCTGACAAGTAAACACTGCTGCTTACGGGCACGTTTAAATTATAGCAAGATGTAAACCACTCACTGAAAGCAAAGAAAAAAATGAGCCCACATGGCATGATATCTGCTCTTTTTGCGTTCCTTTGGATGTTCTGTTTCCTAATCTGAACTGACCTGTTTGCACTTCCATAAGCGCTTCCTTGATTGTTTACACCTTAATTGATTTTCTCAAAAGTTCTCAGCATCGAGGACCAGAGCGTGCAAATGCAGACACAATGCACGTTATGTCTCAAATTGATCACTCGAGAGCTATTTTTGTAGCATGAATTGCACTTGTGCTGAGACGAGGATTGAGCAACTAACTTTGGTGAATTAAAATGTTTTGATACATCTCGCAATTATCGACGCCTATAAAGGTGCCGGTCATCAGCTGCAATACCTAACAGCTAGACAGAAGATTCAGCATACTTCCATAACGCCAACTATAGTTTCAACTCGTCAGAAAAATGTTCCTAAGAAGTGCAGTTACGCTACACAGCAATAATAACGCGGATCGATTGTTAAAGCGCTCGGCGTGGCACAAGGTGCAGCACCTGAATAAAGCTCTGAATGGCCGTGGTTGAAATCTTTTTAGCTCCGGAAGAAAATACCAGTCGCATTCTAAAGCTTATAACTGTATCTGCTACCTTCCTGTTTAGAAAAAGTTTTATTTGACATTCACATTAGACATTCACATGAGCGGCGATAAATGAAAAAAAAACAGGAAATTCCCATCAATAACAACAAAGGAAAGTGCACATAAAATACATCCTAACGAAAAAATGCATCACAAATCAGTATTACATACGGAATAAAATTACGCAGTTCGTGATGGCATATACAATTTTGAACTGCAATGTACATGAAGGAGTATACTGTGTAGAATAATTTGCCAAATGAAATAGATATAAACATATGCAGCAATCGCATGGACAGTATGTACTGCACATGTTGGATGCGATGTGAACAGCTATGAGTGGACATATATATTTGCATTGTATTGCAGGCACATATGTGTTGCGATGAACACGGGAGTGAGTTAATATAAATATTGACAATATATTACAGTTACCAAGGTGGGTTAAAAACCACCTGGACACGTCCATCCGACACGGAAACAAAAGGGAAAGACCATTGGCGAAGGTACTCTCGCTCCCCAAGTTAGAAACGTTAGAAACGTTCCTCAGCCAAGAAGCTTACGATCTCCTTTCGTTGACGCGCCAGAACAGGGAAAAGCGCATGTCGGCACCGGCTGGATGCGACAGCCTCACGATGATTGCGCCATAATGCGAAAGCGCCAGCTACGATCAGCAATCGTGCAAAGCGACCGCGAGGACATCTACCATTTATTTCAAATCGGTTAATACCTAGACTTCTGAAACCAGCATGAACTGCGGCATGAAAAAAAGCGTAGCAATGACACATTAATGGGCAATGTGACGATTGTATTCTTTAAGTGGGCAGTTGGGGCACTTAGCTGTCCGCACAATGCCCCATCGTTGCAGCCGATCTCGGGTAGGCAAAACCGCCCACTCCAAAAGCCACTTAAAAACACGTAAATGCCCTGGTAGAAACGACGCTGTGAGTGGTAACCAGAAAGTTTAATCCGCCCTTTGCCTACGTTCCGCAGGCACCAGCAGAAGTAGTAACTTGCCATTCGGTCCACTACTCTGTTCGCCGAGATGTCTAGGTCAGGGCTCACATGGCGGGCGTGGCGATGAAATGTCACCATACACGAATAAAAAGCAGGCATCCGGAAAGCCTAAGGTCCCCTGTTGAGTGGCATGTCAGGGACAAGTTCGCTCACACTTGTGCCTAAAGAATAGAAAGCAAGCACCCGTGCTGAGATCTCATCACCCTGCAGCAAACGAAGAAGGTAGCGTAGAACCAGCAGCTGGCAGCAGACTGACAATAAAGGGAAGACAAACCCACCCTTCGAACGTGGCTAGCCGAGTGCAGCACGGCATACTAGTTCCGTGCGACCTGCCCCCCAAACATGACCTAACAAGAGACTGAAGGGAACGCAAAATTCTGAGAGATGGATGCGTTACATATGCGAGGTAGCATATTCGTCCGCAGAAATTAGTGTGGACAAGGTAGCGTTTCTCCAACATGGGCAGTTCAAAGGCACTGGCTGTAATCACCTTGCTTCGCACCTCGTTTAAGACGGTAGTCCACATTGAAGCTGCTATCCCACGCGCCTCATAATGAATGCCAAGTATGCGGATGATGTCGCTGTGCGTAATTTGCAGGGCACCATGAAGGCGTGCTTCTGGCCTCCAATTAAAGGATATTTACTTTTCTCAAAATTGGGATCAGCCCCAGACACCTTGCTGCATCTGTCAAAAAGATGAAGGTAGCGCAGCAGGCTCGCTTTATCACGTAGATAGAACGTAATATCATCCGCGTAAGCAATCACACGCAGCGTCTGAGAGCCTGGGAGAGGAAGGCCACGGATACTTTGGTCTGTAATAATTGCCCTCAAATAAGGTTCTAAGCTGAGAGCAAACAAAAGAGGCGAGAGGGGACAACCTTGCCGGACACCGCGAGTCACAGGGAAAGGGGCACTTTCCCACCTATCTATCGCCACTGCGCTTTGAATACATCATACATGCTTTTAAATAAACACATGAAATTTTGCGGAAACTGAAAAGCATCCAGAACGCCGAATAAGTAGCCATGTTAGTACATGGAAATGTCATACAGGCTTTCCCCAAAAAGTCGCGTCAACCAGGGTATAGTGCGATTATGAGGGCTGGTGACGTTTCTAGGCAAGCCTGCACGACATTTCCATCCAATTCCATACCAATTTGTCCTTCTAAATAAAGCGCACTTGTGTACGAATTATGTACGAATTTCGTTCGCATTTTCCATTAAGGAATTGATTGCCATGTTATGAGCTTCATCTAAGGACAACGTAGAATTCTGGTGCTGCATGATATTAAGCGGAGGCAGGTGAATAATAATAATAATAATAATAATAATAATAATAATAATAATAATAATAATAATAATAATAATAATAATAATAATAATAATAATAATAATAATATAGGTTCACACGAAGGGAAACGCGAAGTATCTTTCACACTTGTTTTGAATCCAAAGTGCAAATTTGTGACGATCAGAAACGGAAACATGCGTAGACAAAACTGGTCGCCTGCGGCACTGCCAAGAAAACATTTGCCTTTAAATGTATAGGCTGTCGTTTGCAGTTCTCATTGCGTGAGAAAAGTGCGCATGCAGTTTCAAGCATTATTTATTTATTTATTTCGGAATTATTTATTTCAGTTTTGGTGTTGTGGGGACTTCGACACCTCAATTTGCTCATCAATAATGTTTGGCATTTACATAGTTTCCCAGCCTTCTGGCCTATTGTCGGCCAATTCGCAGCATTGCTCACAAATGCCTGAAAGTGTTGTTTAACAGCGAGAACAATGTTTTTCCTCTTCTCCACTAAAGAGTGCTAGCATACATTTTTCTACCGACTCTGTATGCATTTGCTGTTGTTACACGCTTATCGAGCAAAAAGATGGCAAGGCTAACAAAAATGGTTGAACTTCAATTGAGGAAAACACAAGGGCTACCGAAAGGGAAATTATGGGTCTATTTCTTGGAAATACGAAAATGGCAAGGAACTCACCTCAGGTCATAAAATCCGTAGTGAAATTCAGAACTGATCGCAGGCAGGGTATAGGTTGCCGGTGGTCAAAATACCAAATGGTCATCGAGAGTAACAGACTGCACTCCAAACTAAGTCGATCATAGCAGCCTGCGGCAGAAATTTGGCCGCACACATGGGATTAGGAAGTTTGTGGGAATAAGGTGGCTCCAGCTGGCGGAGGACAAGCTTAATTCTAAAGAAATGGGAAACGCCTTTGTACTTCTGTGGACGTAATTAGGTTCGTGAAAGGCTTCAATATAGGAGACTATGAAAGCTACTTTATATTATACCAAGGCAGCATAGCATCCACTGTTCCAGTTTTTCTTTAACCTCGCTTTGATTCTTCTGTGTACTATACTTTTTTGAACTGCATTGGCTCTGTTTTGCCTTGAATTATTGTGTCTTTTTATTTTTTATTTGTACTTTGTATATTTTCATGCTGTATATATTTACTACTGTGAGGCTTTTTGGGAATTAGAAAGATAATTCTGCAAAGGAGTGAAAACATTTGTCTAGCAAAGTGTGATACACAGGAACACAATCACTCTGCGGGCAATCAATTCAACTATAGATGAAGAAGAACTATGCATGCATTGCTAGAGAAAGCATTAAAGGTTTTCAACTTTCTGGTGGTGTACTACACAAGTAATGTAAGTCCGCGAGCCCTGTGCGGTGGGCTTGCATTTCTTTTAAGTGACAGTTCAGTCCCATCTAGATCAAATATATTGAAAAGGCACTACGTAATTCCTATTTCTCATATTTAAAACAAATTTAGTACTTCCCTTAAAACTCAAATTATACGGTCAACTGTATTGTCCATGCAAGTCTGCTTTTCTGTGGTATGTAGAGCGCATTAGATGAGAAGACTTCACTTATTAGTCAAGAACAGTGCATTCACCATTTCTTACCTTGCGAATTTTTTCCTGTTCATAATTTGTAATTATCATCACATCCTTATCTTGTTAGGTACATCATCAGCTGCCCTATACCCACTGCAAGCTGCTAACACTTAAAACTCAGGAATCATATACACGAACCTAGTTTAAATCTTCTTACTTTAAGCATGGGTCAAAGTTGTGACCTTCAAATTTGAGCCTGAAAGTTTGATCATTCTTGGGATGAATAGGACAGGTTAAAATAATTGGTCACACATATGTGGTAATTTTTATAACTCAAATTACTCCTATGCATAGGTCATAGACAGTACATGGCGGAAACGTACACGTCTCGCAACCCCAATCACGGATTGGCAGGTTTTGGTATGTTAGACTTGCTTAAAAAACACTTTGTCGCCAACAAGATGGGCCTAGGATTTAGTACGTTGATTTTATGAAATTCCTTCACAGTGAGATGAATCAAGTTAGCAATGTAAATTTACTGCTCCAGTTGCACTATAGACCTTTATGAGTGAAATTGCTCATTTTTTCTTGCTTCCAATAGGGTCGGGTGGCCATACCAGCTTTGAGCAAGATAGTGCCCGTTCATCTTCAGTGCGCCCTTCAAGATCTGGGAACGAACAGTTCCGTCCAGGCAAGTTCACTCCGGCAGAACGACCTCCGTCGCTACTGGGGTGCCTGCGGCTCCCATGTCTGCACCTTGCTATTCCGGGGATATCGAAGAAATCGAATTTGTCAACGGCAGCCCTTCAGCAACTGACTCTTCATGCTACACAATGACTTTTGCGACCATGCTCACGTCTATAAGGATGATTCGGTAACCCATACAAGTTCTGCCTTCGCCGTCGTCGTTCCTGAGAGCCAAGCAAAGATTTACCGTCCAATTGCGCATAACAACACTACTGGAGCAGAATTCGCCGCACTTTGTGCTACTGTAAAGTATATCTCTGAACAAACTCGTTAAAAATGGGCTGTGCTCTGTTATTCTAAACCTGCCCTACAATGTCTTCAATTGGCGTTGAGCCATGGCGACCATGAGCAACTTGTAGTGGAGGTACGACGTCTTCACCGCTAGGCATTACAAGAGGGTCACGTAATAATTTACCGGTGGCTACCAGACTATAGAGGAACAGTTGGCAATGGCTTGGCTGACGATGCTGCTCGACTGGCTAACGATACAACCAACATTATCCATATACCATTGACAAGAGCCGACGCAGCTAGGCACCTGCGAATGCTTGACGAAACGTGACTCGACAATCATGGCCTACGCCTGGATGTTGGACATCGAGTTCGCACGACTTTGACCAATCACTGCAACTGGAGATACCATTCGGCATCCCCCGCTGTGATGCTATAATGCTGTATCGCCTGTAGCTAGGAGTGGTGTTTACAAACATATATTCCCATCTTGTCGAAATGGCAGACTCACCAACCTGTGAGCAGTGCGGGTGTGTAGAAACAATTACGCACATATTTTGTGACTACCCTCATTTTGAGCGTGACCGTACCTTCCTGGCCGCTACACTCCGCCGCTTCGACTCTCGTCCTCTTGCAGAAGCTAAGATTCTGGGTCATTGGATGACATATTCATCAGAAAGGTAACCATGTGAAGGCGCTTCTTAAATTTTTAGAGGACTCAGAGTTGAGTTATTGACTTTTAGTGCGCACCTCCCCCTCTGCTATAGATCTCTGGACATGTGATAGACTCCTTTCCTTGGCGCTCTTTCGTTTTCTCACTTTCCCCTCGCCGCGTGCAGGGTAGCATATTAGACATCACCTAGTTAACCTCACTGCCTTTCTATTCTATTATTTCTCTCTCTCTCTCTCTTAGTGCGTGCATAGCCAAGGCTATATACTACGGTTATAACGACTTTAAGCAGTCGCCAGAGTATACTGTTGAGTCAAGGGGAACTTTATCTTTCCACCGATGTATAAGGACACACACTAGCCGTGATGCTTGGACTTCAACACGACATCACACAAGCAAAAACCAAGGACGCGGGGGTCATATTAGGGCTAGACCTAACAAAGTCTAATTGGGTGCGATGAGGGGCTAGTTGGTAAGGCATAATTTAAAATACCAAACTGCGTAAAAAAGGACGGCACGAACGAAGAACGCAGGAGAATCGCTAACTAATAACTGGTTTATTGCACCAACGCCTCCTTCCGTCATCAAAAAAGCTCATGCGTACAAGCACATAAAGCGACAACTTAAAATCATCTAGTCAGTTCGAGAAATTCTAGCTCTTTGAGGAATAAGTGAATGAATGATTCGCTCTCACATTAAATTGGCCCTGATATCGTGGGTTCGAAGGTTTCAAGAACTTCCCGCTCCTTTCTTTCCCGCGCACAATCGATAATCTTAGTCTGGCTGAAAAGCGGAGTACATTCCACAATGCTTGCAGGCCCTGCAATGTTTAAAACAGTGCATAAGCCAGTTGTTAGTCTGCGTTTCTCCTGTGTTCTTCTTCTCTTGTCTTTTCTTGCGCAGTTCCGTTTTTCATTTATACTTAGCAAAGGCCTTCAGCAAAGTAGAAGACACGGCAAACCTTTCTAGACTTCAAGAAATTGAGTTCGGGCCTCGAACTAATCGGTTTCGAGATGAATACATACGACTATGTGAAAAGCGTTTTGTCAAACAGAGGAATCAAAAGGAAATTTCCGGACTTGAGTCCCTCAAGCTCCACCTAGGAAGTAGGGGCGCATCATGAAATTTGGGCCTATCCCTCTTACTGTTCAATAGAGCCATGATCAGCCTTGCGGAAAATTTATGGGGATACTGCTGACACGCATAACGAGATTGAAATCTATGCAGACGCAATCTTTAGAGCCAGTAGACGCAGATAAATACGTCTTTCACTATCAGATCTTAAAGCCCCAGGATCTACTCAGCCAAGGAAAAAGGGAGGAGGTAGCTGACCTCACTATATTTTAAAGCTGTGAGTGGATGTCGCGATTCGCTACGCTGTCGTGTTACTGTGGGTGAGTGACCTCACCGTGCTACAAAGCATATGCCACTGCTGCTCAGTGAGACTGCACACTATCCTTTTGAAAACAGAAGGAACGTGATATGTATTTTGCACTGCATGCCTTTGCTAAAGGGCTATGACTCCTATATTCCTGACATTTCTATAACCATCATCTAAAATGTCAGCCAACAATATGAGAGCAGAAATGACTTTGGTCATTTCTTAACGCGCCGCTTTGCTTATATTCGGGAAATGACTCTAGGCTACGGTATCTCCATGCGTTCCATTATTTATATTTCATCTTCTCTGGAGCACTTCGCCCATTGACTTAATAGTGCTACTTCACTGGATCAACTACATAGTTCACTTCGAAAACGGAGAACATTCACTCTTGCTCTCATCCTCTAAGACGTTATGAAGGCCAACGCTTCTTTTCGAGAGCTTCTCAATGCTGCCTGCATTCAAGACACGTCAAAACCATATTTAAAGATTTAGATCTGTGGGAAATACATTTCCAAAAAATCTTGCTGGCCCTGGGGCTGCATTTGATGCTAAGTCAGTCAGGCAATTTGTTTGAATCTAAACCCGCGAACTGCAGCTTATTATCTTTACTAGGTCCAGTGTTATGCTCAGGTGATGTCTGTTCTGTTAGCTACCTACAAAAAAGGTAATCGAAAGCATCAAATTTTCGAGACAGAGCTTATGGTCGCTAGTATACTATGAATTCTTCAATTAAATGTCATTTTTTTTATGTGCGCTACTACACGACCAAAACTTGTGACATTTGAACTGATGACCATTGCGATGGACAGCAAGTGGCAGAGGTAAAATATTGTACTCAATGCTTTAACATTTGCGAACATTAAACGAAAACAGCGTTAAAATATGGACTGCACTTATTAATACATCGTAAACCTCGTGGAAAGCATATTTGATTAATTGATTTACAGGAAGGGAAAAGCGCGGTCACTGTCTCACTTGTTTTCTGTGGACACCTAAACCGCGCCGTAAGTATGGTGGCTAACCATACCGTAAGGGAAGAGAGGAAGGTGGGAGTGAAAGTGGAAAGAGAGAAACAGGAGCCGTAGTGGAGGGCTACGGAGTAATTTCGACCACCTGGGGATCTTTAACGTGCGCCGACATAGCACAGCACACGGACGCACAGCTCACGGACGCCTCTTCGTTTCGCGTCCGTGTGCTGTGCGATGTGAAAATGTTCACACCAACTCATTCAACAGCGCTAGCCATCGAAAGCCAAGCCAGAGTCAAGCCAGCGCCACACTTGAGCCATCATTTTTTGAGCAGCCTGACGCCATTTTCATTAGAAAATTCGCTCGGATTTCTCATTTGCTGTCCGCGCACGGGTAGAAAATCTCCCCGTCTTCTTTCATTGACTGGTCGCCTCGGTGCGTTTGGACTTGATGCTTCTGTGATGGACGACGTATCACTAGAAGCTGACTTCCAACGACGGCGGCGTCAAGTTATTCATTCCATCCTGTGATCACGAGAACAGCACCGAAGCAGTTAAGTGCAGTATGAAAGCAAGCGAGAGCAGTTAAGGTCGTTAGTACGCACACAAGTTACTGGCACCAGAGGCTTCGAGGGGTAACTTTTTGCTAACTCCTTCGCAATAAGTGCCTTCATGGCTGCAAGTCTGTCAAATGCTCAACAGGAGTGCCGGATGTTCAAGCGCAGCGAAATACGGTTCGAGGACAACTTGCCACACTTAGGAGAATCGCATTTCCGACAGTCGCTACACGTTACGAGGGCTGCGTTTCGTTACATTGTTCATGCTTTGAGGCACGTTCTTGAGCGTAAGACCACTAACATCCAAGAGTCCATCTTGGCGGAAAAACGTGTAGTCATTGGGTTCGACAGGTTACGGTCAATCGCTGAACGCCAAACGACTGCCCATCTCTCCTTCGTGAGGCGCTCAACTGATCAGCAAAGAATTTGCTGCTGCTGTCATGCTGTCAATGTGGCCACAGGATTGGAGGAGGTCAGTTTACATCCCCATTCCAAAGAAAGGCAGTGCCAAAGATTGTTCCAACTACCGCACGATCGCGCTCATTTCGCATGCTAGCAAGGTGATGTTCAAAATCCTCCAAGGTAGGCTGCAGCAGTATGTGGATCGGGAGCTGCCGGACGTACAAGTTGGGTTTCGCAAGGGCAGAGGAACTAGAGACCAAATTGCCAACCTTCGCTGCAGCATGGAAAAAGCAAGAGAGTTCCAGAAACCCATCTACTTCTGCTTTATTGATTATGCGAAAGCGTTTGACTGCTAGATCACAGCAGATTGTGGCAAGCTCTCCAACAGATGGGAGTTCCAATTCACCTCATCTGTCTCCTCAGGAATCTGTATGAAGGACAAGAGGCCACAGTCAGAACTGGGCATGGTCTTACTGATTGGTTTCCGATTGAGAAAGGAGTGAGGCAAGGCTGCATACTGTCGCCCTGCCTATTTAACCTATATGCAGAGTGCATCATGAGGAAGGCCGGTGTGGACGAGTCTTCAGCTGGAGTGAAGATTGTTGGAAAACGTATCAACAACCTTAGATATGCGGATGACACCATTTTAATGGCAGAAAGTGAAGTGGAACTCGAGAGAGTTCTCATGCGCGTACAAGAAGAGAGTGAGAAGTTTGGGCTTAAACTGAACATTAAAAAGACAAAGATCATGGCGTCTTGCCCTATCAAGTCCTGGAGCATCAAGGGACAAGAAGTGGAAGCGGTGACAGATTTTTTCTTCTTGGGCTCCAAGATTACCTCGGAAAGAGACTGCAGCCATAAAATTAGGAGACGCCTGCTTCTGAGAAAGAGAGCAATGGTTAGCCTTGACCGCCCAGTAAAGAGCAGAGACATTAGTCTGCCAACCGAGATCCGTATAGCTCGTGCTATGGTCTTTCCAGTTGTGATGTATGGATGTGAGAGTTGGACTGTGAAAAAGGCTGACCGCCAAAGGATTGACGCGTTTGAATTGTGGTGCTGGCGAAGACTCTTGAGAGTTCCTTGGACTGCCAGAAGATCAAATCAGTCGATATTGTCGACCATAAACCCTGACTGCTCAATGGAGGGTCAAATTCTAAAGTTAAAGCTCAGCTACTTTGGTCATCTGATGAGAAGAGAGGAGTTTCTGGAGAAATATTTGATGTCGGGAAAGGTTGAGGGTCGCCGGAGAAGGGGTAGGCAGCGAACGCGATGGTTAGATGGCATCCTCGAGGCACTGCAGATGAAGTTATGTGATGTTAGGAAGATAGTGAGAGACCGGAAAGCGTGGCGTTCTGACTGTGGCCTCTTGCCCTTCATAAAGGTTCCTGAGGAGACGGATGAGGTGAATTGGAACTCCCATCTCTTGGAGAGCTTGCCACAATCTGCTGTGATCTACGCAGTCAAACGCTTTCGCATAATCAATAAAGCAGAAGTAAATGGGTTTCTGGAAAACTCTTGCTTTTTCCATGATCCAGCGAAGGTTGGCAATTTGGTCTCTAGTTCCTCTGCCCTTGCGAAGCCCAGCTTGCACGTCCGGAAGCTCCCGATCCACATACTGCTGCAGCCTACCTTGCAGGATTTTTAACATCACCTTGCTAGCATGCGAAATAAGCGCGATCGTGCGGTAGTTGGAACAATCTTTGGCACTGCCTTTCTTTGGAATGGGGATGTAAACTGACCTTCTCCAATCCTGTGGCCACTGCAGGGTTGTCCAAATCTTTTGACATAATGTATGCAGTGTGTTAACAGCGTCGTGGTTAGGTTTTGAAGCAACTCAGCTGGAATACCATCAATTCCGCTAGCTTTGTTCTTAGCAAGGCTGGCTAAGGCCCATTCAACTTCACTCTTCAGGATGCCCGGCTCGAGATCAGTAATCACAACCGTCCTATGTTGGGTTTGCACATCCAGGTCCTTCTTGTACAGTTCTTCTGTGTATTCCTGCCACCTCTTCTTTATCTCTGAGGCTTCAGTGAGGTCCTTGCCTCGTTTGTCCTTTATCACGCCCAGCTTAGCACAGAAGATTCCTTTGATATCTTTGATTGTCTTATACAGAGCTCTTGTGTTCCTTAATTGGCTGTTGTCCTCAACTGCTTGACACTGTATGTTCAGGAAGGCATTCTTATCTCTCCTTGCTATTTTCTGAAAATCCGCATTGAGAACCTTGTAGCTGTCTCTTTCCCCCATACCTTTTGCCATCCTCCTTTCCTCAGCTATTTGCAAAGCCGCTTCAGATAACGTGTTTGCTTTTTTGCATTTCTTTTGCTTTGGAACTACCTTAGTAGCAACTTCTTGTATTATATCACGAACATCATTCCACATCTCTTCGGGCTCTTTGTCTTCTAGATCTAATTCTTGAAATCGATTCCTCACATACACAGCATATTCTAATGGAATCTGATCCAGATTATACCTGAAAGGCCTTCTAGTTTTCTGCGTTTTCCTCAATCGAAGCCTAATTTTGGCAACAAGAAGCTGATGATCGGTGCCACAATCGGCCCCAGGCCTTGTTTTTACTGCTTGTATAGCGCTTCTCCATCTCTGCCGGCAAATAATATAATCGATCTGATTCCTGTACAGACCGTCCGGTGAAATCCATGTGTACAGGCGCCTCTTGTGCTGTTGAAAATGAGTATTCGCTATGGTCAGGTTGTTTTCTTGACAGAACTCTACTAGCCTCTGCCCAGCTTCATTTGGCTCACCAAGACCGAACTTGCCTGTAAATTCGGATATTTCTTCACTCCCGACCTTAGCATTCCAGTCTCCTATGAGAAAAACGACGTCTGATGATGGGGTGCGGTCTAAAAGGCATTGTAGGTCCGCATAAAATCTCTCAACGTCAGCTTCTTCAGCAGCAGTGGTCGGTGCACAGACTTGGATAACTGTTATGTTGAAAGGGTGACCTTGGATCCGAAGTGAAATCATTCGGTCGTTTTTGGGGTTGTACCCTAGCACTGCTTTGCCCATTCTTCTGTTTACTATGAGAGCGACCCCATTCCTTCTCTTGGATTCGTGCCCACAATAAAAGACATAGTGGTCGCCGGAGTTAAATTCTCCCATTCCGGTCCACTTGAGCTCGCTGATACCCAAGATATCAATGTTCAATCTGTCCATTTCTCGCTTGACGATATCCAGTTTACCTTGCGTCATAGATCTTACATTCCATGTTGCTATGTGATATATCTCCTTGCAACATCGGACTTTCCGGTCGCTTCCCGACACATCCACAACTGAGCATCCTTTTGGCTTTAGCCCAGCCGCTTCATTCGTCCTGGAGCTACTAGGAATCGCCCTTTGTTCATCCCCAGTAACATGTGGGACGCCTTCCAACCTGGGGGCTCATCTTCCGGCGCCATATCGATAATGGTATTGTGACTGGCCATAGGGTTTTCTTGGCAGGAAATACTGGAGTGGGTTGCCATTACCTTCTCCAGGGAATCACATTTTGTCAGAACTCTCTGCCGTGACCTGTCTATCTTGGGTGGCCCTACACAGCAGAGCTCACGACTTCATCGAGTTTCGCAAGCCCGTCCGCCACGACAAGGCAGTGATCAGACGTGCCTTATGGGGAGCGCTCCAAGAGGAATGGCAGAATCCTGTTGAGATCAAAATTTTTAATATCATTCTTGATAACTTGTATTGCATGCAAATTTGAAGATAGAAATAAAGACCAATTTTTTTCGCCTTATGTCAGATGAAATTACTCCGCATAATAAAGGGTCACCCACACTGACTTTTTTCTTATGTGTTTTGCAGACCTAGCATCATACGTTTGGCCCTCGTACGTCACAGATACTGCTTCCGGTATATCGACATTGTAAACCACGGAAGATGCCCCGACGCATTTGTGTAGGGCTGTTCGAAGCTGTGCAAGTACGCTGAGAGTGACTGCTTCCTATGTCAGCGATTGACGGGGTAACAGTGCCCCGGTTGTGATTAAGCATTTCCTCTGTCAGCAAACTTGCTGAACACTTTATCAAGTGCATCGGGACTGCATGAGGCAGCATGTAATTATAATTTATCCAAAACCACCCCGCCGGGGTAGCGCAGTGGTTACGGCGCTCGACTGCTGTTCCCAAGGAAGCGGGATCGAATCCCGGCCTCAGCGGCCGCTTTTCCATGGAGGCAAAAAGCAAGGCGCCCGCGGGCTGTGCGTTGTCAGTGCACGTTAAAAGAACCAGGTGTTCGAAACTTCCGGAGTCCTCTACTACGGCGTCTCTAATAGCCTGATTCGCTTTGGGACGTTAAACCCCACGAACAAAACCAAACCAAACCAATTTATTCAAAACTCCATGAATTCTCGATAATGTTTTAGGTCGGCTGAAAGCACGATTCAGATGCACAATGAAGCGCATGGAGTGCAAGCTGCCAAATGTGAAGCAGGCACTCAGAGCTGCATGTGTCCTGCGCAACATTTTCGAGGCACTCAACGACCCCATTGCACAGCAGTGGGTAAAAGAGGCGCATGACTTCGACGAGCTCTCACGCTGCCTGTACATCGCACAGATGCAGCCAGCGGCCAAGGTCGTGAAGTGTAGGCAACACTTGCCTCCTACTTCAAGAAGAACGAACTTCCTCAGTGAAGGCCTCCCAATATGGACTGTGATCAAGCATTTGTGTGTGTATGGTGCAAAAGGGGCCTGTAACAAGGCTTTAGCATGTAATTAGCATTGTTGTTGAAATCATTTTTTAGGAGTGAGGTATTTGAAGAGAAGAATGAGTGGTCATGCCTTCTGTCGAGGGCCCTGTTTTCAGAAGCTGTTGTCTCGACTTGGTCGACGAGTGCTCATTGGTCCTCATGATTCGAGCTGAACAGAACTGGCGCTCACCTCTCTAAAGTTTGTTCTGATATAGCGTGTGTTGTAGCATTTACCTGAGAGATATATACCATATCCAACAAGTCCACTTTTTGCCTACGCAGTTTCCACTGCACTGGAAATGAGTGTGTCGTCAGCATGTAGCTTATATGCGTTGGCATACATTATGTTCGTGGCCACCAATAAAAACCGGACAATCTGAGACCTCACAACATAAAAATGTTAGAAGGGGCTTAGCTTTAGTTAAGCCCGGTACGTTACGAAAGCAATATAGCATGGCTACGGTATAGTTCAGCTCGTAGTATAGCCAATTGTGGTGTACCATTTGACCGTACGGTTAACACAGGAGACACATTGGAGTTTACTATTATTTAACGTTATTGTTTATACCTATGAAGGCACTTCGGTGATCACTGAAGTAGTGAGACTTCCATTATTGCCGCCTAGTTGCATTCCTACGTTCTTGACTGCTGAGTGAACACGTCGACAAAGAGTCTTCGCTGTTTAATGCGCCAATTACGTTCTATTCGGAGTCGTCACAGGTTGAGGACGATTAAAGAGAAGCGCGAGGCACTCGTCGAGCTGCATTTTGAGCGCGCCGTCGAGCGAGACGCTGTTCCCGTTGTTCATCTGCCTCTGTAGCCCGCTGTCGTTTCCTGGCTTCATCGAGAGGGCGTGACTTTTCTTTCTGTTTATCAGGATGCATAGCGATTGCCTAAGCTGAGCAAGCCTGAGCCTTTATGTACCCATCGTTTTCCTCCTCCTCTCAACTGCGTGAGAAGAGGTGACAGCAGCTCCACCGCTCGGTAGCAGCGCGGCTCCAACCGCAGCGCGTCGTACCAACACCCCCTAGATTAAGTGAAGGCCAGCGCAAGTCCGCCTTTCCACTAGTCCTACGTCACGGCAGTAAGATCTGGGGATAGATCGGCGGCACGAGCGCAAGCGTATGCAAGCGAGGCGATCTGGAACGACACAGCCTGAGTGTGTGTGTTTTCAGCCTGTGTTTGCTGTGTTCCTAATCCGTACCGCATAGGCGCTTGCGAGCAAGGTATCTACAATGTCAGGGTGTTGCTGTGCGCTAAACTGTCGCTCTAACTATGCCAATGGATCCAAAGCGCAAGTGTACAAGTTTCCGTCGGGCTCTGCTCAAAATGCAACGTGGACAAAGGCTGTGCCCTGTAAAAATGATTACCGATGACGTGCATTGTGGTAAGAACGCGTTCTTGTGTGCTTTCTAATACTCGTTTTGCTATTCACCACTACTTAGCACAGTGTATTAAAACGTAGGCGGGCGTGCCCATATCGAGTACGCAATTTGGACAGCGCAGCTAATAACACGAGTAGCATTCGTCCTGTTTTGAGTGCGGAACAAAACTGTTTTGCAACCTACATTATTTCCCTATGGAAACACTTTTATTTCGCTTTTGGCCACGTTATCGTAGTTGCAGTAGTAAATGATTGGTTTAGAGCCAAGTTAGCTGCTCGCTGCATGAATATACTCATTGCAATCGCTGCTCCTAGCTTAAGCAGCTTTTTTATATTTACGTTGCAGCTTTGTGACCAGCGCTTCCGTGAAAGCGATCTCGTATTCACGACAAGCTCCACCGAGTGTCGTCAACGTCATCGTTCTTTGGTAATATCTCTGCCTACCATTCTCATCTTTATCTATCCATCTATCGATAAATGTGCTCTCAGATACATTTTGTGCCTGTCTTAATGTTTATCCAAGTAACTCTGAATGCAGGTGAAAATTTCCTCGAAACTTTATTTCTGCCATTGAAATAAAAGCGAGGTGAATCGTGCCAAACTTCTGATATACTTCAAGAGACTGGCACTATTAGATAACACAGGTAACACAAGTGTAACCCTCTTAATCGCTAGCACAAAAAAATTCAAGAGGCAGCTCCAGAGCGTTTGGGCTTAAACTGAACATTAAAAAGACAAAGATCATGGCGTCTTGCCTTATCAAGTTCTGGAGCATCAATGGACAAGAAGTGGAAGCTGTGACAGATTTTCTCTTCTTGCGCTCCAAGATTACCACGGAAGGAGACTGCAGCCATGAAATTTGGAGACGCCTGCTTCTGGGAAAGAGAGGCATGGCTAGCCTTGACCGCCTAGTAAAGACTAGAGACATTACACCGCCAACCAAGATCCATATAACTCGTGCTATGGTCTTTCCAGTTGTGATGTATGGATGCGAGAGTTGGACTGTGAAGAAGGCTGACCGCCGAAGAATTTACGTGTTTTAATTGTGGTGCTGGCGGAGACTCTTGAGAGTTCCTTGGATGGCCAGAAGATCAAATCAGTCGATACTGTCGACCATAAACCCTGACTGCTCACCGGAGGGTCAAATTCTAAAGTTAAAGCTCAGCTACTTTGGTCATCTGATGAGAAGAGAGGAGTCGCTGGAGAAAGATTTGATGTTGGGAAAGGTTGAGGGTCACCGGAGAAGGGGTAGGCAGCGAACACGGTGGTTAGATGGCGTCCTCGAGGCGCTGCAAATGAAGTTATGTGATGTTAGGAAGATAGTGACAGACCGTAAAGCGTGGCGTGATATGGTCCATAGGGTCACGAAGAGTCGGACGCGACTGAACGACTGAACTGAACTGAACTGAACTCCAGAGCAGCGTTGAATAAAAAAATATGCAATCGCGTGGGCTGAAGCCGACTTTAAGTATGATCTCACTACGATGACGTCACATAAGCTTGCATAGGCATTGTAGTCTAGGTGGTGTTGGCCCTGCCTACCGACCTACGCCACTCGACGGCTAGTCTTGGTAGCTCATCTCTTGCAGCTGGTATGACGTCACAGTGACGTCATCATCTCATCAGCGGCGCGCCATGCCTACCGACCACCGCCACCCGAAGACTCGACTTGGTAGCCCATCTCTCGCTGGTTTTCCTCCTCCTCCTCTCAACTGCGTAAAAAGAGGTGACAGCAGCGCCTCCACTCGGTAACAGTTCGACTCTTGGTGCAGCTCGCTGTGCCTACCGACCACCGCCACCCGACGACTCGACGTGGTAGTCCATTTCTTGCAGCTGGTATGACGTCACAGTGACGTCATCATCTCATCCGCGGCGCGCCGTGCCTACCGACTGCCGCCACCTAACGACTGGACTTGGTAGCCCATCTCTCGCAGCTGGTATCATGTCAGAGCAATCTGGGGTCATTAAAGGTCAAACGTGCCTACCAACCATGGCTACGCGAAAGGCTGGAAATGGGAGTAGTATTGCTTTCGCAATAAAAATAAGAAATGTAGGTGGGGCTATTGAGCCAGTTTACTTCTTGCAAAGTTCAGACAGAACAATGATAAGCCTATCTTCCCTATCAGCAGCTTTTATATCTGTATCAGCAGCTGCCTCCTGCAACTTCAATTCTCTTTCTCAGACCGAACTCTTTTTCTTTAGCTCGTTCAAAAGATATTGCAACCTGCGTTGCTCTTCGATCAGCTGACTGAATAAGTTTTTGTTGCCTTCCTCGGCGGGTGGTAGGACGCTGTCGACTGCCACAGGGTGACCTCCTCTGTGAAGGGCTTTCCGTAAGCGGCTTTGATGAACTTGCAACACACTTTTCTAAGTTCCCTGATTCTTTGCACGCCGCTGGTGACTGGCTGGAGTCATACGGTTCGGTATCCTCTCCATGAAGAATAATTATTGTTGTAAACAAACAATGCATATAGAAACAATACAGGCAGCACCAACTGGACTAGAAAGCATATGTATTAAACTGCATAATTTATTTTGTGAAATTTTAACATAACTGCATTTTGATACAACATGGACACTGTATCAAATGACCTATGCAGCAATTGCCAAGTAAAGGTTAGCAGGGAAAGATGTAGCCGAACCTGCAATGTACAGGCTGATATTGGCGCTACTGGCTTTATTTGTGGTCAACACAAAATACTGACATGCCACTGCAATACTATTTCACCAGCATGTATGCATAAACACATTTCAGAACCATCCCCCCCTCCCCCTTAAATGCAGTGTCATTTTTCTCACTTCTTCCGCTGTGGCCTCCAGGTGACAGCCCGTTTTTTTCGCCAGGCTTGAGTCGTTGGCTGGTAACGTACCAACAAACGTGTGAGGATCCCAATAAAATTTCCATGAAATGACACTTTGCCCTCTTTTTTTTTCTTGCTGAGCTCTTTGCAAGAAATAACAGTGTGGTGCTTTGTACTAATGCAGATATGCATGGTACTGCTCGGTCGCGTAGTAAATATTTTCAGCATTTCCGATGAACTTTTTTTGCGTGTCGTTTTATAAAGTAACAGCAATGTCACGACTGTGCTAAAGGATATATTCTTGAATCAAAATATGGCATGAATCCTCAAAATAGAAAAAAAAGAAAACGCAACCTTCATAGCACACACGCATCCGTAACAAGCAATGCAATTCCGCAGTACACAAGCGCTGAAGCTTAACGCATTGCATTCCTACTCGATTGCTGTAGACTGAGAAACTAACTGGTGTTACGCACATATTATTGGTTGTTGTGAGAAGAAAAAAAACTGCCGCAAGTATGCAGCTGGTTCATCACACATGCACAATGAGCTAGCTTCCTGCAAAAGAAAGCTCGAGGCCTACGCAAGGCTATTCATGTAAAGCGGATTAGGATGGCTGGTTGGAGAAGAAAAACGCATTTCTTACCCGTACTTGTTCCCAAGATTCTTCATTTTGCTCTTGATTGCCTTTATTGACTTTTCAATGCCTTCTGCGCGAAGGGCTTCTTCAATTTCTGCATACACTCTGACGTTCCGGTTTGTACGGCGCAGGCCGCACAAGTGGTTCTGCCACACTCTGATCAGAACGAGTCTCTGATCGGTCCACTGCACTCGATATCTCGCTGCTTCCTCTGCCATTGCTTATTTCCACTTCAAAACAAGCCAGAAAAGCCTGCTGTTTTGATACGATATAGGCACTACCACACTCAAACTCACTGACTGTTGTAATCGTAACCACGCGAGCACGTGTGAAAGCATCCAGAGTATAAACAAACATGGCCGCCCGTCATCTGGACTGCTGATAGCAAGAGAGGTAACTGTGTTAATAGTGTTGTTTGCCGTGTCTTATATAAAAAATAATAGGTGCTATAAAGGTACGTGTGAATTAAAAACCGCATTATCGTGTTGCTTATGCTATTTTGAGAACTAATTTTACTTTGTCTCTAGTTTCGAGATAACATATTACTGTGTTCCCCAAACTCATTCGATACCTCATGTCGTTTTCATTGAATGTCATTATGTTTTTCGTCTGGCAGCAAACAAGTGTCATTTCCAACGAATATCATCCGATAGAAATAGCATTATATTTGCCGCATGACAGGGGTATAAAGAACCACTTAATGAGCCAGCCATCAGAGGTTGCGCTAAGGACGCGAACCATCGAGATTATGCTACTCAGGTTAAAAGACGGTTTGGTTTGGTTTTGAGGGCTATGCGAAACGCTGTAATGGAGGGCTCGGGAAATATCTACCATCTGGTGTTCTTTAAAATGCGTGGCATCGCACAGCACATGGGAGCCTTGCTTTTTACCTCCATCGAAAAGTGGCCGCCGCGACGGGGATTTGATCCCGAATCCCAGGGCACACCAACTGAACTGCCTAACCAGATTTTAAATAAAGCTCAATTCATGCCCTTTCCAGCTATGTGGGGATGTGCATGTAGCTGAGCTGTTCGTCAATTCGAGCGCCCAGAACTGCGACCCGCCCCCACTACAACAGCGACAACACCAACGGAGGCGCTTTTGACAGCACTCGGTCTACAGTCGGCGTCACTACCCGGAGAGACTAGGGTAATCATGAGGGCAGTGGAGACGACAAAGCGCCGCCTCGAGGACTGGTGGCGCAACAGAGAAGACTGTTAAATTTCTCTCCTGGCCTGATCCAGAACTTTGTGATCCCCCGATAGAAAGGGGAATGGCCGCATCAGTATCATCATCATCAGCTGAGAGGCCATTGCAGAGGTAGTCCGAGGGAAATGCGCAACATTGGGCTTTTTGCCTCCTTTGAATGACAACATGAAATATGCCTGACTTGCCAGTGGTGCTTTAATCATAGGCAAATACAGTAACGACCATGGCGTCTAGAATACTAAAGGACGGAAAGTTTCCAGATGAAATTATCCGGAGCCTTACTCTACCCCATGATACAAAAGTCCTGCCGTTCCTAGTTTGTTTGTTTGTTTTGTTGTGGACGAAGAGCGGATGTCACGAAACACGGGGAAGAGAACAACGAAGTGCCGCTGCGCTGCTCCAGCTCGCTGGTTTGTGCCTAGACGGACTGTGTTACTGCGCTGTTCGCCGTGCAGCTTACAGAGGACTATATTCCATTGAATCCTCAGTAAAACCCATTTCACTTGGTGGAGGTGGGGATTTCTGTCCGCCCTGGAGCTTCGCAGCCGTACACTACCGACAACAGCCATGACCGATGCTACCACTTCTAGTCCAACCGCCTCTTCGTCCTCCGTCTTCTGCGCTGGAGCTTTGCCCCAACGGGACCCTCCTATCTTCAGCGGAACCGGCGACCACGACGTGGAAGATTGGCTGTCCTCATATGAGCGGGTCAGTACGCACAACAAATGGGACGACGGTCTCAAATTGAATAACGTGATATTCTACCTAACGGACATTGCCAACCTGGGCTTCCACAACCACGAGGCCGATATCTCCTCGTGGTTTGCTTTCAAGACCACTTCTTCCGATATCTTCGGCAGGCCTGCAGTGCGCAAGCTGCGCGCTGAGCAACGCTTGCGCGGCCGTGCACAGCCACCCGGCGAAAATTTTACAAGTTATATTGAAGATGTTGTAGACCTGTGCCAGCGCGTGGACGCTTCAATGACAGAACATGCCAAGATTTATCATATTTTACAAGGAATCGACGATGACGCGGGCCAGATGCTTCTGGCAAACAACCCAGCAACCATGGTCGACGTAATCAATGCATGCTAAAACTTTGAGGAATTACGCAAGCGCCGTCAAATCACTCGTTCTTCGCTCTCACACCAGGATCCTCTTGCAGCTTTAACAGCTGACGCAGAATAGTCCCCCTTGCTGCAACAAATCAAGCAGTTCATTCGAGAAGAAGTTGCCCGTCAACTGTCCCTCGTTCCCCATCGTCCTGACGCTTCCTCGCCTTTGGTTCCAAAGTTGCAGCAAGTCATCCGCGAACAAGTCGCAGAAGCACTTCCCACGCTTCCTGAAGCTCCTGCTGTCGTTCCCTTGACATACGTCGGAGCACCAGTACAATATAGCCAACCTTCTGTCCCAGCCCCTTCGACCTACGCGGCAGCGGCTGTGCGGCCTCCGCCTGAGCCGCTACCACCCATGCAGCCTGCCCTACGCCATGCGCCGCTTCCTCAAACGGCTCCGCTTCATCCTGCGACTCCGCGCTATTACAACCCGTGGCGCACTTCGGACAATCGCCCAATTTGTTACTACTGTGGTTGCCCTGGGCACGTGGTCCGTCGGTGCCGTCGCCGCATGGCTGCGCGTCCCGAGCCTGCGTCTTCGGAGTACTCCCCACCGCTGCTTCGTTCTGCTCCGTCTTCGCCTGCATACGCCGCCGAACAGCGTTCGTATACGACCCATCGTTCTCCTTCTCCACGTCGCAGGTCACTGTCACCAATGCGCCGGCGACCACCCCCTGCTGATGAGGGAAACTAAGTTCCGCGGTTCATGAGGCGAGAACTGTGTGCTCTGCGAAAAGCTCAAGGCCTCATATTTTGCCCACGAACGTTATAGTAATCTCTATCGATGGTCTGTCTGTATATGCGCTGGTCCATACAGGTGCTGCAGTGTCTGTGATTCATGAGCGACTTTGCCGATGATTACGAAGAGTTACAACGCCATTTACCGGTTTGTCGCTCCGCACTGCCAGCTAAGAGAGGATTGCACCTTTAGCAGCATGTACAGCGTGTGTCGTTATTGAAGGTCTTTTATACAGTGTCGAGTTCGTAGTTTTGCCGTCTTGTTCTCACGATGTGATCCTTGGATGGGACTTCTTGTCTAAAAATAAAGCCGTGATCGATTGCGCTCGAGCTAAAGTGGAATTTTCTGCACTGTGTGACGTACTGCACGACGACAACCGTTCAGTGTGTCCTCAAAAGCTCACCGTCGCTGAAGATGTCGACGTAGCTCCAGAGGCTTGTGCCCTTGTGCCTCTTTCGTGTCCTGCCGTGTCAGCCGTTAGTGTTCTGTTTACGCCGTCTGCATCCTTCATCCACCGCAAGCACCTGCCGCTGCCGTCTGCTGTTCTCGATGTTCACGGCGGCTTCACGAAGTTACTCATCTACAATCCGTCTCCGCGCTACGTGGGGAATCTCCCGGTTCTATTGAACCAGCCCACTTTCTCTCTGACCTGTATGCCTCCGAGACCAACCATGGTAACTACATCGATGCTCTGCAGTCCGATCCGACGCCTGATTCTTTGCCAGACGACTTCTTCCGAACCGCCATCGATGACGCCCTTCCTTCCACCTACCGGACGCAGCTTGTGGCCCTTTTGCAGACGTTTCGCTCCACGTTCGACGCCGCCCACACACCTCTCGGCCGCACTTCAACAGTCGCGCATCACATTCAGACCGGCTCTAACACGCCTTTTCGACAGCGCCCCTATCGTGTGTCAGCGGCAGAGCGTCGCGTGATCAATGCCCAAGTTGAGGACATGCTACAACGTGGTGTGATCCGTCCATCTCAAAACCCCTGGTCTTCACCAGTGGTGCTAGTAAAGAAGAAAGATGGTTCGTTTCGCTTTTGTATCGATTACCGACGCCTCAACAAAATTACCCACAAGGACAATTACCCCCTTCCGCGTATAGATGATGCTCTTGATTGCCTGCAAGGTGCCGAGTACTTTTCGTCCCTTGATTTATGTTCCGGTTACTGGCAAGTACCAGTGGCCCCTTTTGACAGAGAGAAGACCGCATTTGTGACGCCGGATGGCCTTTATTAATTTAATGTGATGCCCTTCGGTCTGTGCAAAGCTCCCGCCACATTCGAGAGAATGATGGATAACATCTTGCGGAAGTTCAAGTGGCACATCTGCCTCTGCTACTTGGATGACATCGTTGTCTTTTCCACTGACTTCGCTACGCAGCTAGAGCGCTTGCAGCAAGTTTTGGTTTGTCTTACTGACGCTGGCCTACAACTGAATCTTAAGAAGTGTCACTTCGGTGCCCAGCAGTTGACAATTTTGGGTCACATCGTCTCTAAGGAAGGTGTTCGTCCTGATCCGGCCAAGCTGCGCGCGGTCGCAGAGTTTCCTAAACCGGTCTCAGTCAAGCAACTTGGAAGCTTCATAGGTCTGTGCTCGTATTTTCGACGCTTCGTACGGAACTTTGCTTCTATTATTGCACCCCTGACGAAGCTACTCGGGGGAAACAGTGAGCTAAGTGACTGGTCGGCTGAGTGCGACGAAGCGTTCACCACACTGCGCCATCTTTTGACATCGCCACCAATCCTTCGCCACTGCGACCCGACAGCACCCACCCAGGTCCATACTGATGCGAGTGGCGTTGGCCTCGGAGCTGCCTTGGCTCAACGGAAAAACGGCTTTCACGAATACGTCGTCGCCTCCGCGAGTCATGTTCTCTCTAAAGCTGAGTGCAACTACTCAGTTACAGAAAAGGAGTGTTTGGCAATTGTGTGGGCACTAACGAAATTTAGACCCTACCTGTACGGTCGCCAGTTTGACGTCGTCACGGACCACCACGCGTTATGTTGGCTGTCCTCTCTTAAAGACCAGTCCAGCCGCCTCGCACGATGGGCCCTCCGCCTTCAGGAATTTGACATTCGCGTTGTATATCGTTCTGGCCGTAAACACATGGCCGCCGACGCTCTGTCTCGTTCTCCCCTATCCAGCGAACCTGCTTGCTCCACGGCGGCTGATCCCGTCCTCTCGTCTTTAACCATCGCTGATATGCCTGCGGAGCAGCGCAAAGACCCGTGGCTCGCATCTCTTATCGACATCGTGTTCCCTTCTCCCAACGCTGCGCCTTGTAGGACTTTACGCCGTCAAGCTCCACACTTTGTCCTACGAGACGGTCTTCTCTACCGCCGTAATTATATGACTGATGGTCGACGGTGGCTTCTCGTCATTCCCCGCCATTTACGACATAAAATTTGCGCCTCTTTCCATGCCGACCCTAAGTGTGCCCATCCTGGTGTAGTCAAGACGTTTCAAAGAATTTCTCAACGCTACTATTGGCGCGGTATGTACAGTTATATTCGCAAATACGTCCGCTCCTGCATCGCCTGTCAGCGCCGCAAGCCATCCACACTTCGTGCTTCTGGCCCCTAACCCCTTTCATGCCCGGCCCGTCCTTTTGATCGCATTGGCGTTGATCTTTACGGGCCACTTCCCTGCACGGTCTCTGGGAACCGCTGGATTACCGTCGGCATCGACCACCTCACCCGATATGCGGAGACCGCTGCCCTACCTGCCGCTACTGCCCGTGAGGTTGCCCTGTTCTTGCTTCATCATTTTGTTCTTCGCCACGGTGCGCCGCGTGAGCTGCTCAGTGACAGAGGCCGAGTCTTCCTTTCCAATGTCGTTGAAGCTCTACTGGCCGAATGTCGCATTGTACATCGGACCACCACAGCCTATCACCCTCAAACTAACGGGCTAACTGAGCGCTTCAATCGTACTCTCGGAAATATGCTCACGATGTACGTTGCCGCCGATCAGACTAACTGGGACGCTGTTCTTCCTTTCGTGACGTACGCTTACAACACCGCCACGCAGTCAACCACCGGATTTAGCCTTTTGTACCTCCTTTATGGGCGTGAGGCTTTGTCCACGATGGACACTATATTACCATATCGTCCCGACTCCTCCGAGTGGACTCCATTTTCTGACGCTGCAAAGCATGCGGAGGAATGTCGCCAGCTGGCCCGCAGTTTAAGATCGGAATCACAAGGCCGCCAACAGCATCGTCACGACAAAGATCAGACGCCACATGTTGTCACTACAGGGTCTCTCGTTTGGCTCTGGGTTCCTGGCACCCCACCGGGATTGTCATCGAAATTTCGAACTGAATACCATGGCCCCTACCGCATCGTTCACCAAACCTCCCCTGTAAATTATAACGTGGAGCCACTCACTGCCTCTTCGGACATGCGTCATCGCGGCCGCGAAACTGTGCTCGTGAGCCGCCTCAAAACATACTACGACCCGCTCGTCTTGCCCTCGCCATAGGTCGCCAGGGTGGCTCCTCTTCGGTCCCGGGGAAATTGTAGCGGACGAAGAGCGGATGTCACGAAACACGAGGAAGAGACCAACAAAGTGCCGCTGCGCTGCTCGAGCTCGCTGGTTTGTGCCTAGATGGACTGTGTTACTGTGCTGTTCGCCGTGAAGCTTACAGAGGACTATATTCCGTTGAACCCTCAGTAAACCCCATTTCAGTTTGTTTGTTTGCTTGATTGTTAGTATGCTTGTTTGTTTGTTTGCTTGCTTGTTTGCTTGCTTGTTTGTTGAGTTTAACGTCCTAAAGCAACTCAGACTATGAGAGACACCGTAGTGGAGGGCTCCGGAAATTTCGACCACCTGGGGTTCTTTAACATGCACTGACATCGCACAGCACACGGGAGCCTTGCTTCTCACCTCCATTGAAAAGCTGCCGCCGGGGCCGGGATTCGATCCCGCACCCTTGGGAGCAGTAGTCGAGCGCCGTAACCACTGCGCCACCCTCCGGCCTGCCCAAAGCATCGCACCCGTTTCTTTACATCTCTATTTTCTCCCCGTTTATTCTGTATATTTCATTATATTTCAAAGCCTTTACAGGGCTTCTCAAGAGCTAGATCTCTGTTCGTTCTAATGTTGGTGTTCCTCTCGCCTAGCTTGCCGGACGTATTCTTCGCCAGTCGTTGCAAGTAGCTGTGAAAGCCATTGACAAGCGACGCGACGCGCCATTATTTTATCATCAATATCTTGCACACTTCCGCTTCAACAAAACAGGAGTAACCGGCGCTGGTGCGCTACTTGATAGTCCGCTTATTTCAATACGGCGGCACTGAAAATGCCGTTTTGTATAAAATTCGGAGTCGATGTTGCGAACGAAAAGCCGCGAAGATAGCACGATCAAGTAATAGTTGACATGTGACATAAGCGGTCACTGATTTATCGGTGGATTATATGACATCACAAGCCACAATATATTGCCGCGAAACCTTCAAAACAGTATTTGTTGTTTTTTAACAGCCGCCGGCATACAGGCTTATCACTCTGATTCTGGACCGCGTATCAGTTCCGTAATCGTTGTTTGTTAATGCTCGATGTCGCAAGTCACACCTTTATCAGTTTTGTTGTAGCGAAAGATGCAGCGAGATCTGTCTCGAAGGTTCCGGCCACTCGGGTGTCTTTCCACGATGTTCCAGCCCGTGCTGGTAGCTGTTTGCGACGTTATCTAGATTGTTCTGTGCAGCCTTTAAATTGAGCGTTGCCGAGTGTGACGGGCATTCTTTGTGCGACGACCGACGAGCGCGTTTGTTGCTATCGCCGCCGCCGAGTTGCTTAGTTCTTTTGCGGGCGCAAGTCAGCCCAAATAACGAGTTTCTTCAGTGCAATCATCGACCCTTCATTTGTGTCGTCGACCTCGTCACCACTACGTGACATCTGGTGGAGGTGCTGCCTTTGATCCTTCAAGCGAGGACCCAAGCCGTGTTCCAGACGCCCTGGAAGACCAGCCTACAGGTCACCGAGCCAGCCGCCGGCTTCAAGGCCTACAACCCGAACACGGTCTGCTGCCTGACTCCATTCGATCTCGGAAGGCATCGACGCTGACAATGGCCCAGCCTACAGCACCGGTTGTTTTCGTCCAACCTCGTGAGCCCCCCTGCTTCCGTGGACGATCGGATGAAGATGCGGGTGACTGGATGGACCTTTTCGACCATGTGGCAGAATTCAACGGTTGGAACGACGCTGCGAAACTCAGGCAGGTCTACTTTGTTCTTCAAGGACATGCCCGAGTTTGGTTTGAAAATCACGAGACTTCTTTCAAGGATTGGGAGATATTCAAAGCACAGTTCTTGATGGCCTTTACAAGTTCTGTCGGAAAAGAAAGAGCTCAGGCCCTCCTCCAATCAAGAATTCAACTACCAAACGAGCCCGTCCTGGCCTACGTAGAGGAGATGAAACGCCTGTTTCGCCGCGCCGACCCTAACATGACCGAAAATGACAGAGTGAAATTCTTACTGCGAGGCATTAAAGAGTCGCTTTTTGCGGGGCTTGTCCGGAACCCGCCGAAAACTGGGGAAGAATTTGAGAGTGAAGCATCGACCATCGAGAAGACGTTGGATACCCGGATGCGCCACTACGAGCGACCACTTCAACCAAACTACTCATGCCACTACCCCAGCACATCTGCAAGCGGAGAGAACCTTCGGGACCTAATCCGGGAGATCGTGCGAGAGGAGCTCCGCCGAATGCAGCCATCATCGCAACAACCCCAGGTGGCGACGCTCACGGACGTCGTCCGTGAAGACGTTCAGCAGGCGCTGGGCGTTCCTGAAGCGACGGTTGCGACTGTTTCAGCACAAGAAGCAACAGCGATGAACTACGCTGGTGCATTACGTCACCCTCCGCCCCGACGTGATGACTTTCCCAGCCCTCGCCGCTACCGTCCTGTTCCTGAAAACCGCCCCTTGGCCCCCGCCCGCCAAGCCTACCAACGACCCCCAAACCCCAGGAAGTGCGACGCCTGGAGGACTGCAAACAACCGGCCATTATGCTTCCACTGCGGTGAGGCCGGCCACATTCTGCGCCACTGCCCGTACCGACGAATCGGTCTCCGCGGATTTGCAGTCGACGCTCCACGACCACGCCCAGGTGAACGACCACAAGAAATTGACAACTACCTGCGTAGCGGTGAGATTGTGCCACCAAGCCGTCGGTTCAGATCTCCATCGCCGTACAGGGCCCGCTTTGCGTCGCCAGGCCGTACCTATGATGAGAGTATGCGCGGAAGGTCCCCAAGCCCGCGCAGGGGAAACTAAACAGAGCAACCTTTGGAGGTGAGGTTGCTCAACGGCGAAAAGACGAGCATCCTCTGCCGCCGACGACCACTAACGACGACGCAGCCATTTCACCGCCGCTCCACACGACGTCATCGACGACAACACGACCAGACTGCAAGCAGACACCGCCGCCTAGCGAAGTAACAACGGTATGCCCCGGCCATGACTTGAAGAAACGACGGAGCCGAGATCGGACACTAAGGCCCACGTGCAATGCGAGGACGCGAACAAGTGACCTTGAAGTTCGACGGTCGCAGAGTAACTGCCCTTGTAGACACCGGAGCTGACTATTCAGTCATCAGCGGACCGTTAGCCTCTCAGCTCAGAAAAGTTACCATCGCTTGGGATGGCCCGCTGATTCGCACCGCAGGTGGCAACCTGATTACTCCATCGGGACGATGCACTGCAAGAATAACCATAAATGGGCGTACTTAACCCACCAGCTTTGTGGTCTTGCAGCAGTGCTCCCGCGACGTGATTTTAGGTATAGACTTCCTAAATGAACATAGGGCTATCATCGACCTGCGATCCAAGCTCATCAAGCTCTCTGCAGACAAAGCCATTCCTGCTACGACGACGTCGATGCAACACATCGCTCTAAACGTCCTCGACGAAGAACTGACCGTCCCGCCCCGATCAAGTGTCGCAGTCTGTGTAGGTAGCGCCAACATCGAAACCGCTGAAGGCATCGTCGAAGGAAATATCCAATTGCTTTCAGAACGAGGTGTCGGCATCGCAAGAGGCATCACGAAATTCCGGAGAGGTCAAGCTCAGGTTCTGGTAACAAACTTCACCGAAGAATATCGGCATCTCAACAAGGGCACGACGATCGCCTTTCTCGACGAATTAGCGGACCTCAAACACGTATTCACCCTCCACGACCAAACGCTGGAAGACGCACCGGACCTATTCCGTCAGCCCACATTTGACATCAACCCGGCATTGACCCACAACGGGAAAGACCAGATTCTCAGTCTGCTTCGAAGCTACGGGGAGTGCTTCTCATCGTCATCGAAGGTACGACAAAAACCACTGGCCAAGCATCGCATAATAACGGACGAACACGCCCGACCTCTGCGCCAGAGCCCTTATCGTGTATCGCCGCGAGAACGCCAGGCCATTCGCGATCAAGTTGAGGAAATGCTGCGTGATGACGTAATCCAGCCATCGAACAGCCCCTGGGCGGCACCAGTCGTTTTGGTCAAGAAGAAAGACAGCACACTTCGCTTCTGCGTTGATTACCGCCGCTTGAATAGCATAACGAAGAAGGATGTCTACCCGCTTCCCCGCATCGACGACACTCTCGACCGGCTCTGCAATGCAAGGTATTTCTCATCGATGGACCTGAAGAGCGGATATTGGCAAATTGAGGTCGACGAAAGAGATCGCGAGAAGACCGCATTCATCACACCGGACGGCCTTTATGAATTTAAGGCGATGCCATTTGGCCTCTGCTCCGCACCAGCCACGTTTCAACGAGTAATGGACACAGTCCTGACAGGCTTGAAATGGCAAATTTGTTTGGTATATTTGGACGACGTTGTTGTCTTCTCGTCAAACTTTGAAGACCACCTAAAACGATTACAGACAGTGCTGGAAGCCATCAAGTCATCGGGGCTAACGCTAAAAGCAGAGAAGTGTCACTTCGCCTACGAAGAACTCCGATTCCTAGGTCACATCGTTAGCAAGGACGGTATTCGCCCAGACCCGGAGAAAACAGCTGCAATCGCATAATTCCCACCGCCTACCGACAAGAAAGCTGTGCGCCGATTCCTTGGGCTGTGCGCTTATTATCGACGATTTGTCAGAAACTTTTCGCGGATCGCCGAGCCTTTGACGCAGCTTACAAAGGCTGACGTACCTTTTAAATGGGAAGCGCCGCAAGGAGAAGCCTTCGAGGAACTCAAGCGCCGCCTGCAATGCCCTCCCGTACTTGGCCACTTTGATGAAAACGCCGAGACCGAAATTCACACCGACGCGAGCAGTGTGGGCCTAGGAGCCGTTCTCGTCCAGAAGAGTGCCGGACAGGAGAAAGTAATCGCCTACGCGAGCAGGTCACTCACAAAAGCCGAAGTCAATTACTCGACGACCGAGAAGGAGTGCCTTGCAATCATCTGGGCCACTTCTAAGTTTCGTCCATACCTATACGGCCGACCATTCAAGGTGGTAAGCGACCATCATGCGCTCTGCTGGCTGGCTAATTTGAAAGATCCTTCCGGCCGCATTGCCAGATGGAGCCTACGACTTCAAGAATTTGACATGACTGTAGTCTATAAGTCGGGCCGAAAGCATTCCGACGCAGACTGCTTAACCCGGCGCTCCCGTCGATGCTCCCCCGAAGGGCGATGACGACGACGCCTTTTTGGGACCGGTAAGCGCCAGCAGTTTCGCAGAACAACAGCGATCAGACCCTGAGCTGAAAGCGCTAGCCGATTACTTGGAAGGAAAGACCGCTTCCCCTCCTGGTGTGTTCAGGCGACATTTATCATCCTTCACGTTAAGCAATGGCCTCCTCGTGAAGAACTTCGCACCCAACAAGACCGCGCAGCTTCTCGTAGTGCCTAAAACCCTTCAGCAAGAAATTCTGCAGGCGTTGCACGATGAGCCCACAGCAGGCCACCTCGGATTTGCGCGCACGTTGCGTCGAATCCAAGAGAAGTATTACTGGCCGCGACTGCCTGCCGAAGTTGCCCACTACGTGAAGACGTGTCGTGAGTTCCAACGACGCAAGACGCCACCGATCAGACCAGCAGGACTACTAAACCCGATTCGGCCCCCAATCCTGCCCTTTCAGCAAATTGGGATGGATCTCCTCGGCCCCTTTCCATCTTCGTCTATGGGTAACAAGTGGATCATCGTGGCCACTGACTACCTTACCCGTTACGCCGAAGCAAGAGCACTACCAAATGGTACCGCGGCAGAAGTCGCCAAATTTATTGTCGAACAAATTCTCTTGCGACACGGCGCCCCAGAAGTGCTCATCACGGACAGGGGAACGGCGTTTACGGCACAGTTGACGCAAGCCATCCTGGAATACAGTCACACAAGCCATCGACGAACAACTGCGTACCATCCCCAGACCAATGGCCTCACGGAGCGCCTGAACAAAACGATCGCGGACATGATCGCTATGTACGTCGACGCTGAACACAAGACCTGGGACACCATCTTGCCGTACGTGATCTTCGCGTATAACACGGCAGTCCAGGAGACGACCAGAGCGACCCCGTTTAAGCTTGTGTACGGCAGGGAGCCCACGACGACGCTCGACGCAATGCTGCCGCACGTAACCAGCGAAGACAACCTTGATGTCGCCGCCTACCTGCAGCGTGCAGAGGAAGCCCGACGACTCGCACGGCTGCGTATTAAAGACCAACAGCGCACCGACAGTCGACGATACAATTTACGAAGACGCCATGCAGAGTACAACCCAGGAGACCAAGTGTGGGTTTGGACACCAATTCGCCGTCGCGGATTAAGTGAAAAGTTGTTGCGTCGATACTTTGGGCCATACAAAATCCTTCTCCGCGTCGGACCACTGGACTATGAAGTCATTCCCGACGGAACGTCAGCATCACAACGGCGACGCGCACGCTCAGAAATTGTACATGTTGTACGACTGAACCCATATTACGCGCATTGAAGAATCTGTGGTGTTTAAACTTTGCAGTGTTTATGTTTAAGTTTCTTTGTTTTGGAACATCGAGGCGACGTTTTTTTTAAGGGGGGAGTAATGCCGCGAAACCTTCAAACAGTATTTGTTGTTTTTTAACAGCCGCCTGCATACAGGCTTATCACTCTGATTCTGGACCGCGTATCAGTTCCGTAATCGTTGTTTGTTAATGCTCGTTGTCGCAAGTCACACCTTTATCAGTTTTGTTGTAGCGAAAGATGCACCGAGATCTGTCTCGAAGGTTCCGGCCACTCGGGTGTCTTTCCACAATGTTCCAGCCCGTGCTGGTAGCTGTTTGCGTCGTTATCTAGATTGTTCTGTGCAGCCTTTAAATTGAGCGTTGCCGAGTGTGACGGGCATTCTTTGTCCGACGACCGACGAGCGCGTTTGTTGCTATCGCCGCCGCCGAGTCGCTTAGTTCTTTTGCGGGCGCAAGTCAGCCCAAATAACGAGTTTCTTCAGTGCAATCATCGACCCTTCATTTGTGTCGTCGACCTCGTCACCACTACGTGACAATATGATAGACAGGGCAGCTGGTGATAACTCGTGTAGCTTCTGCTTTAGATTGAAGGTGCCCTATAGACCTTCGCACGAGCCTCGGCGAATCAGTTCGACGGAGCTGTGGGACAGGTTTGGGAGAGAGAATCCTCAACTTTTCCTGTGCTGGGAGCACAGTCCAGCATTTAATATGGCTGCACCCACGAAAATTTTTTGAAATGTCAATAGGACACTTGCATGATGAAATGCTTGCTGGGTAATCCGCCATGATGTTGTCGACAGCAGATGACGGGCAGCACAGCTATCATAGCGTAGCTAGGCTGCCGAGTGCCTTATTGTTTTCTACGGGCCACTGAGAAAACACGCGGCGGTTCGTGCGCTGCTTTTACGTGCGTGCAGAGTGTTGGCAGATTCCTGAGGAACGCATGCGTCGACGCTAACCACGAAATATCGGGCACCCTATAAAAATGCGGCGTAGTGCGGCGCGTACCCGGTCAAGCTACGCGCGAACGACTGACTGCGCCATGCGTCTGGGCCTCTGGCTGCCCGTCGACATCGCCGTCATTCAAGATTTCTAGTTTTTGAGACTAGTTTGATACTTGCCCGAATTGGCACCGATCTCGCATCTGTTAGCCCGTGCAAGTCATTCGCGTCGGCATCGCTAAAGGAATTCTTTGCCTTCACGCACTCGTGCAGACGTATTTTGAGAATCAATGAAGGACCCGCAGTCGGCCTGTCCAATAGCACCAGCATCGTCCGCGCGCATTACGCAACCATGCAAGACGAGGCTGTGTGGCAGGGCCGTGCTGCGTCGTCTGCTGCCAACGAAAACAACATGGCGGATTACCTAGCATGCATCGCTTCATGCAAGCTCCCTATATGCTAAGAATGAGCAGGAAAAGCAAATTTCGGCTAGAGTCATGGTTTTAAAGCAGGTAACAGGGCTTCTTGCGTTGGAACCAGCATGAGGCACAAGTCGAAATTAGGCGGGCGAAGCCCGCTTAGATATTCGGAGTTTGTATTTCGTATATTAGGGGCATGAGAAAGGTAGGTCGGCTGATGAGGTTAATTCGCAGGGCCAAGTATATGCGTGGATGTAGCTAACACAGATAGTGCTCCAAACTTTAGCCAAGTGTTGAAAAACTTCTGACAGCACGTGGAATCTGCCCTGCAGACATTTACGAAGGCGAGATTAATGCTGCTGCATACGGTGCACCACGTATCATTATCGCTGTAAACTAAACACAGCATCCAGCACTGCCCCCAAGCAACAGCTGGTTTTTCGGCCTTCTTTCTTTTATACGGCCGTGAACCATCTTGCACTCTTGACACAATTGCGCCATACCATAGAGATTCTGCTGAGTACACTATGTATGTATAACTTTATTCAGTTCAGTTTAGTCGTTCAGTCGTGTCCGACTCTTCGTGACCCTGTGGACCATGTCACGCCACGCTTTCCGGTCTCTCACTATCTTCCTAACATCACATAACTTCATCTGCAGTGCCTCGAGGATGCCATCTAACCAACGCGTTCGCTGCCTACCCCTTCTCCGGCGACCCTCAACCTTTCCCAACATCAAATCTTTCTCCAGCGACTCCTCTCTTCTCATCAGATGACCAAAGTAGCTGAGCTTTAACTTTAGAATTTGGCCCTCCAATGAGCAGTCAGGGTTTATGGTCGACAATATCGACTGATTTGATCTTCTGGCAGTCCAAGGAACTCTCAAGAGTCTTCGCCAGCACCACAATTCAAACGCGTCAATTCTTCGGCGGTCAGCCTTTTTCACAGTCCAACTCTCGCATCCATACATCACAACTGGAAAGACCATAGCACGAGTTATACGGATCTTGGTTGGCAGACTAATGTCTCTGCTCTTCTTTACTAGGCGGTCAAGGCTAACCATTGCTCTCTTTCCCAGAAGCAGGCGTCTCCTAATTTCATGGCTGCAGTCTCCTTCCGAGGTAATCTTGGAGCCTAATAACTTTATTAGGCAGCCGGCAAAGAACAGGTAAAAGCGTCGGGGCGCTGGCCAAGCGTCTACTGGGGTTAAGCCCTACTCTGCACTACCTCATTTGGCCCGTTTGTTGTGGGTTGTGAGGCTTGTGCTTTTCGAGCGCACCCCGGGCCTGGTGGACGGCCCATAGTTGAATGTCCTTGTCTGTATTCTGCACAGCACTTTGAAGTTCCGGCAGTTATGTCCTTGATGCAGCTTCGGTGGTACAGTGCTTTGCCAGATATTACAACGAAGGCCGAGGAATGCCGTCAGCTAGCTCGCACGTTTACCTCCAACACTCAAGGCTATCGCAAAGATCAAAACGATAGCGACACCACTGCTCCAATGTTTCACGCCGACAGCTTCGTGTGGCTATGCGTTCCTGCCCCCAGCAAACGTGAAACCAAATACCATGGACCTTATGGCGTCTTGGAATGCACATCCCCTGTAAACTACGTCATAGAGCCAGTCACCCCTTGTTCCGACCATCGCCGTCCCGGTCGCAAGGTTGTCCACGTTAGCCGCCTCAAGCCGTATTACAACCCTTTTGTCGTCTCTTCACTGTTAGTCACTAGGATGGCGACTTCTTCACGCGGCGGCATTGTAAGGAAGACAAAGAACAGACAGCGCCGCGGCATCGCCATCACCTTCGCTTGCTCCGGCGCCTCCCTCTCGCGCTGATGCTGTGCCCTGCGGCATGGCAGTTCTATCCTGCTGTGCCCGGCCTACTGGCAGCGCTAGATGTTCGACCAAGCTATTAAATCCCCGCTGATTAGAATAATGCGTATTTAGTTTATCAACCCTTTCCAACTTTCCAAGGCTCATTTTTAAGACCTCACCATTCGCACCATTTCTCCTTCAAAGAAAACGCTGTTTGGTTAGTGAAATTTAATTGTCATAAGCAGTTTCGCTTTGTCTTCCTTTTAATTTTCTCATTGCATCTGTCATTTTTATTGTCTGCTTTCGAGTCAATATTTATAGAATAGCCACGTCCGTTTCTGGATACCGCATGGATACCTTAGACCAAAGCGAAGCGGGATCTAGTGGTCTGTGTTCAACAACCGCTAACCCAGCTCACTCTGCTAAACACCAGGAATGGAATTAGACGTCCAAATCCAAACTTCTAAGAACATGGAAGAGGGCCGCGCCTGGACGCCGGATGACCTTTACTCCAACTGGCACGTAAACATATGCAAGAAGAATCGCCATAGGTTAGCAAGAGGCGAACAAGTCGTGATCGCAGGAAAGATCTATGCTCCCCCGACGCACTTGCTGCAGACCGTCGTGAAACCGAAGAAAACGATAGCATCGCCAGTACAGCCGGCTATGGATCAAACAACGTCTCAGAAGAGGAGGAAATTACCACCCCTTCCTAAAACTGACTGTAAGGTGATAATAAGACCCAAGAAAGGCATGGAAGTCAGAAAATGCGTTCCTACCCAGTTCTCAAGAGCCATCGTGGCTGCCTGCAACAAGCATTGTGCGACTTCCCCAAATTTATTGTGAGACCCCGCACAGGATCGAACATCATCATAGTCAGCACTCCTTACGACGAGACTGCGGACGCCATACGGCACATCAAGAGTCTGACCTTGGAAAACAAGGCTTACGTGGTCAACGTCTACCTGGCCCCGCCTGAAGACGTCATCAGAGGAGTTATTCTTGGAGTGGATCCAAACACACCATCAGAGGAGCTTCTATCAAACATCCGACTACGCACACAAGGGGTCAAGATCGTTCAAGCACGAATGTTAGGAAAGTCTCGCACGGCAGTGCTAACATTCATAGGCTCCATTCTCCCCCGCTACGTCATCTATTACGAGGGAGAGACGGCATGTTACCCATATCGACCAACCCAACAGATCTGCCAAGACTGTCTCAAGGCAGGCCACAGAGCGGATGTCTGCCCAACACCCAACGCCTAAGTATGTCGGAACTGCGGCCTTCATGAACCAGAGGAAAACCACACCTGTGAAGCCAATTGCGTGGCCTGCCAGGAAAACCACCCAACGGGAGACAAGGCCTGCAAGCAGCGCCTCAGGGCACATATCGGACGTTATATCAACAAAGCTGAACAAAGCAATAACAATCAGCAACAGAAGCCCCCCAAGCAGCACGTCAGCCGGAGAGATCAGCAGATCAAGCCGATGGAGCGCCGCTGGTTTTCATCGGAGGAGGAGGAGCAGCAGCTGGAAGAGAAACAGAGACCCCAGTCCCGATCGAGATCCAAGGGACGGGACTTGACAGCCTACTATTCCCAACAGAAGACACAACAGATTAGGCCCAACCAGCAGGGACCACCAGAAGCGATAGGGGCGACGCCAGACAAGCTAGAGCATGACACCAAAAGGGTAAGCTGGGCTCAGGTTGCCTCTCCCACTGCTCTAAACGGGTATGGTCCATGCCAGGATTGCACTAGGCTCGAAGAGCAAAATAGACAACTGAAAATCAAACTATCAGAACAACAGAAACGCCTTAATAAGGTAGAACAACAACTACAACAACTCCTACAAATGGGTCAGAAGCAAACTGCCCCCCAACCCTCATCAATAGTATCGGTACAGCCACAACCGGTACAAAATGCTGTAAACATCTCCGCATCTCAAACTCAACAGGCGAGTGTACTACAAACGCAACGGCAGAAACCGCTTACACAAACTCTCGGACTTCACACTCATGAAAACGCACCAAGCATTCTTAGCCAAATGCAACAAATGATTATTCAAATGCAGCAGACCATGACACAACTAACCAAACAACTCCAAGACCAACAAACTGCCACGCAAACTCAATTTGCGGCAGTTCAAGAAGAATTCAATTCGAAAATCCAAATAATAACTCAGGGGGTGCGAAAACGCACGGGAATCCCCGATCACCCTCGACTAAAAGCCCACCGAAGGTCCGCTGGCATGACAGATCTCAGCGACTGCGAGTCAGTGGCGAGCAATGCTGATGGCTGCCTCCCCTAACCAGCAACCAAACCACCTAGAGCTCTGGCAGTGGAACTGTCGCTCCTTCAAGAGGAAACGCAGCTCCCTGCAGATGTTTATTCAAAATCAACCGATACCTCCGGACGTCATCTGTCTCCAAGAAACAGGATGCACAACATACCTCAAAGGATACCTCACATACACCTATGACACGGCACCTAAAATAGCTACACTAGTGGCCCCCACACTAACAGTCATACCGCACGACCTTCACTTCAGTGAAATTAGTCAAGTTCTCATCGAGGTCATCTCTCAAAAAAGAAGAAAGCAGAGTGTGTTTGTCCTAAACCTTTACAGTCCTCCAAGCAACACGCAGGAAGATTTCAAGCCACTTTTACTGGAATGCACACGCATAGCGGGAACGAACCCCCTTATTATTATGGGGGACCTAAACGCTGTACATACGGCATGGGGCTACCACAAGGACACCCCGAAGGGAACCAAGTTGTTGGAAGCGGCTGAGCAGCTGGATCTCTGTCTTATGACGGACACCATGTCCCCCACTAGAATAGGAAACAGTGTAAGCAGAGACACCTGCCCAGACCTAGCTTTCACCAAAAACATAAGACATTGCACCTGGACCAATCAACAAGAAACACTAGCGATCACAAAATCCTTAGCTTATCCCTAATGACAACCCGTATGAAAAGGAACATTGGCGCTACTAAAATAACGGACTGGGATAAGTTCAACAAATTAAACCGCCACACGACGGCATCAAAACAGTTGAAGATTGGGTTCAAAGCCTAAAGGATGCTCATGCAAAAACGACCAAGACCATCAACACAACGACAAAAACCCCAGAAGTAGACAGACATCTCCTACATTTATGGGAAGCCCGAAAAAGTCTATTAAAACGGTGGAAAATGCAAAAATTAAATAGAAAAACTTAAAATGAAGATAGCACAGGTTACGGCTGAAGCACAAGAGTATGCTATAAAGCTCTCCAAGCAAAACTGGGCAGATTTCTGCAATTCGCTGAAAGGTACCCTGAGCACGGCTAAAGCATGGTCAATATTAAAAAGCATGATAGACCCCTCAAAAACCAAAACGGCCACAAGAAGAACCCTCCACACCATAGCCCATAAATACCCGGGCACAGATGCAGAGTTGATCACCGCAATGCACAAGAAATACATAGAAGACCCTACTCCGGCTTACCAAACTTCATATGCGGGTCAACCAAACCCCTCCCTTGACTCCCCCATAACACTGGCGGAGGTCTACTCAGCCGCCCGTACATTTACAAGAAACACTGCCCCTGGAGGAGACAAAGTCACCTACGCCATGATTAGGAACTTAAGCACCGAACATCTGCAAGACCTAACGAAGTACATCAACGAAGAACTGTGAGAGAAGGGACAGGTCCCATCAGCTTGGAGACACGCGGATATCATCACCATACCAAAGGCTGGAAAGACACCGGCTGTGGAGAGTCTCCGTCCTATCTCCCTCACTTCTTGCCTGGGAAAACTCTATGAAAAAGTAGTCCACCTCAGGCTCCAAAATTACATCGACGAAAACAACATCTTTACTTCCTGCATGCTGGGCTTCCGCAAGGGACTCTGCACGCAAGACGCTTTCCTCCAGATTAGGGAAGAAGTCAACACCATACCCTGAAAAGGCGAAAATTTCATTCTGGCACTAGATCTCAAAGGAGCATTCGACAACATTGGCCACTAAACCATATTGCACGAATTAAACAATATCAACTGCGGGGAGAAAATCTTCAAATACGTGAAGGCTTTCCTCTCAGATCGCACAGCCACCATAGGAATTGGAGAGATCCGATCACCAAAAGTACCCATGCCGAACAAATGTACACCGCAGGGTTCTATAATCTCTCCAATGCTATTTAACATAGCAGTGATAAATTTAGCAAAAAAACTGTTGACCCGCAATGATATTGGCTTCACTTTATACGCGGACGAAATCACCATCTGGGCTACTCAAGGAACCTTGGCGCAAAATGAAGAAGCTCTGCAAGCCGCTATAGACCTAGTCGAGGAATTTGCCGGGGAGAGCGGTCTTCAATGCTCCCCAGAAAAATCCGAACTTATCAGGCTACACAGAAGAAATTACAAGTCCCCAGGAGAAATTCAGCTCTCTCTAGGGGACCAGACAATTCAAGAGAAGGACAAGATCAGAGTTTTGGGGCTGTGATTGCAAAGCAATTTGAGAGTGGATTATACAATCAAAACACTCAAAATCACAGTCAACCAAATTTCCAGAATGATTAGAAGGGTGACCTGGCACCGGAAAGGGATGAGGGAGGAGGACGCCCTCCGCCTTGTACAAGCCCTAGTCGTTAGCAGGATTACCTACGGGCTCCCATATCACGAAATTAGAATCACTGATAAAAGGGCCATTGACACTATCATAAGAGGAGCCTATAAAACGGCCATAAACCTCTCGCCAACAACATCAACGGAACATCTTTGGGCACTCGGAGTGCACAACAACTTCGAGGAGCTCAAGGAGGCGGTTCTAGAGAGTCAGAAACAACGCCTAACAACAACGCAGGCGGGTAGGGAAACCCTGTCAAAACTAGGGCTATGGCGGGCACTAAGAACTTCCGAGATCAAATCACAAATTCCTACATCCACAAGAAACAACATCTATGTGAACCCGATACCAAAGCACATGCACCATGAGCTACACAAGGCTCGAAGGAAAGCCAGAGTCAAATCATTAGAAAAACAATTGTCTAAAGACGCGGAAGTTGTCTACGTGGACATAGGGGCTTATGGCGAGCCTGGCAAGTTCACAATAGCTCCAGTTGACCACCAGAAGAGGCCAATTATTCAGGCTTCGATCTATGCCAAGGATCCTGTGGAAGCGGAATCACTGGCAATAGCCGTCACCATAAAAACACAAGACCACCAAAAGAAGTCATCACACGTAGTGACGGACTCCCAACCAGCCTGCAGGGACTACCTGGCCGGAAAACTTCACAGAAGAGCGTGTGCAATATTGTTACGCCCTGAGCGTCGCGACTGAGACGTTCTAGTCGGTTCAGTATGCTAGGTACACACGGCCAGCGGGAACGACACAGGTGCCACAGGACAAAGGTCGAACGGGCGCGCACACTTCTTCCTCCTCCTTCTTTCTTCCTCCGTGCTCTGTTTGAGAACAAGTCCGTAAGAATATTACGTTCCATCTCCCAGACGCACACAATTACATGGACACCTGGACACGAAGGCCTAGAAGGAAATGAGGTAGCGAATGATCTAGCCCGAGCTCTCACAAACCGGGCGAATCCCCACCCCTCTCCTAGGACCCTACGGCGACAGGCTGGAACACCTACGATTAGAAAGAAGAATTTTCTCACCACCACACAAACAACTTCCTTCCTCGGACGCTATGGACTGGAGAAAAATACAAACACATTCCCTAATCTTCACATTTTAAATAAGATAAGCCCAACAAAATACACGAGTTACTGTCCTTGGTGCGGTGCAAGCCCCACACTGTATCACATCTCTTGGGAATGCCAGGACAAACCTGACCCAACGTTACTAGTGCCATGCCCGACACACGAGCAGTGGGAGGCGGCCCTGACCAGCGACAACCTGGACCAGCAAGCCTGGATTATCCAGCTAGTCCGCAAGTCAGCTGCTGCCAGCGGAGCCCTGGACTAGGGGCACCGACCCCCCAGCTCCTGCGAATTCTTACTGATTATTAATTAAAAGTTTTCTCTCTCTCTTTCTCTCTCTCCGTGATGTCCCTTCAGTTTTCTTCAGCCCATTTTGCCCTTAATAGTAATGAGATCTGCGTACATCATATATCTAGCCAGTTTTTTACTGGTAATTGGTTAGGTTGTTAATTTAATAGCACTTAGACATGCCGAGAAAAGCTAAAAACATTTTCATGGTTGCATTGTGTATTACATTGGTTGCATTGAGGTTGCATTGTGCATTGCCTATAAGCTTGAAGGTGAAATACAAATTCCTAGAAATGAGGCGATAATTTACGAGCAATTTTTAAATGTGCCATTCCCGCGCCTCGCCCTGACTGCTGACGCTGGTCTTTCGGGCAAATACTGCATTTCAATCTAGTACATAAGGTAAGCGCGACATCCCGGAGAAGACGCGGTCATTCACTCAAAAGGGACTGGCGAAAAAGGCTAGGTGCGGCTTTCCTACTTTCACTCATTTGGTGTCAACTCTTGCGGGAAGGGAAAGCGGCAGAAGAACGCCCAGGTGAGCTGGATCAATTTTATTACGGAATCATTAGTGAAGCGCAGTACTGGCCTCCTCTCCTTATGTTTCTCGTTTAGCCCGGGTACGCCAGTCGAGGTAAAACACGCTGTGGTTGTCACTCGGTGATATCTTTGATGCTACCTACGTTAGCTTGAAAATATCTGCAGGATGATAATGGGTGTCTGCCTATTTATCATCGGCTTTCATTGACCTCGATGAACATTCGTTCAGTGCTTCTTTAAAGCAAGTTAAGGACGAAAGATTTTTTACTTGGGTGACCTGCATGTGAAAGGTTCGTGATTTGCAAAATCCTTCTCACAAGTGTTTCACCCTTTGGGCAAAGCCCTGTCCTGCCTGCCATTTTAAGAGAATTTCAAGCAACATTTAAAATTTTACAGCATAAGCAAATGTGCTTATATTCTGTGAACTTCTTGTTCAGATGAAAGAGCCATGAACCTCTCCACGATCAAGCACTATTCTCAAGCACTAGCGGCCCGAGCGCAAGTGTTTTTTGTTCTTTTCTAATCTTTATACAGCTTGTTTTAAATGCGATAACGTGAAATTTGTTTCATTTTACGAGGTTCTTTCGTTTACAGCAGTGAAATATAATACAATACAGTTTTCGTCAAGTATGATATGAAGCGCAGTTGCAGTGCTCTATCTTGGGGTGTGCCCACTTTTTTTTCATAGTCGTTTATACGAACATTTTTGGATTTTGTTTTCAGCTCTGTCTCAGTTGGACTCTTGAGGCTCCAGTGTCAACAACCTTCACTTATTTATTCCTTTAAAGTGCAAGTTTTAGAAGACGAAAACTGTGCTGAGCTTTTCTTACTCCTCCCTTTTCCCCTCTCCTTTCAGTGCATTTCTGCTTAGAGCGTTCTACAAACCCAGTGTACTTTAACGGCAAGGGAGACAGTTCTTTATGTTTTCGTTTTCTCTGTGCGGGAATATTTGCGCCCTTGTGATCCGTCCAATTGCGTGTATTTAGTCTGAACCGAGAACGTAACTGCGTTCTAAAAGCCTTTTCATGGGACTATAATGAGTGGTCTGAAGGGCCATGCAAGACATTTACTTTTTCGAAGATACGACTGACGCCCAGAAGTGATCGCCGCTGCATTGTTCTGGTCTCTACGTCGTTGCCAATCAGTGAGACTGTAATATCTCAGCTTGCAGAGCAAGCGGGCATTGCTGTTGGTATTGTTAAGGCTTAAGATTATTACAAAACGTTTTACCAATTCACGTACGCATATTTATAAAAACGAGAATTGTTCTCTTTCCAGTTGTCTTAATTATGGCGTGGAGAAAGAATACCCTCCTGCTGCTTATTCTTACGGTGAGGGTTTTTTTAAAATAACTTCAAGCCATCATAATTTGCAGGGGGAAATTTATTATTTGCTATTCGGAAGTGCTCGAGTAGGCACTACCTAAAAATATTTCCTCTGCCGTAAAGACGTCACCATGGCGATGCACAAAGAGTACATATCTTCGATACTTCATGTATATATTGACTGTTTTTTTTTTTCCTGCATGCTTTTATATTCCACAGAAGTTTAACCCTTTACATCTCAGGGCATGATTTCCGACAAGCGTTCAAGCGTTGGGTTTTTACAGTGCTGTTACTATCGGCACTATGCTCTCCCTTTGCTACTGAGCTGCACGGCATAGAAAAGAAGGTGAACGATCCCGGGTGGCAATGCTGCAGAGTTCTAGATTTTTTCATACCTCTGTCTAATCGTTCACTGCTTTCTACTAGAATTTGCAGCTTTGTCAAACATCTTTTTATGCTCACATGCACGTTATACCTTGGTGTCCTAGTTGCTTAAGCTGAGGTTTAAAAATATAAATTTGGAGGCAAGCGAAGAAAATCAGCTACAGATTGCTATAGCGGTCGCATCGTACACCATCAGCAATTTCTCCCTTTTCAGTCCCTTAATTAGTTGATCACTCGAAAAAATTAACCGTGCATGTCTACATTGAGTGTATTTATAGTGTTCGGTTCTCTTGTAGAGGATCGCTTTTTTCACTCTCTGATGCATAATAATCTTTTCCGACATGCAAACGCTGACAGCGTTGGTTTCCTCCGCGATTACGCGAAAGACAATTTCACGTTGCATGTCTTTTCCGTGGAACTTCTCTTCAACTACTATATGATTACTGCAAGAAAATTTGGTTTGTGCTTCATCATAAAAATTACTGTCTTGTAACGTTTCTCACCATTTATGTTTATGGGGTGCAATGCATGATGTATATGTCGCTGTTCTGATCGATTCCTACTTGTTCGTTTCTCCGCAGAGCTTCTGTTTCCATCTTAGAGGAAGCGTTTGTACATGGATTTCATATCCTTGCACCTGTATACCTCTTAGTGTACATTCGTGTATGTGGGCATGATTACTCAAGAAAGTGCGAAAATTACTTTTTTTTTTTTGAAAGCTACACGCGGAGACTTTGCCTTTTACAACCTTGTTAGAAAAAAATAGGGACTTATGTGTCTATGTTAAATTTCCGCCATTTTGACTTCAAAGAAACAACTGACCATTGTAGTATTTATTAAAATCTCTCTCAATATTGTTCGAAGATAATATTGTTACGGACGACAAGGAAGAAGTTAGCGGGCCTAGCGCGAGCGCTCCTGCTCCTGTAAAAGACATGGCAAAAATTATATTGACACAACATTCGCTATGGTGCTTGGGTGTACTGCCATTTGTTGATGAGCCCTTAAAGATACTTTTTCTATTTGGGCCATATTTAAAACGTGCTTGAATGACCAAAATTATGAATACCTTGTCTGCGCAAAAAAAAAAAAACTTCAATAAAATGAGTGTTAAAGAGAACGATATGTACAAGCCTAGTTCGAACCGGGGCGGCACTCACTCTTAATAAGATGCTCTTTATTGCCTTTATTTAAAGCTTTGTTTACCACATGCGTCGTATTTCACATCGTGGTTATTTGAGGCTATACTTTCATGATAAACAACACATAGCCATACATCTAGCAGACTGTTTCCCTATTGTCAATGACATGTTGAAAAAAATAGTTACGAAGTTCTGTGCTGGCTTCCCACAGGTAATTGCTGGGTTCTAATTCGCTACGATGGATTGTAAAAGCGACAGCCCTTACTACTTCCCTCCGTAGCCTCTTCGCCGTGTGCGCATGTTTGTCCTTGAACCGAGGAAAAACCACGTGGAAGTTATGACATCACTCATGCGCCGCAGCCGCCAGCGACGGCGCCGCCCTCGAAACCGAGTAACCACTCGCTTGCCTCTGCACACTCGCATGACAACAATAACGTCACCCAAATGCAGCAACGCTACAGCCGTGGCGCACTATCTATCTAGATAGCTACCGCTGCCTCTTAGCCGCCGCAAACGGATCGCAACAGCTCTCAACAATTTAACGGCACCACTCGATATGGATGATATAGACGAGACTCTTGTGAACTGTCTGCGTCTCAGACGTTTCGTAGACGACAGACCGAACGGATCATCCAGTGGATGTATCTCGTCGAGAGGCTGCCTCGCAGAGACCAAGAGAAGCTGGTTGAACAAAACGTGCCGCCGCTTTCGTTTTGGTTGCTTAGTCTTAGGAGGGTCTAGCTTCGGCCTAATTTGTTTTCTTTCTTTTTTTTTGCCTGCGCACGTCACACGAAAGCTACAGTGTAGATTATTAGATTTGACTGTGTGAACTAACGTTATCGCACTAAAATGCCACCCACGGAAATGTCATCGTGGTGAAGCCTTTAGGTGAGAAGTAGAGCTCCGCATCTAAGCGAGCCACTGCGATGCTTGTCGGTAAAAAGCGCCTTTAACCGGCTGTCTATAGCTTCCAGATGCTAACGGCATTTCGATACAATTTCCCCTAGATTTGCGGGCTGAGATTTTTACACCATTTTACTGCCGTCAGCACTTACTTTAGAAGTGTGTATCACTGGCTGTACAGTTCATGTGTGCCACCTTGGTACTTGCGTTTATTGGCCGTCTGTCAATTTAGTAAATATAGTTGTCATCACATAACTGCATTTCGCACTGTATTTGGTATTTTATGCTGTCATTCATCATAATTATCTGCGTTGTCAAACCTTCTGCAAGTAAAAGGCTCTCCCATATTTTCCGAAATAACCCGGTAATTTACACCATATGCTTTGTTGCCCATTTTGTATATTTTGGTCATGTGCTGTTTATATTGTCGTTGTATCGACGCCGCTGCTGTGCAATGCTTTTTCCAGCCTCTAAAGCTCCACAAAGCGGTTTTTGTTTCCATGGAAACCATACAGATGAGTGGTAAATTAAATTATATTCAATACAAAGCCTCACTTACATTAAAGCCTTAGAGCATGCCTGTATGGGGTTTCAGCGTGTCTTATTGGGAGTTCATATGCACAAGGGGGTTCAGTTCTCAGCTGGAGACATAGCACTGCTCAGCTGGTTTCACTCGCCTAGGATACCCGTGATGTTTAGAGACCTTCGTTGAAATGAGGTAGGGAAGCTCCTTTATGCCACAGGCAAACCTGCTGCTCTTCAAGATGTTCGTCCACTTCGCTCCAAACACGTGCAAATTAGGGGCCAGTTATAACTTACACAGGCCACCAACGACCACCGATATCATAGAGATCATAGGACGATGAGTGCTTTTAAATATGTCGTGTTGAATTGTGGAATAGTAATGCAATCATTTTATTCTGGAAAGATAATAAGTAGGAAGTAGAAGATAATGCCAATGAGCACATGAGCTAAGCCTAAAAGTATACAACACCAAAGCGTAAATAGCTTCTATTGCGGCGACACTAGCGCATCCATATTCAACTATAAGCGTTTCGCTAATCGAAGGTGGGAGGCAACAACCGGAAATCTTTTTAAATTGGCAGACAGGGCTATAATAATGTTTTTTTTTCTAATTAAGTATACTTTGCTGAACTTTTCAAATAATTAAATACAACTAATAGTTCAATTTGTTTTTGGCGAGTTAATTTTTCTCAAAACTATGTTACAGTTGCTATTCGCGCCAGCAATAATAATTAACAACTGGAAGGCTAAATTCAGGAAAGCTTTACCAATTACGTAGTTCAATGGGTGACCTGTGCAATGAACTAGAAAAAATGTAATGAATGTTCAAAAAGTAACCATTAAAAAAACTTAACTAAGTGATAAAAATAATCGGAATTCACCCAAGTTTTGCAAACATTAAGCTGTAAATTAAATCACTCTAAATAGATTTCATTCAACCTAGTTTATTGCAAACATCTGTATATGAGAAATCAGTGGCCAAAATTGCATTCAAAATATTCATTCAGAAACAAGTTGTCAGAGTGCGTAAGAAGAGGTGGAGGAAAATCTTGCTTTGAGGAAAGCATAATGATTTAAAAACTCGTTACGGGTATGAAAACGAACATATACAGCTCTTAAACTCCGAGGGCACTAAGAAATCTAGACTCGAGAAATGCGAAAGCCTAAGCGTTGAAGGTGCACACGGTACATCGCGCGCCCATTGTCTTTATATGCTCACATGCACGTTATATCTTGGTGTCCTAGTTGCTTAAGCCGAGGTTTAAAAATATAAATTTTTAAACAAGCGCACGCATCTGTATACGGTACATCGCGCGCCCATTGTCGAACACAACCAGTAGTTCATGGAACGGTTTAAAAGTTCACCGGCTTTCTATTATTCGTTTACAAGAAAGGAAAGACGTAGTATCTGTCACTTGCGGAATTCCGCTATCATCCTTACGGTAGTCAAGGAGAATTATGATGTTCGCTTCACGATCCCGGGCATGGTGCAGTTGGTTAAAGCGCTCGGCTGGGGATCCAATGAATGGAGGTTCGTTTCCCGGTGGATACAGGTACTTATTTATTGAAGCGAAAGCTTCACTACTTTGAGGCAGGTTTAGAGCTCAGACTTTTGTGTGACGCCTGGTGGTCGCCATATGACTTTGGGGCATAGACACGTATGCCAACAAGTAGCCCCCCGGGACCATTGCCAAGGTCAAGGCACATGACCTGGTTGAGGTTGTCCTGATTGTAGGAAAAAGGAACAAAATGCACGGGCCTGCTACTGGCTCTGTAGCTGAGTCACCACCGCTGACTCGTGCGGAGAGAAGAGAAAAAGTAGAGAAGAATGAGAAAAAAAGGGGGAGAGAAAGACGCGCGCCGCAACAGCCGTCGTCCACCACCTAAGTGGTGGCGGGTGCAATGACGGCCTACAACAAATAATCATTCGGTGGCTGGCTAGCCCCCACTGCTAGCGACATTGACCTACCGTACAAGCCCCGTAGGGCCAGGAACAGCCACCCTTCGCCACCTAGTGGTCTTCATGTGACATTGGGGCGTGGTCACGTATACCACAAAGTGTCCTGTGACCACTATCAAGGGCAAAGTTACGTGAGATGACATGGGTGTGAGTGGAAGTAGAGGGCATTAGAGCGGCGACACGTGCATAAAGACCGCAGCGGTGGCGTAGTGGTAGAACATCCGCCCCGCATGCAAGAGGACCGGGGTGCAAATCCCGGTGCCGCGCAATTCTTCACCGGATTTAAAAACGAAATTCCGCGTGTCGATGGAATTGCATAAACAGGTTCGGGGTGCGACCTGATGCCGGTGAACACCTCCGGCAGCGCACACCCTCACCAGAACAGGATTTGGCCACCCTGGTGCAGTAATTGGCCACAACCTCTCATGATAAGCTCCATAAAATCCCGGCCCTCAGTCACCAGCGTCTGCGGAACAACTTACCACGACGGCGGTCAGACCTGTGACGCAGCAGGGGGTGCTAAGAACTTCTGGCTCCGCTGGACAGGCCGCCATTGGAAACTAACCCTGGCAACGTTCAACGTTAGAACCCTAGCTAGTGAAGCTAGCTTAGCAGTGCTGTTAGAGGAACTAGAAGGTATGAAATGGGATGTCATAGGTCTTAGTGAGGTTAGCAGGCCGAATGAGACATATACTGTACTGAAGGATGGGCATGTACTGTGTTATCGAGGCTTACCAGAGAGGCTACAACTAGGAGTAGGTTTCCTTGTCAATAAGTATATAGCGGGTGATATAGATGAATTCTATAGTATTAATGAGAGGGTGGCAGTCATCGTAATCAGGCCTAATAAGCGGTATAAACTGAAGGTTGTAAAGGATTATGCACCTACAGGTAGTTGTGATGACCAGGCAGTTGAAAGCTTCTACGAAGATGTAGAACCGGCAATGCGAAAAATAAAGACGCAGTATACTGTACTAATGGGCGACTTCAATGCCAAGGTAGGGAAAAACCATGCAGGAGACCAGGCAGTAGGTGACTATGGCATTGGTTCTAGGAATAACAGGGGGGAGTTACTAGTTGAGTGTGCATAGCGCAATAACTTAAGAATCATTTTATACCTTCTTCAGCGAACGGATGAACCGGAAATGGACATGGAAAAGTCCTAACGGGGAGACTAAAAATGAAATTGACTTCATAATGTGTTCAACCCCCGCCATTGTGCAAAATGTAGAGGTAATCGGGAAAGTGCGATGCAGTGACCACAGGATGGTGAGGTCCCGAATTAGCCTAAATTTGAAGAAGGAACGCAACAGACTAGTAAGAAAGAAACCCATCAACAAATTAGCGGTGAGGTGGAGGGCAGAAGAATTCAAGATCTCGCTACCGAATAGATATTCAGCTCTAACCGAGGATGGCGACATTACCCTAGAAGCAATGAACAATAGTTTCAGAGATATCATTACTGAGTGTGCGGTAGACGTAGGCGGTAGGATACTTAGAGAGGATACCGGTAAGCTGTCTAAGGAGACCAAAGATTTGATTAAGAAACGCCAGAGTATGAAAGCTTCCAATCGAACAGACCAGATCGAATTCGCCGAGATATCAAAGCAAATCAATAAGCGCAAGGTGGCTGATATAAGGAAGTATAATATAGAGAAAATTGAGCATGCTGTAAAGAACGGGGGAAGCCTTAAAGCGGCAAAGAAGAAATTGGGCATAGGCAAAAACCAGATGTATGCGACAAGGGACAAGGCGGGCAACGTCATCACGAATATGCACAAGATAGTCAAAGTAGCCGAGGAGTTCTATACAGATCTCTACAGCAGCCAAAGTAGTCAGGACCGTAATGAGATTGGCGGCAGGGAAAAACCGTCAGACGTTCCACCAGTAACAAAGGACGAGGTCGAGAAAGGATTAGAAACTATGAAAAGGGCGAAATCAGCTGGAGAGGATCAGATAACTACAGATTTGCTAAAGGACGGGGGGGATATCGTGCTAGAAAAACTGGCCACCCTGTATACGCAGTGCCTGGTGTCATCGACGGTACCGGAACCATGGAAGACTGCAAACATTATCCACTTTCATTAGAAATGAGACTCTAAGGACTTTAAAAATTACAAACCAATCAGCTTACTGTCTGTTACGTATAAGCCATTTACTAAGGTAATCGCTAATAGAATCAGGGCAACCTTAGACTGCAATCAAGCAAAGGATCGAGCAGGTTTTCGGAAACGGTACTCTACTATCGATCATATCCATACCATCAATCAGGTGATAGAAAAATGCTCGAAATATAATCAGCCTTTATACATAGCATTCATTGATTACGAAAAAGCATTTGACTCAGTTGAAACATCGGCGGTGATCCAGGCATTACGAAATCAGCGGGTAGACGAGCCATACGTGAAAGTGCTGGCAGATAGATATAGTGGTTGCACAGCAACCACAGTTCGGCATAAAGAAAGTAACAAAAGTCCCATAAAAAACGTGTTAGGCAAGGAGACACAATCTCCCCAGTACTATTCACAGCTTGCTTAGAGGAGACTGGAATGGGAGCAGTTAGGGATAAGGATAGATGGAGAATACCTCAGTAATCTGCGATTTGCTGATGACATTGCCTTGCTAAGCAACTCGGGGGATGAACTGCAAATAATGACTGATGACCTAGACAGGAAAAGTAGAGAGGTAGGCTTGAAAATCAATATGCAGAAGACTAAGGTAATGTTCAACGACCTCGGGAAGGAACAGCAGCTTACATTGGGTAGCGAAGTACTGGAAGTAGTTGGCTATTATGTCTACTTAGGACAGGTAGTAACCGCAGATCCGGACCATGAAAAGAAAATAACAAGAAGAATAAGATTGGGATGGAGCGCATTTGGCAAGCACTCGCAGATTTTGACTAGCAGCTTACCGGTATCGCTCAAGAGGAAAGTATACAACCGTTCCATCTTACCTGTACTCACCTATGGGGCTGAAACGCGGAGGCTAACCAAGAGAGTTCTACTTAAGTTGAGGACAACCCAGAGGGGTATGGAACGAAAAATGGTAGGGGTAACATTAAGAGATAGGAAGCGTGCAGAGTGGGTCAGAGAAATAACTCAAGTTACCGACATTCTAGTGGAAATTCAGAACAAGAAATGGGCATGGGCAGGACATGTAGTGCGAAGAACTGGATTCCAAGAGAAGGAAAGCGTAGCAGGGGCGGCAGAAAGTTAGGTGGGCGGATGAGGTTAAAAAGTTCGCGGGGGTCAAGTGGATGCAGCTAGCACAGAACCGGGTTAAGTGGAGAAATATGGGAGAGGCCTTCGCCCTGGAGTGGATATAGTCAGGCTGATGATGATCATGATGACGTGCATAAATAGGAGCCCCTGGTCAGCTGCCTAGTTTACAGCACTGCGTGAGATGGGGGAGGACGAACACCCTGCTAGAGTAGTTCGTCGGAACGTGAAGAAGACACTTCGGAATGAGGCCCTCAAAAGGCGGCATGCCGGAGAAACCGATGAAGAACGCGTTTTACGTTTGGAGAAGCGCACAACGTGTTTCATCCAAGGTTGGCCATGTACATGAGGGTTTTGCTTCCCTCCAGGGTTGACAAAGGCTAAACCACCGGCTATTTCTTTCATTTTAACTATCGCGCATGGTAGACTGGGCAATGACCTCACAGATGATGACCTCATAGTCTAGCGGTATCCCGCGGAATCTCGCGAAGAAATACACTTCGCGTGGCCGCATGGACAGCGTGATGGCCGTGAGTAAGCCATTAAAGGCTCTCGATCACCTTAAAATGCATCATTCTCATAGCTGGGTCCCTCTTGAGTTCCACCAGACCCTTTTATTCGTGTCGCTGCGCTTTATTTCTTCCCAGCCCATTTTGTTGCGTCAGTTTTTGCGTGCAACCGTCAGCATTCGCTGGTGGTTCCTTGCGATGCAAGCTCTTGTTTCCTAGTACTCCGGTTCAATAGCAGCCTTGCTCAGTATATTGAGGGTGATTCCACTGCCATTATTTATTGAAGTATGCTGCAGTATCATACAAGTCAAACAGAATGGGACGAAAGATTACGTACACCTCCTTGAGAATCAGCTGCCATATCAGCCCGTTGAAACACTCATCTGCGTTTTGCGTTTTGCCATGTAGGCACTTTGCTTGGAGCTCATCTGAACACAGATCACTGTACACAGCTTTTATCCGGTTCAGTACATCATTTGGAAGCCCTCCTTTGAGAACGAACACCCATTCGCCAAGTGCTTCAACTCATTTTTACCGCCACCAGCTGCTCGATCGAAATGGCACAGGCCAAGCCTTGCTTGCTGGTCAGTAGAACAGCAGTGAAATAAGGTGGCCAGGGTCGCTTTTTTTATTGGCAAAAGGTTTCCCACATTAGCTTTTATGGCAATCCCACAGTATTTTTCAGGCGATCAATAGTGGCTTGCGTAAACGTTCCCTCACCGCCAAGTCTACGCACTGCTTTCTTAAGATTTCTCAGGTGGCAGCCAACACACTTTGGTACACGTCGAATGAATTAAAGCTTCTAGACGCTGTTATCTCCATACACATCCTTTACAGTGGCATCGCCGTAACCGTAGTAGTCCTAGTCCGGGTGACGTAATCGATTAACACTGCTTATATCAGCCTCTTGTTTCTTGCGACTTCTTAAGCACATCCTATACAGGTCAACCGCCTCCACAATACCTGCGCTACCGGTATGGTTTGCAGGGCAGAAAGTGTGACTTGCCTTCCCCTCCTGGAATAAAACACGTTTTGGGCTACGCTTGCTTTTTGTTTTGCAAGCCTTACATATGCTTGAAAGAGCGTCAACATCAATAAATTTTCCTGTTTCAAACGAAATTCCTGATACACACCCGTTCAAAGAACAATGTCTACTCTACTGCAATGTTCCATCGCCTAAAACAACGTACTCATCACGCTCCACCACACGACGAACTTCTGCAATAGCATTAAACACCGACTCCTGCGCTACTGTTCCAGTCACTGCTGAGTGCAGAGACAATACCCTGTAGTAGGCCGAATGTCGCTAAGGAAGAGGCATGTTCATCAGCTTGCAGAATGTTGACGCATCTGCATACCTAACTAGTACATTGCGTAGATCAGTCGAACATTGTTCTAGCTTGCACGTACAACATGTTTCGATTTGTCAAATGAATGCTCCAAGTCACACTCCACACACAGCGCTGCACAAGCAGAGCATGCACCTTGTGGAGCACATTCTTCGAGCGTGAGTGCTGTATTCGTGCATTTAAGACATTCCAGCAAGGAAAACACATAAGAAAGGACGTCTATGTCAACGATCATGTTTCCTTGGAGTATAGAATTTATAGGAGGGCTTCAAATGTTTTTGCAATGTTCCCAAGCTTCTTCGCACTCGTCGAAATACCCGCATCTGATGGCAGAGAAGACGGATGCTGCGTAGTGTGTATATTCCCAGCAAACTCAAGTTCCCGCCTTCTCTGAGCTGGGGACTTGGCCATACTTAACGAAATAATGTGTGAATGTTCTGAATGCTCTAACTCAACACCTGTTAAAGTTATAAATCGCTGCTTTGCTATTTAAACAGTGCATAATCAAAGCACAGGTGAAATTAAACAACAAATTCAAGCGTCAGTCAACCCCCTTCTGGCCGCTTTAAATAAACTAAAAATAATAATAAATTCATAAATAATTTTTAGAATGCAGTTAATGTACCAGATATCAAAACCTTAAAAATATAGCGAATGATAATAATACACAAAAGCATTAGAAGTTTCACAAACCGATGCAAAGTACTTTCAGTTTCAAAATTACAGAATAAGCATTAAAAAACTGGTTGTAACTACCAAACGGTTCATGATAGAGCCATTGGTTCTGCAAAATGTATCTGAATTACGTAAAAAAATGTTTTTTTTTTGCATAAAGATAACTTTTGAAAGTGGCCTCCCACCTTAACTACTGATCTCTTAATTTCTGTCTCTATTCTCTCATACTGATTACGATACATCTGTAAACTACAACTTTCTGGATTGAGCACCTGACAATAACCCAAAAAAAAAATTCTTGAGGCGCTATATATACCCCTTTACAGCTATAAGGCAAAAGCCTTCGGGGCTGCGTCTACTGTAATGCTTGACAGAGCCCCGCCGATCACTGCAAAGCTGCAGAGCATGAAAGAGCGAAGCAGCGCTTGGAGCAAGAAAGCAGGAATTTTCAGCTACAAGTACGACTTGCGGAATTGGGAGAAACCTTTCCTAGTATTGGAAGTGCTGAGTACGATGCCGTACCGGCTCCGGCTTTCCCAATAAGTCCTCGTGGATTGATGCCACTGCTTAATGAGGAAAGGGACGATTTGGACGCGTATTTGAAGCGTTTTGAACACGTCGTCATTAGCCAGGGCTGGCCGAAAGAGAAATGTGCCACAGCTTTGAGCCTGTGCCTTGGTGGAGAAGTTCTCAGAGTTTTTGGACGACTCTCTCATGAGGACTCAGTGCATTACGTGGTCGCGAAACTTGCGTTCCTTTGGAGATTCCGCTTTACGGCTGAGGGCTATAGAGAAACGTTTCGTGGAAGCAAGCCGTAAGATGGCGAGACAGCTTCCCTGTACGCCACGCGGCTGTTAAGTTTTTTTCGACCGCTGGGTTGAGATGCGAGCCCAAGGTCGCACATTTGAAGTGGTTCGGAACATGATAGTGGCCGAGCAGTTTTTGAACAGCTGCCACCATCGTTTAGTTCTCTTCTTGCGAGAGCGTGATTGCAAAACGGTGGACGAGATTGATGAGGCCGCCGATCACTTTTTTGAGGCTCAGCGACAGAATAACCTCCCCGCTTTTAAAGATAGAGCTGAGCAGAATTTCAGAGAAACCGGAGGAGGCAGTCCCAAACCCAAAGACTCGAATTCGATGCTTCACCAGCGAGAAGGTCGGACATAGATCGACGGATTGCCGTGCAGAACCGAAGCCCCCATATTGCACATTATGTCGCTGATCAGGGCATGAAGCTCAGTTCTGTAGAAGCAGAAGTTCAAATGACCTGGAGACATCTGCTTGCCTGCACATCAGCTCGAGATTCTTGCCCTGGTCGTCAGCAGGGAAGAACATGCCGAGATGTTCGAGGGGAAGATTCGGCTCTTAGTCCAACTCCAATGAATACCAGCATGCCGGAGGAACAGGAAGAAGTGTTCGGACAAGCAGTGTCGATGCTGCGTGATAGTGGATCTAATAGCATCGTGGTGCTTCAGGCTCTGGTGCCCGAGGCTGCGTACACTGGCGAACGAGCATCCTTACGTTTAGCGGATGGTTCTAACATCGAAGTGCCTGAGGCGGAAGTCATTATCAAGCCGCCATACTTCACAGGCAAGGTTATTGCTAGCTGCCTGCCGACGCCTTTGTATGACGTAATTACCAGCACGGCCATTACTGGTAATTACCGGAATAAGCCACAGAACAAGTTGGCCAGTACATTTGAAGGAAAGAAACTCACAGCCTAGCATGTGTTGAACAACGGCTGCAGACGTCGGCCCAACTTCGTATAACAACCTCACCCTCAACGCGCAGTGCAGGAATGCCGCTATATCAAATTGCAATTTATCGCCTTTTATGCTACTTTTTTCATTCCAACAGTGTCAAGGTCATTCACTCCTAGAAGAATCTATAAGTCACCGCTTGATTGAATATCTTAATCTTGCAGTAGTGTGCGCACCGGTTTCTTGTCATCACCTATGTGACAGTGGCAAATTGAAATATCAGATAGAAAATCATATTCACTCATTCTCACTGTTTGTTTTAAGAACATAGTATCTTACTTAGTAGTTTGGCCTCTCAAGAGGCATTACTGAGCTGATTGTCAATCTTGGTATTTTGCATAGGGGCATTTTAAAAGTCAACTCCGGAGGTTTTTCGACATTTGAAATTCTAGTAAATATTTCATCATAAGTTCTCCTCTCTGTCCTGACGCATTCTACAAAATTTGGGCGCCGTACGATAATCCGTTCACGCGCAACACGGCTTTCAAATATGCCGTTTTCATGGCTTAAGTTGAGAGTATTTCTGCGGGCAACACTGAGTCTCTGAATTCACAACAGCATACATACCAGTGTTACTGTCCACTTCTCGCGTGATTATGAATTTTCGAGGCTTATATTGAACTACCTCAGTCATTTTATGCAGTGCGTCATGATTTCATTACTTTATTTTCACCATCCAACGCACGTACGAGTGTTTTTGTAAAACTAAGTGTGACGTCACCATTTTGTCAACCAGGACATCATGTCTGGCCGTGAAAACAGTTTCGGTTTCGATTTGCCTTTTTCTTTTTTAAAAATACTTGTAATTGGAATTTCGAAAAACGGATTTTTTGTGTTGGAGTCTGGACATGCCGAGGAATTTAATTCAACTAAAAACACAAAATGATGAAATAACCACCGAAGTTGCCCTTTAAAGCACATCTGCACTTTTCTAAACGTATAGGAACCATAAACAGCTTTTTTCAAGTTCCGGCCTTGGTTTCATGCGTAGCATTGATGGGCCTTAATTGGCTTGATATCTGCCCCGAAACGGTAGAGGGCCGCTTAGATTACGTAAAGAAACTTGAGCAAGCCCAAAATTTCTAACGTCAAAAATCCAAACAATAAGAGATCAGTTACTATTATATAAGTATAATACTTTTTATCGAATAAAAACAGCCTCTGTTTGCATCATAAAACCATACTGATATACGAAGCCTTAACATATACTTGGATGTTGTATTATGTGAATCATTCGGAGTAACTGAAGACAGCACCTAAGAAATTATTTTTTTTTAATTTAACATATTTCAGCTTACGAATGCTAAATTCAACAAACAGATGCCACTTTAATTTCGACGTTTACTTTAACGCAAAATACATCTACGAATACAATACAACAATTAGTGATGAACGTATCCCTGATGCCAGGAAAATACCCATGTCCAGGAAAATATAAGGAAGCTTTTATAATAAACGCTCATGCGCCGAAGCAGTACCACTTCGGAATGTCAGGATGGCGAAGTCAAAATATACTTAATAGTCAAGAAGCAACACAAAGACTGAACCAGATCAATGTTGTGGTGTTTTTCTGTTCTCCAATCTATTTCGCGCTGTTATAAGAACTCTTGCAGCCCTGCCTAACTAGGCAGACGCACGATCTACTATCGTGTAGGATACGTATACAGATCTGAGTGGGGTACTGTAGGTTGTGACTCTAAAAATGTGCTATATCGGTCATAACCCTTGTGCGATCGCTGGAGATAAGAGGTCACCTATCATACTTACAAAGAGCTGATTTTCCAAGAGGTCAATGTTTTCATCCTTGCTTCTACGGAGACACATTGATTTGAGCAAACTTACCAAAAGATTTAAAATAACAAGAACGCAGTAGCTGAAGAAATGAAAAGCACCTTTTAGCTGTCCTGTGCCGCTCTTGAGGTTGTTGATATTGTGAAAGAAGGCCAGGTCCAGACGACAAGGTCGTGAAGGCAAGGCAAGGTATGCCGTGTCAGCGTTTAATCTGATGGAGAAAACCCAAGCGCGCGCCAGAGCCGGCGCCGCGGGACGATGATGAAGGTATGTACAAGAGGAAGAAGAAGATCATGGTATGTACAAATGAAAGAAGATCCGTGGAGAGCTCACACAATCTGCCCGGGGGGCGGAAGCGGCCAGCCTGGCCGCTCCTAACCAACCGATGTACCGCGGCGCACAAACGGCTTCAAGCGAGAGACATGAACAATTTCAGTTCCACGGTGGCGTCGGTCAGCTGGGGGATCAACAGGTGTGACTTGGTAGTTTACTGGGGAAGTTTGGTTGATTACCTTGTAGGGACCAAGATAGCGGTGCTGAAATTTATCACTAAGGCCAGGGGTGCGCAGTGGTGTATAGAGCAGTACTTCGTCACCAGGACGAAAAGAGACGACGCGATGCTTCGAATCGTAGCGACTCTTGCGATCTTGCTGGCGCGCTTCTGTGTTTAGGCGGGCAAGATGACGGCATCTGGCCACACGGAATAAGAACTGAGCTGATAATGATGAGGAGCAGTCGGGCGTAGAGAAGAAGGAAGTGTCGAGGATTGTAGTGGGAGGACGGCCGAAAACGAGGAAAAATGGGGAGTAACCGGTAGTCCGCTGTACTGCAGTATTATAGGCGAATGCGACGAATGGTAGAACAGTATCCCAATTTCGATGATCCGGTGCGATGTACATGGATAGCATATCCGATAGGGTGCGGTGAAATCGCTCAGTCAGACCGTTAGTCTGGGGATGGTAGCTTGAGGTTGTCTTATGGAGGGTCGATGACCCACGAAGAACTTCGGATACGACTGTCGATAAGAAGGCCGTCCCGCAGTCACTTAGAAGCACCCGAGGAGCGCCATGACGCAATACAATTGACCGCAAAAAGAAATTAGCTACCTCTTCAGCGGAACCAGTCGGTACAGGGGCCGTCTCAGCATAACGTGTAAGGTGGTCGACAGCTGTTATAATTCAATGGTTACCACCACTGGAGAGAGGTAGGGGACCATATAAGTCGATGCCGACTACGTCGAATGGTGTGGCGGGACAGAGAAGGGGCTGTCGACGACCAGCGGGGGAAGAAGTCGGCCGCTTGCGACGTTGGCACAGGTGGCAGGAAGCAACGTATTTAGCTACGGTGGTAGACAGGCCAGGCCAAAATAATCGTCTTTTTGCGCGGTCGTATGTTTTGTTAAAACCAAGGTGACCTGCAGTAGCGTCATCGTGGAAAGCCGCTAGTATACGTGGGCGAAGCACACGCGGTACGACTGGGAGCCAACGAGTTCCATCAGGATAATACACGTAGCGGCGTAGTATGCCATCTTCAAGCTTGAAATTGCGAAGCTGTCGGCGAAGCCTATTGTTGGGTGGGCTCGAAGCGCCGATAAGGCGGTCGATGATGGGCCGACAGTAGGCATCAGCTAATTGCTGTGAGCGGAGAGCGTGCTTGTTCTCAGGGTCGTCAAAAGAAACTACCTTAATATGCGTCAGTGGAAGCGATGATCGGCTGTGGTCAGAGGTGGAAATGCATTGTGAAGAAAAACAGCAGGCTGATTCCGAAACCAGGCAGCGAGCAAGAGCGTCGGCGTCTTGGTGTTGGCGGCCCGATTTATAAACGACGTCGAAATGGTATTCTTGCAGGCGTAGAATCCAGCGGCCAAGTCTGCCTGTCAAATTTTTCAGCGAAGATAACCAGCAAAGAGCATGGTGATCGGTCACAACTGTGAAATGCCGACCATATAGGTAAGGGCGAAACTTTTGAACAGCCCAGACGACGGCGAGACATTCCTGCTCGGTAATGGTGTAGTTTTTCTCAGCTGGAGTCATAGCCCGACTGGCGAAGGCAATCACTTTCTGACGTGAAGTTGCATCGCGCTGCAGAAGTACAGCGCCAAGACCGTGACCACTGGCATCAGTGTGCAGGATGGTAGGAGCGCTGTCGCTGAAGTGGCCAAGAACTGGATCTGATGTGAGGGCGTGCTTTAGGTCGGTAAAGCAGTGTTGCACTGTTCAGTCCACGCGAAAGGGCTGCGCGCTTTAAGTAGTTCATGAAGTGGCGCAGCAATAGTTGCAAAATGTCTTATAAATCGCTGGAAATAGGACGCCAGGCCGAGGAAACTGCGCAGATCTGTAGTCCGTTGCGGACGAGGAAAGTTCAAGACCGCGGGTATTTTTTCAGGGTCTGGGCGAATGCCGTCATGGGTAACCAGATGTCCTAATATTTTAATTTCCTTCTCTGTAAAGTGGCACTTCTTGGTGTTGAGCTGAAGGCCCGCTGAAGCAAGACACGTGAGGACTTCATTCAGGCGCGTGAGATGGTCAGTAAAAGTTGACGAAAAGACAACAATGTCATTCAAGTAACATAAACAGGTTCTCCATTTGAGACCACGAAGTACAGTATCGGTCATTCTTTCAAATGTTGCGGGTGCGTTACAAAGGCCGAAGGGCATAACATTAAACTCGTAAAGTCCGTCGGGAGTTGCGAAAGCGGTTTTTTCTTCGTCGTCCTCATGCATAGGTATTTGCTAATAACCTGAGCGGAGGTCCAATGTCGAGAAATATTCGGCACCTTGGAGAGAGTCAAGGGCATCATCAATACGCGGCACCGGGTAGACGTCTTTGCGGGTAATTTTGTTGAGTGCGCGATAATCAACACAAAATCGTACCGATCCGTCCTTCATTTTAACTAATAGTACTGGGGAGGACCATGGGCTTGTTGATGGTCGAATAATATCGCGACGGAGCATGTCATTGACATTTTCTTCAATTACTTTTCTTTCCGAGAGAGAAACTCGATAAGGTCGTCGGCGTACAATTGAGTTACCTTCGGTAAGGATGCGGTGATGTGCAACACTAGTCCTTCCCAGTGGTGGGGAAGTGGCATCAAAAATGGCTTGGTAGGTTTGAAGCAATTGCAGCAATTCTTGTCGTTGGGGTGGCATGAGGTTCGGATTGATTGTCTTCGACAGCATGGAAAGAGAGACTTGCGATGAATCACGTTGCGGAGGTAGCGCGGCAGTGAGCACCATCATGGATATAGGGTGAGCATCCACTATGCATGGCAGGGAAGCTCCTTTAGTCAGCACGAGGGATTCACGGGAAGTGTTCGTGGCAGCTACAATCGCTGAGCTGCTGCGGAATCGTACAAGACTTGATGGGAAGGTGATTCCACGTGCAAGATGGCGATGAGATGGTGCGATGAGTACATCCCCGGCTCTCGGTTGACATGACGATGGTAGTTGTTAAACGGCGACCGGAACGTAGCTCCAGCGAGAGGCAGGACACAAGGCAGCAAGGGGATCAAATTTCACCTCCACCACTTGTGAAAGAAGGCCAGGTCCAGGCGGCAAGGTCGTGAAGGCAAGGCAAGGTATGCCGTGTCAGCGTTTAATCTGATGGAGAAAACCCAAGCGCGCGCCAGAGCCGGCGCCGCGGGATGATGATGAAGGTATGTATAAGAGGAAGAAGAAGATCATGGTATGTACAAATGAAAGAAGATCCGTGGAGAGCTCACAGAATCTTTAACATTGCTATGGAACTGATTGCATTATTGCGTGCTGGCTTAAATATTTACTAGTAGGTCAAATGCGTTTCGTTCAGCTGGAGAGGTGGTTAAGAAGCAATCGATGCAATTTTTCTAGCATTTTATCTCCTGCGTGCTCCTCAAAAAGTACGAAAACGTACCATCTGCCTGCGCTCAACCGCTACACACTACGCTTGGACAGAAAGTAGAATGGGCACTAGAGCAGCCAATTGAGATACCAGTGCTCATTTCTATGAGCAGCATAAGGATCACAAAAGTGGCAGCTACCTAGGGCTGCTCGCTCTTAGTTCTTCATACTCTGTTTTATGATTATTTTTTGTGTGACGACTTTATGTCAACTCCGCCTAAATTTATGCCGTGTGTTCTGCCCATTGCTTTTCCATAGCCTCCTACAGTTTTTATGCCCTGTCACTCGGTCCGGTGCGGTCGTTCAAGACTGTTATCTAAAAAGTCCTGGTAGCGAACGCCCCTTCGTGAGGCGCGCCAAAAAGCAGGGTTCGTCGATATGCAGGTATTTACTGCAAAATAGTCCTTCGCCTCGTAAGACAATATGCATCTTGCGGTGCTTTCCATGCGCTGTGTGCTCCTCATTGCGGAGATTTGCCTCCGTCATTCATTTATCACGGTGAGACGTTTCGTCGTCACTCGACGCGAAGTATGATTTGCAAGTGATCGTTCCACCAACTTATTCAGGGTGTCTTCCTCTCTGTAGAAGTGACTACTCAAAAGCCCCGTGAGGCGCATTTAATTAGCTTTCTACGCACAGCACGACCACAAGAAGCAGCACTACTGCTGGAAAGGCTTTTTTCTACGTTGGTGCTTGTCGCAAACGGTTAACGTTCCTGCATGTTCGAGGGTTCTGAATGTCTATGTCTTTTTAGGCTGTAGCAAGTCCTTTTTTAGCACTTCATTTTGAATTAGGTCTTCAAACGCGCTGGGAAAAGAATCTTTCTCCTTGAGAGGCGCGTATTCCTGACTGCAGCTGCATAATAGTGCTCGTCTTGATGTGTAGAAAAATGCGCAAAATATTCAAGACAGCTGTACAAGGTATTAGGCTGCAGTTTCAGATGAAGAGAATGCACCAGTCGGTACTGCACATCTTTATACCCTTGTAAGCTGAGTTACTGATTAGGCAACCATTAGTTATTCTGGGCGACAATGTTACTAAATTGTCCTTTGTCAGAATGGGATCCTACCTCTGGAGTCTCCTGCGGGGTCGTTTGCGCCGCTTCTCAAGTAGAAGGCGCGTATCTCCTAAAAAAATAAAATATAAAAGGCCATTCAATTTCAATTCCGCCGCTGAAGATGTAAACAAAATATCAGCACTGCCGACCAAGGTGCGGCGACGGCCTGCTCAGCGAGATGAGCCCGTCTCCCTTACCCTTCACCTCGATGCAAATTAAGGGTAAGGGTGCAGGTTTCTGGTTTTTATATCGCAACCTTACCGTAAGGTATACTTATTGAAATCTACAAACCACTATCTTGCGGGAACCGCTGTAGGCTCCTCCTCTGGCCCGTTGTCAGTCAGCCACTAGAGAAAATCATCTTCCCTTGTAGGCGTTAGTCCCACTTCCTGCAGAATCGGTGACGCCCTTGCACCTGCACAAGTCTACAGCAGGTGGTGAACATCAGGTGTGGAACACTTCGAGCAGGTTGCAAGTCCTATGTGTTTTTCAGAGCCCTGTCTATGCACAACTGATGAGGTAAGGAAAGCCCCGGTCCTTGTCCATGTAAAGAATAACTCCTCCAATATATACTTATGAGGAAGGAAGGAAGTGCACGGGGGAATGACGATACGTGTACTTTCCCTTAAAGAGGATAATATAGTAGAGAGAGTGAAGCGGTGATCGAAGGGGAGCCTGGTGGGGGTACAATAGTGTTTGTAGTTTAAGGTTTTTTTTGTTCTTATCATCAGGATGATACTAAGAACATTAAACCACAAAAATGTAAACAACGCTTCTAGCCTATATGTATACGCTTGCTTTCTTAGTGAGCTGCATGAATTTTAAGGGTTACGCACAGTGTCTTGTCAGGCGTTCCAATTGTTTTGTGGCTGCACGCAGTCTGTATAGCTGTGGGCTTTTTTTTTTTTTTACAAACTGGCTGAAGATATGCGTGACCGGCAGATTTATCTCGCTGCATCGAAAAAAGCACTAAAAGCTGAGAATGATGCTCTCCGAACTCTCGATCAATATCTCGATTCAACAACGTTGAGATCAAGGTAGTGCTTTACACACAAAGCGAGGCTGCACGGCCATTCTATCGGCAAATGGTGAAAAAATTGAGTACCCTGCTTTGGCCTCTGGCCTAGAGATCGTTCATCGTGTACCACCAAAATCGAGCAAACAAATTATCATAGCACGTTTCTACTCCCGGTCACACAGGAGCGAGTTTGTGAGAAGAGCACTAAAGGCCAGACTGGACACTAGCAGTCTTAGCTTTCGAAGAGAAGACAAGAACCCAGTTTTTGTTAATGATCATCTCTCGCCAGATATCAAAAAGCTGTTTGCAAAAGCCCTAAAGCTCAAGAATAAAAAGAAGTGGAATTTTCTATGGGCCGACAATTTCCGTATCCAAGCGCACCAAACTAACGACCGTGACGTGTTCCGTATCTCTAGTGAATCTGATCTTTCCATTTTTTTTCATATATTTGCTCATTCGTGCTAAGTATTCGTCTTTCTTTGTTGCAGCGACGGCATACTTTTCTTTTTATCAGCTTGAAGCTTTTCTTTCTATTCCGTGCCGTTCATTTATTCAATTTAATGTACGTAGCCTTCGAAAACATTCCGATATCATTTCCAGTTTCCTATTGTCCATTCATCACAATTTTTCGATTATCTGTATCAGTGAAACATGGCTAAGCTCAAGTGACCAAACCTTACACATTTTTTCGTCTTACTCAGCTGAATGCTCTCATCGAGGAAATAGTAACCACGATGATGTTGCCATTTTCATATCATCTAAGTTTCATTATCTCGGATGCTCGGACTTGTCAGTCAGTACGTCTAGTTGTGAGCTGTATGGATTAAGCTTGGTAAATCGTTTTTTTCACAGGATTCAAGGAAAATGTTCATCTGTTGCTTATATCGATTACCTTCATCTGCATGGCAATAGACTAAATTTTATATAAGCTATCACTGAAGCAAAACAAAATGTCATTATCATGGGTGACATTAGCATGAACCTTCCAGTTCCTTCACGGCCTTCATATTATGAATACAATAACTGCATCAATGGTCATGGCTTCGAATGAGTATTAAACGTACCAACAAGATGCCCTAATAACAGAAACAGTTCACTTTCAAATTCATTACTTCCTCCGATGATAGTGTAGTCGAACTAGACACAACTCATCATCACCCTATTTTTGTGCCAATAACATCTATCCCTGTTGATGTTCTCGTGCAGGTTACCAAGAAACGCTTCAATTCCTCTCTATTTCCTGAAACAATTGCCAGCACAGATTGGCTACCAATTACTTTGATACATGACCCTGAGACTGCTTTTGAAGAAGTCACTGCTACATTTCCTAAAGCTTTTGATACAATGTCTAGAACAGTGATATATTACAAGAAAATATATTCCAACCCTTGCAACCCATGGTTAACCGTGCGGTCACTAAAAATGTCCACGGAAAAGGGATACCCTGTATAAAAAGACTAACAAATAGCCATTTAATATTAATGTATGACACGATATAAACTTTACAGCAATTTACTCGCAAGGCTGCTCAAAAGTGCTAGGAATAAATATTAATCTGAAATAAACCAAGCTGGTAGTGATTCTTAAAAATAATAGAAAGGGATCAACTCATTCTTAAACAGGACTCCTACAACGGCTTCAATAAAGTAGTTCCAAAGAGATACACATATTCATCGTGGTAGAACGACAGGAAGAAGATGGTTTTCACGGTATGAAGAAGAACTGAACAAGGGTAAATGGGGTACGCCTCAGTTCGCAGATCAGCCAACGTTTCGACAAGTGGACTTGTCTTGTCGACAAGTCCACTTGTCGAAACGTTGGCTCATCTGCGAACTGAGGCGTACCCCATTTACCTTTGTTCATTTCTTCTTCATACATATTCATCGTAATACTCTTTACATTGCGAATGCTTTCTTGCTGGTTTAACTAACATTTATCCGCAGCTACCTACTTAACCGAATCTAATCAGTTTGCATCTCTTCTACTTACTCTACAGCGGCGACTACTAATGTTGGCGTTCAAGGTTGGAACCAGGGTTCCATCCTTGCACCACTTCTCTTTCTCATTTACATTCTTTGCCTTAAATCTTCTTATTGTATATTATACGCCGATGATACTACCATACTAGCTTCTGACACACAGATAGATTATGCAACATATAAACCGAATACCTATGCAGCAAGCTCAGCAACCTGGTGTCCAAATAACATGCTTAGTAGTAATGCCTTCAAATCTAGCTTTGCCATCTTTTCATCTCCTCACAAATATATCTTGCATCTCTACACATTTCTCTAAACTCTCAAATACTCTTTGGCATTGATCACGCGATTTTTATTAGCATAGATCTTGATTGCCATTTAAAATTTAACAGACATATAAGGAAAACAGCATACGGCATAATGGTGCCCATTAAGATGAGAAACTGGTTTAATTTACACACACTCATTTCACCCTACTATGCGTTCATCTATAATCATGCTAACTATTCCATTTCTTCTTAGAACGCACATAGCCCCGCTATAACACACACAAAATCCAGCCATACGCATCATTACGTCTAACAGGCATTTGTGCAGGTCTGCGCCCTTACTGCAAGCTTATAACATCATAGGAGTCTCATCCAGGTTTCATTATTCTATTTGCATCCATATTATAAATCCAAGAATGGATCACTTCCCATTTCAATAATTAATAGTACCTAGTTCTGCAACGTAGTCTTACTCGCTTTTCATACCAAAACAATTTTTACTACCAAAAACCTGGACGTAATTACGGCAAATTCATAGTTAATTTATTTGCCTCATTTTTGTTGAATTCCTCACCATTCAGTATAAAGCAATCATCTAATATTCATGCTTTCAAGCGTAGTTTTCGTACTTTTCTTCTATCACGCTAATCGTTTTTCATTGATAAGAAATACTTATCACAAAATGAATTGCTTTCCTCTTTTTTTACATTTATATAACACGTTCCAAAATTATATTTCGTTTATATTTACGTCATCCTGTATATCTGCGTGTTCTATGTCTATATTACATAATAATTCCAGTTTTCGTCCGCTGTTATTTGTATAAAACCATTTTTTTTTGTATGCTTGTAACAGGAGGTCCTCTGCGCAGCCTTTAGGTTTGGGACATTCTCCTGTATTTGGCTAAATATTTGTAGCCAATCGTTGCTCGTTAAAAATTTTTATTGTGATTCTGTTATAGGCTATTTTAGTTGTGACCTTGATAGTATTGCAGTTTGCATAAAGTTTCATCACAAACAGGTACGGTTATTCCGATATGTGTTCATTATGCACGTTTATTATGCATTATGCACGACCGTGCAACTACATTTGCGCTGTCGTTTTCAATACTGGACGCGTCGGTACATGCACTACAGGTTTCTGCAAGCAGATTGTGGTTTCTACGTGGGCATAGGCCACCAACCACCGCGGGTTCGAACGTCGCGCGTGCCGAAGCCCGATCAGCCGTCACCACGCGCACACTGAAACACTATACAACGCGCGCTCAACCTCCACAGGGAGGAGAGCACTTCGCTGCAAGAACACAAGCCTCTAAGTTCACAAAGGAGACGTTTATTGAAACGCCATCCTCCAGCGGTACACACACACACACGCACACACATAAACATATATACAAACGCACATACACACACATACTCAGTCATTGTGTCCCGGGAGCGCGCGAGGAGCAATGCTCCCCTATGCGCACGAAGTGACACGGAGTGCGCGCCGCAAGCACGCAAGGGCGTGCTGTGATCTCTTTCTCGCGGTGACCAAAGGGTTCCTTTGAGAGAGAGTGGGCAACTACCGCAAGGTACACCTGTCGCGGATCGTTGGATCACGATCGACAGGCTCGAGCTGCGCTCTCAGGTACGACCCGGAGCGGACGAATTCGAGTACACACTGGTCTGCGCGGACAAAGGCCGACAGACAAGAACAGTAGCGTGCGCAACTTCCGATGTCTCGGAGGGGTCTCTCCCTGGGCCCCGCTCTGAGGATCACGCGAACGTGGCCGTCGAAGGGTGCCGTGTTCCCGCCAAAAGGCGCCAATGAGAACAGCCACTGGGACGCCAGGGGGGAGCTGTGGCCGAGCGACAGTGACAAGTCGTCCGGACATGTCTCCGCCGCCTCTGGCGGGAGGAAGGGAAAGAGGAGAACAACAGTGAAGCGGGCGGCGGCCGCGCAAAGAGCGGCCGCAGCAAGCCCGAATCCCATAAGATCGATCTGAGGTCTGTATGCCGACTTTGCTTTTCTTTACGATGAAAGTCAGTTTCCTGGGTCGTAGTAATAGCCGTTAATTTGAATGCAGTAGGGTCAGCCGTTGTCGACTTGCGTTTAAACTGCCACAGCACTGTACAGGAATACTATGAGCACGACGTATATTCGCTTCAGGTTACTCGTTGACTAACACTGTTTAATCAGTTGAGTCAATGTCTCTAGCTGTGCAAACACATGGAACGTAGAGATTCGGGAAGTTTTCGAAAAGCCGTGGTGATTGCATTTTTGTTTCTCCAACTCCTTTCACTGTCCAACTCCTTCCACTGTCGCCTCCTCAGTCTCTTGCCATCTCCGTGCGAGCTCCTTCCATAGAATAAATGCGTTTTATCCCATGTAAGAAAGTCGCAGCTACTTTTTCATCCTATGGAGCCATTTTGTTTCTTTGCTAGATTTATTACCACCTATGCCAAATACTCTAAAGTAGTCCGCCTCTTGCAGCGCCTGATTTCAATCTTCAGCTTGATACTCTTCGTTTTAAATTGTTTCCTTTGATTCTTGTTTCAATGGACATAGCTCGACCTTTAGAGTGACAGAACCGGACTTGAATCACGGAAGTACTTATGTGTCTTTCAAGATGATCATGATTATTTGCCTGAACGTATTTTCAGCCTGTGTAACTACTTTGTTTTAAAGCATTAACTATATGGCTTTTGCTCCGAAGGCAAGCCACTGTGTATGTCTCGCCCTCTGACCTTGAACGAAATTTAATAAAGATGGTAGAGAATACTTTTAGTGCAGGTGGCATCGCGAGATATCAGCAGTTACTACACAATGGTGACGTGCTATCATCCAAGCCGATACCTCCTTGCATTTAACTGCCATTCCCTCGCGCTCTGCGTTGTGTTTTGTCCTTATGATCAACTGCCATCTGTGCGCGTTTGATCCAGAAATAACCGATATCATATCGACCTCATAGTGTACGTTAAAGGAGTATAGACACCTATATTTCGGATTGATGTTTATCTCTTGCAAAGATGCGTAAAACATTACTATACAGTTTTGAGCAGAATTGTTATACCACAGGCAACCGGTGGTGGAGCTCGATTTTAATCATTCCGGCCGAACTCTCTGCTTTTGCTTTCAATAAACTGATCTATCTGCATTTCAACGCCATCTAGCAATAGCTGTCCGGGATTGAGACAATTGTGGTGGTACTCTATTTTAAGACGAAAGCCTTTCTAGTGTCATGGCGAATATCTCGCGTCTGCGAGATGCCTCTGCGAGATTCCGCGAGATGTGTCAGTGACACATCGCAATAGGTTCTAACGTCTACATAATCACCCAGGTAAAGACTTCGTAATAGATTCTGACAACGAAGCCAAAGAATAGAATGTAAAGAAACTACTACAAGTGCACAAACATGCAAGTTAGAGGAATTAGAGAAGATGTCGGCAAAGAGAAGAAAAGGGGGAAACGATTTCGCCATTAAGCTGAGTTCAATCCTGTAAACTTTTTTATCGACATTGAAGGCCTCGTCTTCAAAAAACGGGTCCTTGAGCCATGGTCTCACCCGACGAGTGATAAATCCAGTCTCTTTTAAAACAGCGGTTTATTCCGGATAAACGAAAAATCTGGAAACATGCTGTCGAGGCGCCCGACAATAGAACACCGAAGATAAAGCAGAACGAGGGTCAGGGCTTTACCGCGGGAAGACAAAACACATTGCGGCTCGATCAGGGCGAGCGACAGGGCCAAAGCGCTAACGGTGGCGCAAGGAACATTGCTCCTCGCGTGACAGCAACTCACTCAAACACGAGTAAGCCATTCCTGTAGGCACTGCTTCCTTTTTCTTGCAGGTCTTCGTGCACATCCGTGCACATCCTGCTGGTTCTTGAGCTCGCTGGCCGCCCCTGGCTGGCCTCCCTTCGGGCAATAACCCCGAGCTTTGCTTTCGACACGCTTATCTATACCCTCGTCTTTGAGCCGCTAACATGCCGCCCCCAAGACTGGCAGGTCGCTTTATCGTACGATCATAATCTACCATGTAATGCGATAGATCCCCCAACATAGGCATAAAACCCGCTTAACCATGCCATGCCAAAGTGTCTGCGTGGCCTGGGGGTAACATGCCTCATTCAGAATGCAAAGGTCTCGGAAAGTTAACTTTCTCTGTCCCTCTGTTCTCAATTGAGAACTTAAGCAGAAAGCTCCTGCGAATCAGACATGCCCGGTGTCACTTGACATCGCTCAACCCCATTTCCAATCAGTGCGCAGTCAATTCAGTTGACAGCTGCCACCTCCCACCGCTATAGCCAGGATTTTTCGCTCGTTAAGCCGGCGCCGGATTGTTTGGGCAACGGGGCCTTTAACGCTGTAACAACAGTGCCTCTTCTAAGTAACAAACAGTGAACACTATTTGACCTTCTGATATGGTGTTTAAAAGTGTTGTGTTTTCAAAAAATTTGCGTGGCCTTTGGGACCACTAAAGCGCGCTAAGGCGAAAGCCTTTGTTCGAAACTTTTGCTGATTCCTGGCTTTGCTGCATCTGCTTCTATATAGGCTGTGTGGTGCGGCGTTCGAGGAAGCGCCGAATAAAAGGCGCCACACGGACGCCTGACTCGGTATGACTATCAAAAATATAAAGCTTTAACCAAGCCGGATGAACGTACCTGTGTGGCCAATGGTTAACGTGAATACAAGGGTCTTGGCAGGCTGATTCTGATATCATCCTCCCATATGAAAGGAGAGGCCCGAGTTGGCAGCCTCTGCCCAATGTAATGTCAGGAAGCACTACGTCCAGTTAGTGCTCGGCCATGTCAGCGGCCACCTACCGCCTCCCACGTAAAGAAAGCGTATTAAGGCTTGCGCCTTATTAAGTCCCTTTTTGGGAGGCGTAAGCCCAGGGCGGCCAAACTTCACCTATGGTGGCCGGAATCTTTACTGGCATCGCGGGATCTAAGGTAGCCGCAATGTTTGACACCTTCTGCGAACGACAGTGTGAGTCATTAAAGGCTTTCGCCTTAAAGGAGCAAATTTTAGGTGGTGCAAATATTTTCCGCGCAAGAGAAGGTATCGTTATCAGGAGTAGTGAGCGTCCCATTATAATAATTTAAGAATATATTCTGTAGAGCATGTTTTCAAATACATTTTTGTTTTGTTACAGGTCACCACATGCAGCGGGATAGGTATGATCTTCGTGTTCTTGCAACTACTAATCATCTGAGGGAGTAAGGGTTTTTAATTTCTGGCAAAACCTAGTTAGGTATTCTTCAGGCGAAGCCTTTAAATGCCCGCTGTGAGCCTTCCGTGGATGTTCTTTAATTTGTATATGCCATGACCTTCCTCTTTCATTTGTACATACCATCATCATCGTCCCGCGGCGCCGGCTCCGGCACGCGCCTGGGTTTTGTCACCGGATTAAAACGCTAGACAAGGCATCGCTGGTCTTGCCGTCTCGACCTTGCCGTCTCAACCTAGCCTTCTTTCACAAGTGGTGGAGGTGCTGGGTAAAAAATGCAAACGTTTAGAAAATGCAACTAGTCTTTAAGACTCTCTCTTTCTTACATATTGCCTCTTCCCGTGCGTAATATCTCCATATTCTGACCCGAAATTATCCTTGTACGGCGAGAGATGCAGAGAAAATAATATACATACATGTGTGTGTGTGTGTGTGTGTGTGTGTGTGTGTGTGTGTGTGTGTGTGTGTGTGTGTGTGTGTGTGTGTGTGTGTGTGTGTGTGTGTGTGTGTGTGTGTGTGTGTGTGTGTGTGTGTGTGTGTGTGTGTGTGTGTGTGTGTGTGTGTGTGTGTGTGTGTGTGTGTGTGTGTGTGTGTGTGTGTGTGTGTGTGTGTGTGTGTGTGTGTGTGTGTGTGTGTGTGTGTGTGTGTGTGTGTGTGTGTGTGTGTGTGTGTGTGTGTGTGTGTGTGTGTGTGTGTGTGTGTGTGTGTGTGTGTGTGTGTGTGTGTGTGTGTGTGTGTGTGTGTGTGTGTGTGTGTGTGTGTGTGTGTGTGTGTGTGTGTGTGTGTGTGTGTGTGTGTGTGTGTGTGTGTGTGTGTGTGTAGGTAGGTTTATCGATTGAAGATGCACAGAGGTGTGCCGGAATGATTAAAATCTGGAGTGCTACTCTAAACTGGGGAAGGGGAAAAGAAAGAGGATCATGATGGGTGACAATGTTTGAGAAGGCATATTAAAATGTATACCGGCACGGCAACTTGCTCTATAAGTGCGAGTCACGTCCCGTGTCGCACAAAACCGGTAGACAGCCCGCGGTGGCTAGATACCCTTCCCCTTGTCCTGCCAAGCGCCTCGCAGAGCTCTCTTGTGAAAATGCTTCAAGAAGCGGCTAGCACTTTTAGTTCGCGCGCATATACTGGGCACACCAATAATATATGATTCAGAGTCGGTGATGCCACAAGCTGAACATTCATGGGAGTCCGCCTGTCGAACTGAACACAAACCTGCGCGTAAAAGCCACGTTTAAACAAAGTTTGTGTAGCAAGCATGCATGATGGCGCACAATTTCACGAAACTTCATTCCACGGAAATACTTGCCTTCCTTTAGCTCTAGCTTATTTTGCGGTAAAGATAAATGTACAATATTAGCCCTGGTCATAAGCTTTTTTTCTATCTTACCACAGCGAGTTTTCGTCCGTCTCTGATATAAAACTTTGGAGATTTTCTCTACGCAAACAACCTCTAGTTTTATAAATGAAAGTGGGCGGAAATCCGGAGCTCTCATTTCGAAATGCCATGCATCTCCATTACAACTGTTCTACAATTGCAGCAAACATACTGTACCTTGCTGTGCTAAAGCGCGGCCATAGTTAAGGATCTTTACCTTTTATCGCAGGGAAACATTGGCGGCATGTAAACTTAGAACGTCAAGCTTGGGTATACATCGACCGTCTAAATACTTCAAAACATAACATCGTTACCTGGAGCCTCACTGAAAACTGCACCTACTGGGAGAAGCACAACAAAACAAAGGGAATGTAGGCATTTTTTCACATCATTATTACTTTTCTTTACATTCTACCCACACTATAAGAAGCCTTCAAATTTATGTTGCCCAATTATCGATAGCTGGTTTTAAGCTTTGGGAGAATGAAAGATGCTGGATGCCTGCTCAAGACCTTGCCATTCAGTACTGTACTTACCGTACCCGGGACTGTTTTCCTAGCTTACTTGCTCTTCAGACAGTCCAAGTACTTGTAAATATTCACTCGCTCAAAAGAGTGAGAAGTGACACAGAAAATGGTGGGCGCGCCACATTGTACCATGTCAAGCAGTCTTGAGGTTGGATGTGGAACGCATAATCCACGATACCCTTGAGGTTGTGCCCTATCTTGTCACTTTCCGGCATGGAGGTGCTGATCTCGTGACACAACGCAAGCACGTCCTGAATGTAGGCAAGGTAGGCCTCCGTGGGGGATTGAACACGAGAAGAAAGTTCCCGAACAAGTCCTTGAGCTTTCGCTTGCATATATCCGAGGTAACGAGCTCTTGTTCGTGGTTTTGAAACCATATTCGAGCTGTTCCCGCCAAATAAAAGATGATGTTAGCGAGCATGATGGTGGCGTCCCAGTGGTTGTCCCGGCTGCAGCGCTCATACTCATCTAGTAAATCGTCAATGTCTGGGTTGTCGTCGCCATTAAATATGGGAGGATGGCGAATTTTCGTTAGAAAACTTGCTGAGGCGATGTTCCCGCGGTGGTAGGGGCTTTTTCGGAGGTCATCGTGGCTGTTTGAGACGTGGTTGTGATCCTAGGTAGGTGACGGCTGCTTCGCAAGTCCAGTTTTTGGCAGCGTAAATGGGCTAATCGGTGCGTACGGGGATCTTGATTCACCTCCACCAAGATGATACGCGGCAGAAGGCTAGTACCACAACAGGGGAACCACAACAGGTGATGAGAGACGTAGTTGTTCAGGCAAGCACCAATCGTTTCTTCAGCTTCGGCATCTATCACTGCGTAGTCCATCGTCGTCCTCTTTAGTGGCATATACGTAACAATATCATCGCCAGCTCATTATACATTTCATTGAAGTCTTCGTTTAGTCTCCATTTCCTTTCACAGATATGTGAAAATGCCATTTTGATGTTTTATTTACGAGTAATTATGTTTGCCTGTTACGCTTTTCGCTTTTAGTTACTCTTACCCATTTGTTTCAAAAGCTCTATATCGCACACTCGTAATATTGTTTCATTTTTTGTAGCGCTCTAATCTGCGTCACCTATTTCTTTTCGTTGTTGAAATCTTATCAGTGGCGTTACATCGTTTCTTCTCTGCAGTTTCTTTAGGTATGTACATATATACAGGCATATTATTTTTCTTTGTTGTCTTACATTTCTGCTTTCAATACAGCTTTCAAATTTCTGCCTCCTTACACAATGCCTAACAGGCCTGTAAGGTATTTCAAATGAATAAAGCATTCCTTTAACCGAGCTGTATTCGAGCGTGCCTGCGTCGTGTACGCTAGTAGCGTGCTTAACTCGATATCTAAGAGACCAGAGGATTCATTCCCCCTGCTCCCGCTGAAATGAGCAACCTGGGTTGGCAGCTCCTGTCGGCTTTGTAATATCATATTGCTTTGTTACGTCACGCAATTCATCGGCAAATTAGTGCTCGAGGATATAACTTGTCTAGTGTCTCCTGCCTGAGCCACGTCCGTGATTTTTAGCTCACAACGCTGAAAGCACTGCAATTTCTGTGGAAGAGTGCCTTTAACGCGGCCACGTGAATAAAGTATGGAACCCGCCAAGACACCGCACTTTCTGCAGCAGGATGCGCGGCCAATATGCATATTCGTTGACCCAGCAGCATGCCCTCTGAAGCTGCAGTAAAGGGGATGCAGCGTGAGGAGCCCGGAATAATTTCCTTGTGTTCTGTGCGCGAAACTTTCTATTCGTATTTGTTTTGTGCGTGAAGAGTGCAGGCGAATGCTATGAGATATTAAAGGTGTACCAGCACTTTTGTTTGCTTCTTTTTTGCCGCTCTAGGTTACGAAAAGCATAGGTTTTTAAAATTCTTCGAATCCCTAAAAACGATACTATTCAATAATGTATAACACCATAGGGTTTGGCGTACACTTCTCATGTCTTCAAAACGTTCAGAACGAAGTATTAGGAATAATTACATGAATTAAACGAGGCCTATTCTCCAAATATGCCATGTACATCACATAGTAAGTTCCAAGATTAGAGAAATTGGCTATCACGTCGCGCCTAATTGCAATCTCTTACCACTCATTCACGTGAACAACTTTACTAACCCTGCTGTTACCCGTTTCTCCCTTCGTGGAAACATTTTATCACCCAAAGTTCGTATTACATCTGGCATGCAAGCTTTAGATTTTCTTTCATCACTTTCTGGAATTCTTTACCGAGTTAAATGTAACATGCACCGTCTTTATTTATGGTACTCCTCAGGGCCACAGGCATTACAGAGAGGGAGTGGCAAAAACACAAAAATGCATAAATTTGGATGTACAGCACAGAGTTAAATTTAAATAACACCTGAGTATACAATGCTAGCTATAGCTTCGCGAAAAATCTCATAATTATTATTGATGGCAATATCTGCTTTAAGATAAGTCCTGTCACGTGAGGTACGGGACATGAATGACTGAAAAAAATAATTGATGTTACATGAATCAAAACCGAATTTATGAGGGTGGTCAATACGATGGGATACATAAAATGGTTGAGGAATAAGGCGATGGCGCAGTACAGTATAATGGTACAACTTGTGAAACAATGCGATACGAGATGCTTTTCGGCGAAGTGACAGCGATGAAAGAGAAAGACTAAATTTCCTACTACTTATGCTTGCTGTGCGGTTATAATTTGTTAGAATGAAACGTACCAAGTTATTTTTGACCATCTGAAGAGTTGTAATATGACTGTCATAAAAAGGATCCCAGACTGGAGTTTCATACTCCAGTTTGGATAGAATTAGTGTTTTATAGAGCAGAAGTTTCAATGAAGAAGGAACGTTGAAAACGTTGCGACGTAAATAACCTAGCATGCGATTAGTGTTGTTCAATATATGCTCAATATGCAGAGACCAGTTTAGGTTAGCAGTGATGTAAACGTAAAGATATTTATATGATGTTACAGATTTTAAAACTAAGTTATCAATGTAGTACGCAAGCAGGGCACTAGATTTTCTGGAAACACGCATTAGTTTGCATTTGTTAATATTTAGTTGCATAGATCATTCCTTACACCAGTTAACTATAGTGGTAAGATCAGACTGAGGAAGACAACTATCGTTAGCATCTGTTATTGCTCTAAAAATAACGCAATCATCCACGAAAAGGAGATTATAAGAGTTAACAAGAGAAAGAAGATCATTGATGAATATTAAGAACAAAAGGGACCCAAAGACTGAACCTTGGGGAACGCCTGAATGCACTTTTGTAAAACCGGAATTAAAAACATTGACGGTAGCAAACTGCGATCGATTAAGAAGAAAGCACTGAATCAATTTAAGTAGACTAGGGTCAATGTTTAGGTTACTTAGTTTTAATAATAGGAGTCTGTGAGATACTTTAGAACAAGCTTTATTAAAATCTAGGGATATGCAGTCAGCTAGTGATGACTGGTCAAGGATACGGTTTAAAGCATGTGTAAAACATATTAGTTGAGTTTCACATGAGTATGATTTAAAAGCCAAATTCAAATCCGTATTTTTAATTCTTTGTGCTTGACCATAATGAAAAAATTTTATTTCATCTGTGTTTCTCTTAATATGTTGTGAGTTCGGCCAAATAACATCTTATTCCTTTAGTTAAGTTAATGTTAGCATGTTATTTTTATCGCGAACGAATGTCATTATTTGTTCACGTCTTAGGAGTCCCTCTCCACTGTACATACTGTGGGAGCTCTTTCTGTAATATGACGTGATTTTATAGTAGACAGTGTATTTTTGAAGAAACATTAAAACGTTGACGTATTCTGTTGTTTAATTGTCTGTACCATAACGTAGGTTAACGCAGCCTGTTTTCGCTGATAAGGCAAAATGTTCGGTTGTTTCCTCTTCTTCAGGCACCCCATCCAGGCCCAAGCGAAACTAGCGCCCTGTAAAGTAGTCATCAAAAACAAAAGAAGCTTAGAATGAAGATCGTGCATTGGTGTCTTTATGTGGCGATGGAGACATACTATAGAAAGTCCTTTTCATCTTCCTGTTACCGTTCGCCTCCCTATCCTTGCTGCGGGCCGGCTACCTCCAAGGATGTACACAATCGACCTAAATAATCTAACTAAGGGGTTCACGCACATAGAGAAGTGGGGCCCTAATGCGTCAGTAGTCGGACCAGAGGTGTTCAAAAGAGTAAGTATAGTGGTAGAACACTCTTTTCTGAACGCCGATTTCTGAATATGATAATGTTGTTATACAGATCACGAACCAGGCACGATTTGGCTTCAAAATCATGTGTTGCATTTTTACATGTCGTTAGTATAAAATGCTTTATATATTTGGGAAAGCTAAGAATAAAATAAAATGAAGACTTGTTGGTACTGGCAACGTAATTGAGCCTCCATACAACGGCACTGACGTCAGGGTGGGTGAGGCTCTTCGCACTCGAAATTCACAGTGATTCAAATTATCACAGAAATGACACCGTTGTTTATACATTTTAATACGTTGTTTCCTGGTCGGGCCATCAATTTTGAACTTTTTAAGCTCCTCTCTGCGTTCATGTGGTCTTTGCCGCAATGATTTCAATCAATACGCAGTCTTTAGTATGCGACAGCAGTCGCAGTTGGAGCGTCCATGACACGCAGTGGTACGTTAGCTGATTGCTGTAGAACACTAATACACTGGCATAGTGAGTGCATCCTTTTGCGAAAACAGTGTCATCTACTGGACCAACGAAGTAATCCTATTTAACAAGATTGTGGGAGCCCTAAGCGCTAAATTAGGCTTGCACAAAGCCATTATGATGCTTGACAGCTTTCCTAGTGGTTCGTGGGCTCATGTTTCCCTTCTAGAATAAACTTTATGAAGCACGCCGCAGTCAATTGATTTCCTTAGGCGAGATCATATGCACAGCTCAGAATAGAGAACTCCGAACAGAGGCGTGAGAAATTAGGTCCGTTTCTTACTTTCAATTCCATTTTAAACCATTTTTTCTGGCATCGTCTCATTGGTCAAATTTGAACGCGGCGGCTTTAATAGCGCTGTCCGGATACAGAAAAAAGCGCCGAAGCCGAGCCGTAGCTGGTGCTCAAGAAGGCACTGTAACTAGTATGGCCGAGTCATCTGAAGTACTGCTTTCTGCTTCGGTATAAGCTGTCATTATTTCGCTTTTTTTCTTGACCCAATTAGCATCGAACACTAAAGAGGGCTCATGGTTCGTCTTGTAAGGCTGCAATGAAATTGATATCTGATAATAATACCCTACACTTTATTTGTTTGAAGAATCAGCAACTTCTCCACGATCGAATGAAGCGCATCGTTTCGCTGACAGAAATATTTCATAAATTTAAATAAAAATGGCGACAATAGAACTGCATATATGGTACCGTCTGAGTACGCCGACCTAACGCTCGCTGGTATGACGCGAATGTATTAAAATACTAAACCAAGCTGAAAAAAGGCAGCTATTATTGCGTTAATGTCACAAGTATTGAAACCAGTGTCCAAAACAAGCACTAAAATATGCAGTAGTTTTTTATATATAAAGCCTATAGTAAGATTATTGATTCACAATATCGATACAGCAATCGCTAGCCAGGTCTGCAAACTGAAATGCGTGGTCTTTGTAGAAACCTGCACCCTGATCCAGTAACCATACTATATTCTATAAAACGCAGAGGATACATCTAGAGTTTTATAGGTCCCGAATCGTCCTCCATGGCCTCAACCTCTCCACAGACTTAATAATCGCCTGCATTGATCGTTACTTTTTTCCGTGATGTCGGGAGATTACAGCTTTAAGAGATGGGCATTTGAGCTTGCCTCTATGTGGTGATGAATTTTGCTGTTGAAGGGGAGTCGTTGTTTCTGTTCAAAACTTGCAGGGATGTTTTTCTTTGCTATGCCCTGGTGTTTGTAGTTGGAAAGCAGTAAGTGATCTGAGCGTAATTTTATACTACATCAGTTATGGCCCACGAGAACACGCGGACATCTGTTTCTTTGGTTTTACTTAAATCTGAGTGCGTGTCTGTGCAACTAGAAAGTTCGACTCCCTAACGCCGGTTCCAATTAAATACGACGAAACATAAAGTACAGCCATCATTTTTGTGCCCCAACTGAAACGTCTCAACATGTCACTTTTGAAGCAGGTGCGACGTTTCCTTTGGCGGTTAGGAAATGACGAAAATATGGGACAGTTTCAATGAAAGTGGCGTACTTCGTCTCGCTTATGTAGGCATCTTCTCGTGATAACACAATGCATTAACGGTTTGCTTATGCATATATATTGTGCAAGTGTCACTATCATGAAAAGTGAGCAGCACATTCGTTGTGTATGGAGAGTTTATATATCTTCATATTATTTTAGTGACCAACATAGATTAAGCACAATACACCAAATAAAGTTCATGACTGTGCATCAAAGGTGTTGAGCATCTAGGATCACAATACCAACTCTGATTCCCATCATAGGATGGGATGACATGTGAAGATTTGAACAGTTAATAAATTACACTATTAAACAATGTAAGCCTGAATGAATCGTTCTTCGTACGACCATGTTTGCCAGAACAAAAACATTTGCTTGCTCTTGTTAGGTTTCCGGCTGTACCGCGTTCTGGAACCAGTATTCTGTTTGCACTGCACCTCATACTATGACTTAAAACCGTCGTGTACCGTTTGTCTTCTGGATGGTGATGCGTTGAGGCGGGCATGCCGTCAAAGTTCTGTCGTCGGTCCTGTAATTCTCACTGTTCTGCTAATCTGTAATTCTGCTGTGTTTTCCCGCATAACTAATTTCTTCAAGCTACTTTCTGTTGCATTCTTTGGATCTTGTACTTGCTATTCACTCCTGTGTGAATAATTCCAATCCACCCGTCATTGTTATCCCGCCGACCCTACAGTTCAAAATGTTCTGTCGGACAACTATCTGTTACCGCATACACAGGGCGCTTCCGGCTGCTGAACTTACCTTTCATCACTGCCGAATAAAAGTTTATTGCACAGTATACACGTCACTTGCAGATATACTACACAGCTGACTTCATTTGCTCGATATTATGCTATTTTATGCAGACAAACGAGTGGACAGAGTTGAAGGCCTCTTCATAATCAACGTTAGTTAATGGAACCTTATTTCTTCACAAGCAATTTTTAGCATTTCGCATTGATATTCTCAATTATTATTCGCCCCTATCCGCCAAAATATTGATACAATATACTGCTTTTCTGAATCTTGGTGTTCTTCGAACAAGCTGGTTTTGTTTGTAAATTCTAGGTTTACGCACGTTGTAAAGTTTTATGCACCTTCCCTTCGCCCGGAGAGAATGAACGTGCTGCTGTTCTTTCGTGGTCCGTGCTTCGTTCTAGTGTGCGACAGTCAACAGCAGGTTTGGAATGGTAGTGTGAGACATAACCGTGTTCTCCTTGGCGGTAGTGCAAGGCTGGTCTTTTTAGTTTCTTATCGTAACATGGGTATCCCCCTGGTCTCCGCCTGTTCCTTTACAGCGCAGATTTTCGTGAGGGCTTTATACGGGCTGTGTGCATATCGGGAAGTATGACAAGTAAAACAGAATCGCGCAAATGAGACCGGTTGGTTATTCTACAAGTGTGTTGGACATATAGTTGGCAAATGAGGAAGAAAATGTAGATTTAATTCTATGTATGAAACGTCGACATGTCCTTACGAGTGGAATAAAAAAGAACATTCATGGCAAGTTCACAGGCCTGAACTGAAGATTTTGGCTCTTGAATCTTTCAGGAGTGGCTCTCGTTTCTCATATACTAAAGTTACGAGCTCATATCCGTAGCATCCGTTAGAAAACTTGAGTCCAAGTTCTGAAATGCTGCCTCGTCAGATGCTGGCAAGTTACCAACCAAAAATTTCTGCAAAATGGACAATTTTTAGTTCTATCGGCGTTACTGATGCGCTGCTAGCCTGCCTCGCAATTGGAAATAATGGGATATATATATGAACGTTTGGCAATGCGACTCCGAATTACCCCAAGCTTCCACTTAGCTTTATAGGGTACAGGCAGTAAGGTTATTTTTCTCGATATTTACCTGAAGCTAAGAATTGTTTCTAGGTAAACTTTGCGTGGCTGCATTAAAGCGCAGTTTATCTCAGTCAAGGCCATGAAACATATGCTCCTACCGAACATCGGAAGTTTGCTATAAGTAATTGCATTCTTTTTCTTTCAGCAATGCAAAATCACTGCTAAAGCAACATTCAAGGGTTATTTTGTTTACGCCAAAGCGCGGTCGAACAAATCAGACCTGAAATGGCGTGTTGTCGGCGCTGGAATGCTTCACAATGCATCTATAGGACTAACGCATATCGGTCGCCGTACCTTGTCGTATGATCTCAAAGGACTATATAATGAGTTGTTAATGTGTCACAAGCGAAATAAAAAGCATTAATTTTCATCCCTTTTCGAGCCACACCTCGCAACTATTCGTTACTAATACTTTATTTCCTCCTAATTCATTAGGAGCAGGAAGACTACATAATGTTTTACAACAGACAGTGATTATTATTCCACAAGTCAAAACAAGGAACCGCGGTAAAAACTGCACTTGACAAAAAGCCACATAGCGGTGAAGAGCCAAGCAGCAAAAAAGGCGGTAGCACTGCATAGCCTGTACTGGAGAAATGAGGAAGCGTGAACGTTGAGGCGGCTGCTTTTGGAAGTTTAGACGCACAGCCCTGTTCTTATTCAATTATTTAATTTTGTTGTGTCAATTTTTTTTAGCATGAGGAGACTGTCGTGCAACGCTTCAGTGACAAACTCTGGCGACACGCTTTCATGGATAGTTTTGATGACACGCTCCGATAACGCCGCTCATGAGGCAAGAAAAGCTTTTTCATTAAAACAGAGCATGTCTGTATTACTTATCTAAAAACAGTACCTGATTATTTTGGACTCGGAAGTGGACCTCAACGAATCTGTCCAGCACATACATATTGACCTCTGTTATGGAGTGAAGCATCCGATTCTTCATTTCAGTTACTGCAACATTGCATTGTAGTTGGCATGGTTTGTACAGTTTAACTTCTAGCAAGTACCACAGGTCGAGAGAATGCTACAGGCGCCTTGCTTAAAAGCGATGTTGAGGTAGCCATGTCTGTGGTGCAGCTACAAACTACACTGCTTCTTGGAAATTCATGAAACAACCCAGTATTTACAGACTATTCACAGAGATGAAAGAAAGGGGAGTGAAGAAACATCGGGGACACTTTATTACAACAAATATGAATTGAAATGAATGTTGTGAATACATTGCCGTTAACGTCTGAAATATGAATGTCTGAAATTGAATATGGGCGAGGCCTTCGCCCTGCAGTAAGTATAGTCTGGCTGATGATAATGAAAGTCTGAAATCGCATTACAGTAGACAAAAGCGGCATTGTCTGTGGCGCTCTTATAGGCTGAAACTGGAAGCTATGCATACAGGTCTGCACACATCAAATCGCCACTACTCACTTCAGTGAAGGCCAGCACCGTTCATAGCCTTGCCATGTGACCTGCCCGATTGAAAACTCGACTATCTCATGTGGTGTACTGCAGGCACATCCTCCATCAACCAATGTCCCAATTTTATGACGGACAACGACGGATGTTTTTGGAGCTTTTCTCTGGTCAGCAGTAAAACAGGAACGGTCGTAATTGTCAATGAAATTTGTTTTTATCGAGATCGCTTTTTGAAGCGTTGTGGAAAACAAATCGGCTTTGTACACATCTCGCTAAGTATGAAACTATCTAATGAATGATAAACTTCAGCAGGACGAATACTTGAGTGAGCAAGTGAAAGCAAATCTGCTGAAAAAGATTATGTATGATAACCTCTCTCTATCCTCCGCACGCTGCAATCCAGATGAGAAGATCTGCTTCGATTTTGTAAGAAGACCACATACCAGGCATATCGGTCGTGACATGGTGCACTTAGCATGCTTTCTAAAGTCTGCTTTAGGAACAATGAACTAAACCGCAAACAATTCAAATCTTTATTTACTCTTTTTCGACAGCCGCCGGCGTGCGGTCTTATCATTTGGAATGTAGTGCTCGGATCACTTCTGTATTCTTTGTTTGTTCATGCTCATTGTCGCGAGATGCGGCCTTATCATTTCCTTTGTTGTGGCAGATGATTCGAGATGTATCTCGAAAGATTCCAGCCACGCGCTTGTACTTCTTTAATGTTTCCGGTTATGCTAGTCACTGCTCGCGGTTTTATCCAGATCTTTCTGCGCCGCTTTTAAATTAAGCGCCGTCGAGTGGAACGAGCATTCGTAGATCGACGGCTTCCGAGCACGATTGTTGCTTTCGCCGCCGCCGATTGCTTAGGTCTTTTGCGGGCGCCAATCAGCCCAATAAAGAGTTGATTCCTGCGACGATCCGTCTCTTCATTTGTTGCCAACGGCATTGTCACCACTACGTGACATCTGGTGGAGGTGCTAAATCCCTGTCAACGTGACCATGCCGTTGAAGACGAAACCGGCACCGCAGACACAGCCTCTCATTTCCGCCCAATCTAGTGAGCCTCCCAGCTTCCAAGGGCGACCCGATGAGGATGCGGAATACTAGCTCGATCTGTTCGAGCGCGTGTCAATGTACAACACCTGGACCTAGGAAACGATGCTAAAGCAAATCTACTTTGCTCTTGAAGATTCTGCCCAAATCTGGTTCGAAAATTATGAGATTTTTTGAAGGATTGGAAGATGTTTAAGACAGAGTTTTTGACAGCTTTTACTAGTGCCATCTGAACAGAAAGAGCCCAGGCCCACCTTCAGTCTGGAATTCAACTGCCTAATGAGTCAGTTCTCAATTACGTAGAAGAAATAAAGCGCCTATTTCGCAGTACAAATCCTGAAATGGCTCAGGACAAGAAAGTGGACTTTTACTTTCGAAGCATCGGTGCGATGGAAATGACTGAGGAAAAGAAAGCGAACTTTTACTAAGTCTTTCTAAGCATCGGGGCGATGCTTCTTTAAGGGGAATAATGCCTCGAATAATGCAAATGTGTATTTACTCTATCTCGGCAGCCGCCGGAATGCGGTGTTATCATTGTGAATATAGCGCACGGATCACTTCTGTATTCTTTGTTTATTCATACTGGTTGTAGCGAGGCGCGACCTTATCATTTCCTTTGTTCTGGCAGATGATTCCCACCTGCCCTAAGGCGCCTCTCCTCTAGAATGGAGGACCTGGGTTAGAAAAAAGCCATTTTCTGCGGGCAATAAAGTTGATTCACTCTCACTCGAGATATGTCTCGAAGGATTCCAACTACGCACTGCTATTTCTACAATGTTCGCCGTTATGCTAGTCACTGCTCGCGGTTTTGTCGAGATGTTTCTACGCCGCTTTTAAATTGAGCGCTAAAGAGTGAAAAGGGCATTCGTAGATCGACGACCGCTGAAGACGATTGTTGCTGTCACCATCACTGATGGCTTAGTTCTCTTGCGGGTGCAAGTCAGCCAAATAAGGAGTTGATTCCTGCAAAGATCGTCTCTTCATTTTGTTGCCAACGGCATTGTCGACACTACGTCACAATATTTATGAGCTCCGCACAAACGTTATGTGGTGATTACAGCGCTGTGGCATAACATCGAACGAGCTAATGTACTAATGAAATAAGTTCTGTATTGAGCAGACTACCTCACCTACTACTGCACAACTCGGGGGCACTGCGGCAACAAAACTTTTCGGTGGTCGTAGAAAGACAGAAAAATTGCAGTGGGTATCAAGTGTTTAAAGCATCCACCTAACACGCGGTCGTGGTAGGTGTACGGTCCGATCTTCAGGGCCGCCGGGTACTCACTGCTAGTATGAATATAATCCTACCCCGTATTGATTCTGGCTTGCGTCGGTTGCAGAGCCCTAAAAATGAATCTCTGGCAAATTACGTATGTATGTTTATATGTAACACTATAGTGCCAAGGTTTCCGTGCGCCCACAAAATTTGTCATCTTCAAAGACTACTGCTTTCAGCCAGCCTGGAAGATTGGCAGGCTCACTAACGAGTGCGCACTCATGCCCATGTTTTGAGAGAATGAACTCGACTGTGACTGGACGTGAGCGTGAAAGCCATTAATTGCTTTTGAGCACTAGTGGACGTAAGTATGAGTTATAAATGATTGCGAGTTTGAATTGGTATTATTGTTAGTGGGTTTTGAGACTGACTCGACGTGAGAGTGAGTACAACTGAGTTGATGTTAGTGTGAGCGGATACGAGCAGAAGTGCGAATGAGTGGTTGTGGGTAGGTGGTAGGGCTTGATGTGAGAGATAACGAGTTCTGCGCGACTACGAATGTTGTGAGTGCACCAATACCGATGGAGTGGCTTTGCGTGGACGTGATATCGGACATAGTGCTGGTGAGTGGCTATTAGTAGATGTGAGTGGCAAGTAAAGGTGGCATCGAAGCAAGCTACGTGCGTTTTGTGACGACGATATCCACTGAGCATTTTCAGCATTAGCTCTACTCCTCTCATGCGCAAACCTTGATAAAGGTCACTGGACTCTGCAACTGAGACCTCGAAAGCTCACAAAGTGCAGCAAACACCATCGTCTCGTCACCCACGCAAGAGAGCACTATGCTATTTCCCCAGCCGATCACGCTTGTGCAAAATGGTAACACTCGCGCTGTACAATAGTCCCCGTCGTCTTCGTGAACTTTCATCTGCGCCACTCCTTAATTTAACCAAGCTAAATACGCCATACACATAAGCCGTCTCGCTAAAGGCAGAGATCGCAGCCGCGCCAGACTGGCTGCACAGGCCTAAGAGCAACTAAAGTTCAAGCCAGCCGATCTGCAATACACTTATCATGCGCGGCGACTACAGCTGCGGCCGGTAGTTAAAGCTCGTAAACATTGGTTAAATATAGTCGAGCGCCTACAAGTACGCCTACGAAAACTAAGCTGTTAAATACTCTTTCGGAAAGTTCCAGAGAATCAAGTAGTCAACAGCTGCGGGCCGAAGAGGCCTGTAGGAAATGAATCGAGTATGGCTTAGACATGCTCCTATTCTTTGTCTTAGACTAGGTGCAGCATTTACGGAATGACGCTTGCCTGATTTCCATGAATTAAAGCGCGCTCATTTCGTAAGGATTGAATGGCATTCTTAGGCGTTTTCTGATGTTTGCTGGTACAAGCACCTTGAAATCAGCCCGAACGCTGTCTAACATGAAACAATGACTTCCACAGTCTAGAGCCTGCGTCCGTGTATTAGAACTGCTGCATTACAGTTTTAGACGTGTATTGGCTGAGCGACGTTTACACGCAGCTTTAGCAATTACGAGAATGAAATTGATCACCTCGTGTTTTAAAATAAGAATTTGAGCACGCGGTATATATGCGACCGGCTCTAAGAATGCAGATGATTGAGGGCTTCCGTACGTCGTGCCATTTGTGATAGCACATGTCCCTGCGTTGCTATTTTTTTTTTTCGAAGAGTTTGCTACAAGGCATAAGTTGAGAAAGGGGGAATGGGATGCAGGAGATAGAAAGTTAAAAGTGCAGTCCAGTTGTGCTTATGTATTCGAGAAGTTGGCAGTATAGCGATTGTCCATTGTCCATTTCTCATAATCACTATCGCGATTCCACCGCAGGCCCACCTTTATGATTATCCGTTGCCTAATGTGCGTTGTTGATTGACACGTCCACAACAAGTGGCGCACATCGCAGACGTCAGGTGGAGTCTCACAGTGAGGGCACCTGTCAGTCACTGGTAGTTCTTTTTCCCGCCATCGATGTCGAACAGATGGGGTCAGAGCCGCCCCTGCCCGGATCCGGCGCAGTGTTACCTCCTCCTGCCGAGTAAGACTACGGGGGAGAGGGTGCGAACACAGAGGAATGAGGGCGCGTGTTCGCTGGCGCAGAACTTGAGAATCGGAAACGTGGGACAGGAACGGATCTGGGGGAAGAGGGGAAGGTGGTGCATCGTCTGATGTGTTGATATGCGTCATAGCATCTGCTTGTATGTTATGTGGATCGCGAGCATGGCCGCGAATCCAGTGTATGCGAATAGGACATGGGTACTGTGAACATAGCAAATGTATGGACCCCTGCGTTGCTTGATTTCGCGTTTTGTTTTCCTTTTCCTTCCTTTTAGAATGTAGTAAATTCCAGAATTTTTGGTGTTCTCGTGTATTTGTATTGCTGCTTCGTGCATGTGTTTATATTTATTTTCCGACTTTTTTGCTTCCGACGTCGCATTTCTTGAAAAGATTCGTCCAAGTAGTTGCCCATTTTAGATCTAATCGTTTTTGTGCATTGGTTTTTTTTTTTTTTTTGCATAATGCTGCAATGCGAACAGGCCTGAATTCGCTACCGTCCAAGCAAGCTTATAGGCACGCACTTACGGGCCACACAATCCTGTCCCTAGCCGCCCCCCCCCCCCCCCCCCCGCTTTTTTACCGTAAACAAATGTAGTGGACTGATTTGCTACAAAAGGAATAGATTATCCGCTGTATATTTTTTTTTTTTTGCTTTAGCACCTTAGCTTGTGTGCCACATGTATTCTAAATTAAACAATGTAATAGCGTGCAATTTTCGCTAATCCGATTCGCATATTCTGTCTGTCTGAGAACGACCCACAAGGCATTTTCCGTGCTTTTTTCCTCTTTTACTAGGTTCGCCTCCTCCGAGTGTTGCCTTCGCATCTCTTTTCCCGGCTTGGCCTTTTTTTCCCAGAAGAGCAGCCCCTCATGTCCCCGCGCAATGCGCTTTTTATCTTTTGGATTTTTTTTTTTTTACTCCCTTGCTCGAACCTGTTTTCCCTCTCACTTGAGTATGCTGCGCGTAGCTTACTGCCTTTCTCCTCGTCCTTCAACAAATGTTTCAGCTGCATACCTTCTCTTCTCGCGTGCTTCCCCAGTGTTCGGTCGGTATGCCCCGCTCGGCTGGCGTGCGCTCTAGCAGTTGAGTACAATAGGTGATGAGTCTGGTCTGGTATCCCGCCTGACAACCAGCGCAACAAGAATTCTTGCTCACTCGAGGTGACCTGTTCGTGTTCCCCATGGTGCCGGTGACGCCACGCACGTCTGTGTTTGGAGTCGAGGCTTACGTTTGGCCGTGGTTCTGTGCAAGCGAAAAGGCAAGCCACATCTGTGACACCTTACGAGAGCTCCGGCATGTTTCTGAAGCCGGTCAACAAAGTCCTATTTGTGAGTACCACCATCTGTTTACCTTCAGGCTATTTCGGAAATGAATAATGTTCTGGGCGGATTTGTTGATTTTTCGATGTAGCGTTGCATTTCAATTTTTTTTTTTTTCAGGAGGAAAACAGATGCGCATACCGATTTCCGGGACAACTGTCATTGAGAAATATCTAAATTACGTCGGACGCTAAGTAATTCTTCAGGAATGGTGAGAGCATTATTACATTTGCTTTTGTTAGCAAGCGTTCATGGGACGTTGACAAATTTGTTAATTAGCGGGATCCGGTAAAATGTGGTATCGCATCTTATGAGATCGTGGAAATGTAGGTCATCTATCATTCATGCAATTCAAGAATTTTACACGCTTGTTTTTGCAGTTCAGCGGGACACTCAAGACTTGTTCACATGCAAGAGATTGAGCGAACGCAGCCAGAAGGAGGTGGCGTCGCAACAAAAATTCTAATTTTGCAGAAGTTTACTCTAAGTGAAAAAGCTATAACTCTCGCTTATCAGGCAGCTGTTTTGTAAGGGTTTCCAGACAACCCAATCGTGCCTACAGTTGCGTGCACCCGGTGCGACATAGTCATACTATTTAAGTTCATTTTTTTTTATATATAAGTGGCTTCCGATTCTTGTGTTCTGCGTATTTCACTCGATTCTGCTCTCATTTCGGACAGAAACTCTTTATCCCATGTAAAAATAAAGCATTGTTCAACGTTTATTTACAGTTTTTACATCTGGATATAAGGACATGAACTGAAGGAGATTGCCTAGAATTAGCGGTGGCAGTTAGTGGCTTCACCGTGTCTGCGGCAGATTGGGAAATGAGGTTTGGAAGCTGTGCAGGGTACACCAGGCAAATTTCAATCTGACTTTCACTACTATTTGATTTCAGTATATCATCGAAATATTAACTCTAAACACGTAATAGAGTTTTCTACACTGTTTTGTGCATTGTTTGTCAGATAGTTCACATATGATGAATATGCTGTTAATTTAACTGTCTGTGTTTAATTTAGGGCCTTCCAGTCGGGTAAACTCAAGAAAGCGCACATCCGCAGAAGAAGCCTCGCGTTACTGGTTGCCGCTTTTCGATGATAGTCACTTAATGCAGGTATCAATCAGCAGTAATAGTAGGCGGCCCTTCACAAAGTATAGTTTACCGCAACATCTTGACAATATTTCACGAGTGCTTCAGAACACTGGGTCCATGAATGGGTAAATATTCTATACAATATATGACTACGCGACATCCTCTATTATTTTAACAAGCGCTCTTCTCTTTTTTATCTGCAAATAATAAACTTGATTTATTTTGCGTGCAGAGTGTGCTGCTGAGAAATTTCTTTCTTGGTTTTCATTGCACAATTTCCTTGCGCAGATGTTATATGCGTAAAGCCAGCGGTGGACCTGGCGGTAACGAGTTATGCAAGAGTGGCTGCCAGGAGCCTCAATCCAAGGTACGCTCAAGACGAAACTTTCTTCCAGCAAGACCGTATTCTCGCTTCTCGGCGCTAGCAGCGAATCCTTGTGATGGGCCATTCCGCTGGGCAGCGCCCCGCATCCATGGCGCGCATCCCCTGCCTACAGGCCCACCTGTCGGCTGTCTCTGCCACCCCTTGACCCTGCAGAGAGCCCCACACCCATAGTGAAAGAAAGCCGTATGAGTCACAATAACCTCATACAGATTTCTCCTACTAAATTCATACAATCTCATATATTTCTCATGCATTGAATGAGATTTGTATGCTATGGTATGAGATTTGTACGAGCTTAGTATGAGAATTTGTATGAGGTTATTGTGACTCATAGTGCTTTTTCACTGGGGACTCAACCCACCTATCTTCCGCAAGCCTGCCCTGTTTTTGCTTAGCTGTGTCTTTCCACGTGTTCTCGTGACATTTGGAATAAAATAAAGTTCGTGTCTTCGATCATTTGGTTCCCATTCTGCATGACTTCTGCACTCTAAGAAAAAAAAAGGACTAAAAGGGGTAGTGAGGTTAGTCCTTTTGGGGACCAACTGGTTTGCCACAACCATTCATCCTTTTGGGGACCAACTGCAAGGGGATAAACACTTAGTATTCAAAGGATGAACTTTAATAGGAGGAATGGTTGCTTCTTGCAGATGCTCCCCAAGAGACTAACATTTGTTCCTTGAAAATGGCCCCAGCGCCATACCTGATTGTGGGCCCAGTATGACGCTGGAGACTGGGCGTACTGGGACGCGGCATACTGGCATTCCCCGCGCTCATGGCACTGTTCGTCCGGAGAAAAAAACGCCTCAGATAAAAGGTAAAAGCTAAAACTAACCAGGCACCTCAAGTGCATTAAAAAGCTAAGAAAATCGAAAAAAAATACCACTAGGTGAAGAAAAGCAAACCTCTGCACTAGCGCGCTTCGAAATCGGTACCTCATACTTACTAGCTTGCTGCGCTAACCACTCAGCCACGCCGACTTTTTTTTTCTTTATTGCCTGGTCTTGACACATTGCATTTCACGAGAACAAAATCAACGAAAATCATACAAATGCTATTTACATACGCTATTTACATATGCCACCCTGAAATTCATGCATATAGAACAAAGGCTCTAGCCTTGAGAGCCACTGGGGAGGTTCTGCTGCTGCTTTCTGGTTTGCCGAAAACCTGTTTCCGCTTTCCCGAAAATAAATTCTGGCAGGCCGTGCATCTTTATTGCAATGGTAACCCGCCATTCTTTAGCGCCATATACAGTGTATGCCCATGAGCATAATTAAATCAAATGTCACCCCATCCTCCCTTTCTACGCATAAGTACCGATTGTCATGCGGGTCTAGTGGAAAATCTTACATTGGTGTTCTTCCCAATACATCCTAAAAATATACTCCTTCCCAACAGTGTAAAAAACATGGTCTGTTGTTTTTGGGTTCCTGCATATTAAACAGTATGATCCCCAGGGTGTAAATAATCCCTTTTTCTCCAAACATGTTTTTACCGGCAAGGTTCCGGTGTGCAATTTAAAAAAGAAAGATTTTTCTCCTGGCGTTACCTGCATTCTTTTTACCCTTTTTAAAACATCTGCACCTGGACGTCCATTGTACAAAGCCCTGTACAAAGGCACAGGGAACATATTGTCACACAATGCACGGTACAATTTCTTTCGTTTTACTGTGGACAAAGAATCACTTGAAAACCATGGTGAAAGGAACCGAACACTTGCTTCGACTTCTCTATAAAAGCCCTTAATCCCTGCGAAAATATCTTCAGTTAAAACAACGTACTCTGATAGCAGCGGCCACGGTCTGACTTGGCGTACGGTGCGCAAGAAAGGGTCAGTCGTGTCTCTAAAAAACAAAAAAAACGACTGGCCAGCTCTCGCAAAAACAGGTGGCCCAATCCTAGCCCATCATCTTTTACTCGTCTGAAGAATTAGTTCGGATGCAGCGCTCCCATTCAGATGCCCAGACAAATACGGCGAAATTCCTGTGCAGCTTCTGAATATTTACCCGTGAACAGTGCACCACCTCCATAACATACCAGAGCTTACTGATGAAGAACAAATTGCAAACTGTGGCCCTTGCAGAAATATATACGTTGGTCCTTCTCCACCTTTAAGCTTTGTCCTTTATTTCATCAGCCTGCCCTTTCCAATACTGTTCACCATCACGGTAAGCCATAAGCAGAACTCCCAAGTACCTACCTGGGGCCGTCGTCCAAGACACACTGGCAAATCGTTTGGGCGACAACTGGCGTCTTTGAAATATTATTGCATGTTACGTCATGACCGCGTTTATAATATTGGGACTTGCATGTTTAGAAGTGTACAGGCCCATTACTTCCGCTCTAACAATTATAACTTCTTGGCCATTAAAGCTTGCTGCCTGCTCTCACGACTTGCACATAATTTTCTGGAAGCCTATGCGCACTGGAATCATTTTAACACGTGTAGTTTGGCATATCTGGCAAATTTACCAGCGCCGGCTCTTGGTGATGCTCTGCTAGCGTGGGCGTAATTTTCGCTGAACACGGAGCTGTAGCACAAACCTTCAGTGGAAAAAAAATGCGACCAAGCTTCAATAGCAGCAAGTGCCGCAGCGACGGCAATATTTTGCTGGTAATTAAATCTTATTTGTATATAAACATTTCGGGAAGCGTTTGACCGAGGACGGCTGGTTTATACGCAGAACGAGAGGAGCGAAAAAACTTGAGGGACACGCGACCTATTATGCATTACAAGCACTGTATGTTGTTTTTTTTTCTCTCACGGACTCGTCGCTGGAAACTACTCTCTTCCTCGTTTTATTCTTTTCTTTCTGCTGTTTTACTGGGCCGCGATGCAAGCTACGCCCGGTAATGCGTAGGTCCTGTGATTGAGCCCGCATTGAACATTTTCGCAGTAAGCATTGTGTTAGAGTGCCCTCAAGATCAGCTGTGATGTTTGTTATGCATGGTAGCCCACACAGGGACACCGGAACCGGCGGGGGGGGGGGGGGGGGGGGTCACTTTTATGAGCGCTGTGTTGACTGTGTTGTATATGAGCTAGCATGGACTGCCACCATTTTGAAAACTTTTTCTTTGCGTGAACTAAATTAATACCCTAAAAAAAACAAGTATTGAATGACTGACCACAGTTGATGAGCAAGAACCAGGGGATCGAAACAGGCCGTGAGCGAACTTTCTAACTCAAGTGTATATTGTTCGCACGTATGCTTTTTTAAACTAAGTTTTTTTAATATATTTCATTCCAAATTAAGGGCTTTTTTCATTTCTTTTCGCTAGTTTTGTTCGCTGGCGTGCAAATTGATAGATTGCAAGAATAAGGCACCCTTGAGCCGTTTTCGTTCGTGTCGCGTTTTCGCGGCCCCGCAGCCTTGCCACCTGTGCCACTAGATGGCGCTGGCTGTGCCCTCCACACTGCGCATCTCTTTTTAAGAAAATGGTTATTCGGTGCGCATTTTTTTCTATAAGATCCGCACTGCTAAGATGTCTAGGCATGCGAAGCAAGCTATTGCAAACATGTATGGCCGGAATAGAGCCCGTTTCCTCAGGAACCATTCGGCCACAAAACGAGCGCGTAGTGATACGCCTTCTTTTTTTTTTTCTGACGGGCTACTTGCATAGCTTTCGCTACGGTGCACTTGATGTATGAAACGGAGTATAGTGCACCTGCTTTGTCCAACGGAATGCTTCTGTGCATCACTTGTCTCTCCTCTTTTCGCAGTGTGGTGCTTTGAGCTACACAGTCATTCATTCAAGCTCAGAATTAGGCTTTTGAGTTTTCCGCTGTGAAAGAAGAAAAGCTTGGTTGGTTTGTGGGGTTTAACGTTCCAAAGCAACTCAGGCTATGAGAGACGCCGTAGTGGAGGACTCCGGTAATTTCGACCACCTGGGGTTCTTTAACGTGCACTGACATCGCACAGCACACGGGCGCCTTGCTTTTCGCCTCCATCGAAAAGCTGCCGCCGAGGCCGGGATTCGATCCCGCGTCCTTGGGAACAGTAGTCGAGCGCCGTAGCCACTGCGCCACCCCGGCGGGGAAAGAAGAAAAGCCGTAAAGCATTTGCTTCAAATGTTTTCTCCCAGCTTACATACAGGTTAATTGGAGCTTTCAAAAGTGGAATGCAGGGGGAAATGTCATGACTGACGGAGGCTGCTTTTTTACCTCGTATGCTTGTATGCTAATGAATGTGCCTTTCATGAAGCATGTGAGGTATGCTTGGAGACAGTGTTCAGATTTTGTGAAGAGAGACTTTCCAATCGAAATCCAAATTGCGGTTGGCTTAGGGTACTTTGCAAGATCTTTCATTGATGTGTGCACTTCTAAAGGCTTGTCACAAAATGCAGTATTCGTGCTTGTGGAGTCCTTCTGTATGATGAGAGCACAATGTAGGACAGACCTTTCAGGCTAGCCTCAAATCAAACTCATTAGGGCTTAATTCCTTCCTGAACTAGACAGGACAGTGGTCTAGTCTGCCCCGGGAAGATTGTGAAAAATGCTGGTTAACGCGATCTTCTCAACTTGCTCACATGGACAAGAACCTTTTCAAGTAAGCCGCCAGGTCGTGTTCAAAGAATCTGTGCATGATGACCACTTTTTTTTCTCTAATTAATTTTACTGTGACCCATGATCCCTTTGATGCCTCTTCGAGCTTAGTGCTGGAGGCAAAGAGATTTGTTCTTTCTGACTAAGTATGCCTTTTATAGGATTGGCAAGAAGATTATTCAAGATACAGGTCAGGCTCCTAAAATTGGCCCCTCTGCAGCCTGCCAGTGGCCCACAAATTGCAGTCGCATGCCAAAACTTGTGGTAAAAAAAAGAACTCGAGCATTGGCTTACATGATGTTTACATGTACAGATTGCTTTGCATTTATGCTTTAGCGTTTTGTCCCTGAGGAAATATAGCAATACTCTTCCAGCCTAGAAAAACAATGGCCACTTGTGAGTGGCCTATCACACGATGCATAATATGGGGCATTGTTTGGCACAGTTGCAGTTTTTCTGCTGCATGAGAACTGGGAGCAGTCTTCAGCAAGCATTAGTGGGCGCTTTGTTTTGTGACAAGAGGGAGGTGTCACAGAGGTTTCTAAAATGCACAAGAATTAGCTAACTTGAATGCGTAAATTCCATTTTTTAGAAAATCTTATCCCAGGAAACCTGGTTACTGTTTCCTTGTAGACTCCTCTTCATCGCGTTTCTCCTCACCATAATGGCTCAGTGGTCGCGGCTTGACTTCTGTACCCAGGGACGCGGTATCGAATCCCGGCCAAGGCAGCCTGTTTTCGATGGAGACAAAAAGCAAGACGGCCATGTACTATGTAATGTCAATGCACTTAAAGAATCCCCGCTAATCAAACTTTTTGGAACCCTCCTATATGGCATACCTCATAGGCCGAGTCACTTTAGGGCATTAAACTCGATAAACCAAACCATATAGTATGTTTCTTTAATTTGTGGTTTGCCTGCCGCTGTAATATGCTGATACACATCTGATTAACCTCTTCAGAGGTGATTCAAAGGGTGGTTTTGATTGCATATAGCTCACTAACGCTAATATGGATCGCTAATTCAGACCATTTGGATTCATCCTAAGCTTTTCAACTGTATATGACTTGATCGTCTAGCTCGAAGTTTGGTTTTATACAAAAATAACTAATTAAAGTAGATTAATGAGGATCGCTAACTACCACAGTGCCCTTACACTTGGCCTAAGCTTCCGATGCTGCAGCGCAAATTTGGGTTTCAAGTGCGATTTACTAAATATCATTTAATTTGGACAGTAGTTGGTCAAAATAAGTGTATAATTAACCAATGATCCAAACTCAAGGTTTATCACGTGACATATACTATGCTTAGCCAAGCTAGCTTGAAAGTAGCGAAATAAACTAAGTGGCCGCTTCGCTTTGACTTTCTTTTATCTTAAAGTTCAAAGCACCAGCCTGGGTCGTTTTCTTGTTTTACGAAGTTTTACCGCGGTGATGGAGTTCACGGTCAAAAAAAAAAAACAGACACAGTCAGAGGCAGCACTAGGAGGAGGAGGAGGTAAACTTTATTAAAGAAGAGGTCGTAGGCGCGGGGTTGGTTGGCGTTCCCTTCCCCGCGGTGGGCTCCTCTTCTAGGCCGGACGCCAGGTGGCCGACCGACGATGTCGTTCGGCGACCTCTTCGGCTCGCTCCGTGACTCGGAGTTGAACCTCCGGGTCGGAGCTGAGCAGCGCGGCCCCCCACTGAGATTGGGTAGAGAGCTGCAGACTCTGTGATGGCTTGTCTTGATTGCATGAGTATAGGATGTGTGGTGTGTCTGCCTTTTGATGTCCACAGAGAGAACAGACAGGGCTGAACTGCTCTGGGAACCATATGGAGTACATGTACGGATTAAAGAAAGTGTCTGTTTGAAGCTGGCGCCAGGTGACTTGTTGTGTTTTACTTAGTGATCGATGTGGTTCTGGGAAGATTTTTCTTTCTTTCTTGAAGTGGGTAGTAATTTCTTTGTAGGTTGTCATCCGCTCCCTAGCCGACCTGAGCTCAGGGCAGCGCACCTCCCGGTTAACTACGAATCCTCGGGCAAATTGGTGCGCTGCCTCGTTCCCAGGATGGTCCGAATGGGCAGGGACCCAGATCAATGTGATAAGGCGGGTATAGGAGATTTTTTGTAAGATTTTGATGGCTGCGGAGTGGGCCCTTCCTTTTGCAAAATTTCGAATTGCAGTTTTAGAGTCGCTAAGGATGTATTTGGCAGTGGTGGAGGTAATGGCTAAAGCTATGGCAGCCTCTTCGGCCTCCTCCGGAAATTTTGTTTTATTGATTGTCGCCGATGCGAGGGGAGAACCTCGATGATCGACAACTGCCAGGGAAAAGGCATCTCTGTCCGCATGTTCTGCCACGTCCACGTGCGCCGTGTCTTTCTGTACTGAAAATCTTTCGTGTAATTTTTGTGCTCTAGCCCTCCTTCTGTCCGTATCATATTCTGGATGCATGTTTTTAGGCAGAGGACAGACTATTAATTGCTCGTGCACGTGTCTTGGAATCGGCAAAGTGTGGGCCCGGGTCCCTTCATACTGTATTCCTGCTTTTTTTATGATGAAACGTCCCGTTTCAGTGCTTGACAGTCGTTCGTACTGTGCGGTGAGGTGTGCTTCCACCATTTCCGCTAAGGTGTTATGAATTCCTAACTTTAGTAGTGTTTCATTTGGGGTATGACGAGGGAGGTTTAGCGCAATTTTATAGGACTGCCTAATTAGTGAATCCAGGTCGTCTCTTTCTCTAACTGTGAGGAGAAAAAGCGTGTCGTGCGCAGAGCTCGCAGCCGCCGCACCACCTTAGCCGCGCGAGGAGAATTGAGGATGAAAGCGCGGCGCGGAGGAGAGTGTCGCTACTTTCAAATTATCAAGGGGTTTTAGTGGATGGATGTTAAGAGCGTCCCCTTTGAAACAGGGTGGGGACAGACGTCACCATGCACAGTTGGTTGTATTGCAGCGCTACCGTTGATAGATTTCCTATCTGTCTATCTATAAAAACGAGCATCCTGAACAGCGGGCAAATGGGCTCGTTGGAATAGGTGAAAATTTTTCAAAAGTAGCCAGAAAGTAGCCAAGTAGCCAACCTAAATTTTTTGTCGCCAGGCGGCTCAGAAAGTAGCCAATTTGGCGTAAAGTAGTCAAATCTGGCAACCATGCGTCAAAGTAGTCTCTGTCGCAGCTGCGTATTTGGGTTTGCTCGGTACGGTGGCACCACAAGAGAGAAAACGACAAAAGAGACGAAAGAAAGTGGGCTGTTCCGACTAGCATCTACCGCCCCCAGGAGCCGAGCAGCCTAGCGATTCGGGGCGCAGGCTTTTTCAATGGGCGTCACGTTGGACTCGGCACTAGCTTGAGAGAGTCTATACTACTACTAATACTACTACTACTAATAATAATAATAATAATAATAATAATAATAATAATAATAATAATAATAATAATAATAATAATAATAATAATAATAATAATCATCATCATATTACAATATTAATGTGATTATTTATTATTATTTTTACTATTATTATTGTATAAAAGGGAAAGGCGCAGTATCTGTCACATTTGTTTCTCAACAGTAATATTATTATTATTATTATTATTATTATTATTATTATTATTATTATTATTATTATTATTATTATTATTATTATTATTATTATTATTATTATTATTATTATTATTATTATTATTATATTGTTATTATTATTAGTAGTAGTAGTAGTAGTAGTAGTAGTAGTATAGACTCAAGCTAGTGCCGCGTCCAACATGACGCCCATTGAAAAAGCATGCGCCCCGAATCGCTAGGCTGCTCGGCTCCTGGGGGCGGTAGATGCTAGTCGGAACAGCCCGCTTTCTTCGTCTCTTCTGTCGTTTTCTCTCTTGCGGAGCCACCATACCGAGCAAACCCAAATACGCGTCGCAGCTAGCGGAGTCTGCCTCTGCTTTTTATAGGCATGCCAGTTCACAGGGAAAGGGAAAACCCTCGCAGGAAATTGAGAGCCCGACAAGTCTGGGCAAGACAGGATGACTCAATCGCAAGTGGTCCGACCGCATCTCCTCCACCTCCTGCAGACGGGCGAGGACGACGCACTTTCCCTTGAACTCCGGGCTTGGCCGGTGTTTGCACACACACACGCACGCACACACATTTGGCGCGTGGCAGGATCATGTCGAGACTTTCGCGCGGGAGGAAGCGTTGGGCGGCCGATGAACGGCGCCGAAATGGCCGATCCGCTCGCGGTTCTGCCTGTTGCTATGCGGTGGCCGCGTCAGCTGTCACACTTGTCGGTGGAGAAACGTAACAGGACGTTAAACCCCAGAAACCATAGAGCGATGAGAGATCGTGGTGTCCAGCTCGGACCCGGCTGCACAAAAGGAGCTGGTGGGCTGGACTCTAAGAGTCGCTGAGAGCCACAAGCTCCTGGCCACCCTACGCGATATAGAGCCGACCCATTAGTATAGGCAATAATCATAAGGCTCAAGTGTCAGTTCGTGCAGACACATTTGCCGACAAGCTTTGTCTGTACAACTCATGAGCCAAGAACTTATTTCACATTGAAACACACTTGTGAATGTAATAATATTAATAATTACTGGTTCACAGGAAAGGAAACACGAAGTATCTATCACGCTTGTACTGTGGACACCTGGACCGCGCCGCAGGAGGAGGGAGTAAGGTAGGTGTGAAAATGGAAAGGGAGGAAGAGGAATTCTAGTGGAGGGCTACGGAGTAATTTTGACCAGCTGGAGATCTTCAACTTGAACTGACATCGCACAGCACGCGGACGTCAGACAGAGACAGGCAGAGCCATCCTAGACTGGGTCGGACTCCAATAAGACAGAGGCCCACAGACGAAAACATCTATCCCACCCAACATAAGGGAACACATACTGGTACCACCCTTACCTCGAAACATGCACCCAGACTACAACAAAGAACGCAGAGAACACAGAGCCAAAGCTATCGCTAAAGGAATGAAACGCAAAGCAGTCAATGAAGTTGCTTATGTAGACGCATCATGCGGACGACACAGAGCAGCTGTCTCGGCAGTAGTAAATGGAGAAGGTGCACCTAAAATTGCGGCCTCAACGCGCACCCGTGACATTAGCACAGCTGAAGAGGTCGCAATAGCGCTCGCAAGCACTGGTACACAGGCCAAAACTATAATCAGCGACAGCAAAACGGCTATCTGGAATTTTGCAAAAGGACGGGTCTCAGAGGAGGCCAAAAAGATTCTTCTCACAAATCCCATTACTAGAACCATATCCACATATGGATACCAGCACACGAATCTGCCCCTGGCAACGAAGCTGCGCACCTGCTGGCCCGAGATATCTACCACTGGGCAGCGGTAGAACAGCCCGAATGCAAGGGAATTAAAGATTGCGCTCACATACAATGAGATCACAGAATATTACAAATTATATCGAAAATATACCCTTCCCCAGATCGGTCTCTCACTAACAATGGAGAGATTTAGCTTACCGTGATCCGCGATCCGCCACCGTGGTTCTCTACCGCGCGTGGGCGGGGTGGTCAAGCTGATTGGTCCCGACGCGGCAGGTCTTTTTGCCGGCATCCAGTATGTGGCGCCATCTGTCGGCGGCAAGGGGGGTCTGGGCATGCGCAGTGGAAAGAGCGGTGGCGGATCCCAGTAGCGGACCGCGGATCACGGTAAGCTAAAACTCTCTAATGAAGCACGCATCTGGAGGCGATTACAAGCCGATAACTACATCTGCCCTGTCTGGGTTTTCTTAACACAGACCGGGGAGGAAGAAGATTCTAAATGTAAAAATTGCGGACAAAAAGGCACGCTAGATCATATAATATGACGATGCGCCGATTCCCCAGGCGCCGGCATTAACATTGATAGTAGAGAAGCCTGGGAAGTTTGGCTGCGGAGCGGAGATCCAACCGTTCAGCGGCACGCGACCCGCCTGGCGGATGAGGCCGTGAAGAGTGCTTGTAACCTCACCTGACCTCAGCCTGCGGGGCCCTCCTGACCCGCTCCCCGGCCTGCGTGCCGGGGGCGGGAGATGAAGGGCTCCTTTTCGGTGGAAATAAAGTTTTCATTCATTCATTCTCTGCGTTTCTCCGCCATCGAAAAGCAAGGTGCCAGTGTGCTGCGTGATGTCAGTGCATGTTAAAAACCCCAGATGGTCAAAATTTCCGAATTCCTCCACTACGGCGTCTCTCATAGCCTGAGTCGCTTGGGGACTTAAACCCCGCAAACCACACCAACCAACCGATTTCGCCATTATTCAGCGTGAATGGAAAGGCGCCGCCCTAAACGTACAAGCCTCTGGTCGTCGTGCTTGATGCCGCTGTTTGATAGTGGTCAGCAGTAAAACCTTTTAAGGCGAAAGACTTTAATGGCTCATACTGTCGTGGACAAAGTGTGTGCTGCTTTTGCGGCGGCTGTCGCGTGGCGTTCCTTGGCGCGCGTTCAACTGTGGGATTGCAGATGGCAGGAAAGCTAGACAAGATGAGAAGCTTTCGCCTTTAACTATATTAGTCGCTAAAGTCACTCGTAATTTTTTTCTCAGTCTACAGTAGAATAAATAAATATAATTATTTTTCCGTAGGTCGAGAAAATGTTTTTGTTTCCGAGGATTAGTATGAAACTATTCGTGCCGAGAAAGGTCATCACAATTATTTTAAAACAAATGTAGTTTTTGATTAGATTTAGCTTGTGCACGAATAGTGCGTTTAATCTAACAGTGCATTTCACTGAAATAGTGCAATAATTATTTAGTGGTTGATGGTGTCACTTGCATTGCTCGGTGTCAGTCTCAGCACGCAGGTGTCACGTTTGCGTGCTGTTTCACTACGCCGACTGTTTTTGTCATGCGCGCACGCATTTGCTTTCCTCGAGATTGCGAGCGTGATAAGTGGTGCCTTCGAAAAGCATACGTGCTGCGTCGCCTTTTTCGCGTGTGTACTTACATCTGCGCTATCGGATACAATAAACTCGTTCTCTAGCGAGGTCCTCGACAGTCTGTGACCGAGAAACTTGTTGGTATAAATACCATAGTGTGTCTTATTCACACGCTGCTAGGCCCGTGTGGCTTCTGTCTACAATTCGACGAAGTACTTCCAACTCAGTTACAAGGTCAAAACAAAAGAGCGCTAAGAAAATTGCTATACAGGCCGAGAGGAAAGTAAACCATAAGACTGCGCTTTCCGTTGGCTTGCGTAGTTCGTCAGCCTCAATTTTGTCTTGTACCTTTGGTGTTTGCACCAGCAAAGTGATTCAGCAACTGAGGTGAAAGATTACGGCCCCTTTGGCTCCTCTACTGTGCACTCTACACTGTAGTTACCAGTTATGGCAAGGTACACTCCTTACATGTGTGTGCTTTTATCCTTCGGATGCATAAATCGGCATGCCTAAATCAATCAGACCATAACGTGTTACGTGGTATCTCACCCGTTACTTTTTCTACTGGCCTAGTTTTAGATGCTTTTGCGGCGGCTGTTATTGGCCGAGGCGGGACGATGTCATAAAGGTCAGGACCAATCACAGAGCCCCACCACAGTATGCGCGAATGCGTGCCTTATATATGCCAATCAATGATCAGTTGCTAGGTAATGGGCAAACAAATAATTAATAATAATAATTAAGTAAATACTTAATGACAAATAAGCAATTCACATGTTTAACTAAATAATGGCTAAATATGTAATCAAATTATTACTAATTAGTACCAGTTGCGTAGCAGAATGCGGCACTCAGGTTTTCGTATTTCACTACTTTAGTCGCGAAAGTCCCTCGTAATTATTGCGTTTTCGTTTGTTCACATCTGGATACCAAAGTGCTGTTCCCTTCCTTAAATTTTTTTCACAAAGACAAAAGGAAATATTTGTGCCAGTACGTTTCGCTTCCGAAGCACACAAATAATTATTTGTGCCACTTTGGTTGCAGGCGATCTGTAAGACCGTCATCTTTTTTTCTCTATATGCAAGTAAGTAAGTAAGTAAGTAAGTAAGTAAGTAAGTAAGTAAGTGCTTTTATTTTCTGTTTGCAAAATACAGTTAAGAACGGACAGATTCAAGGAAAAAAGCTGCGGAAACAGCTTGAAAGGTCCTAAAACCTGTTTGTTGGCAGCAGCAGTCGTGCAGAATGGCAATTATTTCAATACAATAAAGCACAAGCATGAAGAAAGAAACAAAATAAACAAAAAAGGTGAACCTGCAAAGCAACATAGTTTAGTATTAAAAAAAAAGGCAGCAGCATGAAAATAATCTCACTCAGTCACAAAACAAGTGCAATTGGGAAGGAACATATATAGTGCTGATTTGCGATGAATAACCTAATGGTTGACAATATAAATACACACTCAATATTTTTGGCAAAATAATTGTGTAGAGTAGACAATGAAACATGTAAAACATCAATATTTTCCCAGATTAGTGCACTGAGTAAGGCAGGTAGGGTGTAAGCATAATTAGTTGGCGTGTGTGGTACATATCACTATTCCGGACATCGCGTTTGGTAGTGAAGTAGATTTTAGTGAAGGTAGTGAAGTGAATTATTCTGCCCTGTAGTTTTTTTCTTTATCGTGCATAAAGAAATCGAAAACAGCCGTGAGTAGCAGGTGCATCTTTAATCGACTGGTATAAATACAGATTGCCACATAACAGTCTCATCGACACGCACTCATCTTTAATCGACTGGTTTAAATACAGATTGCCACATAACAGTCTCATCGACATGCACTCCCAAAGACACCAAGAACAGCTAGCGACGTTCAATTTCGTAACAAAAAATTGAAGAAAATCCGCATGGTGGCCTTGCCCGTCAGGCATTGATACATATGTCTGAACGTTCGAGTAGCCCGAGCTGTGCAAAACGTGCATTCGACATAACACATCAGCGACATACTACAACGACTGTTGTCCAGATGGCAACCTTACTCGGACACAGAGGTCAAAGTTACAGGAAATCCTTATTTTGAGCCTACTCGTCTTTTTTGAGACGGCTGCGAAGCCTGCCAAATTGTTTCCTCAGCGCATTTATGGCAGCTTCCAATTTACGTCTGTCGCCGGCAATCGCTTCGTCCGACGCTTGCTTCAACTCGTTGTGAGCATTCCCAAGGTCCTCTACGAAAGAACGAACCTCTGCTGTGCTGACCAGGAGCCCTGCTGGACCATTGCAGATAAGAATGTGAGCCATCAAGTCCTTGTGGGCCATGTTCACTTCGCATTTAGAGCATTCCGTGAAGTGAAATTCGCAGTCCGACGTCATGTGCTTGTTCAAATCTGCGAGGATGCCATCGAAATCACAGCCCTTATCCGCATAGACACAGAATACTTTCTTCTTTAACAAAAGATCACGAATACTGTGCGTAAACACGCTGGAATTCTCAAGCTTTTTCTGATCGATTAGACACACAGGATCGGCTGATTTAAATGCCGCAGTATGACACTCTTCGCAGACGAGGTGCAAACAAGAGAGAATTTTCGCGGCCGCTGACGCCGCGCCGCACCAGCCGCACACCTGGTACTCGCCGAGTTCTTCCTTAAACTTGACGGGCCTGGATTCTAAGTGGTCGCCGAATCCGCGTACGCAGTACGTTGACTTCCTCAGCACGTAGCTCATTCTGGACGTTCAGCGCTTTGCTCGTTAAATTGCGATCCTGAAAGCACTTCGACAGTAGCGCAGAAGTAAAGTGATGCTGTGCAGCGTGAGCCCCTTATAACGGAAAAAATATCGGCCTACCTCGGCAAGGTGTAGCTGCTGTCGAAACAACACCCCCGTGACGGCGGCAGTTGCAATCTGCCTCTGATTGATAAAGCGATTTCAGAAAACGTGCAAGGAAGTATACCATGATGTGAAAAAACTCGAAGTGGGTGTCGAAAATTGTGACGTTTCAGCAAGAGGTTACAGGGGTGTTAACTTCTATCACTCTCTGATAAGCGAAATATCTAGCACTGCGAATCCTGGTGTGCTACTGATTGGGTTGTCGCACCGTGTTGCGATTTTCTGGTTGTAGGTTGACATATGCAGTGTTTATCCGCGTAATTCTGTCGCTCAAGTACTCGTGTAATATGCAAGGTGAAGATTTTAAATATCATCTCGTTTTCGAGGAGGATCATACTCATTGCAATTAGTATGTACGTGTTCGATATCAGCCTCTATGCAAGTGGTCATCCTCGCAACTTTCTTATTTATTGCGTGGAAACTGTGCTCAGGCCTCCAGGGTTCCTTGTCTGTAGCACAATACAGATGCTTGGTTGAGTTGGGGGAAATTCAGGATCAAAAAAAAAATTACAAGAGTTCAACGCTGCTGAACCAAACATTTAGCGAAAGCATTAGCTGCAGGTGACCGAGCGTTATTCACAAACAGCGAGCGCCTCTCTCGGTTGCGACAAAGCGCCGTGTATGGACTTGCCGCCACCATCCGATGGCGCGAGCTGGGGCCCCGTCTCTCGGTCTAGCGTGACCTCACACGGTCACGTAAAAATAGCGTACGTCACCGCTGCAGCTTCTGTGAGGAGGGGGATGAGGTCAGGCAGCCGGAGTGAGCGGCCGCGCGTTCGATGAGCTCCGTCGAACGCAGCCGTTCAAGTCCAAGTTTCGACCTACGGCGTGCATTATACCGCTGGATTCGACTACACACGTGAAGTGGAGTCCGAGGAGACCGCAAGTTCGGAGGTAGGCACACTAATTTGCCTATTTTTCGGTGGCCCACGCGGGACCGCTAGGCCTACCCATAGGCCTAGCAGAAGAAAGACGCTCTCGGCGGCGGGAGCCACAGAAGAGCATGAGCAACGCAATGGAGCTGGTGGAGGGAGAGACTATCGACCCCGCGGAGCTAACTAAGGGTACTTGGTTTATTACGAAAAAGAAAGGCCGCGTAGTGCCCCTCGAAGAGGAAACGCGAACCGCGACCAAAGATGAAGAGCGGCGGACTACAGGTCACAAGGCCGCCATCGGAAGAAAGCTAGCGGCAAAATCGGTAGAGAAGCAGTCCGTACAGATACCGAAGGACGCCGAAAAAATAATAATACGCCCCCGGGGCGGAGTCAGCCGTCTAATAGAAGGTGGAATGATTGAACTGGCTGAATCGATCGCCCGCGCCGCCGGCATCGAGCTCAGGGACGCAGAGAACGACATCTTCTCGGCAAATATAAAGCAACAGTCCATACTAATCGCCACTACTAGCGAAGAGCGTGGAAGAAGGTACGCGGCTTTGCGCGCAGTTCTTTGCGGCAGCGAGAATATAGAAGTAAAGGCCTATCCCGCTATGCCTGAAGATTGTGGCAAGGGAGTCGTGCACGACGTCCCCCTACGCTATTCCAACGAAGAGCTATTGGAGCGAATACGCAGGAGAAAGGAGAACCCTTCAGTGCTCGGTGTTCGCAGACTGGGAGCAACCTCCAAAACAATACTAATCCTCTTCGAAGATCAGAAGGTTCCGCGCTGGGTGTACCTATCTCCTTTCGCGCAAAGATGCGTCTTGTACAAGAAGAAATATGAAGTTTGCCACGCGTGCGGTCGCATGGGACACCGAGACGACGTCTGTCCGGATCCGACGAATAAAAAGTGCCGCGGATGCGGCATGGAAAACCCGAAAGAAGGTCATCTGTGCGAACCCAGGTGCCAGCTATGCGGAAAGAATCACCTCCTCGGCGATAAGCGATGCCGGGAGATATATAGAACCCCATACATCACCAAAAAAAGACGTTGGGAGAAAAAACTGGGTCAGCAGGAACAACTGGCTGATGCAACGCAAAACTGCGAGCGAGCGGGACGCTCAAGAACCAGAAATGGTGAAGAGGACCCCCGGCTACTAAGAAGGAGATCGAGATCAAACAGCAAGGACTGCCACCACTTCACAGCCAAAGAGGGGGACTTCCCAAGGCTGGAGGAAGGAGCCACCGCCAACTCTACGCGACGCCGCTCGAGCTCCGGTACCAGGGACCGTTCCAGCTCTGGACGAAGCCGCTCCAGTTCGAGGACCTTGGCCGACTCATCCACTGCCAGCAGCTCCGGGTGCTTTACACGGGACCCCAAGACGTCGTGGGGACCACCTGCACGCAGACGTAGTCCGAGCGAAGATCGAAAAACGGTAAGCTTCACGGTTAGCAGTTCCCAGGTAAATAGGGAGGCAGACGAGAGAACTAAAAAACTAGAAAAAGAGAATCGAGAGCTCAAGAGCATGCTCAGCATGCTCACTACAGAGATTCAAAATTTAAGAATGGAAAAGAGTACCCCTCCTCCTCCACCGAGGAACCAACTGGTACCCCAAAAACAGGTACAGAAACAGATGCCCTCTTCCCCGCCTACAAAGGTCGTAGTCGCGCGCCCTGAGCAGAAGGATAATGAAGAGGAGAAAATGATTACTGAAACAATCAGGCCACCCCCGCAAAAACGTAAAGGGAACGAGACGGATCCGCTGGTGGCATTAGAAAGGAGACTGGACGCTAAATACGAAGCAAGATTTGAAAGAATCGAGACCCTCCTCACCCAATTAATGGGTGCGGTAAATCAAATGCAGACGCAATTCACCGCGATGCAGAACGCCTTCACCGAGAGGCTAACTACATTAGAAAAGACTGTGACCCCAATTCAACAAAATGGACAGGCGCAGTAAAAATGAAGACTCTCTGGTGTGGCAGTGGAACTGCCGCGGCTTCCAACGAAAGCGAGCGCTCTTGCAACAGCACTTAGAGCAGAGCGCAGAAAAACCTTTAGCTATAGCCCTTCAGGAAACAGGAAAAGGTCTACCAAAATTATCGGGATATCAGGCGTTCCACGGTAATCGGGGAGAAAAATCCCGCGTCTCCACGCTAGTTAAAAGACACATAGCGGTAGTCGAGCATGAGGTCAACTCACGAGACATCGAAGCTGTATTAATAGAAATTATCACTGGTCGCAAGGAAGAGGCTAGTCTCTTCATCTTAAATCTGTACAGCACCCCCCAGCAGAGAAAGGTACGTTTCCGCGCCCTCTTCCGCAAAGCGATCAAAACAGCAGGAAGCAATACTCTTATAATTCTAGGAGACTTCAATGCCGCCCACCAAGAATGGGGCTACAATAGACACGACCCCAAGGGTAGGCAACTGTGGGAGGATATACATGAGCTCGGCCTCACCCTGCTGACGGACCCTAGCTGTCCGTCCAGGATGGGAAACAGCGTCTGTGCAGACACCACCCCGGACCTTACCTTAGGAAAAAACACGGGAGACGCAGTCTGGAAAAACACAGCTCAAAATTTTGGCAGCGACCACTTTGTTCTGGCTCTCACCCTCAGCAAGGGCGTCAAAACGCGTCGCCTCAAAAAACCCAAAATCACCGATTGGGACAGGTTTAGGCAAATCAGAGAAAACTGCGAATCGGGAGATGAAATCCAAAACATAGAGCAATGGGCAGAGACGCTTAAGAAACAAGTAGAGAAAGCAACCACGACCCTACGGGAGGACGATGCGCCGGTGACGGTTGACAGCAAACTCCTTCATATGTGGGAAGCAAAATGCGGCATGGAGAGGCGTCTCCGGTCGCAAAGATGGAACAGGAACCTTAGGCGAAGGATAGCAAGATATAACAAAGAGATTGAAGATTACGCAGTAAAACTTTGCGAACAAAACTGGTGTAGTAGGTGTGACGAGATGGAAGGGAACATGAGCCTTGCTAATACGTGGAGCCTACTCAGACACCTACTTGATCCTGACAATTCGAAAACTCAATCGGGCATAAGACTGACGAAAGCCAGACACGCGTTCGAGGGCACGGACGGGGAACTCATGGCGAAACTAATTAACATGTACGTAGGCGACACGCAAACCTTACCCCTGCCGGATTACGAAGGACCCTTAAACGAGGCCCTAGACGCGCCGATCACGGAGGCGGAGGTTCGCGCCGAAATATTAGGCCTAAAAACAAAATCGGCTCCCGGCCCAGACGGAATCACAAACAAGGTTCTCCGAAATTTGGACGATAATTCCATCCGCGCGCTCACCAAGTACATGAGAATCGTATGGGACAGAGGCCGCCTCCCACAACAGTGGAAGACGGCAAACGTAATTTTGATACCGAAGCCAGGCAAACCCCCTAAACTAGAGAACTTACGACCAATCTCTCTAACATCCTGTATAGGGAAATTGATGGAGCGGGTAGTCCAAACGCGACTAACGCGTTTCATGGAGCTTAACGACCTGTGGCCACACGAAATGGTTGGGTTCCGGCCCGGCCTGTGCACACAGGACGTAATGCTCCGCTTGAGACACGATATCATAGAAATCGAAACCAGGGACGCGAGGGTACTACTAGGTCTAGACCTGACAAAGGCGTTCGATAACGTAAAACACGCGGCAATTCTTTCTGGTCTCCAAGAATTGGGGGTCGGAAAGAAAACGTACGACTACGTAAAAGACTTCCTGTCGGGTAGAACGATAAAGATAAAGTTTCAGGACTTTGAATCCTCCACCGTCAAACTAGGAAGCAGGGGTACGCCACAGGGTTCGGTGCTGTCCCCGTTCCTCTTTAATGTTGCCATGCGAAACCTCCCGGCAGAACTGAGGAAAGTGGAAAACTTGAAATTCAGTATGTACGCGGACGACGTCAACCTGTGGGCTACTCAGGGGAGTGACGCGAGCATCGAGGAGCGCTTGCAAGCGGCGGCGGACACCGTCGTGTCCTACGCGGCCGAAAGGGGCCTCTCGTGCTCTCCACAAAAATCGGAACTGTTTATATACAACCCGAAGGCGCTCAGGTGTAAACGCCAGATAAACATCAGCGTAACAGTAGACGGCCAAATAGTGCCAAAAGTCGAACAAATTAGGATCTTGGGGCTGTTTCTACAAGCAGATGGGTACAACGATACAACGGTAAAGAAACTGAACGCGTACGCCACGCAAGTCACGGGTCTGTTCAGGAGAATCGCACTAAAGGGTCGGGGCCTTAAGGAACGAAGCCTCCTGAAACTAATGCAGGCTTACATCACTAGCCGCATATGTTACGCCACACCATTCCTAAACATTAGATCAGACGAAAGGCAGAGAATAGACGCACTCATCAGACGATGCGCGAAGAGGGCTCTGGGACTACCCATCTCGACCTCGACTGAACGCCTCCTCGAAATGGGGGTGCACAACAACTGGACGGAACTTGCGGAGGCTGTGCGCATGGCGCAACTAGAAAGATTGAGCAGAACCACCACGGGCAGAACCATCCTCGGCTGGGTGGGACTGCAGTCAGATAGAGGAACAAGCCACAAAGTAGACATTCCACGAGAGTGTCGCGAATATATAACAGTGCCCCCCCTACCTAAAAACATGCACCCTACGTACAACAAGGAGAGGAGACAAAAGAGGGCCGAGACGCTCGCAAAGAAAGCGGGGAAAATGAAGCCGGGGGAGGTCGCCTACGTGGACGCGGTTAGCGGGAAGTCGGGGGCGGCGGTGGCTGTGGTCGTCAACGGCCGCGGCGTGCCCGCCGCCGCCGCGTCCGTTAGAAGCCGAAATGTAGACACGGCTGAAGAAGTTGCAATAGCGCTCGCTTGCGTTGGAACGGAAGCCAGCATAGTTATTAGTGACAGCAAAACAGCTGTCTGGAACTTTGGAAAAGGGAGGGTCTCGACGGAGGCAGCCAAAATTTTAGAGAAAAGAAAACTTGAAAGAAAGATTCGAATTATTTGGACCCCCGCGCACGAGTCCGTCCCCGGCAACGAGGCGGCGCACGAGCTAGCCCGAGCTCTCTACTTCCGGGCAGCCGTAGAGCCGCCTGATTGCGATGGGATGGACGAGAGGCTGCAAACTTATAAGGAAATTTTAGAACACTACAGACTTAGCAGAAGGTCCCTGCCACCACCGGACCGAACGCTAACTAACAAGGAGGCCGTCGCTTGGCGGCGCCTGCAAGCTGGGAATTTCCCAAGTCCCGTCTGGCTTTTCCACACGCAAGTGGAGGAAAAGGCGGACGATAGATGCGAAACCTGCGGAGAAAGGGGTACTCTTGATCACATAATCTGGCAATGCCTTGATTCCCCTGGCGCCAAGGAAAACATAAACAGTAGAGAAGCCTGGGAACTGCTACTGCGGAGCGAGTCCCCCGCCAACCAGCAGCAAGCTGTCCGCCTGGCGGCTGAAGCCGCGAAGAAACACTGTCACTTCGCCTGTCTTTAGTCGCGGAGGCCCCGGCCTCCGTCCCATAGGCCTGCGTGCCGGGGGCGGGGAGTAGGGGGCCTCCTACATCGGTGGAAAAATAAAGTTCGTAACAACAACAACATTCTGTGAGGACTCACCGTCACCATCCGATGGCGCGAGCTGGGGCCCCGTCTTGAGGTCTGGCGTGACGTCACATGGTCACGTGAAAGGTCATGTATAGAGGCGCCACGACACGCCAAAGGCTCGAAGTGCTAGCAGGATTGCTTTCGCAATAAAGCAGCGCACATTCAGACACACCACAAAGGATATGGAGACTATCAGCGCTGTCTAACTACGAGTCTTTAACGGCTCAGAAACGCTGCAAGAACGCAAAATATTTAGTCTAAAGGCATCCGAGCTGTTCTTCTGCTCTTTTACATTCGTCAGATATCTTTATATTTCATTACATCTCTCATTAAATTGAAATGTAAGATTTATCATTTATGTCAATAATGTGATCTGTGAATGATTCGTAAACTGTGCAATATTTTTATTAATGCGTTTCTGGTGTAACTGGAATAACCAAAATGTACTGTCTAGCTCCTAGTCGAGAACAGAAATAAGCATGAAACACACTGCTCCCGCGGTGTTAAGCCGTATAGCACTACTAGTAGATAGTGGTAGATGCACTTGTGTTGCGGCCACCTGCTTTTGTTTTTTACGTAGGGGAATTCGGCTGAGCGATTTGCTCTCCGTGGAGCCGCTTATCTGTTTTCTGCTAGGCACCGAACCTATTGCTGCGTTGTTATTCGCCGGCTTCATGTCCGCCTTTTCTGCCCTCGCAACATGCTAAGATGTTCATGCCACTTTCCTTTGTCTGCGGCTGTTAAGCCGCCGTTTGGTTTGGTTTACGGGATAACTTTCCAAAGCCGTTGAGGCAATGAGGGCTGCCGTAGTGGAAGTATCCGCATATTTTTGACTATCCTTGGTTCGTTTACGTGCCCTGCCATCTCAGAGTACAAGGGTGATGTGCATTTTGCTTCCGTTAAAACAGACGGTTTAACATCTCCCAATTCAGCAGTAGAGCGCCCTAACCACTGAACTTTAGTAGCGGGGCTAATGTGTCATTTAGGATCGTTATGACGATTGATATACCTTTGGCATCCGGAGAGATCCGGCATTATTTCATACACAAGGCGGCAAGACCATTGCTGGGAATGGTTTCGAATCACCCCTAGCGCGCTTTCTCTCCGCGTGCTGCTCGCGCCCGTCCCTGTCTCCTCTCCACTGTGGTTGAGGTGTCCACAGAAAACAAGTGAGAAAGTTACCGCGCCTTTTCCCAATCAATCAATATCTCGACTGCGGTGGGGGCAAGCAGACGCACGGCGGCAGCATCGTGCGCGAATTGCGTTGTTCGGCGGGCAGTCGTGCAGTCTTTCCGCGCTTGAAGCGGCGTCGCGGCTGCCTAAACGTAGGTATGCGTCTTGCTTTCATTCCTCAGATGACGCATTCGCCTACTGACTTGTGGGTTATGACCCGAAACTCTAGGCAGGTGTCACAAATTGTATATAAAAGTGAAATATGAAAACCAGTAGGCCACGAGTGTACAGCTGTAACTGGGAAGTACTTGGAATTACACATCACCGGCGACAAACAGAAAGAGCACGTCAGCGGTATTTCGCTATGCAGTTTGCATTTATCTGGCCCCTGTAAGCCTGTATCGATTACAATTTTTAAAGTGAAACGGCAGACGCCATGTGATATGCAAATTTCTGTCGTATACATGGGGTATCGAGTAGCACGGCTCAGCTGTTTACACGCCTTGCACTTTCTAGACTTTGGATTAACCCCGCAAAGGGGTGCTGCATTAGGCGAATGAAACAATGCCATGGTAGGTGTTTTTTAGACTAAAAACATCAAAAATTTTTTAGCGGGCAGTCAGCCTCACTAGAGGTCTCCGGATAAACAGACATTTGATAGAGCGCCCCAATTTTCGGCTAAGGTTACAAGGAAGCCAGGTGCTGAGTGTCGGCTTCAGGCACTCGGACATAGAGCCGGGGTCGCCGAAGCAGAGAAGGACCGTGATTTAGAAAGAGCTTAACAGGTTTATGATGAGCACTGAAACGGAAACATTTCGGCTTTCTTTTAAAAGGTCCCCTGTGCACCTGTCCTTTCGTGGTGGTGGTTAAAACATTTATAAACAATTAAATGGTTACAGAGAGATTTACTCTTTATACAATGCTTAATCAGTAATCACTTCGTTTTAGTCCCTTGCGTCGTCTTAACGAAACGCCGAACAGAGACGTCCTGGGCGCAATATGCCGACCGGGAAATAACGATGACGGGCTCATAAATAAATATAGTTAGCGTTCAATATCTGTCACACCGCATCACCCACGTCACTTAATCGTTGCCCACGAATACCGAGGAGGAGACAAGGCGCCGTTTAAAGGCGTGTATACTCTGGCGCCGTTGATCTGGTTTGAGAGACGCAGCAGTGTCCAGTCGTTGATCAATTAGCTAGGGCATTCGATTCCACGATTCCACCACGCGATCATTATCTCACGAGAAGAAAAAATGGCTGAGGAGGTGAGTGCAAATTACCTATATTCTAAACCCCGTTAGCGCGCACCAACTCACCCTTTCAAGCGGCCACACAGCACAGATGAAAGCGCGCGCACGAATGTAGGACACGTTTCTTCCACAGGCAGACGCAGCGGGAAACTCTTAACGGAGGTTCTACCGTGCGAGCCATGTGACCTTAATTTCATTTATATGTATTTTTTGCTTTTGGGTGCGCAGCATCATCTCGTTGTATATCGTTGTACTACGTGTTTAAACGTTTTTTTTTTTTCTTCAAAACGCCTCGCAGCATCACTTCTAGGCGAAGGAGTAGGGAGAAATAACATTTGGGCCATTCTGGCCGATGCCGTGACCGCGGTATGGTCAATTTTCTCCTCACCTGAAAAGCTATAATGTATCTCTTGGGGAAAAAAAGGTTTAGTGTTTGTGCAGTGGACGACTCCGGAAATTTCGACCACCTGGTGTTCTTTAACGTACACTGACATCGCACAGAACACGGGCGCCTTGCTTTTCGCCTACATCGAAAAGCGGTCGCCGAGGCCGAGATTCGGTCCCGCACCCTTGGAAACAGTAGTCGAGCGCCGTAAATAGTGCGCCACCCCGGCAGGCAGCGTGCGTGCGTGCGCGTGTGCGTGTGTGTGTTGTGTGTGTGTGTGTTGTGTGTGTGTGTGTGTGTGTGTGTTGTGTGTGTTGTGTGTGTGTGTGTGTGTGTGTGCGTGTGTGCGTGTGTGCGTGTGTGCGTGCGTGCGTGCGTGCGTGCGTGCGTGCGTGCGTGCGTGCGTGCGTGCGTGCGTGCGTGCGTGCGTGCGTGCGTGCGTGCGTGCGTGCGTGTGTGTGTGTGTGTGTGTGTGTGTGTGTGTGTGTGTGTGTGTGTGTGTGTGTGTGTGTGTGTGTGTGTGTGTGTGTGTGTGTGTGTGTGTGTGTGTGTGTGTGTGTGTGTGTGTGTGTGTGTGTGTGTGTGTGTGTGTGTGTGTGTGTGTGTGTGTGTGTGTGTGTGTGTGTGTGTGTGTGTGTGTGTGTGTGTGTGTGTGTGTGTGTGTGTGTGTGTGTGTGTGTGTGTGTGTGTGTGTGTGTGTGTGTGTGTGTGTGTGTGTGTGTGTGTGTGTGTGTGTGTGTGTGTGTGTGTGTGTGTGTGTGTGTGTGTGTGTGTGTGTGTGTGTGTGTGTGTGTGTGTGTGTGTGTGTGTGTGTGTGTGTGTGTGTGTGTGTGTGTGTGTGTGTGTGTGTGTGTGTGTGTGTGTGTGTGTGTGTGTGTGTGTGTGTGTGTGTGTGTGTGTGTGTGTGTGTGTGTGTGTGTGTGTGTGTGTGTGTGTGTGTGTGTGTGTGTGTGTGTGTGTGTGTGTGTGTGTGTGTGTGTGTGTGTGTGTGTGTGTGTGTGTGTGTGTGTGTGTGTGTGTGTGTGTGTGTGTGTGTGTGTGTGTGTGTGTGTGTGTGTGTGTGTGTGTGTGTGTGTGTGTGTGTGTGTGTGTGTGTGTGTGTGTGTGTGTGTGTGTGTGTGTGTGTGTGTGTGTGTGTGTGTGTGTGTGTGTGTGTGTGTGTGTGTGTGTGTGTGTGTGTGTGTGTGTGTGTGTGTGTGTGTGTGTGTGTGTGTGTGTGTGTGTGTGTGTGTGTGTGTGTGTGTGTGTGTGTGTGTGTGTGTGTGTGTGTGTGTGTGTGTGTGTGTGTGTGTGTGTGTGTGTGTGTGTGTGTGTGTGTGTGTGTGTGTGTGTGTGTGTGTGTGTGTGTGTGTGTGTGTGTGTGTGTGTGTGTGTGTGTGTGTGTGTGTGTGTGTGTGTGTGTGTGTGTGTGTGTGTGTGTGTGTGTGTGTGTGTGTGTGTGTGTGTGTGTGTGTGTGTGTGTGTGTGTGTGTGTGTGTGTGTGTGTGTGTGTGTGTGTGTGTCTAAGCGATTAAGACGGCGTTAAGGTGACGAAGGTGTTCGGCAAGTACGACATCGTCAAAATAGACAAAATACGTCTGCCGCTTCAAATCTACAATCACGGTGTCCATAAGCTGCTGAAGCGTTGCCGCAGCTGAGCACAGACCAAACTAACTTTAAATTCATACAAGCCATCAGGCATGAAGAATGCTATCTTTTATCGGTCTCTCTCGTCAACCTCAATACGCCAGTAACCAGATTTAAGTCTACTGATGAAAATTACTTGGCATTGCAGAGCCAATCGATCGAATCATGCATTCGTGGTAACGAATAAACGTCCTTCTTTGCAATGTTGTTCAGACAAGATTAGTCTACGCGGAAACATAGTGTGCCGTCTTCTTTTTATCCACACCACTGGCGCTGCCCACGTATTTCAAGGCATTTCTTGCACTTGTTGAATGGCGTCGCGTTCTGTCGGAGTTGCACGATACCGAGACTGCTAGAAAGGTCGGGCCGTCTCGTCAGTGGTAATGCGGCCTGTTCTTTCTGAGGGGCGTCCGTCCAGCTGGTGAAACCGATGAAAAGACGTCAGTGTACCGCTGTAGCAAGAATCGAACCTATTGCTGCTGCCGGTCTGACATGTCGGGGTTCCCGTCAAATTGCAGGGGTGCGGTGCCTTTCTCCTGCTCTATGAGCGAGGCACACGCCACAGCAGATTCATCAGGCATTTCGTAGATGGAACCGTGTTAAGCGGTGACTATGCCTTTGTTTAGGTGCTGATATTCTTCACCAGTTTAGGACATCGGATTTGCCAGTGCGCACGTGGACGACATCTCTTGCAACAGCGATAGCAGCCTCCAGCAGCAGAGAGCAATTTTATTCCACGACAAAATATTAGGCATTTTATTCGTAGCTATTTGTAATGTATACACAACATTTTGTAGGATTTTTTTTCCCTTTCTGGGGTCCTGTAGAGGCCAGTCTAAATAACGTGAACCGTATATAGGTGATCAGGTGAGAGCCTTTTTGTTTGCATCCCTACAATGATACTGAGCCTAATAGTAATTCGTAGAAATTTATAATGGGTTGTAGTGGAAGATAGTGTTATTCAGCTTAGTGGGAATTGTTAAAAAGCTTTTAGTATTTACTGCTAATTAGTAATTACTTATGGGTGAAGGGTATTAGTGATTGGTAATATGTTTTAAGGTATTGATGATACCTGATGTCACGGATTTACGAATTCCACTTTTCTGGCGACTTCAGTCTTTGTTCCGATAGAACATCTAGTAGCTTCGCAGGATTTCTGAGCATGTGGTCGGTTATCCCCAGCGGCAGGATGTTGCCCTCAGGCTATGTTGACTTGCGTTTCCGTGGGCAAGAATGGTTTCACGGTAGCGAAAAGACTCATGTTTTGGCAGTGAGTTACTCGAGTTTAGACGGAACGAATGCGTGATTTAGTTTCCGTGATGATTTCGCATTGTGCAGTAATTTCCAGTGCCTGTGGCGAGTGCGACGAACCTTGCCGAGTAATGCTGGCGCTGGGCGTAGCCATCTTGGCGTAATTTTTCAAAAAACGTCTGCGCACGCGCGGTTATCGTTCGGTTGTTTTCCACTAAAGTGCTCGGCGCAAACGACCCTGATCATTGGTGTATCTGACCTCACTTGCTGCACTCAAACATCGACGTCAGAGGCGCTGCAGTGCTAATACCTTCCGTAATTTTTTTCCTGTATGAGGAGACCGCAGCGTGTTTCGAGACTGCACTACTGGTGCCGCACAACGACTGGCGCATTTTCCCCGGGACACGAAGAAATTTCTTCCGCGCGTTGCTCAACTCCTTGTCACCCGGCTTCTTGGCACTGCACCTCCTACAACGACAAGTAGACTGTAGAAGATGGTCGAATCTGGGCAGCGGTGCAGGCATCGCGTGTGCGGCTTCGGTAGCCATGTTGAGCACAGGCCTGTGGCATTTTTGGAGGAGCCTGGTTACCAGAATCTCTGCCACTGGTGCCACATGGTGTCGCTGGATACTAGATTACTGCAGTGCCGTCATGTCGCGTGCTACAAGTGTCTCCTGAGCTATGCCCGCAGGAACGCAAACGGAAAAATATCGGACATTTTCTGCATTCTTGACGAATTCCACACCTACTATGAGGGTTTAAAGTTTTTGTCGCCACTTGAGGGAGCGGCGGACAAGCAAGTTTGCTGTCTTAACGCAGAAACCGGCTGCAACTTCAAGGGGCGTCTAGGCGAACTGGACGAACATCTACGTGAAGAGTGTGCTTCATATTTTACGCCGTGCGCCAAATGTGGACACAGCATCGTGTACAAGAACAGGCGAGCTCACTATATTGCATGCAAAGGTGTGCCGGCGGTCTTCCTTCCAACTGCAGCAGTGGACAGTCTACTCGACTGCATAGGCGAGGTCTGCAAGAACATGAATGTAGCAATGACATCTGTGCAGAGCAGCGACACACTGCGGACGACGCTCGCTCTGGTAAACGAGCAAGTTGCGTCGATTCGGAGTCAGCTCGCTAAGTTGGACTCTCATCGCCCGTGAGTACACAACCAACATGGCCCTCGCCCCCCCCCCCCCCCCACCTCAGTGGCTGAAAGCCTGCTGTAGAAGACGTCACTAGTGTTAAGTTATGAACGCTTGTTTCCTCTGTATTTCGTTTTTGTAAGTGGTGCCGCAAAGCAGTGTGGCGTCTAGCAGCCTATTTGTTCTGGCACCGCTGTGAATACGTTTAGTAGTGAAGTCCTTCAATATGCCTTTTCGGCGATTTGTTGTTATTCTTAGCACTCACGATGGTGTCAGGAAATGGCAGTGCATTTTCTATTGTTGCAAACAGTGCGATCCAAGAGTTTGCCAAAATATGTCGCGTTTATTTCTAACCTCAAACTTTCAATAGCGTATTTGAGTGTTCCCAGGGAATCTATTCGAACCTGTTCGCGGCCATCGAAGTGCGTCGTATTAAATTGGGCCACCGAATACAGTGGACACTCCAAAAACATAGTGTCCCTACTGCCCTGACATCAGCTACGCTACTGAAGCAGCTAACGACGGTAAGCCTGAGCGCCGCTCGCTATCGTCGCTCGTCAGACGCTCGCTATCGTCATTGTTTTTAAGGTTGATATGCTAAAATAAGGCACTGGCTGGAGTGACGTTCTTTTTCCAGATTAAGTACGCCACGCATACCTCCGTCAAGAAAAGGCTTCGATTATGTAAAACCGGTGCGCAGTGCTTCACTACACAGACTTGCATTACATATTTACAGTTGTATGTCCTGTATTCGCAGCCGTTGAGGCGAAAGCGTTGAGCCCGTAGCAGATACCGGCGCTTCTTTTGTAATCATTGAATCATATGTGAATAAAATGTATATTCTTTTTGCAATTTGTGCATTCGTGCATTCATAGTGCCGAAGACATCGAGGGGTAAGCAGCGGGAATAATTTGCTTTACCACGTTAAAGGGCGGGACAGTTTCTTAAGGCGTATAGATGGAGTCAAAAGTAAATGGAAGTTCCGACAGCGTGGCAAACCGTGTCGCAGCGCTTTCTAACACCGGCTCTGGTAACTGATTAGCTCGGTCGCCATGAAGCGGCGCGCACTATCTGCTCAATCTGTTTCGGTCAGATCGGTGGCTGAGCAGGAACTTGATACCCGATGACTTAATGGCTTAAATCGATGCGCATGACTGTATCTTAACCGTTTTAGAAAAAGGAAAACAAGCTGCTACACTCTATATGCTCCCCCTTGAAATCAGTAATCACTTTGGCCAGAAATGTTACTCGGCGCCGAATATGGCCGAACTGCCGTACTATTCAGCGACGAGTAGGCCTAGCGCAAGTACGCGGAGTTCTGGTCTAGAGTTTCGGCAATTACAGAGCGCGTATTCACAAGCTTTGGCGATTGCATGCGGCCATCGAGTATAGTTTGCGCAGTAGTGACTCCAAATCGACGACTGCTTACGTCACAAAGTGCGTGCACATCGATCGGGAAGCGTAGATGTCACCCTGTCTAGCGAGCGCAGCCGGCCGCGGTCGGCGCCGCTTGTGGGTACCCGTCGCAGGCAGAAGACATAGCACGTAGCATCCACGGCGCTTCTGCAGAGCAGGTGTAGTTTGTGAACAAATAAAGGTGCAGCTGATGTAAAAGAAGTGGATAGTTTTGCTATTGATAGCTAGACTTGCATTTTGTCATGCGAACGAGCAGCTTACATCCAGTAATTACATAAGCTATGTAAACAAACACGCTGGGGGCGCAGTCGTAATCTGGGAATCGGGCCATTCCTGCAAGGAGTTTAGGGCTCCCACACTAAATACTGACTGGTTCATGCTTACGTTGAGGCAGTCATGAGTCATTTGCTGGACAAGCGCTAGAAAAACGCGAAGTTAGACTCGAGAGTTAGTCGCAGTTGCGCGCGCGGCGGATGGTACATTATTGTTCGATGCCAGGAGTGATGCGCATTCGAATCGTGTAAGGTTTTGCGTTGACCGCATTGAAGCGGCGTCGGCAGCGGCGTATGCTTTCATGCTATCGCCGTGACCAGATTGACATAGTTTTCCAAAAATGCTTTACCAGCCTAAAATAATTAGGTTCCACTAGCCCGCGCATATAACAGCAAGTCAAAAGGTACCGCTTCGGTCAAAAGTTTTGTCTGCTCCGCTAATGTCGCAAGAAGTGCTCTCGCGTCTACGTACGCTTGTTTGGGATTTCCTTTTAGGTTTCGGACCGAAAAAGCGAAGGGCAATTGCTCAGCAATCAGCAACAAAACGCTAACACCTCCCCGGTTTAGTGGCGCACACGGACCAAGGAAACGTTGGACATGTACCTTTTTATATGCTGGAGCACTTGTTGCAAATACTACAAACTAACTCTCATAACGTAAGAGAATGACATGCTTCTGATCCTATGCTTAAATAATATAGCAAGAGCCGATCGTATTCAGCCTCCTTGACTATCTCTAAACGAAGCCCAAAACAAGTCTAAAGATCACTAAGGTCGCATATTAGAGTGAAGGCTTGTCGAAGAAAATATAGAGCATGCGCATAGAATATTTTTGCTGAAGAGAAAAAGGTCTCAGGGACAACCATCGACGGCGTGCATCTAAGAGCGCAGCTGTCACCGCGAATAGCAGACGGCATGGGGAGAATATCTCATTGTGATGTCAGCTGTCAATGGTTGCCTAAGCAGAAATCTGCTTTCGATATTAATAATAAAAGTTCATTTTAACAAAATATACTACACCAAATGAGTTCTATTTTCGAGGATTTACAATTTAGGTGATGTGGAGTGGCATGCAATAATCAGCTGATGCTCAAATGCTAGCTGTTATGACCCCTTTAACCTCCCACGTAGGTTGGTTGGTTGGTTTGTGGGGTTTAACGTCCCAAAGCGACTCAGGCTATGAGAGACGCCGTAGTGGAGGACTCCGGAAATTTCGACCACCTGGGGTTCTTTAACGTGCACTGACACGTAGGCTACTGCCCAATTACCGCGCAGTATTACGCAACGTACTGTCGAACATGCCGTCCCTTCCAGCGAAGCCGTGCAAATGACTCAAGTGCAGCAGTATTCTAATGACTGTCTTCTTTTAACACAACTCATGTCTTATCACGCACTGTGTTTGCGTCATATGTACACTGCAGGTGAATAAACTAGCCGTCAGTTAGTCTGTACTTAAATGTCCCTTTAAGCACGACAAGAATGACTACTACCGCTACAAAGCCGCAAGTAAACCCCAACCATGGGACTACCGACAGCGCTCTTTCTCGGTATACGCTACAAGAGAACTATTGTATTGTGGATCTAGGAGATCCACTGCTTCCGCTACATTTGCGCTCGAAATTAGAAAAAAAGGGTGAAGGAGGAACACAGTCCTCAAAGTAATCTCTTTCGGTGCAACCGCACTTTTGAAAAGAACACTAAAGAATATTGGGCTCCGACATATAAAAATATCCCTAGTAACATCAGTACACCGAGAAAAAATGCACAACTGTGAGCTCCCACGGCAGGCAACATGACAAAGCATAAAAATGCACATAAGTAATTGTAGCTGTTCAGGGTGTTTTAATTATCATCTTAATTTTCATGGAAAAGACTTCATTCTGCGGCGACCGTATAAGCTGGCTAAATGATATACGCAGGCATCTGTAAAACAATAAGCATTACCGTCTTTTTTTTATCTACAAGCCTACCCTTTGCGCGATAGCTCACGAATGCATCTATATAGGTAACAGGTCTGATATGATTTTGTCGGCCTATTGAAAGAATTCCCAAACACGTATAAAAGATTTGAGCGGCTGTTAGTCGCGAAAATCTGAATAAGAAATATTCCGTGCAACCCCAAAGCAGCCCATCGATCGAGCAATGCAAGCGGGCGGTTCGGACGACCAAATGGGCCCGTGATAGACAGCCCCAAACGAACATACACACTGCTTTTAGAGGTCGAACTACTATCCATATTGATTTATTTGGATCCTAACCCACAGATCTGTACCAATGACATAAAACACAGAAAAGCAACGACAGCAGGGGACATTACTAATCTTCTTTGTGCATCCCAGAAGCAAAATTGATACATGGTTTCGCTCGGTAGGTGTTATATCGACGACAACCTTCGATTATGCCTGCACATCGTATGGCACGGTTACTGAAGATTAAACATTGCAAATGCACGCTGTTAAGCTAGCCATTTCTGCCACATTATTTACTAGTACATTTCTACTTCACTCGGCATTTTTTCCGGGCTCCACAGACCATTTTGACACAGGTGGTAATATTAGCACATGATGGGAAAAGATGCAAGCTGGACACTGCGTTGTTGTAGAGCCCATGTACAGCCTTTATCAAAAGTGTAGAACCTAAGGGGTCTGCATCTGAGCTCTGTAGTTGCACTGATTTAGAATTAGTGGAGGTTCTTCCCAATAGACAGGGTAGGATAAAAAATCTTACCATCAAGAGATTCGAAACACCGGAATTGCATTACAACGCGTACGAAGTGGCTCACAGGCAGACCCCCCGGGCTCTACACTTTTGACAAAGACTACACTTTATTTATTACGCAAGCTTGCCCTAAGACATATTATAAACATTCATGTAAATTATTTTCTGTAAGGAACCTGAGAAGGCTCCCGCTCTTATTGTTTTTGGAGAGCCATTCGAAGGAGTCCTCTTCCCTTGTTCCGGTTAGTCCCACTTCCCGCAGAATTTGTGTCCTTGATGTCCTTGTCCCTGCACAAGTCCAGAGCAGGTGGCGAACATTCACTTCTGCAGCTGGTGTGGAACACTTCGGTCATGTGGTGGTTCCGACGCCTTCAAGAGATTCCCATCGGCATGTTATCGACGGGGTAAGGACCGCTCCAGCTATTATCCATCTAAAGGAAACCTGCTCCAATCTCATTAAGTCATGAAGGAGGAACGTTTCCTTAAAGGGCATGCTAAGGTCGGAACAGCGGAGCGGGCATCAAAAGGGAACCTGGGGGGGGGGGGGGGAGGGAGGGCGCATTTGTGTTCGGAACTTTGTGTGTGAGGTGGTCAACTTTTCTCTGCTCAGCGTTCTCAACATCGTCTTGTGTCCATTTGTACACTTTGGGGAACTCGCACGTATCGCTCAGCAGTCTAGCCGTTGCTAACGCTCTCTGTTTTGCTGTACACAACGCAGCGGTGGCTAGGTGATGTTTTCTCATTGCAGCCGCACGATATAGACATGTTCAGGCCCCCATAGAGGTTACTACACACAATGCAAAGAAATTGGTTGTTTCGGGAGCCTAAAAAGAGATGGTTCATGTTGTCCGGTTTTGAGAGTGCGTTTGAACCATCCTTGGTTTGAGGGTATTGTGTTGTTGTTTTGTAGACCACACTTTTAGCGGCTCAAAGGCGCAACCTTTTTCTGCCGTCTAGCGCGCCGCCGCAATTCGGGGCTGCGGTATCGTCGCGGCCGCGCCTGCACGGTAGCCACGTTTAGCTAACCTTCGGGCGTTAGAGCATATCGCAAAAATATTTTTACCGCAACATTGTAAACGACAGAAACCCACTCGCCGTAGGCGCCACAAGAATCGGCAACACGACCACGATCATAGTAGCCTTCAGAGGACCCAAGGTACCGAACTTTGTCCGATATGGTATCACGCTCATACCGCGCCACCTGTACAGAAAGCAAATTGACGTCTGCCACCAGTGTGGTCGGGTCGGGCATCGCAAGGACGTGTACCCGACGCCAACCAACCGGATCTGCAGGGGCTGCGGCCAAGCGAACCCAAAAGATGACCACAAATGTACACCCAAATGCAAACTTTGCGGCGGCGCTCACCCGACCGCCGACAGAGAATGTAAAGCCAGATACAAGGTTCCCTACGTCGTTCGCATGCGTCAGTGGGAGCGCCGAAAGGTCAGCCATCAGCTGCCGTCGGAGAGCGATTTCCCACCACTTGACAAGCCAGCTGCCCATAAATCAAGAACGTCATCGAGAGACCGCGCGCAGTCGAGAAATAGCAGCTGCAGGAGCCAGAGCAGAGAAGCGCGAAAAACGAAAACCCAAGGATCACCGTCGCGTGAGAGACTCGGTTGGGGCAACGCCCCACAAGGTATCATGAAGACAAATCCGAGCTACAACGCCAAGACAGAAGACAACGCTCCAACCAAGGAACGAGAGATCAACGAGGCCCTAAAAAAGGAGAACGCGACCGTGCGAGCCACCATCAACAACCTCACCAAGGAAATCGCGGAGATCCGCAACGCCTTCCGCAACGTCGAACAGCAAAGATCCAGCCCAAGCGGCAACAACAAGGCCGAAGCGACTACGGCCGACGCAGACAAGGAGCCGGCAACGAAGAAGAGGGCCGTCGAATCACGCAAGACCAAGAACAACATGAGCAACTGCAGCACCGACAGCAGCAACAACAATGTCGAGGCCAAACTCAACAGCCTCGAGGATATGATCAAATCGATGAAGCAAGCCATCGAAGCCTTCCAAACAGAGAACGTGAATAGACTCAACAATCTGGAAAAAAGCGTGCAACTAATACTAAGCAACTTAACGTTCGCGCCAGTACAGCATCAAGTCAACCAAGCGCAGCAACACGGAGAATTCCGAATCGGACAATCATGGCCTCCAACTCCGCAGACATAACAGTGTGGCAGTGGAACTGCCGCGGCTTCGTCAAGAAGAAGGCAGTCGTCCAGCAGTACATCGAGCACGCGGCTCGCAAGCCCGACGGGCTCCTCCTCCAAGAAACACTAACGGACAAGCCGTCCCTCCCCGGCTACAGGGTTCACGCGGGCCCGTCCGACGGCAGAGGCCTGTGCACCCTGGTCAGGAAGGGACTCACCTTCGTCGAACACCGGCTATGCAATGTCAGGATTGAACACACACTCACAGAACTCATACCGACCAAGCAAAGAAAAAACAGCATCTTCATTTTGAACATCTACAGTAACCCGTCGCGGAGACTCCAGTGGTTCAAAGCCATTCTTAACAAGGCAAGCACGACGGCCGGCCAGAGCACGCTGATCGCATGCGGCGACTTTAATTCGATGGATCCGGCGTGGGGCTACGTTAAAAGCAATGCGAAAGGTAGAAACCTATCCCAAGACGCTGCGGAACTCGACTATACCCTCATAACCGACCCGGCTTACCCAACGAGAATTGGCAACTCCGTGTCCCGAGATACCAGCCCCGACCTCACGTCCGTCAAGAACATCGAACCGATCACGATCACGCGGAGGAACACGGGGGTGGACTTCGGTAGCGACCACGTGATATTGGAAATCGTCATACCGGAGCAGAGCAGTACCAAAGTCAGGAAACATACGTGGATTGATTGGTCTGCTTTCAGAGATAACAGAAATCAGGAAGCGGAAGAGAACGAAATCGACGACATCGACGCGTGGACCAACAAGATCCTCCAAGATGTTCGAAACTCAACCAAAGACATAGTAACAGACCTCGAAACGAACAGAATGGATAGCCGACTGGCCCACCTTATCGAGGCCAAGCAGTCCATTCTCAACAGATGGAAACAACGCCTTAATCGTAGGCTACGAAAGAAAGTCGCAGAACTCAACAGAGCAATCGAGGACCACTGTCGAACGCTATGTGCGCAACAGTGGAACGAGATATGCAACGCTGCCGACGGCCAGATGCACAACGGGAAAACATGGAACTTGCTGAAGCATCTGCTCGACGAAACCAAGACTAAGTCACACCAAAGGGACTGACTGGCGAAACTCATCCATCGAGAAGTCACTAAATATACGGCGCCGATAAGGTGACGAAATGCATCAGCGACAGATACCTGCCGACTACGCCCACGGAGTGCCATGGGCCGTACGGGGGGCTGCCCAACGCCCGTCTCGACAGAGATATAGACGTAGAAGAAGTTCGCACGGCACTGCAGGACCTCAACAGCAGGTCGGCGGCCGGGCTGGACCGCATCACCAACAAGGCGCTTAAGAACCTCGACGACAAATCCATAGAAAGCCTCACGAGCTATTACAACAAATGCTGGAAAACGGGAACGCTGCCGACGCAGTGGAAGAAGGCCAAGATCATCCTAATCCCCAAGCTGGGCAAGCCATCCGACACGGATAACCTCCGACCCATATCGCTCACATCTTGCGTGGGCAAGGTGTTGGAGCACGTCCTGCTCGACAGGTGGCAAGAATACCTCGAGAAAGAAGATCTCTACCCGGAAACGATCATTGGCTTCAGGCAGCATCTAAGTACCCAAGACGCCATGATACAGCTCAAGCACCAGATCATCGACGGCTAAACTAGCGACAACAGAGCAGTACTGGGACTCGACCTGCAGAGCGCCTTCGACAAGGTGTAGCACTCAGCGATCCTATCCCAAGTCTCGAAACTCAACATGGGAGAGAGATCATACAATTACATCAAAGACTTCCTCACGGACAGAACGGCCGAGCTCAGAGCGGGGGACCTCCAAGCACAGAAGAAGAAGCTGGGAAGCACAGGCACACCTCAGGGATCGGTCATCTCGCCGGTTCTTTTCAATCTCGTGATGATAGGAGTGGCCGAAAGGCTCAGGAACATCAAGGAAGTCCGACATACGATATACGCGGACGACATAACGCTGTGGGTGGAAGGGGGCAGCGATGCCCACATCGAATCCACCCTACAGGCGGCCGTTTATGCGATCGAAGACCAACTCGACGGAACGGGGCTCAGCACCGCAAACCTAAGAGCAACCCGAGAGAGTACGAGGCAATCAAAGTCAAGACCAGAGAGGGAAACGCGATCCCAAGAGTCAACAAGATCAGAGTGTTGGGGATGACGATCGAGACGCACGGCAGAAACGGCGAGACCGTCAACCGGCTCATTGCGAAAGCGGCGAACGCCACGAGACTACTCAAACGAGTCACGAACAAGAAAAGTGGAATGAAGAGAGCCTGATCAGACTGATCCACTCGTTCGTCATATGTCACGTAGCGTACGTTGCGGTCTACCACAAGTGGAACAAGAGCGAGAGAAACTAGATATACTCATCCGCAGAGCCTACAAGACGGCACTGGGACTGTTCGAAACAACGAGCACCAAACGCCTCCTGCAGCTAGGGGTGCACAACACGCTGGAGGAGATAGCGGAGGCCCAACGTGCCGCACAGCTCGAAAGACTGTCTACGACCAAGGCCGGCCGGGAAATCCTGGACAACCTGGGAATTGGATATCAAGGCAGGGAGCAGACGCAGCTCTCCGTCCCCGATGAGATCAGGCGCAACATCAGAGTGGACTCGGTACCGAAGAACATGCACCCAGAGTATAACAAAGGGAGGAGAGCAGCGAGAGCCAAGGCGCTGATAGACCAGCACGCGGCCGACACACATGCACGCTACATTGACGCGGCTGAGTATGCCAAGATACACGGGTTCACGACGGTCGTCGTCGACGCGACCGGCACCGTTCGCACGACCGCCAGCACGAGATGCACCAAGGCAGAGCAAGCGAAGGAGGTGGCCATCGCCGACCGCGACTGCCACACAGTGCTGTGCGACTCGAGGCAGGCGGTGAGAAATTACGCCAAAGGCAGGATAGCGAAAGAAGCTGTGCGCATACTGCAGGCAACCAAAAACGACGATGGCAGCAGACAAGTGAGAATCAAGTGGTTCCCGGCGCACGCGGGCGAGGCGTCAGACCGCAACGCCAACCACAACGAGACGGCACACGCCGAGGCGCGCGCGCTAACGGACCGCGCCTCGGTCGACTGGCCGCTGTGGTTCAGCACCAAAGACCGAATGACGGACTACAACGAAATAACCAAGGTGTTCCGCCTAGCTCGCAGAACTCTTCCACCCCCTTGCTCTGGGCTCAGTCGAGAGCAAGCCGTTTTATTCAGACCGCTACAGACGGGCTCACTCCCCAGTCCGTCGCTGATGCATAGAATGTATCCCGAGACGCACCCGACAGACAAATGCAGAGTCTGCCGAACGGAGACGGCCGGCTTCGCACACATCCTGTGGAATTGTACCAAGTACCAGGAAGAAGCCAAGTCTGGGAGGATCCCGCCGCGACTGGAAGCAGCCGCAGGGAGCGACAATCAAGAGGAGCAACTCTGGGCCGCCCAGCAGGTCATCAAGGCGCTGGCCCGGCAGGGAACCAGCGAGCCGGCCACGGCGAGCGGGTACCCAGGCCGCGCGGCCGGTGCCTAGAGGACGACGTAGGCCCCGTCCGGAGCGCGCGTTCTACTGCAGGCCCTGAATAAACGTTTTACCAATCCAATCCAAATTACCGCATGGTTATGCTGGAGCGAATTTATTTGCGTTGTCGTAGAGTTACAACCGACTTCTTGTTTATGAGGATTAGTTTGAAGTTCGGTTAACTGTGTTAGTATTAATCACTCAGCTGCGCTAAGGCCGTTTTGGTCCCTTGCGAATAAAATTTCTTTTTATCTCTCTGTGCGCAACTCCTTCTTCTTCCTTACCTTCTTTGTCTTCCGTCTTCACCAATCTACACATCATCGTCATGTCATAAAACTGATCAACTTTGACTTCTTTTACATTTACATTTCCATTTACAGGAAGTATGTTTTCAGTGGGTTCCGGGACGCTGCGGCATCACTTCTAATAAAATGGCGGATTATTTAGCAAATTCAGCTCTCAATGGGCCTGTTGCCGATCTTGTACCCAATATTGTAACGCTTGTTACTCTAAATAATTACTGTAACCGCTGAACGAGGGCACCGAGAGCTGAATCTGCTTCTTCTTCTTCCTCGTTGTAATGGCACATAACCACATTGGGGGATTGGCCGGAATTAGTTGTAGGTGACATAATATTTTTGATAATGTCGATTTCACTGTATGATATAGATAACCTAATAATTAGGAGAGCTGAATAAGGAACGCGGGCAACAGGAACGCGCGGGCACTTCAACGTCCTCTACTTCGTCCCATTTCGCTCCTTCTTCTTCTAGCTGTAATGCACGTGTCCCTGCCCCCTCCTCTGAATTATCGCCCCGATGCGGTGTTACCGTCAGACATAAGAGCCGAGAGAAAAAGCGTTCAAGAGTTACACCAATTGTCTGACATCGCGGGATAGACTACATGCAGCCTGAAAGTCAGTCAGAGGTTCTCTCGTACTAGAGCTTCATTCGCCCCACATGCACAACGTCACTGCGCTTGCCGTTGTGCGATGAATGAGCCGGTGAGACTGGTACAACTTCATACTTTACGTCGCTGAGGCGGCGGACAAGGTAAGGCCGAAGTAGTGGCGCAGTAACTTTTCGGACAGCCCGCGGCGACTAACGGGCGTCCAGATCCACACATAGTCGACCAGGTTGTAGGTAACGTAGCGGCGTCCAAGGATGTAGCGGTCAGCATCGATCTGCTGCTGGCGATGAATACGCTGTCTGGCCAGTTGCCGCGCTTCTTCCGCGCTGAACATAAGTGGCGACATCGACGTCAAGTTCAGTCTCACTATCAGGGAGGTCCACGGGTAGCATAGCATCCAGGGGGGTAATCTCAGACTTGCTGCTGCGATGCCAGGCGCACCTCGTCCCGGACGACTTCAGACAGCGATGTAACAGACGGCGCGCCGGGAGACAGCTGGGGGGCTTGTAATTCCTCCCTGATGATCGACCTGATTAGATCACGAAAACGGCTACGTCACTCCCTAGCGGCATCGAAAAAATAGCGGGCCCAGGGGTGCTTACATCTCGATTGTATTGCCTAGCTCGTTGCAGGAGCGTCGCCTCCATGGTGGTCGCTTCAGTGAGGAATTCAGCAACAGTATGCGGTGGACTGCGCACCAGACCGGCGAAAAGCTCCTGCTTGACCCCGCGCATGAGGTGGCGAAGCTTTGTCTCCTCGGCCATGGAGGGGTCAGCACGCTTGAAGTGGCTCGTCATGTCCTCCACATACATGCGGACGCTTTCATTAATGCGCTGGTTGCGGGAGTGAAGCGCAGCTTCCGCTTTCTCCCGGCTGTCTGCGTTGGGGAAAGTAGCTACGAGATTTAGGCGAAATGTCTCCCAGGTGCACAGGTTTTTCTCGTGGTTCTCGAACCATGTTCCAGCGGAGTCTTCAAGCGCAAAAAACATGTTATGGAGCTTACGGTCGTTGCTTCAGCCGTTGTAGCGGGCGACCCGCTCAAAGGTGTCCAGCCAGTCCTCCGCATCCTTGCATGCATCGCCATGAAACGATGGCGGTGTTCGCGGCGTGTCGCAGAGGATGGGCGCTGGGGATGCACTATCTGTGGCCATTTCTGGTGGGACCGTCGGTCGAGGCTGCGTCATCCTCGTCGGGGTGGTGAGAGGTCCGAATTCAGGTGACTGGCCGCGGAGACGGCGGCTAGGGCGCTGATGAACCGGTGTGAGCTCCGTGTTCTTATCTCGAAGGCGCACGCAAGTAGGGAATCGTATGCCCAGCACGACTCCACCAGATGAGTGGAGTCGCTCAATATATCCTTGCTTGCTCAATATATCCCATTTTTAACTGTTTCAAACGTTAAATTACTTGAGCCATGAGCCACTCCTTGCGACTACGGATTTTAACCATTTAAATTTATATTGGAATGTCCCATGTTGTACCTCGGGGCAATGTGAGGTCTCCATGATGCTCATGCGTTGTAGAATTCCTTCCCTCAATCTTTATTTATGTCGCTCCGGATTCACGCCGTCGAATCTTTGTGGATCATGTGATGACGTGGATACAATTGAACATTACATCCTCTCCTGCCGCAGGTATGCTACTCAAAGAAGACATTACTTAAAAATACCTCTTGCTCGCCTAGGATTGCCATTTACAGCTCCTGTCCTCATCTCCTTTGGTACAACCGTCAAAGGGTATGCCCTAAAATCGGTGTGTGACTTACTTCATAATTATAATATTGCTACTGAAAGATTTGTGTGTTAGCGCTGATCTGTCTGAATTGTGATTTTTTTCTTTTTATATATTTTACATTTTAATCCTTGTTTATTCTTTTCTATTACTATCGCCTCAAATTTTCAAATTATTTCAGCAACACTTACTCCTAATTATTAGGTTACCTATCATACTGTCAAATCGACATTATCAATTATAATATGTCACCTACAACGAATTCTGGCCAATCAACTACTGTGAGTATGTGCCATTATAAGGAGGAAGAAGGAGAAGACTTCTTCGTCCACCGATTGGAACGATCGCTCGGTCGCCCCGAGTAGTGTTACAGGCGATGAAGAAGCGGGCACTGGCATGGACAGGCGCGATCGCGCTAGGTCAGCTATATTTCATTAAAAGCAACGTTCACGTCATCTACCATCATGTTCCGTCTTCTTTCTTCATCGGCTTTCCGCCCCATAATATCTTTGCAACAACTAGAGAAACAATTAACAGAACAAAAAAAATTGTTTGGCTTACATTTTGCCGACCCTAATCAAAGATTTCCTAAAACGCCACATTTCTAGAATTTCCAGTGGCGTAATAAAATACAAAAAGTCTTACATTCCTTTATAAACTCATATGCAAGAATAGTGAAGTGTAATATGTTTTAGATACTGTTTATCAGATCATCTTTTACGTATTTTTTTCTTACATTAACTTTTGTTTCTTCACGGAAAATTCAAATTGCGCTTAAGTGAGGAAAAATGTTTCTCGACAGAACTACTACAACGAGAGGACTTTCACACAATAGCCAACATGTTCAGTTGTTTTCAGAATTGACGGTAATCAATTTTGGAGCTGAGAAGTTTCGCATGGAATGACTCATATAGTTATAAGGCTGCAATAGCTTTAGAAAAATGCACTTGCCTGCTTGGGCATAATGATCCCCACAAGCAACTTCACTAGACATCACTCCATTCATTGCGTGCGTGTTTCGCGAGAGGTCTAAAAGAAGCATGTAGAGTGGGAAAGAAATGAAGCGAAACTAGTACATTATGTCCCAAGAAACGCCCGTATGTATACAAACAATCCGTCGCAAGGCGACACAAAATGCTGCAGTTTCTTATCCCTCGCATGAAAACAGCACTTTCATATTACAGAAATGCACCGGTTCATTTGGGTGCAAGTTTAAGCCTCATCGCATAATAAGCCTTGGCTTACTGGTTCACGCGAAGCAGCAGCATGTCCAGGTCATCATGCACCTCCAGCAAAGCGCTCCACGTAGTCCACTCGTCTGGTGTAGCAAGCAGGGCTTTGCGATCGGCGTTGGCGAGCAAAGCGTCGCACGAGACGCCGACAGGCAAGTTGCACAGGACGATAGCATCCCAGTAGAATCGCCTCAGCGTCGGAATGTCAGCTGTTGTAGCGACCAGGACGACTGATGATGCCAAAGCAATCTCAGCCGGCTCATGGATGACCGTCACCGGCGACTGGGACCTAAGATAATCCCTGAGGTCGCGCATTGCCTCCACCGTCGTTGTCAGTGCGAGCGTCCTGCCTTGAGCGTATGCGACGACGGCGCTACCCTTGAGCCGTGCGATCTTCTCCCGGCTCATCAGGAGGAAATCGGTCAGCTCCACGTTTGCATCGGCCGCCAGCGCCTTTTTGGCGTGAGTAAATGCCGGCAAGATGCCACGCTCCCGGAGCGTGACGCCTACCTCTTGAACGACGGGGTCGTCCGACCAGCACATGATATCGCTTGCACTTTTCCAGTCAGCCTGGAACTGCCTGTCCAAGTCGATGAGACAGTACTCCATCGCGACCTCTTTGGCATACGGCCTTGATGGAGTTCCTAGATGGCAAGCGAGTTCCAGTGGGGTTCTCAGCAGCTTCAGGCTTGATTCCAAAACATCTACGCTGCTGGCGCGCAGATCATCAGCGAGGGCCAAAATTCGCGTAGATGCTTGCGACTGCTGTAAGCGGCGCACGATCTCCCTGTAAGCGTGGCTGGTGTTTAGGTAGCACTGGAAGTCTCTAAGAACCAAAACGCGGAGGGCGGATATTTTGAGGCTGCGGTTAGATATCAGGGTGGCTAGCACGTCAGGTTTCAGGACGCAAACCCTCGCCAGGGCGTCCCGTGACCAGGAAGCGGCTGAAGCAACGATCCAAACTCCGTCGGGATAGAAGAGGCGCAGGAATTCGAGAAAGTCTTCGTCCTCCTCAATGTGCGGTCCAACGATAAAGGCACCCGGGGGTTTCAGGGCTAGAATGAAGGCAACACATAGATGGCGCCGTAGCTCTGGTGTCCCCAAGGCAACCATGCAGTTTTCTTCGTAGACGCGGCTTACCAGTCGGGCCTCTTCAGCGCTTGGCTCCATCGCATCGTTCTCATGCAATGTGGGCCGCTCCCGTACCGCATACAGGGTCATGAGGACATCTTGTATATTGCCGGATACTGAAGGGCTGGTCTCTCTCATTTCTACCATTTCGAGGATTGTTTTATGGCAGCTTCTGCCGCTCCGACGCTGACTTCAATGGGACGCACACATAAAAATTCCCATGGCCGCCCCACATTGGCTTCGGTGGAACGCGCGCAGAGGGTCGCGAGGCACTGTTCGTCTCCACGTGGCATGCAGATCACAATGACGACGACGAATTCGTCGAGGCGATTTTAGATTAGAAAGTAATAAGCCGAAAGCCATTCTATGTTCATGGAACGAAATCCCAAGCGCGGGAATTGTGCGCGAGATGTGCACGGAATATGTACGTCGAAACTGTGCGCTGATATTTCACCTCTCAGTCATCCTGATGACGTCATCAGAAAACTAAACATCCTGTTTCCATGGGGAATCGAACCTCTATTCCTCGGATCCCCAGGCGAGCGGTTTAACCAACTAAGCCGTTCCCGAGATCGATAAAGGCGCATCATAATTCTCCTTGTCTACCGTGAGGACGATATTAGCGATGACAACGACGCTGCAATTAGTGATAATGACAACAATGACAGTAGCAATGATGATTACTGTGCATTTCGTTGATAATGATAATGAGAGCAAACTTTATGCACCATGTGCAGCGACAACGCCCCGGCTTTTGCATTTCTGCAGTGCAGATTATACAGTGCTCTCAGAATGTTGCAGCATTAAGCCCTGTGTGTTCGATATGCTAGATTACTTCGAGCCCATAACTCGCGACAAGTTCAAACAAAACGCTTATGAAAATCACGGGGTGAGATTGCGTAACTATGGCCGTGACACTACCATTCGCTCCGATATTACGTTTTTGTACGCAAAGTCGGTAACATTTTAAGCGATACGCATAGAGAGAGAGGGGGAATACAACGTTTTATTTAGACCAGCGGATGAAGGCGCTCTGGCCGTCCATCGCTTAGGGCGGGTGGCAGGGGTCCCACCTCAGACGCAGGCAGTCAGACGTCGGCTACTGCGGTAGATAGTGCATACTGCTCGTTCCACCGAAACGTCGCCGGCGCGGACGCCGCCGTCTACGGCGGGCGGGAAAAATCCTGGTTGGTAGGCAGAGTCATCACGTCATAACCACATGAACGCATGCTGGAATTTCAAACACCCATGTTCAAATAAATCCAATGGCCAAGGGAAGGGTCACAATGAAGCCGAAATTGGCGAGAAGGATTTACTAGGAGGGAAGGGCATTTTATAAAGTAAGTTTATTCAACGAGATAAGTCTTTCACCATTGGGGTTCGAACCCAGACCATCTGCTTGACAGCGCGGTCACAAATGCGTAGACCGCGAAGGAACGTTGGCACCGAGCGTTTTAAAGAAGTACTTATATCGTCAACGTTTCGCGGTGCATTTGGCTTCATGTGTTTGGAATCTCTACTGACGTTATTGTGCTAATAAAATAAAATAAAGGATTTGAAGGTATGCATTTAAAATTGATGCATTGAAAAAGCGGTGCTAAAGGCACTGTCGGGTTCTAATCTTAAAGCGAACTTATTTTCACTCCTAATGTTTTTGCCCCAGCTAGAGATATGCCGTTCTAACAGTCTTTGTGGGCAGTTACAAGTGCAAAAAAAGTAATGCAAAGCGCGAGAGCTGTAGCTTAACTGGTTAAATCTGCATATCAGCGTGCTCTACCAGTAGGTACGTAGCAGAAAGCGAGAGAGCGTCGGCATAGCCGACTAACTCATTGCTATTGTAATACTCGCCTTATTGGCTGTCCGTCCGAAGCCGCGCTACAACGCTTATTTGGCGACACAACTCGGCGGCATGGCGCTTTCTGTATCGTTATGAATGCCACCGCATTCACTCTGTGCGACCGCCGCCATGATTACATTTCCGCCCCATTCACCCAACCGTTCTGCCAGCGTTCATGGACTACAAAGCAACGAACTCGACGGTGGATGAAGGGCGAGCCATACACAGTCGTCACAGAGATTTAAAGTGATGGCTTTCATGAAGAAGCACAAATCGCCCCACCTCCTGATCGCCAGAACAGCGTGGTTTCGCTCTGTCCACTGAGACGATGAGTATCACAATATTGAGCTAGGTTGTCTTGAGGAGAGCGATGCGCTCTCCCTGACTAGTGCTCATCTGCTGATAGAGCACGCTGGCAGGCAGTTTTGCCCAGTTCGGCCGACGCTGTAGTGCACATCTTGGTGTCCTCGAAGTCTGCTGGGGCGAAAATAAATTATCCCTCAATGCCACCAAATGTGGCGCGCCTGTGATTCCATTCCAGCCTATCGTTATGCGCATATTCAACATTTGAATTCGGTAAGATATTTAAACATCCTTTATCTCTCAAGCTCGGACTGGCGCCTGCCTATCAAGAATACCGTGAATAAAGAACGCAGTCCTGCTCTGTTTGACTCGAGTATCCAAACAAAAGTTCTGCATGTGTGGCGTGACGCATTCTCGATTCTCACTATCTGACACCGAGTGACACCCCACGCTGCAAGCTTGCACCTTTAGTACCGCTGAAAACGAGTGACATACATCTCTGCCTCGTTGTCGAAAGTAGGTTTCAGACCACGCACATTACTATAGTGCCTAGAAGATAGCTTTACCCAGAAGCTTGCATCTTCGAGCTACGTTCCCGCTTCTAGCTACACACAAGGCTAACTTTCCTCAGGTAACCTAACCCCACGTCCTGAAAAATCGGCCATTTTTTGTAGTCAGAGCTACACTACGCTAGTCAGCCCCTTGTTTCGCGTGGTCGGCCGGCCAGAACTTCGCATCAGCCGTTACTATGGCAATCAGCTGGCGGGAGAGGTGATAAAGGGTGGCAGTTCCTGGCCCTACGGGGCTGGGACGGTAGCTCAACGCCGCTTGCGGCGGGGGCGAGCCAGCCACCGAATTTTGTCTGTTGTAGGCCGTCATTGCACCCGCCACCGCGTAGGTGGTGGACGACGGCGGTTGTTGCCGCGCGCGTCATTCTCTCCCTCTTCTATTCCTTCTCTTTTTCTTCTGTCTGCATGAGGCAGCGGAGGTGTCAGCGCACGTTAAAGATCCCCAGCTGGTCGAAATTACTCCGTAGCCCTTCACTACGGCTCCTCTTTCTCTCTTTCCACTTTCACTCCCACCTTCCTCCCTTCCCCAACGGCGCGGTTGCGGTGTCCACAGAAAGCAAGTGAGACAGTTACCGTGCCTTTCCCTTCCTATAAATAAATAAGGTGGCTCAGCTATAAAGCCAGTAGCAGGCCAGTGCATTTTCTTTTCCTACTTTTGCTATCGTGGGCATGAACGACTCGGGTAAAACAATAATGGCAGGTTCAATAAAAACAAAACTCGGGGACAGGGAAGGAGGCGGCTATCGCCATGGCGATGGTCAGCTCCAAAGCGGTTACCATAATTAGCGACTCCAAATCTGCTATAAACAATTTTGCGAGGGGCATGATCTCCAAAGAGACAGAGCGAATTTTAAGATATAAAGACTGGAACCAAAAAGAGGTGGAATTAATATGGGTGTCGGCACACTCGGGCAACAATGGAAACGCGTTGGCTCACAGTATAGCTTGAGGTTATGTCACCCTAGCAGTGAGCGAGGTTGATCCCCCAATTTCTCTAGAGATGCGCTTATCTCATATCATGACTGCACTAATTACTTAAACTAGAAAGGCGGAAATATGCTCCCCCAGACAAGAAATTTGACAAAAGGCAGGAAGTAATCTGGCGTCGGCTCCAGACGCGTGCTTTCTTCAGCCCATCTAAATTATCGCACATGCACCCAGCACAATACAATCCAAATTGTAAACACTGCGGCGAAATAGCCGGGTACGATCATATATTATGGAGCTGCAAAAAAGCGCCGTCACCGGTGGACCTACCACCAGTCCCTTCTCTAGAGCGGTGCTTGCCAGCTCTACCCGTTGACGCAAGTTCGGGCTACTGAGTGGGCTCATAAGGTCGTCGAGAGCAACGGACTTGAGGCCATCTAAGTTTAGCGCCCACAAATCGCTCATTGCTGACAATAAATGTTTTCCAATTCAACCCAATCCTACAGCCACAACAACAACAATAACAATCAGCTGCGCCGCCGCGCGGGTGTAGAGCGCTGCGCTGAAGCGACATCCGCCTCACCGTCCAGTATGCACCGCTACCATGATAACCAGCTGCGCCGTCCCGCAGGTGATTCGCAGCTGCGCCTGAGTACGGAGCTTAACGTATAAAATCCGCGGGGCTGGGTGTGAGATTTGCTAGTGAGGGTGATGCAGTTGACGGTGAGCGCACGTAATGCACGCGGCATCTTCGACCGCTACGCGATGCTGCTTTGGGACGTCCCCGAACTCATTGCTTGGCGTGAAGAGGTCCATCAGCGTAAGAAGGGCTACGCCTGCCTCCGCGAAGTGGCGACGTCAAGACGCGGAGCATCATATACGTCGAGCCGATGCCGAAACCTTACGCGAAAAAGAAGAACAACGGGAAGAATAACAAAACAAGATAAAGTCGCGCCGTATGACCGAACACACCATTGGGCTGGCGGCCAGCATATCGTCAACGAGAACTTCAGAATCTAACTGATATAGCCAAACTAAAACTACGCCGAGCTAAACGTATCTCTCGCTACGTATATTATGACCTAGCTAAGTTAAGCCACCACCAATATTTCCCCATCAGGTCCGGTGTCTCTCTAATCAATGACCGCATTACCAACTTCTGCAAGTTACGTTCAATGAAACCATTTTAACCCAGCTTCAAGTCGATCTGAGCTCCTTACAATGGATCGTTGATACGCAGGCTTACATTCAGTTCCTTTAAGGATATATCCGCCCTCCCCTCATGCGAAACATACGCCCGCTTCTTAAGTGTCTCTCAGTCCAAAAGCATTACTTTTCGAATTACAAAAAGGCTGGTGGTGTCGTTCGTCAGTGCTCGCGACAGGATAATAAAAATCCCAGCTACGGCGAGACAAATAAGGTGACATCATGAAGCGGCCGAATGACGCACACAGTACGCGAAGATCCAAGATACCTCACTGGATGCATCAAGCCCCATCCGCCACTCATTGTCATCGACCGACTTGGATATGACGCGCCTAATGTATTCTGTTGTACTGTATTTTGTATTCTGTTCTGCCCTTCTTTAAGCAGCAACTTGAGTTCAGTGCTCGCCGACTGCATATAAAGCGCAAGCTTCATACACTGTCAACTTCAACCCCAGTCGGAAAAAACTACAGAAGATTTTCTGATGTTGCGACAGAAGTTCTGTGCGGTTTTTGACGGGAAACCTGTTGTGACAACACAAAATTCTGTAGTAACATCAGAAATTTCTGTAGTTACAACAGAAAAGTGCTACAGAACTACAGACAACAGAATTGTACTACAGAAAAACTACAGAACTACAGAAAAGTACTACAGAACTACAGAAAAATCTGATGGTTACGACAGAACTACAGGATATTTTGTCGTATTTTTGACACAGTTCTGTAGTTTTTTTCGACTGGGCAGGCTCCACCTTATCAGCGCATAGTCCATTTTTCACTTTATAAATTGAGCCCAGATAAGAGGGCTGGATTGTTGGACCCTTGAACCGCGTCGTAAAAAAACTGATTTATAGGAAGGGAAATGCGCGGTAACTGTCTCACTTGTTTTCTGTGGACACCTCAACCACCTCTCTCGGGAAGCTACACTGCGGATGTTGTCGACTTGTGTAAACGTCTTGATCCATCTATGACTAAATCACAGAAGATCAAGCATGTCTCCAAAGGAATTGAAATGGGTGCATTCCACATGTTCACCGCCAAATCCTCTCAAACCGTTTCTGACGTCGTTTCTTTGTGCCAGAGCTATGACGAGCTCCTCAAACATCGTCTCATGGCGCGTCGTGCCACTTCCTCGGATGAAATACTATCGGCACTGGACCTTCCCGGTGCTCCTCGGGATCACTAGGTGCTTCTTCAGCAAATAAAACAGTTCGTGTGGGAACAGGTAGCTCGACAGTTGTCCCTCGTTACCTGCCGGCCCCATTCTTCATCTCTGTCGCCTCCTCTACAGCGTGTCACCCAGGAACAAGGTGCAGAGATCCTGCCAAGTACCAACCCACCCCCTATGGTGGCCGGTCCGCTGACGTACGGCGAAACGGCAAGCCGTCCACCACCCGAAACGCCAACGTACGCGCCCTCAAACCACGCCTTCAATCGCCAGCCGCCCCTGCATCCAGTTCCACCTACGCAGCCTGCTCGGCCTCGCACCGGTCCCCGCAATCCGAATCCGTGGCGCACACAAGGACTGCGCCCTCAGTAACTGTGTGAAGCCCTGTAGACATTATAGAGGTTTTCGTCGAAGGCGTTGCTGTTTATGCGCTTGTTGATACTGGTGCTGCGGTGTCCGTGATTAGTTGCAACCTCTGCCGCGAACTTAGAAAAGTGACGACGCCGATCCCCGATATTTCATTGCGAACTGCGAGCGCTTGAGGTTTAACTTGAACAGCCGAGGAGGAGGAGAAGCAGAAGAAGGAGGAGGAGGAGAAGGCTCGGTCACTGGCAGCTAACGCTTTCGCTCCACATTCGGTACAGAGCATTGAACCCTTGTCATTTATATGTGGGCTGGTAGCTCACGCTCTCGCGTCATACTCTTAAAGGATCAGCTTAAGTGTCCCCAGTAACGTAGCACTTTACATTGATAGAGCGTGATGGGTAAATAAAGTAGAAGGCAAAAGAAGCTTCCGCAATTGCTATCGCAATTGAACTAGGGTTAACCAGAGATAAAACCACAACTAATTTCTTATCTAAGCCGTCATTGCACCCGCTACCGTTTTGGTGGTGGACGACGGCTGTTGCGACGCACGTCTTTCTCCCCTCTTCTTTTTCTTTCTTTTCTATTTTCTCTTCTGCCCGCACGAAGCAGCGGAGGTGGCTCAGCTACAGAGCCAGTATCAGGTGCGTGCATTTTCTTTTCTTTCGTCCTACAGTCGTAACAACAACAATACTTGAGGCCATGCGGAAAAACTGCCTGGGGATACGCAGCTTTGTCTCCGAAAGGGTTCCTTTCCATCAGGAACACTAACACAAGCAGGATGACTCCAGCTGAATGTCATTACCGCACAAGAAACTATGCTTTCCCATCTCCGACATGTCCTCCAAGGGAAGAACCGCTTCTTATGCCTTGTCCGCCTAACTCTTCGGTCAAACTGTGGAGCTTCAGCCCCTCCCTACTATTATTCAAATAACAATTTCTGCCTCTGATATCCCCTCCTTACCCACGGCCACTTGAGTCTCTTAAGGCGAGAAAGTTTATTCCAAGTATAAATGCAAAGAGCCGCATGTCACGGGCAGCGCTACTTCAAGCTACTCTCGCCACCTTAACTGAGGAATAGGGCAGCACACCCATATATTCGCCGACGGTTCAACTAGTCAAGAAACTTTTTTCTATGGCCTTTACGTGCCCTCAACAATCCACGCCATTTCTTACCGGTTGCAGCGGAAGACATCACCTACAACAGCCGTGCTTCGCGGCATTACAAAATGTATCGTTTATCCTTCGCCGAACCCCAGTTCGATGGCCTATCTTAACCGACTCTAGAGCATCAGTGAAAATCCTTTCCAACCTGCTCAAGAAAACAAATCATCAACCTTTTTTCTCTTTACATCGAGTATCTACATCATTTAGCCATTGTCCCAGGCTGCATAACATAACACCGGCTCATTGTTGCGTTTTAGCCAATGAAAAAGCATATGAAGCAACACGTAAAGGGCACCAACATCAGAAATAGATTCGAATTTCTTCACGAACGCTGATGCGTACCAACTGGCTAAACGATTTTCTACTGAAGAAAGGCACCTGCTCCGTAACTTGCTAAAACATTGCCAACTTCTTCACTGAGTCGATCCACATACAAGATAAGGTCTCGGTCTTAGATTTTCTCATCTGGAAACTGTATCGCCATCTTCACCTGAACTCTATATTTATAAACAGCTTTCGATGCCGTTTCGGCCAGACCGCATTGTGACAACTGCGGAGCGACTTTTGAAACTGTTGCACATGACCTGCTTTAGTGCCCTGCATATGCTGACGAGCGCAGAGAAGCTCTCTGTGCCAAAGGCAATAGAGACATGCAATGCACTTTTTATTTGCATATTTATATGCAATTCGAAATTTCGACAAGCTCTAGTTTCATCTTGCGTGTTAACCCCAGGCATTTTCCAAGCTGTGAAATTCGTTAGCCCATTTTTGGAACTACGCAATTCATGATTTCATGTCGTAGCTTTACTCGACGATGCACCCTTGTACGCATTTAATGGCCGCATTTTATCTCCCTCTATTTATTTCTTTTTTATTTTACACGCAGCTCTCTCTATATTTCGCTTCCGAATTCCTTTTACTACGATGTGTAGAGTTTGAGCGTATTTTAAACCACGGCTAAGTTCTCTCTTTCTCAATAAAGGGCTTTTCTTTCTCGTGTACGGTATGTCTGACCGGAATACAAAACTCTTGTGTATCTCACTCCCCGTAAGAACTCTTGCTAACTCTGCAGCGCCAGTTGTCTCGTGACGTCATGCAACCTTCCGACCAACCAGTTTCCAGCCATTTTACTTTGCCAACCACCACCTGCCAGAAGCAATTTCGTGATTTTTTCGTGTACGGCGCCGATGGCCAATTTCTCGCACAAGAGGCAGTTCAACGCTGCTGTATTAAAATAAGTACCTCTCAAGGCTACGACAGCGCCCAGGAAGACGCGAATACAACCAGGAAGGCCACGCACGCAAACCCGGTTACGGTGGCTCAGTGTTTACGACGCTCGACTGCTGAACGCAAGGACCCGGGTTTTATCTCTGCAGTCGTGCCCACGTTTTGATGGAGGCACTAGGCCACGACTTCGTGTATTGAGGGTTGTCAGTGCACATTATAAAGAATTCTAGGTCGTCTAAATCAAGTGGAGCATTCTAGTGCAGAAGTTTCTCATCGAGTGAGTCGCTTTGGGACGTTAAACCCTATAAACTTGACCAATCACGACTCCCAGCAGGAAAGATATCAGCAGCCTCTAGCACAATCAACACAAAGCCGGCGTTCAACAACAAATAAGCCGGCATAGTTTTGCGATGAGTTGCGTGCGAGTGCTTCGTTTCGCAGATGGCAGCCATAAGCCATAGGTGGGATACCAGGACAGAAAAGCAACTGAAGAAACTTCTTTATGTGATTTTTGTTCCAGACATTTATGCTCGATTTAACAGCGGGTGATGAGCAGCTTTTGAAGAAGTGTCAAGGAGGCTCGTGAGTTAAATAGCATGAACCGCTGAAAACATCAAGGCCCAAATATATAAAAGAGGAGGGTAGGTACTATATGAAGGAAGGACATTTTCACTCCTAACCTTCAATCACAAGAACAGAAAAAGACAAATGATGAATAAGACAAAGAATATGTCCGTGCACGAGGTCTCGCCTGCTCCACAGAAAAATCCGAACTCCGGCGAGTTCACAAAGGGAAACACAAAGAAGGGACCCTTAATGTCTCCCCCGAAGGACAGCTACTTCCCGAACGAGACAATACGAGTCTTAGGAATGTGGCTCCAGAGCAATCAGCGATGCGGCCATACGCTCGGCCTTCTCAAGCAATCGACCACTCAGGTCGCCAGGATGATCACGCGTGTGTCGCAGAAGCGGAGCGGTATGCGAGAGGGGGATACCCTGCGCCTGGTTCAGAGCCTGGTGCTCAGTCGCGTGGGCTATGCCCTCCCGTATTTCAACCTCAACAAAGGAGAAGTGTAAAGTGCAGATATCATCATCCGCAAAGCTTACAAGACAGCCCTGCACCTACCAATGAACACCTTCAACACAAAACTACTAGCTCTTGGCGTTCACAACACCTTCGAAGAAATCAAAGAAGCCCAACTGGTCACGCAGATATCCAGGCTCCAGCAGACTCCTACGGGGCGCTCGCTTCTTAGGCGACTGGGGCTAGGTGGAACTGCGGAAATCGAGAATCGTACTGCGAGCATACCGGACGCACTTCGCCAGACGCTAAAGGTTAGCTCCCTTCCCCAGAACATGGACCCCAACTTTCATGTGGCCCGTAGGGCAGTCCGGGCGAAGTATGTACAACAAAATTTAGCTACAAAATCCACAACGGTATACACGGACGCCGCTCCGTATACAGGAAGCTGACATAACGGCGCAGTAGCGGTAGCTATTGATTCCAACCTAAATGACCTAGCTATCGCCTCAGTCGGGGATTGCACGGCAACCGAAGGGGACGAGCTGGCCGTTGCTCTAGCGGTGGTAGCCGGGTATCGAAACAACACGTCCCTTACCATTCTTACAGATTCGAGAGAAGCGTGCCGTAACTACATGAACGGCCGCATAGGTCGCGCCGTGCTCAGGCTCCTCCAGAGCGCGACCCCATCAAAAGTCACACACAATATCTACTGGCTACCAGGACACACCGACATAGCGGGTAACGAACGCGCCGATGAGGTAGCTCGAGGGTACACGAGCCGAGCTTCCTCCCAATCGGACGATCTACCCGAGCGAGTCGGCCCTACGTACTCAGACATTCTGAACTACTATAAGGGGGTACGGATCCGCTATCCGCCGCCTTATCGGGATCTAAAACAACAAGAGGCAGTGTACTGGCGAAGACTGCAGACAGGAACATTCCCTAACCTGCATATCCTAAGCAAAATTTACCCGTCACAATATCGGGACACCTGCCCATGGTGTGGTAGCAAACTTTCCTTATACCACACCAAGTGGCAATGTAGAAATAACGGCAGCTTTCGTAAAGAGCCGAGCGCGGATGAGTGGGAGAGCCGGCTCTCCAACGGCGATCTGGATTGCCAACTAGGTCTGATCCAGCACGCCCAGCGAGCAGCGAAGCTCAGCGGAGCCCTGGAATAAGGACACCGACCCTGTGAGAAGACGGAAGATTGACCTCTTCTGCTACTAGCACAAGACCTTCCTAGAGCAATTAACGTATTTCCTATCCTATCCTAACCATTGAGCCACCAAGGCTGGACATAATGCTCTATGCCATTGTTCCGTTCAAGCTAAATGAAGTTCGGCTTAGTAGTGAGCTAGACAGTCAATAGTTGTGTTAACATTTAAAAAAAAAAGAGAGAAAAAGAGAAACACTGTGGCAAATTCACGGCCTTCACAGCACGCGAGCACTCTCAGGTGTCCTCCAAAATTAGTTTTATTATGTATGCTTTTCTGCTTAAACGTACAGCGACTATTTCACGCGGATCGGCGCCAAAAGTAGTTGCACAGACCGATTAACAACGTCGGTGTGCATAGATTTCTTTTTATAGTTGTCATTCAGTCATGGATATGCTTTCACACACGTGCTTAAGTTGAATGTATTGAAAGACGACGTTCGGCGGTGGACTGCTTCAAACACCAGGCGCTTGCTTTCTTCGCGCGTCTTGGCCGCGGCGTCAGACACGCCGTCGAGGAGCGAGTCACACTTGCAGAGAAGCTCAAGAGCTTTCACTGACCGAGAATCCATCGTAGCACCCAACACGCATTTTACGGCACGATTGAGAAAAGTTCGGTTCCTATTCAGAACACTCAAGAGAGGTTGCATGTTGTTATGCACGATGAAGCGATTGAAGTGCAGTGTTAGAAGCACGTAATTATGCTCCAAAGCACGGGCCAGCATGAGGGGAGCCTTTTTGTCTTCACACCAGTATCCCGTAAACGAGAGGTGGTGCAGGGTACGATTTACGTGAAACAGGACCTGAAGAGCTTTTACGTCCCGGTCGACGCACAGGTTCAGGTGGAACTCTGCCTCGCAGACGCTCTTATTCCGGGCAAGGCCGCTGATGATCTCGGCGACAGAAGCCTGAGAATTCGAGATCGGACGGATGATGAGCTTTTTGAGGGTGTTTGTGGACTTCAGAAACAACACAATGGCCGCTGAGCTCACCGGCTCCTCGGGCCGACGACATTCGATGGTGAGTTCCGTCAGCGACGCACTGATTGCCTGAGCCGCGGAAAACAACCTCACCACGCCAGAGGGAGCTGCGTTAACTGTCCATCCAACGTAGAGACGAGAAGATTGGACGCCTTCGCTTAGACCTGCGGCACATCCTTCAAGTCCACGTGTGTTCCACGTCACATGTAGGCGGGCGGGTACATTTGCCTTGAGCGGCCACTCAGGCTGCCATTCTTCTGAAACGACAACATCGCCTAGACGTATCGATTCAAGAGTATGGTTTACAGCCAGGGCATCCACGAAGCTTTGCACCGCTGCACCAGGAATTTTGTTCTGGGCGATGTCGAAATGCCTCAAAGAAGAGTTCACGCTCAAGGCTTTAGCTAACGCGACCCCGCCAGCACGGCCGATCCAGTTCTTGCAAAGGGAGAGCTCCTGAATTGTGCTGTTTTCTCGGAGGATATCTGCGATAACAATTCCACAGCTGCTTTTAAATACCAAGACAGTAAGCTTGACGCAACTCAGTCCTGTGTTCCTGCGCAATGCTTGAAGTCCTTCCCACAGCGTAGAACGTGAGTGGTCAAGAGAAAGGTGAAGGGACAGAACCTTCAAAGTGTCATTTTGTTCCAGGGACTCAAGGATGATGCCTACCACGTCTTCTTCCATATAATTCACGGAAAGTTTCCGCAATGTCTTGTTGCGCTTTAGACAGGCGGCGAGCAATTGACCGCTCGCCTTGGATAATTCGTCGAAGCCAGCGATCTCGAGTGAGCTCAAACTTGTGGAAGCATTCGCGGCGCTGAGCAATTTCTTCGCTACTATTCGTGGCATGTCATTCCACAGCACCAGACGGCGCAAGTTACCCCCCTTAATACCGCCGTTGGCGATGGCTTCCGCTGCTCGGCGGTCAAATACAAGTGGTGTGATATCCAAGGACTCAAGTCGAAGCGACACTTGTACAAAAGCGGCAGCCAGGACACTGCACTGGCGAATTTTGCGCCAGCTTTCGCTCATGCCGACCGGGTGGGCTTCAACCTTTACGAGGCCCTTGCTAGCACGCAGTGCTTCGTTGAGCACGAATGGAAAACACATTATCGTAATGGCATTGGTACCCAAGACCAGTCGCTTGATGCATTGGTGGTGCTTGAGTAGCCAGTAGAGCAGGATTGCGCCTTCAGTTAAGGAGCTATCGGGAAGTATGATGTCCACGCCGACGCTTTGAACCGTTCTCAACGTAAATGCACTGGGGGAGTGCTCTGTGAGTTCCATAGCAACTTCGCATAAAGTTTCGTTCAAAACGGGTAAATACCACGCTATACGGCAGTTTGTACGGCCACAAAGGGCTTTCAGGTCCAAGCCGCGCTCTTGTAACGCTGCCAATAAACTGTTTACTCAACAGGCGAGCAGAATCGATACAGCGGATTTCTTCCTTGGCGCCACCGATATCACTGCAGGCCGGCTCCATGCCGCCGTTTTCTGTAAAGAGTACAGACATTTTTTTTTCAAGTGTTTTTTTTTTTTTTTCAAAAAAAAAACATGGGATTTGATACCAGTATTAGAGTTAAAGTGTTGTGTTATAACGGCGCTATAATTTACAAGGAAGGTTTTATTCGTGAAGCATGTCTTTATACATACACATAGAGTGATATAAAGTGAACGACTAGATCTTTCGGGTGACAAATGTCACCTTCTCCCTTCCAAAAAAGACCTTTCCTTGTATTAAAGAAATGCTGCTTACACATTTTTCTTCCCCATCTGCCATGTTTACTGCCTCAATAATTTCTCTTGCTAATTGGTCTCGGTTTTGGCCTATTACTTCTGTCTTTTGGAAGCACGGTTCACACCTGCAGTCCTGGCAATGGCCAACAAGATTTTTGTCCCTTTTCTGCTGTAAATTGTTCTTGTGTTCACGGATACTATCATTTAAACAGCGCCCCGTTTGACCAACGTATGCCCTTCCACATGTCAGCGGAATCCTATACACAACTGCTTTTTTCACATGCGACCGCAGGGGCCACTGACGTTCCTTCCTGGGAAGGAATGTTCAACCAAATCGCCCAACAATCCACTTTGAGTTGAAGTAATGTTTTGTTCATTTTATTGTTTCGCGTTGTTCCTCGACATCAACAGTGAGCACAGCTTCCACATAAGGCAAGAAAAAATAATGGGGGGTGGAGAGGAGGGGTGAGAGAATACTGAAGATCCGCCATGAAACGTGGTCCCTGGCATGGTTTCAAGCTGGAAGACTTCTGAGCAAGACTGCCTCTTTATTGGCGGGCCTTATCACAACACGTGTGTGTGGCGGAGCTTAGTGGGTGAAAAAGAGAATGAGGTCACGTGTTTTTTGTTTTCATTTTCTTTTTGTTTCTATTTCATTGTTTGGGTCGCTGAAACCAAAGCGGTGTAAGAGAAGAATTTCTAGTGATACATTATTCTTCGATTGTAGACGAATACTTGTAATATCGTACCAACTTTTACAGACATGAAAAGCCGCAACAAAAATTTGGTTCCGAGCTTTCACTAGTGTTATAAAAAACGCCATGGCACTAACATCTCTCGCACTGATAAATATGTGTCATTGTTTTCTGAGTAATGATCACTTATCAATTCGCACCTCCTGCCAATATTTTCATATTTACGACCTTAAGAAGCCTTCATAGCACAGCCTAGACTAGCTCATATGGGTAAAGTCGTCTTCTGTAAATGCCACTCGAAGATACTCGTCTCATTTTTAGTTGTGAGAGGCAAGGGGTAAAGTGGAAAAAATAAAAGGAAACGAGTTTAAGAGGCATTTCGAACCATATGAATGATATAAAAGCTCGAAGTATACTTTTCAGGTCGCAAAAGGCAAAGATGCGGTCTACGTGTATAAACAGATAAAAAAAGCCGGTTGATGGGAACACTGTCATATAGGATTTAGAAAAGATAAGTAGGAATCAAGCTATCTTCATAGGTCGAACGGTAATTCTTCAAATCTGCGGATATTGCATTCGTGAATGTTGGCAATAGGCACAGCAAACATCACTCGAATGCTTAAATATAATTATTTCCCCTGTCATGCCACCTGCACGTGTATAACGTAGTACTGAGATCTCGGCGACTTAAATAGATGTTTACAAATGACAGCTTTTGTGAGCGCACCAAGCGGGTCAGATTGCACACGATTAAATGCGTATAAAGTATTTGCTTACTTGACACTGCAGCCAGCTTCCGTTTGTAACAACGATGAACGCGCTAAGTATGCTCTTCAGATTCACGAAGTTCGTTGTACACCACTAACCATTTTATCATAACGATTTCCAAGCGGCGCCGATGCAAACGTTACGTCAGAAAGGGGGAAATGCAAGCGAAACGGTTGTTTCCACTCAATCGAAAGAAGGTTTTACACCGACACAGCCACAGAAGAGCCCAATGGCACAGTTGTCCGTCACTGCCTCATTGCAAGCCACGCATACAGGCCAACAAATAAATGACATGCGACTGCAAAACCACAGGCCGGAGAACTCGTGTGGCTCTGTTCAGGTACGTAGGCACAAAAGTCGCTGGCCACGGCAGCTCGAAGAGCCGGACTTGATATCAACACGACGCTCATAGCGCATGGTGGGAACGCGAACCTCGGGAGCTGACGACAACTCGACGCCATCGCTGCGATCAGCTCGATGAATGGGTGGGGAAAAAAAAAAACGTCGTACCATCGACGGATGCTCTTGCCTCGCGGGGAAGAGCATGGATGGGAAGAGCTGGCTTGGAGGGCATATCGATTCAGTCACGTGACAGCAAGAGGTGACGTTGTCTTACGTAAAACGTGACGTAGACGCTCCATCTTTTTTCTTCTTGTTGACTACTGGAAACCTTGACAGGGTAGGGAACATCAAGATCGTGCATTCCTCCTCCGCCCTGTCTTTCTCACTCTCCACGTCCGGTTTCATCCTTCGAGGATCTCCATTTTCGTCTCTCGCCGTGGAAAAATTCGAGCTATGGTTACAACTTTACTCGCTTTCGTGTTGCGCGACGTTGACCCGACGCAGTTTCTCAGCGATTTTAGTGTTCGGCTGTCATGTCTGCAGAGATTGCATAAAATTCTGTCTGTACCATTCTACCCCGCCGCGGTGGCTCCGTGGTTAAAACGTCCGGCTGCTCAATCACGATACCCTGGTTCGAACCTGATCGACAGCCGGCGGCTGCGTTTCGACGAAGGCGAAGGGGAGAAGCATCCGTGTGTTTGCATTTATTAAAACGAAGCGCCCCCCCCCCCCCCCCAAAAAAAAAATAATAAAAAGCGGACAGAGAAGGCAGAGACACGATGCGAGAGCTTCTCCCAACTGAATAATTGAAGGATTAACATATACTATACAAAAAAGTGTGGAGCATAAAAAAGAAACACGGTAAAATAAAAAAGATCTTGGAAACCAGCAAGACTGAAAAACAAAGCCATGCAGTGCTGCTTAACAACTGATTGTAAGTGTCATATGTTCTAGGCGTGGTAGCCCCGTGAGATGGCAACTTCTCAACTCGGTTGCTGGGTGGAATCAAGAGGTTACTGTAACTTTTCAAAGATGGGGAAATAAAATTAGACGGTCTCTTCGATGACTCTTAAGAGGAGAATGGCGAAAGCCTACCCTTCCTCTCATATAATTTGCCCATCATCGGTGTTTGTTGCTACATACAATTATAATTGGTTTAAAGGAAAGGAGAGACGCAGTATCTGTTACACTTTCTCTGACAAGTGTGAGTTTCGACGGTACACAATCGCTCCTGTCGCGTGGCGTTCCTTGGCGTGCGTTGAAATGTGAAATTGCAGATGGCAGGAACGCTGGACAAGAACACATCTCGCGGAATCTCGCGGAATATGACAAATCTCGCGCACAACTCTCGAGCGCGCAACCGCTCATGTCGTACTATACATTGCTACTGTACAATTTTGGTGGTAACATATCACTCCTAACTAGTTGCTGTTAATGACGAACCTATTAATACTAGTTAATTATTGTTAATTTGTACCCAATTAGTGGTAATTTCTGCTAACTACGTAGTACTAATCATACACAATCAGTGAGAACTAATTAGTGGTAATCAATTTACAATTTGTGATGATAGCTGTTAAATAATACCTAATTAGTTATAATCAATTAGTGTTAATCAGTACTTAATTAGTGTCATAATTAGTGATAATTGTTAAGAAGTCGTGTGGTTAAGTAACTATAGTAATTGATAACTATAGTAAATGTTTATGGCCATTTTTTGGGTCGCTGCCAAAGTGTGACACTCTTCTCGAAGAACAACAGTATGAGCCATTAAAGGCTTTCACCTTAGTAAAGAACGACAAACGCGAGCGCTTGTGAAGCCTTGGTTCTGGTGGCTTAGCCGCGCTCACGGTCTGAAGAATGGCTGTCTCTCGTCGAACCGTACGGCTCTGGTTTCTTCGGCCGGTAGCATCGTCGCGGGAACGGAGAACCCGTGCCTCGTGGTCTCTCCCACGGTGCAGTCTCTCCGAAGCGGCCGGCTCGCTACCGCGATGGAGACACTGCTGCTGGAGTGGCCGTGCATCTGTTAGCCAGGAGCCGAGGCAGCGGCTGTGGGTAGGTTAACCCACACAACAGTAGGTGCTAGTAGGTGCGCCGCGCCTCTGCACCGGGTACAAGTGACCCTAGCGACACCACTGGTCAGACATGCGGTCCAGAAACTTTTCCCCCGACGTACGTAACCTCATTTTTTTGTCAAGTTGATGGATATCTCACCGTGCCGCTTCTCCTCTGCTATCACGATATGGAATGCCTTAACTTCTATTGTACGCATGACTACGTCTTTGCCAAGTACAGCAGTCTTATCGAAAAGGGGACGGCATTTACATATCCGTCAATGTTCGGGCAAATGTTCGATGTTTAAACAATTCTTGTATTCAAACAGGCGGACATTCAAACAACGACCGGTCTGCCCTATATAGTATTTATCACAAGATAGAGTAATCTTGTAAATTACCTGCTTTCTGCACTGCACAAATCTAGATTTGTGGTTAACGATGTGACGGAAGTCTATGCGACGCACATATCACGCGCACAGACTTTCCGCTCCATGCGCCGACGCCGCCAGCCGCCAGTTTTTCACTGCATTTGGTACGGCACGGCGACGGTGCGTCGGAGTTTCGCCGCGCACCATGTAAGTGGCCCTTTAGGGGAATATGTGGTTGAAGCCGTCGTCGTACTGGCGGCTTCGGCATGAGACATTGCGACGCGAATTTCCTCTTTCCGCCTTCCCACATCCCTCTCAATAGCTGGAAGGTAAGTGGCGCGATGAAATTGAAGCCAAGCGCCCCAATATTGTGGTGGCAAAAATGAAAAAAAAAAAAGCGCGGGCTGCCACGCCGCCACACGCTAAGAGACCGCACGCCTTTTCGCGCGCAGTGCCGGGATTTTACCCCGTAAAACAACGTCTTCGTAAACTCGCTGATGCAACCATGTTTGTTCATCAGTGGTATTGAATTGCTTGTATTCTTGAACGTCGAAGTTGGCAATAAAAAAAAAAATATGAGAGAGCTGTTGCATCACAAGTGAGTATGAGAAAGCTGCTCTTAGAATTTGGCATGGTGTCCAATTTAAGCGTTTTCTTATACAGATCGTTCGGTCGGCCAGCCATCGGCGTATTAGCAGTAGTAGCAGTACCAGTAGTAGCAGCAGCAGTAGTAGCAGTAGTAGTAGTAGCAGTAGTAGTAGTAGTAGTAGTAGTAGTAGTAGTAGTAGTAGTAGTAGTAGGAGTAGTAGTAGTAGTAGTAATAGTAGTAGTAGTAGTAGTAGTAGTCGGCACCGCATATCGCAAACAGGGGACTGCGTATAAAACGTTTATCATGGTAATTTGCGATTCTAGCGATTGATGATTGATAGGTGTGTGGCGGGCAAAGAAATTTTAATGAAATTAATTTTATTGATTATTTAATGAATTACAGTATGAAAAAATGAAACCAAAATTAGGAAAAAGGGGGTTCAGAGGTGTCAAAATGTTCAAAATGAAAGACAGTGCTTCATGACTCTAACTATAAGAGAAGTTAGTGCGGAATTTATCAATTATAACTGAAATATTTGATAAATGAAAAGGGGGGTTCAAGTTTGTCGAAATGCTAACATTGAAAAGCATATGCTTGATGTGCTCATTAAAAAAAAATAGTGTGTAACAAACCAAGTAATTAACTGAAATAATGCAAAGAAAAATCGAAGGGCTGATTATTTTCAAAACCCATCAAGATGAAAAGCTAGCGAACGCAGCTATAGCGAAACATCAACGGCAAAAATATCATAATCAAAGGCATTTTCTCCCAAAGCTTCAAATGTTTATTCAAATAAATGTTGAAAATTAGGGGACACTTAAGCTTTGAACTAAAGTGCACCACGCGATGGTGTATCACGCACACGAACGATGGTTTCTCACTTTTGGAGTTTTGTAAATGTCTGCTTTTTTCTTTTAAACGTTTTCAAAAATTGTGTGCACCCTTTGACATCATTGAACCCGCAGCCTAAAATTTTTCAATTTTGGGCTTTTTTATTTATAATTGATCAATTATGCGCTCTGAAATGTGTTATTTAGCATTGTCAAGCATTGGTTTTTCATTCTGAGCGTTTTAACAGCTTTGTACCCTTCTTTTTTCAATATTTCGTGGTTCAATTATTTCAGTTCATCAGTTAAGCACCAGCCCCGCCACGTTGGTGCAGTGGTTAGGGCGCTCGATATTGAAGAATCCGATGTGGTCCGAATTTCCGGAGCGCTCCACTAAAGCGTCCCTCATGCCTGAGCCGATTTAGGACCTTAAATCCCACAAGCCTACCAACCAACCAATTACACAATGCACATTTTCTTGTCATCAAGCATTGGCTTTTCTTTCTCTGCATATTTGTACCTTCGAACCCACTTTTCAAATTTTTCATTTTAATTATTTCAATTATTCATTTCATCAATTGCACACTCCACATTTCCTTAATTAGCATCAGCAAGCATTGCTTTTCATTCCGAGTAATTTGACACCTATAGCCCCCTTTTCAAATTTTCATTTGGTTTATTTGTTTCCTTCAACAATTATTTAATTCCAATGACTACTACTACTACTACTGCTACTGCTACTGCTGCTGCTACTGCTGCTGCTGCTGCTGCTGCTGCTGCTGCTGCTGCTACTACTACTACTACTACTACTACTACTACTACTACTACTACTACTACTACTACTACTACTACTACTACTACTACTACTACTACTACTACTACTACTACTACTACTACTACTACTACTACTACTACTACTACTACTACTACTACTACTACTACTACTACTACTACTACTACTACTACTACTACTACTACTACTACTACTACTACTACTACTACTACTACTACTACTACTACTACTACTACTACTACTACTACTACTACTACTACTACTACTACTACTACTACTACTACTACTACTACTACTACTACTACTACTACTACTACTACTACTACTACTACTACTACTACTACTACTACTACTACTACTACTACTACTACTACTACTACTACTACTACTACTACTACTACTACTACTACTACTACTACTACTACTACTACTACTACTACTACTACTACTACTACTACTACTACTACTACTACTACTACTACTACTACTACTACTACTACTACTACTACTACTACTACTACTACTACTACTACTACTACTACTACTACTACTACTACTACTACTACTACTACTACTACTACTACTACTACTACTACTACTACTACTACTACTACTACTACTACTACTACTACTACTACTACTACTACTACTACTACTACTACTACTACTACTACTACTACTACTACTACTACTACTACTACTACTACTACTACTACTACTACTACTACTACTACTACTACTACTACTACTACTACTACTACTACTACTACTACTACTACTACTACTACTACTACTACTACTACTACTACTACTACTACTACTACTACTACTACTACTACTACTACTACTACTACTACTACTACTACTACTACTACTACTACTACTACTACTACTACTACTACTACTACTACTACTACTACTACTACTACTACTACTACTACTACTACTACTACTACTACTACTACTACTACTACTACTACTACTACTACTACTACTACTACTACTACTACTACTACTACTACTACTACTACTACTACTACTACTACTACTACTACTACTACTACTACTACTACTACTACTACTACTACTACTACTACTACTACTACTACTACTACTACTACTACTACTACTACTACTACTACTACTACTACTACTACTACTACTACTACTACTACTACTACTACTACTACTACTACTACTACTACTACTACTACTACTACTACTACTACTACTACTACTACTACTACTACTACTACTACTACTACTACTACTACTACTACTACTACTACTACTACTACTACTACTACTACTACTACTACTACTACTACTACTACTACTACTACTACTACTACTACTACTACTACTACTACTACTACTACTACTACTACTACTACTACTACTACTACTACTACTACTACTACTACTACTACTACTACTACTACTACTACTACTACTACTACTACTACTACTACTACTACTACTACTACTACTACTACTACTACTACTACTACTACTACTACTACTACTACTACTACTACTACTACTACTACTACTACTACTACTACTACTACTACTACTACTACTACTACTACTACTACTACTACTACTACTACTACTACTACTACTACTACTACTACTACTACTACTACTACTACTACTACTACTACTACTACTACTACTACTACTACTACTACTACTACTACTACTACTACTACTACTACTACTACTACTACTACTACTACTACTACTACTACTACTACTACTACTACTACTACTACTACTACTACTACTACTACTACTACTACTACTACTACTACTACTACTACTACTACTACTACTACTACTACTACTACTACTACTACTACTACTACTACTACTACTACTACTACTACTACTACTACTACTACTACTACTACTACTACTACTACTACTACTACTACTACTACTACTACTACTACTACTACTACTACTACTACTACTACTACTGCTACTACTACTACTAAATAATAATAATAATACACAGTAATACACTTCCCGATTCAAAGGCTTATACATCCATCCATTGTCTTCAAAACATTGCTGTTTGAACGCTGTCACGTTGAACTCTTAAAAGCGAAGCTTAAGAGGCCTCCATTTTTTCATTTTGTATTACGTTTATTGTATCATGCAACTCTCTCTCTCTTTTCGATCACCTAAGACGGGCAGCTAAGTCTCGCCTGGTGTTTCTTGGAAGGGCGATCAAATTGGTAATACAGTCTGATGGCTGGCGAATCCGTGATGCATTGCGAAGACGTCTGTCGTTTTTTCTATTGCCAGGGTGTGGCGTTCCCGCTGTGTAACATGTTGGCCTATAAAGAAGCCCACCATGGTGGTTAAGTGGTTAGGCCGCTGGACTGCTGTTTTCAAGGGCGCAGATTCGATTCCTGCCTGGGCAGCCGCTTTCGGTTGGATGCGAAAAGCAACGCCCCGTATAGTGCTCAGTAACAGTGCAGATCAGAAACTCGGTGTGAGCGAAACTTTCGGATCCCTCGATTTTGGCATCCCTCATAGATTGAGTTTGTTTAAGAGGTACGTTATGGCCTATGAACAAAACCAAATAAAGAAAAGACTAATTTAAACATAAGGTATTACTATCTAAGTGCCTTCATACCTCTACTATATAGGCCCCGCCGCGGTGGTGCAGTAGTTAATGGGCTCGACAACTATGGCCGAGGATAAATAAAACCATTTCTACTGCGGTACATGCAGGCTGTTTTGAACTAATGCGTGAGCAGACAGCGGGAGCAAGAAGGTGAGAGAAGTGCTTATGAGCCAGAAAACGAAATACAGCCGCGGTAGCTGAACGTAGGAATATGCATGCTGCTGGCCGCAGCAACTGCTGGCGAAAGTGGCAACGAACAAACAAACGGTGCTTTCCGCCCAGTTTGGCGAAATGTGCTTTCCAGCCTTTTGACCACAGTACGGCTAACTCACCGACCGTCGAGGAGAGGATCATTGTTGCCGCCTTCTTGGAAATTGTCCCCGTGTAAGAAGAAAAGAACGGTGAGGCTCCCACATTCGGGCAAATTGCGCTCGGTGCAATTCGGGTACGGCGTCCATATGTTCAGGTGAAGGCAATCCTCGGACATGGCGCGCTTGCTTCCGGGGTCCATATGCTGTATGCAGGCAGGGCGCGTGTGCGAGGCGTTCACCACCACAGCCACCTGCAGGCAACAATCTCTCAAATTACCAGTCACGGAAGAATTAGGCTAAAAATAGCTATCCCCCAAAGTGATCAGCAGCGGAGTGCCCGGATAATGATGACACAGGGTTCCATGTGCCACTTATTTTTGACAACTGCTTCGTGCTTTCTAGAGTGGAAATCTTGGACAAGGAGAGTGGACGTAGCATGAATTAACGTGAGCTTGTGTCAGAGTATGCTGCGGAAAGGCATCTAAGTTGAAACTCGCACGTTTCCAAAGCAAAGTACTTTTTTGCCAAACGCAGTGCGAGATAAAACATCACTGTGAATATGAACTGGTTTTCTCATTATAGCTGAAAATTAATTTTTTTCGATCTGTGTTTCTCATACTTTCTAGACAGGAGAGAAATACAGAGAGGAAGAAACAACAACATAGCATATCATTTGACATGAGAGAAAAAGTTAGAAAACGATGAAAAATATTTAGGACTTTTGGCTTACATCCTTTCGATTGCATACAGCGAATTCAACCATTGTAACCACTGCCGCGTTTCGATCAAAGAAAACCCAAAAGTCACTTACATGCTATGCGATTTCCGCTGGCGTTATTATCGCCAGATGACCTAAAACAACTCCAAATACTTACACCACGCCCTTCATTCCTCCCTCCTCCTACGAATGTATGACGTTGTTTGAGAAGTGAAGCAGTTATTCCATTTTTGCTTCCTCATAAATAATTAACAGATTCATCTTCGTAATCGGGGCAAGATGTAGGTATGAAATGGACTACAGAAACAAATATGCATCGAAATCTTTTTTAAGGGTGGTGGAGAGCGCGAAGGAAATGGCACGATGGACAATAGGACAAAAGAAGTCCACCATATGCGCTCACGCTCAAAGGAATATTTAAAAGATGGAAGGTATCTCTTGGCTTGGTGTACTAGGTTTACCATCCCAAAGCGACGCAGGTAGGCTACGAGAGATGCTGAAAGTCTAAAGTCTCGATTATGTTCGATCGCCTTCGGATCTTTAACTTACACCGACATCGCACAGCACACGATCGCCATTCTGTTTCGTCTCCATTGAGGCGCAACAGCCACGGCTTAATAGGATCCGGCTCTCGTGACTCAGCATCCGAGTGCTTTTATCCCTGCAGAAATATTTTTTTCTTACTGCACATCCCCAGTTACCAGCGAAAAAAAAAATACTAAGGGCACTTAAGATCTGTCTTCAGAGTATTACGCGAAAGTGCCATGTGGTCCTCCGGGGTGCTTTCGCATTGAGAAATTGGCGTAGACGCGAAGTTTACACTTTTCACCGCTTTCAAACTTGGAATGTGCATGCTCCATCTATCTTGCCACCGACGTTCAAGGTCTCAATGCTGTTCCGGCGGCCGCCGCCTGCTAGCTCCACATAAAGTTTTTCCGTGAGGTTTATCCCAATTCTTGGTGACGACAGCACCTTTTCGCCCGAAAGAGCATTTACGTAATTGCGTGATAGCATGCGACTCCCCTGAGTAGCATAGCTGCAATAAACTGTTTACCGATAAGGCGCACCTCGACATTTGGGGCCTATAGTATAGGGGACAAACAAGAAGGGGCTTGAATGTACGCTTACTGAAATATTAGAATTAAATTACAAGTGTTTATGAGTCAACTTTACTTTTTGCACTGTCAAGACTTTAAAGTGAAATGAGATTGCTCACCAAGATTGCAAGACATGCGTCTTGCTTAGGAGTGTCGCAATATCTGGTGTAATTTGTATGCTTTTCATTTCGCAGAATTGATATGACTGCCGTCTGGATCACTTCAAAATAGTTGTGAATCTTATTTTTCCGCATATCAAGGGGCTCTAGCGTTGAATTCTTGTTTCCCTTTTTGTTTGTTTCGCGACGCCACAATTTGCGCATAAGCAGAAATGTGTAAGAAAAAGGGGGCTTGTTATTAGATACATACGACGGCAACCAATAACCATTGACACAAATGAAAGCACAGTGGAACTTCGCCTTTTAGATCAGAGAGTGAGTTCTAAATCTAGGACAGCTCCCTGCCACTGCAACTCTCATTCAGAGAAATATGGTAGCGATACAACACCGCATAGACGGAACAGTTCCTCATACACTCATCGAAATCATTCCGCAGGGTAAGGAAAACATAAGTTGCTTTGTCCTCAATATATAAAGCTCGCCCAAAGGCAAAGGCGCCGAGATCCCAGGTCTCCTTCAGAAGGTCGTTAGAGCAGCAGGGAGAGCTCAACTTCCAATCGTCGGTGACTTTAACGCCCAACATACCGCATGGGGCTAAGAAAATGCAATACCAATGGAACCAAAATTTGGATTGCAGCACAAAATCTTGGCCTGTCTTTTTCAATGACGCGCAAATTTCCACCAGAATAGGTAATAGCGTCCTTATCGATACATCTCCAGATCTCACGCTGTCTAAACACATTGGGGATATTCGGTGGTGCAACACGGGTGTCCCACTTGGCAGTGATCATTATATTATCTCAACCGCTTTCCAAATCCAAGCCAACAAGCCCCCCAAAACGACCACCAAAATCACGGATTGGGAAAAATTTCGCAATATTCGAAAGCAAACCGCTCCAACCGATATCTCTAACCTGGAGAAATGGATCTCTAATCTTACCTCAGATGCAGAACATGTAACTTCAATGGCACCTGCGTCTGCAGAGCAACATACCACGGACAATACATTACTCCACATGTGGGAAGTGCATGCCAGCCTTCTCAGACGCTGGAAAACACAGCGCAACAACAGGACACTACGTGTAAAAATTGCTCACTTAGAAAGGGAGATTGAGCAGCACTCTCTTGAATTGGAAAAGCAACAGTGGGGCCAAATTTGCGATAGCATGAATGGACAGCTAGGCACCAAAAAAGTGTTGGCTCCTACTTAGGCATCTTCTAGACCCCAGTATCACTAAATCGGCTAAAAAAAAATCAATTGGTTCGAATTGTACACCAGTATCCGGGTGCACAGGGCGCACTCATTAACTCCAACAACGTTATATAAACACCACATACAATGGACCGCTGCCAGACTGCATTAGGTTGGATAATGCGTACCTCGACAGAGACATCGAGGAGGCAGAAGTGTGGCACGCGCTGGGTCAACTGCGCACAGGCACAGCGCCTGGAACGGACGGAATAACCAATAAAGTTCTCCGAAATCTGGACCCTAAATCGATCTTCTCTCTTCCACAGACAAACAATATCTAACTATCGTCCAATATCTATATTATCATCTCTTAGTAAGGTAATTGAAAAATTAATAGTCAGCCGCTTAGACAATTATCTAAATAAATTTAATATTATTACCCCCTGTCAGTTTGGTTCTAGGTCCGTCAGTCCAACTAACTTGGCTTTTATCTCTCTGACTGAATTTATTAAGCATGGCATTGACAATGGCGAATTTGTTGGTTCGGTGTTTTTAGATTTCACAAAAGGTTTTGATACGAATAACCATTTGATTTTGCTACTGAAACTAGAATGTTATGGCATAGTAGGCCCTGTATCTCTCCTTCTGAAAACCTACTTACAAGATGATAAACAAATAATTAATATTAATGGAACTACCTCTCTAGACAAAGCTATTAACCAAGGTGTTCCTAAGGGATCTGTTTTGTGACCTTTACTGTTCATATTATATATTAACGACCTTCCTACTTCTATTTGTCAAAAAAAAAAAAAGAGCGCTCGTGTGTGTTTCCTTCTTTTTTTGTCCTTGTCTTCTTTGCGCTACGTTTCCTAAAATGCGAATGCACCAACTCGCCCAATTTAGCATTCTTGTGCAGTTCTATTAGTCCACCTCACTGTGCTTTATACGCGGACGATGCTACCGTGTCATTATCTAACAGGTTCATTGATGATCTTACTGTTGATTTGAATACCGTTTTGAGTAACATAACAAAATGGTGTCTTAATAGCCACCTGGTTATTAACCCCACTAAAACAAAGTTTTTAATATTCAAAAGTAGCCAGAAAATCCTTCCTTGCGCTCCTACGTTAACCCTCTGTTCTTACACTATCCCAGTTTACGATAACACTAGCTTTCTGGGCGTTATTCTTGATTCTGCACTTAAATTCTCAGCCCACCATCACTCATCTGAAAAAAAAAAATCTGTTTGGCATCCGAGCTCTCATTAAAGCACGCCCATATTTTCCTTGTTACATTCTCTTATCTCTGCATTGTGCTTTCATTCACAGTCGCCTAACTTACGGGATTGTCGTTCGGGGAAATACTTACAACTGCCATTTATCGTCTGCACAGCATATACAAAATCAGGCCATCCGCATTATCCCCTGCAGCACTTTTTCCACTAGCGCTCGTCCCTTATTATATGAACATCATATCTTATCAGTCCACCAGCTCTTTCAGTATCACCTTGTAATCGCGTTCTTTAAGCTATTGAATGGCTGCTTGCATTTCCAGTTTGGTAATCCGTTACTACTTTCGAACTATAGCTCTGCAAGATTTGCAGCGAATAACAATTTACTACTCCCGAAAGTTCGTACTAATTATGAAAAAATGGCGACATCTTTTGCAGCCATTTCATTTTGGAACTCATTGCTTTTAACACTGAAAACTTATATGTCCTTGCCCACATTTAAGAATAACTTGAAGGAATATTCGTTGAATTGCTGGTGTTTTATATTTTTTATGTCTGATACTGTTAGTGCCTTTGTTTTTGTGTAAAACTACCGATTCACCTAAATTCCTGTGTTAGTTTAAAAATAACGATTTGCCATGTTTTGTATATTATAACCTTTTGCTAACTTTGCTGTTATTATTTATTTTTTTGTAGTGATCTATCGAGGGTCCCGGTGCAGTCTTATGACTATGGGACCCTCGTCTGTATTTTTATGCATTTTGTAAATATGTTCAATCTAATAAACTTTCACTTTCAAACTTTCACTTTCACCTAATTCCTCAACCACCATTGGCGATCAGGCACCCTCCCAGAAAACTAGAAACATGCCAAAATTACTTTCATACCTAAACATGGCAAAAAGCTACAGCTAGAAAATTTAAGGCCCCTTTTCCTGACCTCTTGCCTGGGAAAACTACTTGAGCACACTATCCCTACTCGGCTCCAGAACTACGTTGAGGACAAGGGTCTTCTCCCGGACACAATGATTGGTTTCAGGGCAAACGTATCTACCCAGGATGGTATGATTCGTCTTAAAAAGGATATTATTGACAGGGACAGAAACAAACATACCAGAGCCGTCCTGGGCTTTGACCTAAACAAGGCCTTTGACAACGTCTCTCACAGAATCATTCTTGAAAATCTTAGTAGTATTAACCCATACATCAGAACGTACAAATATATCAAATCATTTTTTTTAAACGCACAGCCGTCATAATACTAGGAAACACAACATCCGCCCCAATAACGCTAGGAAAACAAGGTACACCGCAAGGCTCGGTCCTCTCACCATTTCTCTTCAATTTGGCACTCGTCCGCCTCTCGGGTATACTAGCCGAAATTCAAAATTTGCATCACACCTTCTATGCTGATGATATCACCCTCTGGACCAATAAAGGTAACGAGGGCAAATCGAGGAAACTCTGCAATTGGCAGTTGGCCAGGTAAAAAATTACGCAGCACAAGCAGGACTTACTTGCTCGCAGCCTAAATATGAACTCCTCATTCGAGGTAAGGGTAGAAGTAGGCGGGCACATCAAAATTACATTTCCTATAACGGACAACCCATACTAGAAGTCCAGACACTGAGGGTGTTGGGCCTCTCCATCCAGAGTAATGGCAAGAATGCGGATAAAATTAACAGGCTTTTCGCCACTACCCATCAAACAGTCCGTCTGATTAAACGAATTGCCAACAGGAGGAGGGGCATGAGAGAGACATACCTGTGCAGATTAGTGCAGGCCTTTGTTCGTAGCCGCTTCACTTACTCAGTGCCCTACCTACAGCTCTATGCAGCAGAGAAGGCCAAGCTGAAGTGCCTCATCAGACAAGTATTCAAAACGGCACTAGGGCTTCCTCACTACACATCTACAGAAAAATGTCCAACTCGGCATTCACAACACACTCGAGGAACTTTGCGCGGCCCGCATCACCACACAGATGGCGCGGCTGACAAAAACTAAAACAGGCAGGAGCATCCTCGACGCACTGGATGCAAATTCAGAGCCAGAAATAGATGAACCAAGAGATCTACCCACACCAATCAGGAAGCGGCTCACCATTAAGCCTCTTCTCAAAAACATGCATCCTATACACGACGAGGGTAAGAGGATGGCCAGGGCCCTGGCTCTTCATAAGACTCATGAGCACCAACCGGGTGTTAACTACGTTGATAAGGCTGAGTATACAGTTCCAAAAAGAGCATTTGCAGTGGCAGGTGTTACGGGAAAACACACCATAGCCTTCTCAGCCTCCACTCGTGTACGCCCATTCGCAATGGCTTAGGAGGCAGCCATCGCTTCAGCCATTACAAATTTAGAGGAAGATATTATCATCAGCCGCTCCAAGACCGCCATGCACAACTTCGCCCGAGGTAGAATTGCACAATCTACTCTAAATATTCTTAATAAGATTCCCTTCCCAGATAGGGACATTGAATTGATTTGGGTACCGGCACATTCTGGCAACCCCGGAAACGAGGCGGCTCACCAGACAGCCTGAGGTTTAGTCGGCCGGGCGGTGACCACCTCCGCTCTTGGGACAGCCAAGGATAACCTGATATCATTTCACGACTTAACCCACCAGTTCCTCCTTGAACGAAGGAAGTTTCCGCCCCGCACAAGCGGCTTAGTAAAGAACACAAAATTACCTGGAGGAGACTCCAATCTAACTCCTTTACAAACCCGGTAGTTCTCTTACATATTTTCCCCAGCCAATTTTCTCCTGACTGCACACTGTGCAATGAGAGAGCTACCCTCAACCGTATACTCTGGAGATGCAAGGAGGACACCCCACCTCCAGAATTAAGAGAAAGCCAGCATGCAGATGACTGAGAGACCCTGCTGCGCAGCTCGGACCCGGGCATACAAGACCGGATCCTCAAGCGCACCTATGAGGTCGCCAACAGGCTTGACCTGCTGGCCATCTAGTATGGCAATGTAACTCGGCCCTATATAACTATCCGGCTTAATAAAGGTTTCTTCTCTCTCTCTCTGTCCGCGACCCTCCAATTCCAAGATGGACACACAGACCCTAGGCCACGGGGGTGCGTTCGTTCTGTTCGGTTAAAGAGGGGATTATATATCTGTATGGTTGCTGGGTGGTCTTTCACGTAATTTCAGCCGTGATGGGATGGAAGTAAAGCGGCAGGCGCGCGTGTAATGTGCATTGTGAGCGCAAGTGAAGGAACCCGAGGTGGTCAAAATTATCAGAGCAGCTACGACGTACCATATAGTCGATGCCGCCTAACGACGCTAAACCCCATATATCACAAAACATTCACTTGTTACGTGCTACAACGAACATTTGCTTGTTACTGTTCTTTTGGGACATGGAGTAAGGTATTCATGTTTTAAAATATTTATTAAGTGGTTATATGCATGCGCAACTGCTTGATAGGCATGATACTTTCGGTGCAGAAAGGGAAGCAACCCAGACGCAGCGGTGTTCATTGAGGACCACAGACTTGTACCTGTTCACTCTGCAACTTCGGCGAGCATACAGCAGTAATCTGTTGAGACTAGCTAGCGCACTACTACGAAGTCGACCCCACAGAATAATTTCTGAGGTTTGCTATTTGCAGTTGAGAATAAAGGTGGAATTGGAATTACATGTAACCCGTATACGATTGATGCTTATGATTCTTAAAACCGTTTCTTGGCAGCAGGGTTCTAAGATTGCAGCAGTAGCACGACTGCGTGCTGCACGCCGCCACAATAACCTGCACATCAAATGAAATCCCATTACTAATTTGCTGATTTCATCTCTATGACAAAAAGTTTGCTCCAACACAACTAAGTGGCGAAGTAATCTTTGGCAACATTCTTCAGCGTCCGAGTGTCAAAGAATAGCGGCTACCGTACATGCATGCCTGGCCGCGGGTATACGTAAAAGGAGCGTTCGCACGGCGGTGCCGGTTGGCAATAAATAGTTGCACGCAAGGACGACTAGAAATGCTTTCTGTAGCATTATATGAATGGAACACGGCAGATGCCCTAACATGCAGTCGCGTCAATGAAAAATATGGCAGGGCGGTCTGGAAGCAGCGATCACAAAAGCTACCTACACTAACTGAGATTGTACACGACGGAATCAGCAGCTTCGTAATATGCCGATAAATTTTGTTGAATATTCTACGTTTAATGAGGCTGGCTGGAAAACGCCCTTCTACAGGGACAGGGTGTTTACGTGCCTACCAAATACCTATTCATTACTGATGTTGCTCGTCTCGAGTATGATATCTAGAATTCATGAAATTTAATATCCTTCAATGACGGAGAGATCACAGAGCACCAATTACATTTAGTTCTCTCGCTTTTACAGCCAATCACACGCAAGCGCCGCCACCAACTTTGCTCTGTGTTAAAAGGGCGTAATTTCAGCTCTCTTCGTCGCTTGCCGAGGGAAATGGCGCTTTGAAACTTTCAAATAGACAACTCCTAGAGTTGCAAAACAAACTTATTCTTTGATGACAATAAGCACAAGCTATTTTATTACAATAAGCATTGACTACTCAGGCAGCAGAATAATGACTACAAGCCAGGTCACTCGCATTGCATGGCCGAATTTTTCGCGACCACCCAACTTTATTCACCGAAACCTTCTACAGAAAAGCCGTATATATGCGCATTGATATGAGTTCGCCACATGTTAATTTTTCACAAGTTTTCTGGATACCTGATAAATTACATCCTCTTCACTGAGGAACAGACATCACGTTAAAAAGGGCGCATTTAATTTATACTTCAGCAGCGGCCGTTCCTTACTTGAAAGTCGGCTCGGTCGCTTTGGGATGGCTGTCTCTTGGTGCGGAGCAGTGACGGCGAAAAACGAGTCAGTACTGGATGGGCGTATGGGACGCCCAAGAAAGCGTAGGCGTAACCTAGACCAGTCACGGGTTGGGCGACGCCGCGCAGCACACCGAACGGACCTCGGATGAAGACCTCTAGCGGACGGTTTCTTTGAGTGCCGTGGCCGGCATCTGTGAGCACCAGCAGAGTCAAAATCATTGCCCCCACCACCAGAGCTGTGGCGGCAGCGCAGGCCAAGTCCGCGGCAGTCACGAAACACCTGCATCGTGAACGGGTTTTGGTTCAGCGGGGGCCGTTCCGCGCCGGCAGTATACCGAGCGCCAGTAAATATGAAATGCGGGAGTTTACAGGCTGCAACAAATATATCCAACACATATCGTATATTCATGGTAAAGTTGAATTTTGCTTTCACAAGAAATCATAAGGGCTGCTGATGAAACACAGGGTTAAGAGTGGATAGTAATATATTGTTACGATGAAATAAGAAGGGGTGTTTATTTACAGTGCTGATGTAGCGGAACAAGATGAAGCCTACTAGCGTCCAGAAACCAACGCTTCTTCTTCCTTTTCTGCCACACCATCACCATCCTTCATCGTCGTCATTAGCGTGACATTTCCCCCTTACTCAGACAAAGCCCTCTGGGCGTGTTCGTGAGTCGTGCGAGGCTGACACGGCTTCAAGCGGGCAACATGACATAGTTCGGTTTTGGCAGACCGGCGACCCGATGCTGTCAGGCGGGCTATTCCATAAGTTAAATCACTAATGCGTTTGACAACCACATATGGGCCGTCATAGTGGGCCAAGAGTTTGTGATGTAGGCCACGGCGCCGAATTGGACGCCATAGCCAGACTAAATCACCTACAGAGTACGTGACCCGCCGGTGACTGGCATCGTATCGCACTTTAGAACGTTCTTGTGAAGCACCAGACCGTACTCGGGCGATTCTCCGAGCTTCTTCGGTGAGACAGAGGGTCTCAGCCAGGCAGGGGTCTTCACGGCTTGTGAAGGGCAGGATAGTATCCAGAGAGTAGCGTGGCGGTCTGGCATAGAGCAGAAAAAATGGACTGTACCCAGTCGTCTCATGCGTGGCGGTATTAAACGCATATGTGATGAAGGGCAGTATGGTGTCCCAGTTCTTATGCCCTGCGTCCACATACATGGCTAGCATGTTGATAAGCGTTCTGTTGACGCGCTCAGTCAAGCCATTTGTCTGGGGATGGTATGGCGTCGAGTGTCGGAAAGTTACGGCGCATAAACGCATGAGCTCTTCAACAACATCAGCACTGAATTGTCGGCCCCGATCAGTGATGACAATTCGTGGCGGCCCGTGTCGTAGGATGACTGAGTGCAGCAAAAAAAGCGACACCTGATGCGCCGTAGCAGATGGAAGAGCGGCGGTTTCACAGTAGCGTGTGAGATAGTCCACGCAGATTACAATCCAGCGATTTCCATCCACGGACTTCGGAAACGGACCTACGAGGTCAATGCCTACTTGATCAAACGGAGCTGTCGGGGTCTTCACAGGGTGCAGCAAGCCAGACGGAGTCGCAGTTGGACGTTTGTGGCGCTGACATTGCTTGCAACTGGCAACATATTTTTCAATCGTCGAGCGCATTCTGGGTCAGTAAAATCTTTCTTGAGCACGGTGGAGTGTTCGAACCGATCCCAAATGCCCAGAAGTTGGATCATCATGCATAACACGCAATACGTCTGTGCGCAACGTCTTGGGAACTACGAGTAGGTATCGCTGGCCGACAGGCGAATAACTCTTTTTCCATAGGAGGCCATCATGCACACAAAAACGGCTCGTAGGTACGTTGGCTTGGGCAAAGAGAGGCTGCAGACTGCTATCATTTTGCTGTTCCGTTTTGAAAACATTCGTGTCGGGGAACGCTGGCTCGAGGGTCGATATATAGTTGTCGAAATCGTCGCTTTCAGGTCCAGTCGTGGCCATTGGCATCCTAGAAAGACAATCTGCGTCTGCATGACGCCTCCCGCTTTTGTACACCACGGCAAAGTCATATTCCTGTAACGGAGGGCCCAGCGTGCGAGGCGACCACATGGGTCTCGAAGGTTCCGCAGCCAACAGAGTGAATGATGATCAGTTACGATAGTAAACGAACGTCCGTACAAATATGAACGGAAACGCTGCACAACGAAAACTACAGCTAGGCATTCCTGTTCGGTGACTGTGTAGTTTCGCTCCGGCTTGCTCAGGGTACGACTTGCGTACGCGATAACATGCTCTAGTTCATCGTGCCGTTGGACAAGGACTGCACCGAGATCGATTCCACTAGCGTCCGTGTGTACTTCTGTCAATGCAGTAGGATCGAAGTGACGTAGGATGGGTTTCGATATCAAGAGAAACTTCAGTTGACGGAATGACGCGTCACAGTCTGGTGTCCAGTCAAAAGTAGAGTTTTTGTGGAGAAGGCACGTAAATGGGTAAGCAACGTCAGCAAAGCGATGTATAAAGCGTCTAAAATAGGAACACAACCCTAGAAAACTGCGCAACTCCTTCACTGTCTGCGGGGGTTTAAAAGACTCAGCAGCGGCAGTTTTCTGGGGATCCGGCATTACACCATCACCATTGACAAGGTGTCCTAGCACCAGCGCTTGGCGCTCTCCAAAGCGGCACTTTTTAGAGTTCAGAATTAGGGCGGCGTTGTGCAGACAATTCAAAACACGTACTAGACGGTCATTGTGTTCTTGGAAGGATTTCCCAAATATGACGACATCGTCCAGATAGCAAAGACAAATGTCCCATTTTAAGCCGCGCAAAACTGTGTCCATAAAGCGTTCAAATGTGGCTGGCGCATTACACAGCCCGAATTGCATAACATTAAACTCATAAAGGCCATCTGGCGTTACGAACGCTGTTTTTTTCTTATCCGCAGGGTCCATTGGAATTTGCCAGTAGCCAGATCTGAGATCATGACAAGAAAAATAGGACGCACCAGAGAGGCAGTCGAGGGGCATCGTCTAGGCGAGGAAGAGGATAGACGCCCTTTTTCGTAACAGAATTTAGACGCCGATAATCGACGCAGAATCGCCACGAACCGTCTTTCTTACGTACAAGAATAACAGGGGCAGCCCAGGGGCTAGATGACTCCTGTATCACCTTCTTCCGTAGCATGTCCTCCACTTGCTCATGAATGACTTTGCGCTCAGATGGGGACACGCGATATGGCTTTTGACGAATGGGACGAGCCGAACCAGTGTCGATGCTATGATGGGTCCGATGTGCAGGGCGAGAGGTGGGTCCATCTGTTTGAGAAAAGTCAAATATAGGCGAAAAAGGTAGAAGAATATCCACAAGAGTACGGCGTTGAGGTGAGCTGAGATCGGCGCTGATCATGCGGATGATCGAGTTTCATCAGCAGGCAGAGGTACGGTGGCACTCGTAGCACCTGTGACCAAAGCAACGACGTGGGGCTCATCGGGTCCACAGGAGGCAAACTTCAATCCCGTTGGTAAAACTGCGGGCTCAGACGATGGATTGATGGTCCATAACGAGGCACTACCGTGATGCACGGAGATCATACAGTGAGGGATAATTACATTTTTCTTCAGGCATGCTGAGTGAACTGGGTGCACCACGGCCTGGAATGAAACCTTCTCAAGAAGTGGAACGGATACGGGGACGAACATGGCAGACAAGGGTGGAACTCACTACGGTGTCTTCGGTAATACTAAAAACTGTTTCTTCATCACGGCCACTTTCAAAGAGTGTCGGCAGATGCGAGCCATCAAAATGAACCTCTTGACTTCGGCAGTCCACGGTAGCGCCAAAAAAACTTCAAGAAGTCCATTCCTAAAATGATGTCATGCGTAGAGTGGGGTAAGACTACGAATTCGGCTTGAAAACTTCCACCACCCACAGACACTTGCGCACTACACACATCCAGTGGTCGCAACGCCTCTCCACTCACACCACAAAACGTTGAAGCACGGTCATATTCAAACATCACTTTGCATCCCAACAAGCGCCTAAACTGATTACTCATCACAGACACAGTCGCACCCGTATCTACTAAAGCTATTGTACACACACCATCAATGTACACACGAATTTTGTTTTTGAGCATTGCAGTTGGAGGGATGTTTGCACACAGCACATTTTCAGCGGCCTCACCCCCATCGGTCGCGCTGGTTAGTTTTTCGGATGGGGCGACATGGGGCGCCGCCGCGGTGATGGAGAACGACGTGTACGGAAGGCGGGTGGAGGAGTAACACTTCGCTCAGATGCTGGGGAATGGTCGCGGAGATTCCCGTTCTGGATGTGCCGAAGTACCCACGGGGAGTATTGGATTGCTGGAAAACGGGGCTGTATTGCCGATTGTTAGGTACTGCTGGAGGCACCGGGCGGTTATAGCGTGGCGGGAACCTACTGCGGCAGTACCTGGCGATGTGACCTTCGACGCCGCAGCGGTAGCATATCGGTGGGGAAGGTATAAAATGCTGTTGTGGATACGAGCCAGGCACAGCAGGGTGCATCGTAGGTCTGGCTGAATGCTCGCACTGCACAGGAATCCTTGTAGATCGAATAGAAGATCTAGGTGCACTTGAGGTGACATCATACCTTGGGGCTTCAATCATCGACGCAGTAGAGTTGGCAAAATGCATTGGCGGGTAGTCAATAGAAGCTGCAATTTCAGGAGCTTGAGAGCAATGCTGTACTTGAATCGCTTGTGGTGGTGAAGCCGGCCGTCTAGAGGCCCTCTGGACAAAAACCTTAGCAGATTCATGCAGGGGAAGCGTGTTGATCCGTAGAAGTTCTTCGCGCACGATTTGCCGGATAGTTAACGGAAGATCTAGTTGGGCATGGTCATCAAGACTGGCCACGGTAGGCACGTTGGCCAGCCGCCCAAATTTCGGCGCGATACGACCTGTTTTAAAAGCTTGAAACGCGCGGATGTGTCTAATGACATCGGAGACAGTGTAAAGGCTGTCTTTGGCGATTAAGAAGTTTTACACTTCCGCCGCGATACCCTTCAAAATGTGACCGACTCTGTCTTCCTCGGGCATGTTGGAATTGACACATTAGCATAACTTGAGGATCTCTTCTGTGTAAGTTGTACAAGTTTCATCGGGCAATTGAGCTCTTTGTGCAAGGGTCTGCTCAGCCCGCTTGTTGCTGGGAACAGAGTCGCCAAAACGCAGCTTTAACTCGGTGGCGAAGCGTTCCCAAGTCGTTAAGTTATCCTCGTTATTCTCAGACCAGGTCAAAGCCGTGGGAGTGAGAAAGAAAACGACGTTTGTTAGCATGGTAAGAGGGTCCCACCGGTTGTACCGACTAACTCGTTGATAATGAAGTAACCACTTCTCGACGTCCTCACCTTCTCCGGAAAAGGTCGTGGTTCCCGGTAAGGCTGGGACGGAATTGGGTTGGAGTGGGCAGGCATGCCGCCAGCCTGGTTTTCAGCGTCGCGGCTTGCATGGTTTGTGTCGGTGTGGTCCATAATGGTCGTGAACGGTGGCAGTCCAGCGATGCGGCGACTACGTCGAAGCTCCAGTTGGTCTTGCAGCGCTGTAGGTAGGGATCGAGGGGATGTACCCAGCACCTCCACCAAGTTGTTACGATGAAATAAGAAGGGGTGTTTATTTACAGTGCTAATGTAGCGGAAGAAGATGAAGCCTACTAGCACCCAGAAACCAACGCTTCTTCTTCCTTTTCTGCCACACCATCATCATCCTTCATCGTCGTCATTAGCGTGACAATATTTGTAGTTGGTTTGAATATTCACTTCCTTCAGTATATTTGGGTGCTTTTATTTGCAAAGGCACTGTATAGAGAGGATAATTATGCGGCGCGGAAAAGAATCTTTACTTATCAAGCGCGTAATCACCATTTAAACTCTAAAGCAAAATGATTTCTAGTAGATTATTTTTCACTTAGCGATTTCGCAGAATGAAAAGAAACGTTTCTCGCGCAGTTGAAATAAAGTTGCATGACAAACATAAATAAACGTGTAATAAATTGTAAGCATTATCCTGGAAAAGACAGCTCTTTTGCCACGATTTCCTGGGAGTGTTATTTGCGACAACGTTTAAGGACATGAAATTAGGTAAAATATTGCTACAGCGTATTTTATGATTCGCACTTTCAAAGTTTCACTTTCTAGTTTAAATGAACCCCGCGACGTTACTAATGTGGGAAGTATTTTAGGAACCAATGTTGCATTCTGGGGGAGCAGCGTATCTCGAGTCAAAATTGACATATTTTCCTCAAACTTTGGCAACTGTTTGTCTTACAGCTACCGGATTCGATCACGTGGCCTTTAGAGATGCTGGGCATTGAGTTAGCAATGGCAGTCTATAGCGAATCTGGTGGTGTGTGACCTTTTGTGGACCTTTCTCGAAACGATGCCCCAGAGAGCCGAGCGGATTTAAATTTTGTGAACTAAGAGGACACAAGTTATAAATGACGTGGTTGTTAAGGTTTGCAGCCAGGTAATCCTGGGGGGCGCAGGTGGTGCAGCTGGAAGCAAATCAGCTCAAAGACATAAGATCTTCCTTTAAACAGAGTCTCTATCCAGTCTATATTTACATTGGCGTGAAGCAACTCCACGTACACGGCAGCATTAACGCGGAGTAATTCTCCAAAGAAAGTGCGGATACATGACGTTACCCTCGTGACTGACGATGGCTATCATCATCACAAATTACGGAACTTTGTGGGCAACACCACAGACACCTCATCAGTGCAAAGCCGCGTGTCGTTATGTGGTTAAGTTTTTGGTCTCGGCCAAAAGTTGTTTCCCCTGAAAAAAAAAAGAAAGCAGTGCACTCGAGGCACGTCAGGCTTCTCATTCAAGCTTGCAGATGAAGCGGAGCAGGTGAATCTACCGAGTTTTGTCGGACACACACACACACACACACACACACACACACACACACACACACACACACACACACACACACACACACACACACACACACACACACACACACACACACACACACACACACACACACACACACACACACACACACACACACACACACACACACACACACACACACACACACACACACACACACACACACACACACACACACACACACACACACACACACACACACACACACACACACACACACACGCACGCACACACACACACGCACGCACACGCACACTATATATATATATATATATATATATATATATATATATATATATGAGCTGCACCTTTTCATGCCATAGGAATGATACCTCAAAGTCTCGCGCACAGCGCGCCCGACAGTGACTCCGACTTGATCATTTGCGATAGCAGTTCGGTTTTTGAGTCGTCACACACGATGACATGCAGTCGCTGGAGCAAATCGGTGCCACCTAACGGCTGACTGTTCTTTTTTCCCTACGCCACTGCTGCGACATCAAGGCCAGATCATCTCGTTCTTCCGCATCTTATAATGAAAGGCGTCGCTACGTTCAATACGGGGGAAATTGGCATGTGGCTGTGGTGCGCGGCCAGGGTGCCGACGACTGCATGGAGGTTTATTTGCCCCGTCAATCTGTATAGTTCCATCTTGAAACTAACTATGCAGCGTGAATGATAAGGCGTCAATAAACAAGACCCACCCACACCCAGATAGATATTTTGAGCGTGCTGATGTCTACGGCCATAGGCAGTAGTGCTCTGAAATGCCTCGCGCACGCGATATATTCTGAGTATACATAATATACAAGACTGATGTCTGAAGTGAGGCGGTCTGTTGGGCACCCAGAATTTCCCTAAACTCGGGATCTCGGCGAGTTGAGATAGATGAAAAAGGGGTATCAAACAAAAGTGAGGTCTTGACTTACCTTCTATATTCATTCGTTTATCTAGAGTCACTCTGGTGTGATCAATAGTTCACCATCGTTTCATAGGTATTGTGGGCGATCGACTAAGTACGACTCACGTGGTCACACCTTCGGTACCATGGAGGAAGAAAAAAGTGCCTCGTCTTCGATTCTTGGTGCAGTTTCACTTGGTTTTAGTTGTACTGAGTACATGTAGTGCTTTTGCACGTAAATTGTGTAAAAAATATTTTAACGCATTTTTATAATACGCTTTATGGATTTTATAACTATAATATAATGTGCTATATCAGCGACTTAGATTACCCTCTAGTTTAGAGGGTATTTCCAGTTTTGATGTATGGATGCGAGAGTTGGACTGTGAAAAAGGCTGACCGCCGAAGAATTGACGCGTTTGAATTGTGGTGCTGGCGAAGACTCTTGAGAGTTCCTTGGACTGCCAGAAGATCAAATCAGCCGATATTGTCGACCATAAACCCTGACTGCTCATTGGAGGGTCAAATTCTAAAGTTAAAGCTTAGCTACTTTGGTCATCTGATGAGAAGAGAGGAGTCGCTGGAGAAAGATTTGATGTTGGGAAAGGTTGAGGGTCGCCGGAGAAGGGGTAGGCAGCGAACGCGATCGTTAGATGGCATTCTCGAGGGATTGCAGATGAAGCTATGTGATGTTAAGAAGATAGTGAGAGACCGGAAAGCGTGGCGTGACATGGTCCATAGGGTCACGAAGAGTCGGACACGACTGGACGACTGAACTGAACATAGTTTAGAGCATTTTCACTTGTTTCGCGATGTCACGGTACTACCATGTGCTTAGTTGGGGTGATTTCCAAGCTTTCATTTCGCACAGTAATTAAACATAATGCGGAGCCACTCCTTGGCATATTGCCTGGCACTCAGCTCGCATGATTCGAATAAAGCGACGACTCTAAAAGTCAGCTTCGCGGTTTCACACGTGAACGGAGCTACCGTTTACGGCGGTTGCGGAGAAGCTGCATATGTGGGCTTCTGTGTGTCTACAGTAAAGGTACGAGAGCTTACGCTAGGTAACGCTCGTTTCGCTCTTGTTTTGAATTGTCTTTCCAGCTTATGCATAATAATCTCGTTACTTGATTTACCTTATCAGTATTTAATTCGAATGAATCTTGATCAATGCATGAACTCCTGACACATTTCGCCAAGCCTGTGATGCTGTAGAAAAGAACAAAATTGTACCTATTATAAGCATGCTCTGACGGTAGCCGGTAAAGTAAGGGAACCCTTGCTTTTGCACAGCCTCATCAATAAGGGCGTCGGTGACGTCCCTTGTAATAAAGATCACAGAAAGAAACGAACTTGCACTTCGTCTCGGAGCAAGTGAGGCCCGCCACTTCTCATTGAAATATGTCAGTCGTCAGCTAGCTGTTAGTGCAGTAAAAGCAAAATCCCTTTCGAGTGAAGAAAATGATACTGAAAAATATGTCGTTCATTTAACGTTTGTTGCTGCTTGAAGTGATGGACCATGCTGCTGCTGCCTCTGCTATGAACGCAGAAGCTTTCAAAATTCACGAGTAGCTCAAAACCCGTCAATCATGCCCTGGGTGTGCGTGTAGATGTGTACACATGCTGAGGCCAGGACAGGCGCAACATGATTGATGACTGAGAAAAGCCGTGCTCTCTGACATCAATAATCTTGACAATAGAAACTTACAAGGCTATAGCGGTGCCCTAACCGTTTGAAATGCTTCAGAGGGCTATTGTCGAAGACGCATAAAGTCTATACTAACGCTGTTTTGTTATGCCGGATTTCGATGACATAAAAGTGTTTAAACTGGATTGCATAGCCTTGCGTCAAACGGCAAAAAGAGATCGGCGAGTAACTGCTGTGGCTTCCTTAGCGTAGGTGCACAGGTGTATTTAGTTGAAGCGGTGCTGTAGATAATTGTCAATTTTCTTACAGAATCCTGTCAGTTATGAAGGTGAGTGGTCATCCTATCAAGGCTATCAATTTGAACGCGGTGAAATGTTCTTGTCGCCACTCGGTGAATGTCGCTCGTTGCAACACCGATTACCAATGAAAGCGACAGCTTTATTTGCTGTTGTATTTACGTGGTAATCCGACTTTCGACAAGAAAGAAGTACATAAAACATTCCAGACAAATGACTCTAGCGTCCGAACTCCTCTGTGGGTTGCTTCATTGCCTAGTCAAGAAGTTCCGTTTCAGAAGAAACGTGTATCGCGTTAAAATTAATCAGCTGTTTCGTACCGCTGACACTGGGGTAGCTTAGCAACCGGAAGGTGACTGACACGCTGGTGGTTTATCACACTAACAAATATTAAAAGGGTTCAACGCTGCTGAACCGAATGTTGCATCGAATGCAACCAGCGTCTCGTTGAACTCATCAATGTTCACGGGCGCTCTATACAGAACCCACTTTAATGCCGTGCGCTTGTGATGCTTACAGACGCTTTCCCGCTCCGCTCGGTGCACGCGGCAGCTGACATGCCAGAGCACTCACATGGCCGAGCACTAACTGGACGTAGGGCTTCTTGACATTACGTTCGGCAGGAGCTGCCAACTAGGGCCTCTCTTTCATATGGGACGGTGATATCAGAATCAGGCTGCCAAGACTCTTGCATTCATGTTATCCCTAAGCCACGCAGGCACGTTCATACAGCTCGGGTAAAGCGGAGCTTTATGTGTTGGCTGGTAGCTTACGCTATCGCGTCATACCGATCCAGGCGTCCGTGCGGCGTCGTTCATTTGGCGCTTCCTCGAACGCCACACCACACAGCCTACAGAAGCAGACTCAGTAAAACCAGGAATCAGCGAAGATTTAAACAAAGGTTTTCGCCTCAGCGTACATTAGTGGTCCGAAATGTCATGTTTTTTTTCCTTCGATTAAACTTTCTTCGGGACGTGTACTTTGTTATTATATCCGGTTTTGTTCTTTTAGTGCTCTGACGTTAGGATTCACCAAGGCTGCATAAACCACCGGACAAATATTGGCATTGTCTCGGTAATGCACTCGTCCTATGCCTATGCTGGGTCGACATTGCTAATGCAGTACCGATATCGTGCCAATGGTATGTGCCGCCTGGGCGCTGTTTGTTTTTCTTGTCACGAGCACTACGCAGGTGACATGGCTGAGGGCGGATTGGTCGGTGGATTGCTTGACATCACGATATCCTACATTATGGCCCATTTTGCAGGAACTGCCAAACCAGACTTGCCCTTTGATATAAGAGTGCGAGAGGTAAATTGAACTAGCCGAGACGCCTGATATATTTGTCATGCGCAATACGAATTTTCCACGCAGGGACGTTTATACGGCTTGCTTTAAAGGGGGGATTTAATCGGCGGCGCTCCTGCATACATAGTGCGATATGACAGCCAGTGTAATCTAGTTCGAATGAAGCAAGGACATAAAATGTAAACTAAAACTTCAAAAAACTGATCAAAAATGCGGAAAATAATAATTTGTATTGCCTGGTGACTGCTCAATACAAATATACTGTTCTTCAATATCACGGATTTGAGCAGGCATTTGTACAGCTCATAAGAAACGCTGCACTTCAAACAAGGCGGAAGTCTGAAACTGTAACATCAATGGCGGGTGTTCACAATGGTACTGACTACGAAGTAAATCCTACCTGGCGTGCGGTTCAGTCATTGTTAGAAAAAGTAAAAAGTCGCCGTCGGTTTTTAGCAAGCGTACACTATTAGCAGGCTATTTTCGGTACGAAATTCCCAGTCGCCTAGCTGAGTGTCGATTTGAAACTTGTAAAAAAAAGTAAGCATAATATCAGAGTGCTGGTGTAGCCTAATTCGGAACTTCCAGGTTAAAAGCGCATATTTTAGCTTTTGGAGACCATCTTTTTCCGGCGTTCTTAGCAAGGGCCACATGTTGCTAGCAATTGCTGTGGTAGAAGAAGCTAGATCTGCCAATGTCGCATAAGCGGAGGGATGAAACAGTTAACGGAGAATATTGTACTTTATAGGAATTCCTGAAGCTGCACTTCCTCTACACGTGCACAAAAGGAGGCGCCATTTTTTACGGGAGCACTAAGGACGGAAGTAAACGGCTCTGCAGCTGCTCTTACGGGGGTAGAGATTCTTTCAGCTTGACATATACTGGTGTTTTGACCTCTTTTCTTTCTCGAATGTGTATTAAAAAATTGATGGTGGCTTAGCTCAGCTAGGACAGGATATACGTAGCGAAAGCATGCGTGCCTGGCGCGGCGCTGCCTAGTTTTCTCCAATCCATTAAATTCCAACAAGGTGTAATTCAATTCAATCCAGTCTAATCTGATCCAATACAAACCAATCCAGTCCAATCCAGTCAAATGACAATACAATCCGATCCTGTCTAATTCAATCCAAATTTGTCCAATTTAATCCAGTCCAATCAAATCCAATCCAATCCATCTAAATCTAATCTAGTCCCATCCAATCGTGTTTTATCCTGAGTACGCGTTCGTACGAAATGCGCCGTTGACTAGCCTATCATCATCACCATTATCATCCTCATGCTAGAGAAGGAGAATTATTGTTGAATTTCAATGGCACATCCGGATCAAGCTTTTTCTGCTCCGTTTGGGGCAGTTATGTTTCAATGACAGAATGCGAGCGAGAGCTCCTTGTTCTAATGGCAGATTAGGATCAGGTGTGGATTCCGGATCGCTCCGTGGAGCACCGATATTTGCTCCGCCAAAGTCGGGGGATTTGGCCGGAAGTGCGTATGCCGCATCTCATGCTTCCTCTTCTGCCCCCTGCCACGACCGGCGCATTCTCACCATTCTCACTTCCTCGTCGCCATAAGGTGACCCGAGCGGCTGTGGACGACATGAAAGCTGCACCTGCTTGCCGACCTCCAAGAGGTCAACTTTCATTGCGGAATCCTCCCGGTGAAAAATATTGCGTGGCGGGATGACGCAATCGAGCAAGGAGCAGACGCCACCGGCAAGCACCGGCATGAGACCTATCGCAATGGGCAGCCGTCGCAACGACGCTGTATTCTTTAAAAACACACACCGCAACGAACGAAGGACAAGCGAGTAGACGGGAACAGCGCTGACTATCAACTGCATGATTTATTCAGCGCTGTTCCCGTCTTCTCGGCTGTCCTTCGTTTGTTGCGCTGTGTGTTTTAAAAAAATGATGCACCAACTAGCTCAACTCTGCTTTTTTGACGTTGTACTGATAATCAGTGCTACTGGTCGCAAAAGAAGCTGCTACAACATAAGCTGAAATAACTTATCATTCGTAATCTTTTCTTTTGTGTTAACCTTACAAAGCACGTCACGCGAGCTGTATGCATAATTCTCAACGTTGTTCCTACACACTTCGGCGGCAACAATACCTCTTTCACACGGTCACTTTCGATCCTCATAGAACTCGATCTGTATTGAGGCTTTTAAGAAGGATTGAAGCGTGTCGTGCTAGAGGGGCGTTTTCAATGAGCATTCAGAAATTTTCCTCATGTGAACGTTTGAGCTCACTGATGACGAGGGTGTCGACGACCGCTTTCGTGTGTGCATGCTTGAAATCTCACGAGCGCTTGAGGAAGCAGCTTGAAGACAAGCAGGATCGAGCTCGATTGCACTTGAAAGTTGCCGTGTGACTACCTCGATCTGCATTGAGTTGAATGCAGATCGAGTTCAACGAGGATCGAAACTCTCCGTGTGACAGGGATATAAGACGACGAAACACTGCAGCCAGCCATGACAACGTCGACTTCCTAAAGCATACACTTTTTGCATTCAGATCTCGTAAATGGTTCCGCATCCCGACCGACGCAAGAACGATGTTTATAATCATTCTTTACGTTATTTGTATTACAACATGCGAGACCCATAATTACTGCAAGTAGGAAAAACTGGTTCCCTTCTTTAAGAGAGCCCGTTGTTGGGCTAGTCGGTCATACATACTTAAAAAAGAGAATTGTGCTAAAAAAGACACGGACGAGAAGAGGACATGGACGGCCCTTCGCTTGAAATGCTGTCGCATTGCGCTCGGCGTCGGAAGCTTCTTCAAACGGTACCTCTGTCGCTTCAAAGACATATGTTAGGTTCAATACAAGATTTGATTATGCTTTACAAGAAACGAGAAGATTCACACCATTAGATACGCTTGTTTTGCCAACACCTGCAAAAATGTGCTCGCCACAGAGCGAAGGCGATGGCGGCCATTGAAGAGGGCGGAGCCACGAGAAGCAGTGTGCACTCTGATTGGGTTGAGTCGACAAGGGAGCATACTCCCGCGGGAGCGAACGCATTCCAATGGCAAATATGGAGGAAGGGATCTACGCCGAAGCGAAGCGCTCCGTTTGTGATCCGGCCAAGCGCTCGCAATCTGCCATTGGAATTCAACATGAGATGCGCTACTCCCGATCCCGGGCGTGGCGCAGTTGGTTAAAGCGCTAGGCTGGGATCCGATTTTTCTTTCAAAGAGGTGACAGGCCCAGTATAAAATTAAAAGTTGCTTAGCTCGGCTGTGCCATCTTAAAATTGATCGCAAGTCCAGGTTAGTCTGGTTATCTAGCTACGTTGCTGCATTAATGACGAGCATTTCGTCGTCGTCTTCTCTGGTTGCTTCTTAATTGCCAGATGGCGAGGCGAGCATGCGAGGTCGGTAAGCTGCGGCGGTTGCTAGGCAATGGCTGATCGGAGCACCGCCACAGGCAAATCACAAGTTTGTGGCCAGCGTAGTTTCGCTATAAAAAGCTTCTCAGCTATAGCACGTTCCATTAAGGTTCTTCTAGAGTGACCCGTTGACGATGATGCACGTTTGGTGCTGTTCTGGAGGGAAATGGCGGATGCCATCAAGGAAAGCGACGAAAATTACGCTGTTGACCTTTCTTGCTACGTGCGCAAAGTTATTTCCACGTCTCGTTCGACATATGACGATTTTGCTTTTGGCATGCCATTTCGTTATAGGTTGCGTGATATTTACGTTATAAAAACTATTTCTTCAAGCATCGTCCCGAGTTTAAACTCTCAGATACAGGTAGTGCAGCCACATGAGCAACTGTGCGTATTCGGGAATGCAATCGATCGGTGAAGGAGCCTATATAACCCTCAATGACCACATGGCTGGATTGTTTTGTCTTTTTTGACCGCCGCGCATAAACACGCATTTATATAGCTTGACGCAGATTCGTTGAACTTACGACTGGGACAGGTGGATGACGATAGAAGAGTAGGCGCTCCAGAGGCTATGCTCATGCCCTGACCCGATGCCCGTGCGGAGGGACGTGCTTCGTGTTGTGGTAGTGTGATGGCGGCTTGTGTTACTTGCTGAGGGGGCGCCGGGGGCCGCCGCTGAACCCTTGGTCGCGAAAGGAAGGCGCACAGGTTCCTGGCTGGAGCCGCTCTCCACGGAGTTCATCTTCTTCTTCTTTGCCTTTTGAACTACGGCGCATACCCATATGGTATGGCCAAGTTTAGGTGTATATAGAGGGAAATTTGCATACACGATTACGGCATAATAGCACCAAGCGGAAATTTTGAAAAGCATATTAATGAAAAACAACAGAAGAGCATTTAAAGAAGAACATATTATTGGCGGAAATAGAACATCCTGAGAAAGTTCAAATGAGAAAGCAATGTAGCCTACCAGTTGCATTTTTGTAATCATGGAGAATCCCGCATATTGATTTCAATGTAAATCTATTAGTGCTCGTACCATATGATAGTAACGCTGGCAGAGACAAGGTGATACCTAGCCTGGGGAGAGGGACCTCCAGGTACATCTTTCTCTGAAGTGCGAACTTCCTGCAGGAGAGGAGGAAGTGCTCTTTAAATTCCACTTCCCCGCATGAGTCACATAGGTTTGTCGGTTTCCATCCACATCAGCATACATATAAATTCAATCTGGGAAACCTGCACCGCAGCAGCGACCGCCTGATTCTACATGAACGGGCGTTCCATTTATGCGATAAGCGCTGAAAATCGGTGGAATTTAGTACGGGATCACATAGCTTCGCTGATATGTGCTGCAACCGCTGAAGCCTGCAAATCGCCAGGAGGCTGAAAATAGAGAAGGGATATGTCGACGAATGACGCATTGAGAGCCCATCCTGCCAAGAAATCAGCCTACTCGTTTGAATGAATACCTATATGGTGGCCAGGGACCCAGACAAAACCCACCTCTCTCAGATTGCATATAGAATAAAAAAATCTAAGGAAACGGTTAAATAATATTGTTACATGCTTGGTACGCGCGCGGGGTTTACTTACAGGGATCGGTCGAAACAGGACCGCAGCGAAGCGTACGAGCGTTGTTGTTGTTGACCAAATACCTTATGGCGCATACCCACAGAGGGGGTGGTGGTGGTAAGAACATTTATTTACACAATTATGTTTGGATCGGCCCATAAGGGACCGGTCCTTACAAGCACTAGGTGGAGGTCCCTAGTTGGGGACCCCAGTGGCGGTTGCCGCCGCTCGGGCGCGTCCGACTAAGGCTTGTTGGGCCTGTAAGTCGTGGCAGCCGAGCAGGACCGCCTCCCAGTTCTCCCGGGTTGGGTTGGGGATGGGGGAATAGCCGGGTTGGAGGGGCAGGCCCACACCATCTGATAGATGTCAGAAGACACCGCTCCACAGTGTGGGCAGCTGCCACTAAAGGAGGGGTCAAAAGGTTTTAGGGCTGCCGGGCACAGCAATGTATTGGGGAAAAGGCGGAGAAGGAGCCGCTCATCCGCCTTTTTGAGACCTTTAGATGGGCTGGGGTAAAGGCGATGACAATTTTGATAGTACGTTGTGATATCTTTGAAGGTGTAGCCGGATTAAAATCGGGTTCCTGATCGGGTAGGGAGGAGAAAACAGCCCGGTGAGAGAGCGCGCGGGCGGCTGCGTCTGCTGCCTCATTTCCTGCCAAACCCTGATGAGCAGGGGCCCATATAAGGTAGCGGTGTGCGAGGTTCGTATAGGGGGATCGGCCAAGAATTGGGTAGCAAAGAAAATTTTTGAAGTATATTTGCATGAAAAAAAACGTGATTTGAGGGGTAGAGGAAAGGAAACAAAACGGGAAATAAGTGAAATATAAAATGAAGCGTCGTAACGAACGTCCTTCAGTCCTTGCTCTTCTTTCTTCTTCACCGATCCACCCGACCGTTCTTCATCTTCCGTCAACATTCTCCGAAGGCGTGTGAAATTTTTCCCCTCGCAGACGAAGTCCGTCGGGCGAGTTACATAGAAACTTCGGAATGAAATCGCTCGAGGCGGGCTACATGCACCACCTGAGACTGCCGTGACTGTCGACCATTTGCAGTTAGGCATGCTATAACGTCACTGATGCGCTCTAACACAACAAACGGTCCGGTGTAATTGGTTCACAGGAAGAGGAAGGCGCAGTATCTGTCACACTTGTGTCTGTGGACACCTGAACCGCACCGTAAGGGAAGGGAGGAAGGTGGGAGTTAAAGTGGAAAGAGAAAGAGGAGCCATAGTGGAGGGCTACGGAGTAATTTCGACCACCTGGGGATCTTTAACGTGCGCTGACATCGCACAGCACACGGACGCCTCTTCGTTTCGCCTCCATCGAAACGCAGCCTCCGAGGTCGGGTTCGGACCCTGGTATTCCGGACAGTAGTCGTGTGTCTTACCACTGCACCACCCCGGCGGGGTGGTCCGGTGTAGTGTGACCGTGGTTTCTGACAAAGACCACGCTTGCGGAGAGGTGTACACAACCACACATAGTCGCCAGGAACATAAAGCATTTGCCGCTGCCGGGCATTGTAACGGTTCTTAGAACGTTCTTGCGAAGATAAAATTCAAACTGTGGCCAGCTGGCGAGCTTCTTCAGCTCTGCAGAGTGTGGTAGCAATAGAAGGTTTGTCATGAATGAAAAATGGCAGTATGAGGTCGAGGCCACAGCGAGGCGTGACTGCAGCCTGTTGTCTCATGTTGCGCTGTGTTGTATACATGAGTAGTGAACGGTAGAACGCCATCCCAATCCTTATAATCTGCAGCGACTTACATAGCGGTGAGCGTCCCATTAGTTCGTTCTACCACACCGTTCGTCTGGGGATGATATGGTGTGGAGTGGCGGAAATTGCTGGCGCTGAGGCGAAGTTCTTCGACAATAACCGCTGCGAATTGGCGTCCACGGTCATTAATGATGACTGCAGGAGGGCCATGCCCAAGAATGATGAATCAAAGTAAGAAATTAGATACTTCACACGAAGTAGTGGATGGTATTGCGGCTGTCTCAAAATAGCGGGGGTAAGTAATCTACACACACCAGTTGCCATCGGTTTCCTTTAGAGAACCGTGGGAAATGTCCACGAAGGTCAATGCTAACTTGCTCAAACGGTGCTGTGCAGGTGTGAATGGTCGCAGTTTCCCAGAGGAGTTGAATTTTAAGGAGAGTTGAAAAACGCACATTCAATCACCGAGGACAATAATGTGTGACACTTGACATGGAATGTTTTGCAGAGCCAGTCAATAGCCAAATCTATTCACAACAAAAATATAAGAAAGCAATCTGGGTTCTATGCGAAATGCCACTTTGTCGCGGCTGACGGAAGCATCTGTTGAAATAACGGTAGGATAGGGTATTCGTCAATATTATATAAAAAAAAACTGTTTGCGGCGTTGTGCATCGCAGGACAGGGGAAGGAGCTGCCTTCACATCTTACTGGCGACTTGAAGAAAACACGCCTTTCTATTTCATGCACATGTGCTTCGCATGGAAATTATCGCTGCAACTCTAGTGCAGGAAACGACTTCTGTGCGGTCATCGCACTATAGCTTCCATTAGAAGCTATGGACAATGCCAGATTCCGTCATATACCTTTTCACAGCGTTTACTTCGTAAGCGATCCACGGGGGATATACAAGGGTGCTAAACAAGCAGGCTACTGTCCTCTGATTCAGCAGAATCTGGAAGGTTCTAAAACGCCCCTATTCAATGTGTCGAGCTAAAACTTGCGTGCTTCCGCAGACGTTCGTTACCTTTTTGATAGTTTGGGGTGGGATCGGAACATGAAGTACCGCGGCATTTATTCGCGGTTGAGATGGAAACGTATTTTATCGAGACAGTGTTAAACTCCCCGTTCTCCTGTAAGGCGTCAGCGTTGGGACCGAAAAATGAAGGGCATGGCTTTCCGGCCGCCGGTGACACCCCAATCAGAAAAAACTACAAAATATTTCCTGGTGTTACAACAGAAATTTTGTGTGGTTTTTGACGGGAAACCTGTTGCGACCACCGAGCATGCTGTAGTAACATAAGGAATTTCTGTAGTTTGTGGGGATTCACAATCCCCTTCCTCCATTATAACGCCCGCGCGTAATTAACACGCGTGATTACGCGCGCTGGCAGAGAGGTTGGCGGAGGAGAGGGCATGCTGGCCACCCCCCGCCGCCTTCGGGGCCTGCGGCGACGCGGCCGCGGGCTTCCCTCTTTCCTGCCGGCGTAATCGGGAGACCACCTCTCCCGTTCCGTGTCGAGGAGCGCGACTGTAGCAACTCGCTCGGGGTTCTTCGGCGAATGGGCGCGCACGCGCGCGGTTCATGATTTCCGCCGAGGAGACCACTGCCGTCACCGAGAGTCGCCCACTAACCGTAGGCACTTACCGTAACGGGATATGAGCGCGAAGCCGTGTCAGGTGAGAAGACTCTTCCTCCCACCTCTTTGGCGCGCTTCCCTATTGGGTGGTTTTTATTTCACTCCTGGACGCGGCTTTCAAAGCTCGCTACACGGCGGTTGTATTTGTGTGCGGTTGACTTGCCATGTGTAATTACTCGGAGAGATTAAAGCTTGTTCGAGTGTGCAACTCGTGTTTGTCCCCTCTGGCCCGATCCCGCCGCAGTGGCGATGTCTCGCACCGCGGGTTTGGGGTCACAGCTCTGTCTGCTAGGGCTGACACGTCGGGGCTAGAAAGCGACTGTAGCGTCTAGCCACCCCGTGGCGCATTCTTGCGAGAATAATCCCCATAGGTTACATCAGAGAAGTGCTACAGAACTACACACAACAGAAATATAATACAGAAAAACTACAGAACTACAGAAAAGTACTACAGAAAAATCTGATGGTTATGATAGAACTACAGGATATTTTGTCGTATTTTCGACACATTTCTGTAGTTTTCTCGACTGGGATGGCCGTGCAGCAGCGAGTGGTAGTCAGGTTATGCGAGTAGACGTGGCCACATGGCATTGGCCGAGCTGCCAGGTGCTGCCAACTCGGGTTTCGCCTTTGAAATATGGCGGGCGCGAGAAAGAAATGTAGCCTTCCGGGACAACTAGGGACCGAGTTAGACGCCCTGAACATATAGCCCAGGCTGCACGTTCGCTCGGCATTGTTAAAAGGGGGACATATATATATATATATATATATATATATATATATATATATATATATATATATATATATATATATATATGAAGGAAAGAAGCCAACAGTCGGCGAGGCAAAGGAAAGCAATGGGGATTGCACTTTTTCTTTTTTTTTAATTTTTACTTGGATAATCACATAAATTAGTAATGTAATCTGTTTAGGGGAAGATGATTGAACAGAAAGTAGAAGAAAACACAACGTGCCGATGGTGCGAACCGAACACACGACCTCCGAATATCGCGTCCGGTGCTCTTCCAACTGAGCTACATCGGCCGCTGTCCCACCTGCTACTTTCTTGAGTATTAATGTTGTCTGTATACGAACCTAGAGAGTGTTCGCCAGCGTCACGTTTTACGTGACGCTGGCGGTAACACAGGACGTTCCACGTCCGCCGCTACGGTTGAGGGTTAAGGTTCCTGTTCGAGGCGCCTGCGGTGTATCGTACAGGGCCTTTGCAGTACGCTTAAACTGTACTTCCGTGATGTTTGCCTATGCTATATCGAACTTGTTTATTAGCACGCAGTCGTAAGTAACATCGATAGGGTGGAGGCGCGGTCTGGTCTTCAACCTGGAGCTTTGCCGACTTTGCAAAGTTAAAGTTCCGAGCATAACTACGTCGCCATCATCCGCAGTGTCTAACGAACCCATCCCAACCAGCTTTTTCCACTCACGTCATCTACTCAGGTTTCACTACACAACGCGACCCCCTTATTTTTCGCGGCGCCACCGACGAAAATTACACTGAAAACACATTGGAAACTCTATAGTGTGCTTGGCGAAAGCCTTGTGGCCTCATCACTTTGCTGTTCGGCGATATCACAAGTCGCCGCTGCCGCTTGCGCTCAGTTTCTCTGGCTTTGGTGGCCGAGGATGTGGCCAGGCGCTGTTCCCGTTTCCGCTGTGCCTCTCGCGCTTTCGCGCTCGGTGATCTGTTGCCGCTTGCGTTGCCGCTTGTTTGCGGTTTCACGTGCTTTAGGATCCGGTGACATGTTCAACCGGCGTACACGCATCCGCTCATTCTTCTTTTCCCATTTCGTGTTGGGGGAATGAGGCGTTTTTCGCCGCTTCCCCTCACCGTTTGCTACACAGAGGCAGCTTCGGCGTCATGCGTCTCACTCACTCGACTGCACCCAGACATCTGTCGAAGGAGCGTCTCCACGCCTGCTGCCATCGCCGACGCGTGCGCGCGCTCCACCAACCGACGCGTAAGGCCACGGATTATATGGTTGCTACGTCACGGTTGAGGTGATTGCTAGGGAGAGAGGAGGAGTGAGCCGATGTGGGAGGGAGAGGCCGCAGCTGGAACCGTCACAAGGCACGGACGGATGGACGGACGGTTGCCGCGGCTATGAGCCGTTAAAATATCAACGTCTGGCTCCCCACGTATGACTACGTAAGCCGTCGTAAAGCCGTGCACCATCATCTTCTGCTCATCGAAAGTAACCGTGCAATGGATCCGCCACCATGAAGCGGTTACTCAGCCTGTTCTCGAGATAACCACACTTTGCCTAGAGAGTTCTGGGTTGACAACAGTAGGGATCTAAAAGGTGACGCTTCGTTTTGTAACAGTGCGACGTTGACGCAGTTAGAGCTGCGGTTCAGCGGTTTGGTTGGCGTGTGACAAATAATCGTCCTCCTCTTCGGCAGATGTCTGCACAGGGCCTGAGCTGGCCTGCGGTAATAAACTATTATGTAACGGGTCGCATTCATAAGAATATATTTTAGTTCCGATCTGGTTATTGTCATTATCAGGGCGATAGCTTTATGATACATGAGGCGTACAATCTGTGGCTGTAAGTTGTCCGAAAAAAGTAGCTTCCTGAATTTGTACCGTTCACGAGATTATTAACAGGGGAGAGATTCATTCAAACGAGCAAATAAAATTAATTGAAAGTGTTAATGAGGTGATGAAAAATAGTAAACACTAACCTTAAGCAATAAAAGAATGAAAAATAAATTAGAAAAGAACAACAACAAAAAGAACAAAAGAAACAAGTACAAAAAAGTAAATGTCACAAATAGATAACAAAACGTAATAAGAGTATTGGTACAAATTAAAAAAAATAAATACTAAAAATTAAAGTGAGCCTTGATAATAAAATCAAATCAAACAAAACACAGTAATAAGCGGAAATTAAAAGGTGGAGTTCAGACGTAGCAAAAGTTAGAAACGCAGAACGAGCACATAAAGCCACTATGCACGGCACTCACAATGCTTTCTCGTTTCCGCACGTAAAGAGACTATAGTGCGCCCCTGAAGATTGGATGCCTTTTATGTGAACTGCTTTCTCTTTTGCCATGGCCTTGAGAGTGTACAAATATGCAAATAAATAAATATACAAATAAATCTCCGCTGGCACGGCTCATAACCTTGTGCTCTCGCGAAGTGTGTCCTGAATGACTGCCATTCGCTGACATCAGTCGAAACAGGAGACGTGCCTCTGCGTATGACATGACAGCCACATTTAGCGTTGCTTTGTTGCTTGCCCCTAGTGAGGGTCAGTGCGGTTTCTTTTGTCAGTCGCAGTATTATTTTTATTAGTAATAGCAAAGCTGCTCGCACTTCGCACTTCTGCATCATTATAACATTTTTCTTTCGAATAATCCTTTAAAAATGAAACAAGGACACAATATTCCATTCGTATTTCACTAGGTTTCACTAGATTGACAGTGTTTAACGTTCCAAAGAGTCCTCAGCTATTACTGAAACCTTAGTATGGTGTCCGGGATATTTCCACTGCCTGTGGCTCTTTAACACACTGAAATCCCACAATGCACTTGCACCTTGCTTTTCACCTCGATGAAAACGTGGTCACTACGGCCGGAGCCAAGCTCGCGTCCGAGGCACCAGCAGTCCAGCACGCTAGCCACTGAGCTGCAACGGCGCAGTGTTCGCAATTGATTCGGTTTAGTACTTACCTCTTTCGTACTCAGTTTGAGTTTTCTCTACACTACTTGTATTTGATTTCGTAGAGCAGCCACACCCTTTGGATTCAATTGTGCTGAAAAAAAAAAGACATGTTCGTACATTCCTGCTAATAGAAGTGCCATCGGGGCACATTGTTTGGCTTTAGGTGCGTGAAACATTCTCTATTTAGTTGTTCCTAAGGGAGCTTGAATTGTGCGTCAAGAAGCAATTTGATGAGATTTTACAGGGTCCATTTGAATGGCTTTGACTAATAGGCCCTACACTAATGCTCAATAGATGTGACCAAGCAGAGAAAAAAAAAATAAATATCGTTGAGTGGCTCACAACGTAACCTGTAAGAAAGAAGTTGCGTCGATTTTTTAATTATTCCATGCATTTTCCAAGTCAGTTAATCTTTCCAGTGAACGTGTACGTAAGGGGCTGTTTTAAACCGAATGATACAACTCGCTCATTACGTATTTCGGCAACACGTTATGGATGCAAGTATTATTTCATAGGCACCACATTGAAATAGTTACTATCGCGCAAAATGACTGAATCAAGAGTGCCGGTTTATACAAATATTTTTGCGTTCTACATGACTTCAATTTTAGTGTTTTAGTTATAGGACATGAATGAGAGTGCAAGTTTTTGAAGTACATAAATATATCAGTTCCGATCGACTCGCTAGCTTGTCGAACGACGTTGAAGCCGTATACTTCTGGACAACTTGCGCATATACCTACTGCGTACCTTACTTGCGTGTTAAACATTTATGTACAATTGTACTGCACCATAGTGTATAGTTGTGTACTATAATCTATAATTTAGTGCGAGTTAACAAAACGACCTGGCACATTCCCGTGTGGCTAAAATACTTCATGTTGAAGTGAGTGACGCTTTTTACAAGGATATTGGGCACAACAGTATAGGTCTCAAATACAGTGCGCTGAGGCGTGTAGAGTGAAACAGTCCCGCAATGTAGCGCACTAGTTATTTCCTTCAGGCGGCGTGACACGCCTCGCACTTACCTTTGTAATAAAATTAGTCATTAGTTCACGATCGCAATGTACCACTGAGACAGCTGCATATATTGGGTGACGTTCCTTTTAAGAGGGGGAATGCTTGTGAATTTGGCCCTTATGGGAGTATAGTTCGCCTGAGTGTTTTTGCTTCTGTTGTGATAACTGGTTGCCCTCGTGCAACCAGCCGCAGCACGAATGCGGACGTCTGCAGCGAGCGCCAGTGAAGCAGGAAGAAACGAACGCCGCCGATTGTTGTTTTCCTGTTCGGGCGTGCGGCGATCTTCGGTCGTATCCCACGTAAGAGACGGAACACACCCGCAGTAGGCGGAATCCAGGTATTGGCAATCGCCAACCTTTTACCTGGCATTTTAGGAAAGAATGATAGCCCTGCTTCTACATCTGAATCGCCGTCGCGTCAAGGAAGGAGGCAGCGTTTAAGTGCGCTCTTCAAGACACGAGGCGAACACCCATGAAGGGAAATCTGTATGGCAGATACGAGACCGGAGTGGGTAACAGATCCCGCCTTCCGGCTCAGTGCGTTTATCCGCGAAGACGATAATCACGTTGATAAATGTGGTTTCTCATTTGCAACTATTGTTTTTCGCTGGTTTGAAACTATGCACGTAAAAGACAGAAAATGCAAACATGCGAACTGTTTCATGCCCTTCCATTCCACACCCCGTGTCGCTACAACTCAACCATGACCTTCAAGTATCAAACGAAAGCTGAATGAAATTAGACGTACACGTCTTTTGAGTGGGATCAAACTTGATACCTGAAAATCTATTCCAAGAAAGTTTGGGTAAGCGCAATTTCCGACGGGAAGTTGTTTATGAGCGTGAATGTTTCACAGTATGTAAAATTTCACAACAGTCGACATAATCGACACTCTTAAATCTTCTTTCTGGATCTTCTAGTTTCTTGTTATATTGAAAACTTTCCTCCAATTGATTTCTATATGAAGCTTATGCGAGCCATGCAGGAAGTGGAATAATAAATAGAGACTTCTAGGGGCCCCTGAAAATTGGACTGTTCCTTTCAATAATTCGCAAATGTATTCTGCAATATTTTACAGTTGCGTCATATTTAAAATTTACGCTTACATAATTGTAATGTGCGCCAGTTTTACTCCCTTATGATTAGACACTGCGACATGTGTGTTCATTTCCCGTTGTCTGGTATGCCCATCAACCCATTACTGTCCCATTTCTCTACTTCGTGCTCAGTAATATTACTAATGAAAAATAATAGTAATAAAAAATATTACTAAAATTCCGGCACCGATAAGCACGGCCACGGCTATGCGGTCCCAACCCTGCAATCATCATCCTGGTCCTTTTTTTTAGTTAAGGATATGAAAGACTAGCTTACTGCCTACGATAGGAAGAACAGGTAACACGGCATCGCACGGAGCGTAGCCACATGCATAATAACAGACAGAAATCAGCGTGCTGTGCTGAGGTATCAGACTGGGAGGTAAAGGGAAAGTCTGCGGGTCACTGTTCGAGCCAAACAACGAGCCCGCCTTGCATTCGGCACGTGTCCCGACGGACTAGACAACGAAATCGAAGCGGCGTGTCGTGGCCAGCAACGCGTAGTCCCAAGCAGTGGCAATGTGTGCAATTTAAGTGCAAGAATATTTCTGATAGAAAACGTGTTTAGTGTACATTCACTAATTTCGCCTTAATCGGGGGCTCAGCGAAGCAAAATAAGCACAGACCAAAGAGTGGCGGCTTCTAGCAGCGCAAATGCAGAAATCAGCTTGGATCCTCTTCGTGGCCTCCTCTTGCTGCCTGGCAGTTCCGTTGGAAGCGTCGTTGGTCTACGATGGAACACCGTCAGTGGCCAGGTGCATCCCGAACTCAACCACGGATGCAGCATCAACGTCTGAGAATTTGGCCACGAGGATTCGAAACTTCGCCCGAGGCCTTTCGCAGCACCTGCCGCCATCGGTCACGAAGAAATTACTCCAGGCCCCAGTATCCACTGAATGCTCTCTGGGCCTGCTCAAGATGATGCGAGGACTCTCCAACCTGGATGCGTGGGCTATGCGCAGTAAGGGCCTTTTTGAGCCTTTTCAAGTGTCCATATTGTTGAAGCGCAAAATCGCATCACGGCATTTTGAATCACGCTCCTGGGTACAAAACGCTTTCAGTGGTAAGGAAAATGCAGCAGCGAATCCAGGTACCTAGAATTAGCATTATGGAGCAATAAAACATTTCAGTGAGGCTAAGCCGTAACGTAATACAAAAAGGTTGAGTATTGGGCTGAGCCTAATCTGCAATGTTAAGTGTAGTAAATAGCTATTTCAAGTGTATTAAATGCCGCATATTTCTTGAGCAGCAATTGTTGAGCCAATTAAAGTATTAAATTTAAGTGCCACTGCTAGAATTGCGTGTAAACTCATCAGCAGGTCGCAAATCACCGATGAAGGCAGATAATAAGTGGGTTTGGTTTAGGGGCCTAAAATTAATGCAAAACCGTTTTGAAAATAGTTGCAGTAGATAAGGGCATGGTATTTGATTTGAATTCTTATTTCCTTTCCTAGAGATCGCCCTTAGGTAACGGTGATAAAATGGAGTGTTATCAGCATCATATATGATACGCAGTCTGTGTTGATTGCCAATTTCACCGGTGAGCGGTTGAAATTGCTAAAAGACGAAACCGAGTATGCAGTCAGTAAACAGTGACGGCGATTGAAATGATGTGGTGGCTTGCCAGCGCCATGTCACGAATTGTACTCTTTTGATTTAATAAATTGGTAGTATACTCGTATGTTTCCCGGCGCCAGCTTAGTGAGTTTTAATGATAAAGCTTACTGAGAAAGCGATTCCGAGCCAACTGTCGCCTTTGTGCAGAAACACAAACGGTCCTTAAATGCCAAAAGTAATTTGTCCATTTAAAAGAGCGCGGTCGTAGGCCAGCTGGTGGAACATCGTAAGGAACAAAACTGCGCAATGACTGGGCCGAGGCAAGCAGACAAAGATAAAACACAGTCGTAATGCATGAATGTTTTTATTCTTATTAAACTGTGTGATGCTTGTATAGCTGGTGATATTAATTCGCTTCATAACCAATATGAAGGCGGAAAATAATGAGCGGGGGCGTCCATGAGCGGTGGGCATTAATATAAGATCACTGCTTACTTATTCGGCAGATCTGGTGTTCAGCTAAATACCTTTTCAGTACCGTGCATTAGTTACATATTTTGGAGCTTACAAGTTAGGCAAATTTTAGGAATAAACAAATATTTATTTCAGGCAGTTTTTGGGCATTCATACATAGGAACCATATGGAAGGGTCCTGTTGAGTAATAGGTAATGGGAGGTTTACGTGAACGCTTATCGACGATCCGGACTTCAGCAATGCACAGAAACACATCTAAATGTTATGGAGCGATAAACAAAGGTTGCGTGTAAAGGCTTTGAATGAGGTAAAAGTAAAGAACTCAAGTTTCATTTCGCAACAAAAAAGATGTTTGTTAGCAGATTTTTTTTATGATATAAGTTTCTTGCCACCAGCAACTTGGTTACCACCTTCTTCCACTTCAGGAATTGAACTGATGACAAGTGATATTAACGCCCATTCACGAAAAACTATTAGTTTGGCTGCTTACAAGCTCCGAAAATTAACTCATATAGACGATAAAACTGCTTTCACGGTTAAACGTCGAAGTCTCTGGCCAGAGCCCACACGCCTTCCGTAAAGCACCGAATAGCCGTATATAAGCAGCTGTACATCTCCTGTGTTAAGTGTAAAGAGGGGTATTTTAATGTGTTATATTAATTGTGGATATTTTCACATTTTCATTAAATAGAAAATAGTAGGACTAGCATACCGAATGTCAGTATGTAAGCAGCAATGTATCTCCTTTGTTGAGTTAAGGGTTATAATACCTTAAGTGTGTTATATTAAGAAAACATATTTTCACGTGTTCATTACTGAAAATAAAACAGCTAAAAACAGGAACATAAAAAAGATTTAGGCGCAATAAGCCCACGGTTATTAGCCCGTGCAAGCGTTAAGGCCCTTTTGTCAAGAAAAACTGACGTCAAAGTTGTCGGCATTAAGGGTGGATAATCATGGTCAGGCGATGGTCCGGCAGGTGGCCAGTGACGTTTTTCATGAACTGATTGGTCGTCGGGTTGTGTGACGTCACGAAACACATGACATGGCTGAATCGGCAGGAGCCGCAAATTAACTTCGTGTTAATTTAAGAGGCCGAGAGAGAAAAGCAGCCCTTGAGACCCGTGCATCCCAAGTTAGAGACGCTGCCCATTGGCGACCAAGACACATTTGTAGTGGGAGGTCAAAATACAGTTTTCAATCTATTTGCTGAATTTTAGCATATGATCGTAACTAAATAATATGCGTGGCTGAATACAGGGGAAAAGTAATATTTTAACGATATGGGAGTAAGGAACTGCATATAGAGGGTCATCCGCGCTATATTGAGTATGAGCGTTAGTTTCCTCAGAGGTCTAATACGTAGGGGCCTGATGCGCATTGAAGGTAAGCTGCCGACCAGGCGGAGCGCCGTCTTCGAATCTCTCTGCGTCAGCATCATCTTACTCCCAGTGTGGCCTGGCTGGACTCAGTGCCGATTTGAAGGCGCCGATAGCACATTCGACTGTTTATTCTAAGAGTGGACGACATTCTATGTAAATGAGGGTTCGCGAGGAGAACCGTGAAATGGGAGTCATAAATGAGCAGGGCACTCAAAAGTTGCCTTATGATAGACATGAAGCGCCTCCAGGACAACCTTTAAGCTTCGCGAATACTTTTATATTTTTTGTTTTAGTTGATTTTGGGAGAAAGCCAGTGGCAGTGTCTGCCTCAGCGCCTCTCACACAGCTCTTTGATTCTTATACGTTTTTGCTAAGTTTGTTACTGGGGAAAGGAAGGTGCAATGCCTCACTTCTCAGTGGACACTTACGATTGTCAAACATGCATATGTCGTCGGTTCCAATCTTTGTTGTAATCTAGCTTCGCGCTTGGCGACAAGATTGATGCCAAATGAGAAGCGAAATGGTATGACACAGCAGTGAATGGGGAGCAAAGCACCGTTTCATCACAAATATGATACGAATTCAAGTGACTGTTCATTTCGACATCATTGTTCTCATTTTGGGGTACGGCGGCAGTGATAGTGATGGCGACAGTGACGGCTTTTCGGGTTAACGAGCTGTGTACGGTTCGCGTAAGAGAGCTGTCACATCAGGCCATTAACGGCGGTAAATATGCGCATTCCACTTTTTTACGAAGGTGCGAATGTATGCGGGAAAAAAATGCGTTAGGCGAGCAAAGGAAATTTTAAGGCGAAATCCTTTAAAGGCTTACGCTCGCGGCCACAGTCGTGTTCGTCCGTCCGTAACACTTTGGTTTGATGACGTCATCAGTGGTGTAGTATGTCGTACCCGGAAGTATATTATGACGAGGTCAGTGATGTAGTTTGTCGTACCTTGAAATAAATGATGACATCCTAGTTGTGTAGTATGTCATAACTTGAAATAAATGATTACGTCATCAGTGGTGTAGTGTATCGTGCCTTGACATTGACGGCATCAGGAGTGTAGTATGTATGTAGTACCTTGAACTTAATGATGACGTCATCAGTGGGGTAGTAGGTCGTGCCTTGAAATTAATCATGTCGCGCACAAAAAGCTTTCGTCTCAGTACTGTAGGTCAACAAAGTGTCCCCGTGAATTTCTTTTTGAGGAAGCACGACGCTTTTTAGTTGGGCAAAGAAAAATGTTTTTTTTTTTGATGTGAATAACTTGCTCTTTGATGACCAGAAAAAATTCTTCCACTTTTCCGTCACTTAACTTGTGAGACCTTGGTTGATTTCATTGTGTGTTTTTATGTATCTGTGCCTCGTAAAATAAAGGTTGCTGTGTAGCGCAACAAGAAGATACGGAACAAGAAATATGCGCTTACTTTTACTAAAAACGTTATTAGGTACTCACAGAAATGTATACAGGAACGAACGTGGTGAAAGGGTAAGCCGGTAATGTACGAAGTTGGCCACATGCAGTCTAAAAATACCGCAACACAAACCGAAAATAAACCGTGAAGCCCTTAAAATCTTGTGAACACGGTTCACCGGGTCGCAAGCTGCGTTCGCTGCATCAGTTATTGCACCAATTTCTGCGAGCGGCTAATAAAGGGTTTAGTGTATGTAAGCGTTAATCTTTTTTTAGACTGCGGAACATCAAGCTTGCCCACTAGCCAGATCCTTCAGCTAGTTATGGTAAAAAGGAATCGGTTCAGAATGCACAGTGTCGCCCATATTTCTCCTTTTTCCGTTGCCTTCGCAGTTTCCAATTTTTGGATAACAGGCTTTCTCTTGTTTGATGCAGTGCTGGATTCTACTGCCAAGGTGCCTGGTAGCCTCTTCTTGGGCTCTGTGAGCGAGCTGGGCTCTTTCGACGAATGCCTAGACACCGTGGTCAAAGACGAATCAGGAGACGAGCTGGTCAGGGCTCAGTACTGCAGTTTCTACCTCCGCGCCGAGAACGACACCTCACTAATCGATCTGCTGAAGCCAGCGCTTTTCATGACTCATCCAAAGGTGAATCATATCACTACAGGTTTCGAAGTATTGCTTAATTTTGCTAAGAGACCTCTGCAAGCTCAAGTGGTTAGCTTCAAAGGTTGCGCCTTCCGGGAATATGCCACTTTGTTGTTGGTTCCCATTATCGCAGCCCACAATAAACCTCATTATGTGCTGCTCGCAAGAGCAGTACAAGTTCTCACGACGTGCTGACATGTGTATGTCATAAAAACGGATTTAGCATGTGCGCCTATGATTCCGGCACACCATTGTGAGGCAACGTTCAGACAAAAAATACTTCTAACACATGCTTATGTCACCACTCGAAACTTTTCTTTTTTAAGGATAACTTAGAGCTAACTTATGAAGCTATCAAAATTAAAAAAAAAATACGCTACATAACTCTTGCTCAGAAAGTTACATAATTATTAGGTATGGAAATAAGACAGGTGCCTTCTGGCATTCTGTGTACAGAAGGCATTGCCCGATTTTACCAGCGGCTGGTTACTTAGTCGATGTATATATGTTCAGTTCGAACTGTGCAATCGAAATTTGGCACGGATATTACATGATGCGCAATTTTTGCCCTTTGCTCCGTGCTCAGAATGAGCGGCTCTCCTTGAGACTTTGGGCTCCGGGTTTTGAAGTTAATAACCATTTCAAAATTATATATTACTGTGCGCGCCAGAATAGCAAAGCTAAGCTTTCGCCTCTTTTTAAGTTCTCAATAAGAAAGGCTTGTGGAAGAAGGTTGTCGTAATGAATGTGCCTCTCACTCCTTGTTCTTAAATGCCAGATCCTGGACTTTCCACCACAGCGCATTTTCTGTGTTAATCATGCATCATTCACTTGCTGACCTCGACACCGTGCTCTCTGCAGGCCCACAACTTGGTAAAGTACCTGAATGACCCCCGGGTTCCGGGCTTTCGCTGGGGGATTTGCGTCGTCTCTGACTGCAGCGAAGAGGAGCTGGAAGCCGTCGGCCGCGCACGTTCGTTTAATCTTCCTACTTTATTGAACTAAACAGCGTTACGGGTTAGCAGTAGAATGCAAGGCTGGGCAAGTAGAAGGAGCATGCTCGTTGGTTAGTGGTCGTCAGAAGCAATGTGAATACATGGAATGGTGGTCCAGTATTTAGGAAATTCAGCCAAATGTTGAGTAGATAGCGGCGTATTCAAAGAGTAAAAGCTCCTTATTATCTATCCAAGCGCAGCCATGTGACCGGAAATAAGAGCTATATCGGTTTCAAAAAGCTCTGTAGATTTCCTTTGCAGCCACTTCACTGTTGAATGAAAGTTGACCATATTCCGTTAACTACTCCCAATTGAAGAATTCTCCTACGCATTAGAGAAACACCGTTCCCACTCCCAGTGATCTCACTCACAATCTGTTCTGCTAGCCTTCATGTTTAGCTAATATGGTAGAGTGACTGCACAAACCGGACAGTACTCCAGGGCTCGAACCCGCCTCATGGACTAATCTTTCTTCACCTGCAAATATCCTGAGCACACTGTACTGTTTTTATTTTTAGCTGTATGGTTGCGCTCAGGGGAATGCTTATAAGTAAACAGTACGCTATTAAAGGCGGGTGCAGGATCTCTTAAGCACGGTAAAGTGAAGGCGGTAGAAACGGCAGATCGTTGCTGTTTCTCTTTGCGTCCAATTAAATGCGTTTGCGTAAAAACGCAGCTAACGCCGTTTGCATACACGCTAGTGCTAGAGGAGAAGTTAACAATTCGCCAGTATCAAGATAGTTCACCGTCAATGCCTGGAAAGACCTCCTTAGGTATCCACAGTCTCAGCGGCGGTAAGGCTACAAAGAATTGACGGGGTTTACCTGAATCGAGTGTCGAGAAATATCTCTGATATTTCAGTCAAAATGCGGCGTAGACACCGGAAAAATGATTTCAGGACTAACGGGCGGTGGCAGCTTGTTCTGCCGCATGAAGAGCGAGCAGGTATCTAAACGCCTGTTGCAAAGACCGAATTGAGGTTTTAAATTAACACCATCATTATTTATTTATTTATTTATTTATTTATTTATTTATTTATTTATTTATTTATTTATTTATTTATTTATTTCAGAAATACTGCCAGCCTTCACAGAAGGCCTTAGGCAGGAGTGGGATTACATGCATTGTTAAAATACACAGCAGAAAAGAAAAACCAGCTTAACAAGAGGAAAAACCTAAGAAATAAAAAAATCATCCCGGTATCGACCTGCCACCAAAAAATGGATTAAAATACTCACACAGCATCACACTGTTCTTACAGTGAAATTGATCACAAAAAAAGATACATTAAAAGCAGACATTGAAACCACATGCGCAAAGAAATGGTAGGAGCAATAATGGAGCAAGATACCCGAACAGATAACCAACGGCAAACCACATGTACTAGAAACGCCAACAGTAATAAAGAAGCACTACACGTGAATATATCAAGAACAATTTTTCAATTTTGATAACATAGACTCGACGGTCGGGCATTCTGCAATATCAGCAGGAAGTGCGTTCCACTCGCTGACTGTTCTAGGGAAGAAAGAATTTTTAAACACGTTGGTTTTGCAGGTGTACTCTTTCATTTTTTTAGAGTGATGTGCACGCGTATTGCGCCGAATAACAGGTTCGATATATAGCTTCTGGTTTATTCCTAGCTTAGAATAGTGGAGAAGATGCATGTACCTCAGTCGTTCATGAAAGCGACGTAACTGCAGAGGATCTAAATTAGCTTTTTGCACTAGAGCGGTTTCTGAAGTGTGCCAACTGTACGAACTATAAACAAACCTTGCTCATTTTTTTTGGATGTTTTCGAGTTTGTTAATATTCATCTTAGTATAGGGATCCCATACTACTGAAGCGTATTCAGGAAGTGGCCTGATAAATGTTTTGTAAGCTAGAAGTTTTATTTCTTGAGTAGACTGGCGTAGGGTTCTTCGCAAGTAACCAAGTTTTTGCATCGCCTTTTTTTCAATGTAACACACATGTTCATTCCATCTGAGATCAGAGGTTAGAATTACACCTAAATATTTATAACTTTCCACGGATGCTAGGAGGTGACTATTAATGGAGTAGGGAAAGGTTAGGGGCTTCCTTTTACGAGTGATTGTCATTGCTACTGTTTTCTTCTTATTTATTTTCATTTGCCATGTAGTGCACCAGTTTTCTATTTTAGCTAGGGATAAATTTAACTCAGACTGGTCATTCGGATGTTTAATTTCATTGTAAATAATTCAATCATCTGCAAAAAGTTTTATTTTCACGGACACATTGCTGATGATATCGTTAATAAATACTAAAAAGAAAAGAGGCCCCAGAACAGACCCCTGCGGAACGCCCGACCGGACCGGCCCATAACTGGAACACGCACCTTCAATCGACACGAAAGATACGCCGCTATCCAGGAAAGCAATGTGTCATTTCTAAGTATTGGTTGCAGTTTTAATAACAGCTTTTGGTGGGAAACGCAGTCAAACGCTTTCTCAAAATCTAAAAACATAATATCTATTTGGCTCTGTCTATCTATAGCTGCCGCAAAATCATGTACTGCCTCAAGTAGTTGTGTGACCGTTGACAGCCCCCTGCGGAAACCGTGCTGCCGAGGATCTATGTAATTGTGTTTTCAAGATAAGTGGATATGTGTTTAAAGATGATATGTTCCATAATTTTTCCGCATGTGCACAAAAGTGAAATTGGTCTGTAAGACGAAAGAAGCGATTTGTTTTCTGATTTGGGCATCGGTGTGATTTTAGCATAGTTCCAATCGTTAAGAAGTGCTGCTTGTGACAGAGGTTTCCTAAATATGAGCGATAGATACTTAGCGCACCATTCTGTATACCTAAAAAGAAAGGCATTGGGTATCCCATCAATTCCGTGCGACTTCTTAACATCAATATCAAGTAAGAGCGATAGAACGCCTTCGTCAGATATACATATATTACCTATCGGAGGGTTCGTGTCATTGACTGCGAACTGCGGTATCTTGCCATCGTCATCTGTATATATGGAGCAGAAAAACTGATTAAAAGAATTCGCTATTTGATATTTGTCAGTGACAGTTACATCTGCAATGGACATAGCGGGTAATGGGTCTTTTCTATAGATGAAAAATGTCGCCAAAACTTAGCAGGAGATGAAAGAAGAAGGTTTTTCATTGTTATATTGTGGTAGTTATATTTTGATGTTTTTATTGAACTCTTGAGCTGTTGGCGCATGCCGGTAAGTTGTAGAACATTGGCCGCAGAGGGGCACTGCCGGATTCTTTTTCTCATCTTTTTCGTTTTCCGTTTTAGACGTACAATTTCTTTATTGATCCAGGGATTAGTGTTGCGTACAAATTTGCAACTACGTGGCACATACTCATTCACACATTTCAATGCAAGATTTTTAAACATTAACCATAAACTGTTGACACTGCATGAATCAGACTCATAACAAGACGTGAAATATGAAAAGGAGCTATCTAGTGTGTCCAAAACACCAACGTCATCAGCACGTGTGACGTTCGGAAATACACGCTTTTCTTTCTTGCAATTCGTAATGGCGTTGAGATGCATGTTTAGGCATACCATCTTATGATCCGATATGCCGTCCATAACCTGCAGTTTTGGTTCACGACGAAGCAATTCACCCGATATAGAGGCGGTACCATTTTGAATACGTGTAGGTTATTACGTCATTAAAGTATATATGAACTCGTCTAGAACAATTGCAAGAGTGCGGTTACAAGAATATCTACGACCGATCCGAGGATTTCCCCAAAACTAATTTCGGCGCAACCTATTGTTCCCGGCGAAATCTCTCTCAAATATCACCATTGTATTCTTCACTGCTTGTCGTCCTCCCCAGTGGATAGAATACGTATTATTAAAATTTTGCCTCCATGTGCTGCTATCGTTTACACTACGAATAAAAAGATGAGTGTCTGGGAAACCTAAGAGAACGCCAATGCTTTATTCGTAAGCAAACAAGCACGCACACAGGAAATTCACGCACTGAATTCCTCTCGCTTTGAATGAAGGAACCGTGCTGGATAGATAAAAGTTTTATTAATTTTCTGTTGAATGAATGCTTGTGCTGAGAGACGATATATTGGCCTGACCCTGCGTAACGAAATTTAGACGTTTTGTCTGATCGATGCTAGTTTCGTGCGCACCCGTGGTTACACCATTGCTTGCTTGGTGTGCGTAGGTCCCTTTTTATTTCGATTAAGAAGCATGATCATGAGCATGAGCATTTAAACTTAGCTGTGAGTGAAAAAAACAACAGCTTATTAATGTATTCATTGCGGTGCGAGGAACGATATCTTCCGTTTATTGCAGAGACAGCTACATTACGTGACTTAGTTACAGCCGTGCTAGGGAGGCAAAAACACCTGGGAAACTTTCTGTGCACGGCACGCGCTATTTATAATATAGGCATAATAACAATCCGAATTTGCACACCATCAAGGTCTCGATATCTGTGACAATTCTCTATTCTTAACAATTTATAGGCCACTTGGCATTCGAGTTCCCTCTTGTCAGGGCTTTTGCCGGTGTGATCACCCTTCATGGATCAACCTTCCATTTTGAGAACAGTTCGAAGTGTTCATGTTTGGCAGTGTCAGAATTCGGTGGAAATTTGTTCATTGGGGGCGACACCTTCCGGAATGATAACACAATTCGAAGGATTTCTTGACAATGCTATACAACGCAATTTATTTGGACTATAACCTTTTTCTATTACGACCGGGACGGCCATTACTATATAGAACGATTGAGAACCTAAGGTCGTAGTTCGCCCGCAACGAGACCCTATTCTGCCTGGCCAACTTCCCTTGCACTGCTGGTCGCGGTTCCTAGTTGTTCGGAACACGGTCAGCAGCCGGTCCGAACTCCCTCCTCTGACTCTTCAGTAAGTTCCTTGTCCATGTATACCCTTGGCGCCAAAATACATTGTTAAATAACTTCCCCCAGCATTACGCAAATTTTTTAGTGACCAATCGAGAGTGCGCTTACTGGAGCCAGTTGTAGAGTTCTCTCCAAATTTGAAATAACCAATGGCACACTGGTTTCCCAATGTTTTTTCATTCGCGAGCAGAGCGTATATTCCAGGTATTCTTCCAAGCTCTTACTCGTGAAGAAGTTGTGGAGAGACAGAAATATTTAAACAGCGAGAAAATATGGAAGGCGCGCTCAAACACCACACCCACCAGCCGTTCTCGCCGCACATATACACACGTCATCTCACTGCTGCTGGCAGTACGGGAGATGTGACAAAAAGTATATTAAGCTTCCAATTTCAGCGCGACGGCTCGCACATACTCTATGAGCGCTCTACGTCCGCAGCTTTCAAAGTGCTACACTTTCGAACTGCCCAAGAGTAGACGTCTCCGAACAGGGCCGTAAACTGCTAGCGAACAATGTGTGTGTAGTGTGACACACAGGCCTCATTGCCGAGCGCGCGTCTCTTTCCAGAGTCCAGACTGCTGCCGCTGCGTTTACTGTTCAGCCCTGCGGCCATTTCAGAGCAGCATTTGTCCAAGCAGTTTAGGATTGGGGTGGTGGCGACGCGATGAGTCATTAAAAAAAAAACATCTCGAAACATAAGTCAAAGCAACCTCCCGGTGTGTAGATGCACACGTGTCCTACTACGTGGCCGCCGGCTACTCTCACTGCAACTCTTAATGATATAATAACAGGCGTGAATTGCTTTGTATATTAGTTGTTCTTGCCGAAACCACCGACATTCAGGGTTTATATGGCTGGGAAGCTTCACTTGGGTCTTTACTAATATGATCAGCGATATCTGGCAGTTGCTCTTGGTGGCGTCCCAGGGGATAAACCTCCGTCATGATGCTTGTCATCTATATGATTTTCAATAAGGAAGTAATACTTGCAGCCACTCAAGCGCAACCTTACGGCTACAAAAGAGCGCAATACAGCCTTCTCAATTTTTTCATGGTTTCCCTGTGTGCTTTTAAAGTCAAATATAGAGAGTTTTTACTGTTTTTGTTTTCAGTGATGGGCGATATGGCCGGGGTGAACGTGAGATACTGTACGACTGGAGTCCCACCGGTGCCTACGACTTCGCAGATCGCCGTCGCGTAAGTTGTCATGCAGCTTCTACTGCATTTTTTGTTTTTGAAAATTCTGCAGTGTGCCTGATACAAAAAACGTTCAAAGCGGCTTTTATTACATAGCCTGACTCAATTACTTATTTAACAAGTCAAACTATCAACCAAACAACCAAAGAATGAGTTTGTTTTGCACTCAAGGAATCCCTACATCTTCGGGCCTGCACAAGCATTATTGGGCTTGCATGAGAGTGCCTGACAGGCTGCGAAATGTGGCCTGCGGTTTTCGTTATTCATAAACAAATGCAAATACGTGAACGCATAAAGGCAGACCGTAATGTTGGACAGGAAATGCGAAATTGTACACATCAGTGGTATAAATCAGTGGCCGTATCTTCAGTAAAAATATTAGCGAAAATAGCCTGAAGGTATAACGTACAAAGTAAAGGTAGAAGTATGTTTGGAAACCCCAGTAAAACATACCACTCGCACGGAGACATTGTGTGCACGCGTCCTGGTTGGATTGAAAGTAACATCAGTCCTTGAAAATTTTACTCATGGTTTCAATCCTTACTTGGCTGCAGAAAGGACTTCGTGTTTGTTCAGAATACCCAGCATAGCATGTTTGTTTTTCTGGATTATTCTGAAAAACAATTTTCAAACATTGTATTTGGCCGGAAATTTTCTGCCTCGTTTCGAGCGCCATTTTAAAATCATGATGTCGAAATAAAGATTTTGATTAGCATTTCTGCAGTTGAAATCATAGGATTCAATAAGTGTCAGTGAGATACATTTAAGGACTTGAAAATTCCAGTAATTAATAAACAATTAAGTTTCCATCGAATTTAGGAGATTTGGTATTCTTTAGGCTGATATGCAGATATTTAAGGTCATGTTCGAGTATAACAAGTAGCTGTGCAGTGTCGTGGAAAGGATTGGTTGATGAATACCTTTAGGGGCGCTAAAGCTACGCAAAAAAAAAAGCAATTATAAGCTTTAAATTCTCATAGAATGGTCTCTCAATCAGTAGTAAGAGTTGAAAATGCACGTGTTCTTTCTTATAGTAGTGCTATCTCCTCGTAGATGATTGACCAATCAAATAGTTGTCCCGATGGGACAGTGATTCGTTCCGCCATCGGACAATATAAGTCTGCGTCGCGCGGCAAAAGCTCCTTATATGGCCCTCTTATGGTCAATGACCCCTTTTCCCAGCATGCCACTTCAGAAGAGCCGAGCACCAGGCCCGGGAAAGCTTGTACCCCTTTATAGCCGGTGGGTAACCGGCAGCACCAGGGATCGAACCTGGCAGCTCCCGAATGCACGGTGGATGCTCCATCATATATCATATCAGTTTCCTTTACTAAGTTCCCTTCATATCAGTTTCCTTTAAAAACATTCGAAGTGGGTTTCTGATCACTCTGAGTCGTTGATAACGAAGACTTAGATATTCTCGTACTTACAGAGTTATGCTAACATGGTGATATAACAAAACAACAATATCTTTGTAAGTGATACTAATAGATTTATCATATACAGGTATGACTGAGCAAATAAAATAGTGGTGGTGTTTTAATCGCCATAACAAATGGCGATTAAAACTCGATGGCGATACTCCACTCTAATTGATTATAACTCAAACCTAGAAATAATCTGGGCGAAGTGTTTCAACTGCTGTAGCAATTTTCTTATCGGGGTTATACCATCCATCCGATAGTAGCAGTATTTTCGGGGAAGACCTTCACTCTAGTATTCCCATGGCGATCCAACTGTCGAATGCTGATAGCATATATCTCCTCGGTGATTTCATCTACCCGTTGATCAACTGGCCCGACTCACCAACAACTTGTCGTTCTTCCGTTGAATTCGTTAACTTCACTTTAGACTTCAACCTGTCTCAAGTAATCAACAAGTCCACACGGGGTTCCAATATTTTGGGCCTTGTCCTCTCCAATGAGTCAAACACAGTAGGGTCAGTATCATACTTTGATTACTTTAGATACCATAGACTATTGCAATTTAGAAATAAAATTCCGCCATCTGGATCCGCCATCTGCAATGTATCTGGATCCGTATCTTTGTTTTTTTTATTGAGTGCGTGGATTTCCTGGGTTATACATAGCGTCTTTGTCACTTTCTTCAGTTGTTTTATGACGACTAAGGAGTGTATAGATGTAGGCTTCTGTTATGGAATCCATTTTATTTATGGCCTCCATAGCATCGCAGACTGCATAGAGTTCTATCACAAGCGGGTCCGGGTAAGAATTAGAATAACCCGTGCGAGACCACGTGGTTGCGATATAGCAAAGCAGCTTAGCCAATGAGAGCGAACGCACAAACAGGATGAGAAGAAATTCTTGGTCGGTGATGCTGAGCTTATGACTGCTTTCGCACAATAACCAACAGCAGCTGCAATGTTTTCGGTGAAGGCCAAAACTGCATTCTAATGAAATCAGGTTTGCTTGTACTGAGGACAACACAGAAAAGTAGGGTACGGAAAGATATGTAAAAGTTTGTCAATTGAGCGAATAAACTTAGTTTGGGTCAGGGAACAGACGCGAGATAATGATATTCAGCCGCAACCTAGATTTGGGGATTGGGTTGAGAGGGCATGTAATGCGAGCCAAGATAATTGATATTCGTTAATGGTAAGGGAATATATATCAAGATGAGACAGACATGAAGGGGGGTGGCAGCATAATTACAAGTTGTCGTGATGTGGGTTTGTAGGGTCTATTCCCGTAACTGGGACATAGCAGGGTTAATAATGGAGGGGGGGGGGAGGCCTTAACCTGGAGTCGGCGGTCGATTCTCGCAACTGACACGTGTCAGGGTTAATATTGGAGGTGCGGGAATGGCCTTGACTAGCAGCAGGTGTAGTTAAGATGGCGAAAACGGCCGCGCCATAGGGACTGAACATGTTCTCACACCTATGTTGCTGAGAATCACAAGAGCCTTTTGCTACATAAAGATCTAACATTTATCGACTTCTCCGACTTACCTCGACATCAGTAGGATAAAGCTTGGGAAGAAAACGGCCTATGTTGGCTAGAAGGTTCAAAGGAGTTCATTATGACGCTATCGCAATGATTCAATGTCATTGGATGTTCGGCTGCCATTGAGGCGCGCAAGGAATTAGAAAAGCTTATCATGCAGATAGCGAACTTTACGCCTTCAGGAACAAGAATATTAACGGACTGGCCCAGATACCAAAGGGTGTGGTGTATTTCAGCACATAAGATCATGACGTTTGTCCAATTCAGTAAGCTTTCAAATTCATTTCGTACCTTGCGGCACGGCCGCTTACCCGCTCCCCTTATATCTTTGAATGTCCTTATCGCAGGGCGGTCCTGGCAGCTATCGCCGTCTTTATGGCGGCGGGAACCATCACGGATATCTGTACCTCGAAAGAGCGCAAGCCAAACGGTGAGTCGGCGTATCAGCGTTCAGTGTCATAATTCTGTCGTAATCCGGTCGCGCTGTCTTGAGTGCTCCGGTCCTTGACAGGCGAGTGCAAGACGGCGCGAGACGATCGTTGTCTATTGCGTTTTTGATGCTAAAGAGGCTAACATTCTTGATTTGATGTCATTTAGGAGAGCAAAATCAGGGTTGTTAATGTTAGGCTGCAATCGATATTAACAGGGCTTTGGAGGATAGCACAATTACACGTGCGCTGGTCCATCGCGATTCGTTTTCGAAACGAGGGATATATTATGTGCAGTGTTTTGCGCCTGTTTTGTGAAGGTAATTTGAAATTATAATCTATGCTTGCAGCGAATGCAAAGTAAGAACTCCGCTGAACATGTTATCTATCTCTACGCATGCGAACATCATGAGAAAGCGTCTATAATGCTTACTATATTTTGACATAGATAACACTTACATCATTGTTCCCATTGAAAACTGTTTGGAATTTTATTGATGAAATAGTTCGTTTATGCGAAACTTTACCTATTTTTGTGCTAAAGGTAATGATAAACAAATCCTGTTTTAGGAATCAGGAGCCATGAGACTGTGCAACTGCGCACGAAATGTTCAAAGGTATTAAAAGCGTTAACTCTAGGGCTAGTTGGTGATCACTCTTAAAAGTCATCTTATTTAGCGCAAAAAGATAGGACAAATAGTAAGAAAACACGTACAACACAAGCGCTACTCGCAACTGCTTTATTGAAGCCTAAAACACGTATACTTGAAACCGCAGGCCTGTGCTCGCGAAGCGCAGCGCTTGTGTTGTACGTGTTTTCCTACCTCTTGTGTTGTCCTTTTGGGCTAAATGAGATGAATCTTAAAGATCTTTTTTTTTTTCAGATAAACATGTAGAGGCTTTTACGCTCGTATAAATACTTTACTCATGCTTTCACAGAATAAAGAAACTTTGGAAAAAAAGGTGACCGCCACTTTGAGCTAAGGCTCTTGTATGAATTTCTTCTCTCCTCTGCACGGCAACAGTTGGAGTGGCCTTTTTGCTATGCTTCTCCATTCCGGCCAACCTGAAGATGCTGGGCAGCCGTACCAAGAAGGGGTCGCCCTCGCACAGCCTACTCTTTATGCATGGGTTGCGTGCCGTCAGCATCTACTACGTCGTGTTCGGCCATGCAACATTCGAGTTTTCCTTCGCAAGTGGTGAGTCACGCATGGGAAAGCAACGCCATTCCGCTGTCCACCACGTTCTTTCGAGCATTAAGGGGACGCAGAACTCAAATTTACTGGTGATTGTTCTGCGGATTACTTACACTTGTGCAGACAGAGACACTCATAACGAACACCGGAGCGATATATTTCGCCACGACACCTTCTTGCTTGACCTCTGCGCATACGGCTTGAACAGTTGATGTGAGCGCCCTTGTGCTTGCGTTGTGCTCGAACAGCGCAGGCTTATTATATCAATTTCTCGTGTGTGTTTGTTTTGTCTTGCAAAAGTCAGGAAATAAAGAAAAATAAGGAGTGGTTGGTTGGTTCTCTCCCCACCCCCGGCAAACGTGCCGGGGAAGACGGGGAGTCGTGCGCCCGCGGATTAGAGGCTGGCAGGTAGCCCTTGGCTTGTTGCGGCCTCTTCCGCCAGATGGACGGTGCGGTGCTGGATCGCAGGCAGTGGTAAGACGCCCTACTACTGTGCCGGAGTACCTGGGTTCGAACCCGACCTCGGCGGCCACCTTCCCGCCCTTCCCGTACGGCACGGTTGAGGTGTCCACGGAAAGCAAGTGCGACAGTTACCGCTTCTTTCCCTTCCTATAAATCAATCCGTTTTTTTTTTTTATGCTCGAACACTCTAAATACTAAGTATTTTGTAATATATTTGAGTTTCTAAGGACGGTGCTTGTGCGGCGCTGGCTTCGGCGACGCCGTTACCCGGAGAGATCCGAGGAGGAAAAGAAGGGTAAAAGGGCGAGAAGTGCAGCACGCAAGCTTTCGTGTAGCAGCGCGTTTCGTTTAGCTGCATCTAAGGTAGATAAAGCAGTGGGTGTTTATTCACTGCATCTTTTGAACAATTATTAAAATGACCCTCTCTGTCTCTCTTCCTTCATCTATTTCCCACATTTCGACTTATGAAATGACAGATGTGGGAAAATTTAGGAGCTCGTCAGATAAATACAAAGGGAGCCAATAGCCACGAATCTGATTTAAAGCATCCCAGGTAGCACAAAATGTGAGGCCCCAGTAGGTCCGACTTAGGCAAGTGGGGCTGGGGCCACCATCATAAAACCTGCATTGGTCCCCGATGGGGCAAAAGTGTGCAAGCCCCATTTGGGCTTGCCCCTGTACCTCCTGCATGGGTCCCATAGCGGCGTTGCTCGGCCTAATGCACAGCACATTCCTGCATCCAGACCACAAGGGTCCCTTGCCGGATATTTGAGGGCAACCCAACCTTAATGTGGGCTCTTTATGGGAAAGCCCTTATAGATCCGAAATGAGGCCGGCCCCATTAAATCTTTGTGGGACCAACATCGGCCGTAGTGGGCAAAAAAAACGGACATACCTACATGCTGCCCCAATCGGACCCTTGTAGGTTACTTGAGGGCAGATGAAATATAAATAAAAGCTCAATTTGGGCAAGCCCTCGTGAAGCCCAAATGAGGCAGCCTTAGCTAAACCGCTTTAGGTCCCACATAGGCTGTAATGGGGCTGGAAGGCGGGCGTGCCCGCATGGTACCAAAATCGGTCCCTGGTGGGAACTTTGAAGCAACGTGCAACAGCAGGTGGGCTTTAGGTTCAAAAACAACACCCAGCCAAACTGTGGCTTCCCACAAAAAACTGCATTATATCCCTCATAGGCTGTAATGGGGCTGGAAGGCGGGCGTGCCCGCATGGTACCAAAATCGGTCCCTGGTGGGAACTTTGAAGCAACGTGCAATAGCAAGTGGGCTTTAGGTTCAAAAACAACACCCAGACAAACTGTGCCTTCCCACAAAAAACTGCATTATATCCCTCATGGGCCCTAAATGGGGCTAGAAGGCGGGAGGGCCCGCATAATACCAACATCGGTCCTTTGTGGGGAATTTGAAGGTACGTGCAACAGCAAGTGGGCTTTAGGTTAAAAACAACACCCAGCCCAATTGGGGCTGCCCACACAAAACCGCTGTAGGTCCCACATCGGCCGTAATGGGGCTAGAAGGCGTGCGTGCAATTGTGTGATCACTCTTTCCAACCTTTATTTGTATTAGATGTTGCCCGAAATTACTTTATAGATAATTTGTATAACAGGTGTTGCCATCTTTAGTCGGTTAGAAATATTACACGGCTTTAGTTCTCGCGCTCATGCAAATTGCCAAAACAAAATACTACAACATACTGATTGCTAACTGTTGCTCCTTATGTGTTTGCTGTGGACAGCTTGCAACTCTCAGCACAATATTACTGTTCAGAACACACATCTTCATAGCCTGAACAAGATGTCAGCTTAGAGCCTTATTTGAGGGCAATAATTACAGACCAAAATATCCGTGGCCTCCCTCTCCCAGGCTGTCAGACGCTACGTGTGACTGCTTATGCGGATGATATTACGTTCTATCTGCGTGATGAAGCGAGCCTGCTGCGCTGCCTTCATCTTTTTGACAGATATGGCGAGCTGTCTGGCGCTGCTCTCAATTTTAAAAAAAGTATATATCTTTTAATTGGCAGGCCAGACGCACGCCTTAATGGTGCCCTACCAATTACGCACAGTGACACCATCCGCGTACTTCGCATTGATTATGAGGCACGTGGGATAGCAGCTTCGGTGTGGACTACCGTCTTAAACGAGGTGCGCAGAAAGGTGACTACAGCTAGTGCCTTTGAACTACCCATGTTGGAGAAACGCTACCTTGTCCACACTACATGGTACCTCGCACATGTAGCGCATCTACATCTCAGAAATTTGCGCTCCCTTCAGTCTCTTGTAAGGTCATTTTTTCGGGCAGGTCGGACGGAACTAGTATGCCGTGCGGCACTCGGCCAGCCACGTTCGAAGGGTGGATTTGCCTTCCCTTCTTTGTCAGTCTGCTGTCGGCTGCCGGCTCTACGCTACCTTCTTCGTTTGCTGCAGGGTGATGAGTGCCCAGCATGGGTTCTTGCTTTCTATTTTTTAGGCACAAGTGTGAAAGAGCTTGTCCCTGACCTACCATTCAACAGGGGACCTCAGGCTTTCCGGATGCCTGTTTTTTATTCGTGTATAGTGGCATTTCGTCGGCACGCCCGCCACGTGAGCCCTGACTTAGACATCTCGGCGAACAGAGTAGTGGAGTCAATGGGAACGTTACTACTTCCGCTGTTGCCAGCGGAACGTAGGCGAAGTGCGGATTTCACTTGTTGGTTACCACTCACAGCGTCGTTTCTACCAGGGCATTTACGTGACTTTATGTGACCTTTGGAGTGGGGGGTTTTGCCTACACGAGATCGGCTGCAACAATGGAGCATTGTGCGGACCGCGCAGTGCCCCAACTGCCCACTTCAGGAATCCAATCGTCACATGGCCCAACAATGCGTCGTTACTCGTGTTTTTTGCAGGGCAGTTCATGCCGGTTTCAGAAGTCTAGGTATTAACCGATTTCAGATAAATGGTAGATGTCCTCGTGGTCGCTTTGCACGATTGCTGATTGTAGCTGGCGCTTTCGCGTGATGACGCAATCGTTGTGAGGCTGTTGCATCGAGCCGGCGCCGACGTGCGCTTTTCCCTGTCCTAACCGGCTAACCGAAATAAAAAAAAATGTTCATCCAGAGCAGCTGCCCGAATCTGTCCAAAGTAGGACCATCGGGGGGAGTTGGCGGGATGTGCCCTTTTGGCAATGACTGCCTGCATCATTGGCAATGACTGCCTGCATCATTGGCAATGACTGCCTGCATCGCTCCCTAGTAGGACCCATTGGGGCTTTGTCGACAGCCCCCTTCAGGCCTACGTCGGCCCCTTTTGCAGCACCCATATTGAGCCCACCGGCGCTGTCCTGCATTGCTTACATCGGACACACCGGGGCCCACCCTTCATAGCCCACTTTGTGCTACCTGGGATAGGAGACTCTTTCTTGCAGGTGGTAATTGTGAAACTATAATGTAATAATAAAAATATGCGTAGAATGCAGAAGAAAAACAGCTACAAGCCGCTATTGTGATCCACGCCCACTATCCTTTTTTCTCGGGTGGTTTGATACAGTATATCAAACTGTATACGTGGTTTGCTATTTCACTCCGCAGTGATGTTCACGAAAAAAAAAGAAGAAATCGTCAATGTTTTCTTGCTGCGAGTCGCTGTTTACTCCTTTAGTGTCCGTCTCATAACGAGAATCCTCACATATGTTGGCGTTTGTAGCGTAAGCTGCACTACGCAAGTCAGCCGCACATTTCAGGCAGTTTGCGCTAGTCACTTCTGCGCGTGCGCCGTAACCATGACAGCCAGATGCGTCGCGTGGCAGGAGTTCGCCGCGAACAGTTCGCCGCGCAGTGCCGTGCGAAAAGGTGCAATAGGAGACGTGACTAGTGGCCGCGTGTATAGTAAGCGGCATCTTTAGAGCTTACTGGAAGCTTGTTCGACCCCGAAGTAACTGCCTGGCGTAATGCCATCCATCCATTTAAGAATGAAGCGCGGATAGATAACTGCGTGCAAGAGACGCCAGAGTTTTGTGAAGAACGTCTCGCCAAGTGTCGGCGTAAAATGCGTAACCCAAGTTACGAGTGGCTCAGGTCGAAACCACGTCGCGGATACAAGAAGGCAGTTTCGTTGACAGGGTGTCGTTCATAAAAGGTGTCTACGTTGGTGGCGCCGGGGGCGTCTATGGAACAACAGGCTGTGAATACAATCAGCACGTGCATTCTGTCTTGTAGCTTTTGCTATATGCATCCTGGCGTAGCTGAGAAAAGCCACTCCCAATTTTGTAGCCTAACATAGTAAAGGCCTCTAATATGGCAGCATTAGATATCATAGGCAGCTAACAACGTTATCACCCAGCTCGCACCATGCCTTTTATGTCGCGTTTCATTTGACACTCACGTTAACACAGGGCGTTTCACTTGCACCGGTATGGACGAGTGTGGCGCTGGTGAACATGCCAGGAGCTATCTCACTCGCAACATAAAATAACCAAGAAAGTAGACAATTCCGCAGTTACTAGGTGGGCGTAACCAGTCTCCTAACTAAATTAATATTCAATAAGAAAGTCAAACTTTCAGGCAACTTTGGTACTACAACCACCGCATTGTCTCGGTGGGTAGAGTATCGGGCTAAATATTCTGTGGTCATGGGTTGTTTTTCCTCTGCATTGATCAACTGCGAATGTAATTGCGCGTGCTATCTTTAGTATCTGTGGATTTTGGATGTCTCTGTATCATCATTTCATTTATTACGCTGGTCACGCGCTTTATATATCTGGATGAGCGACGGTATGCGGCAATGTGGGACGGACGCCTAGCCTACGCCTAGGTCTCAATAAGATGCACTTCTACTGTAGAGGCCGGCGCGTTGGCCCGCTGACAAAACCTGTACTAGCCACTGGGCCCGTACAGACTGCTTCTTAAAGAAGCGCCGAGATACAATTCGGCGTGGCTCGGCGGGCGTTGGCAGGGGTCTCTTTTCTTCACGATAGTGCTCGTTCGGTTTGGTTGGTGGAGTTTAACGTGCCAAAGCGACTCAGGCTATGAGAGACGCCGTAGTGCAGGACTCCGGAAATTTCGACCACCTGGGGTTCTTTAACGTGAGCTGACATCGCACAGCACACAGGCGCCGGGCTTTTCGCCTCTACCGAAAAGCGGCCACCGAGGCCGGGATTCGCTACCGCGTCCTTGAGCACCGTAGTCGAGCGCCGTAATCACTGCGCTACACCGGCGGGCTGTACTCGCTTGGCTGATGCAAAAATCACATATATGGTGACTTGCCAGATAATCTGGTAAAATTTTAAGAGCACCTGGCACGTTAACCTTATTTACCAGAAGCTTTCCATAGAGCGAAAAGTCACCGTTACCGCGTTCAGCGCGCTCTGACCGTGCGCCGAAAGCTTCGATGCGGCAGGAGTACCTGCAGCAGGCTGGTACTAGTATATCCTTTGATAAATATATGTGTTCCTATTGCTCATGTGCGCCTACCACTTTCACATTGGTCCCACATCTTTTCCGAGAGGCCAGGAAATCAGAGTATTATCCTGTCAATATTAACAGAATTCATGTCATAACAGGAAAATGACTTAACACTGTTTGATTACATATTCTTTTTAGAGGCGTAGAGGAGACTGTGTGAGAGAACAAAAGTGAAGAACTGATTTTCTTGTTGAAATCAACGCGATGGCAAATCTATGGTAAGGGCAGGTATTGAGAACAGAAGATAATCAATAGCTGTTAAGGATGACCGATTGTCTTCCAAGAGAAGGGGAGCTTAAAGGTAAGCGGCAGAACGTGAAGTTCTTCAGTGCATTAAAAGGATTGTGGGGATATGTGGTCAAGGTCAGGGAGTTGCTCCTGCTAATGGGTGGCGTAAATGTTATTCTTGAGGCCAGTATATCCCAGATTCTTCAAGTTTACATGAGTTTACATGAGAAGCCAAGCTTACGCGTTTGGTCATCTTGTATATTAATGGACTGTTTTTACAGTGTCAAATTATCCCTAACTGGCATTTAACGAAAAAGCCTCTTGAGTGTGTTTACGTCACCTCAAGGCTCAATGCGACAACGTTATGCTAAGTTGCTGGCATAGATCTGTGGCATAGAAGTCCGACATTCAAGTTGCAGCTTTTCAAATTTTCATTTTTACATTTCGAGCAGTATTACAGGCGGTCATTGTGGCCTTACGAGGGCTTCTTGGTTTTGCATTTTCACAGTGCGGGAGGCGTGAACTCTCGGTCAATTCTTGCCTGATACGGAGCTAGCCAGTCTTCTGCGCGCAAACAAGGATAACTCCGAAATGCTGCCAAGCTCGGCACCGGCTTCAGCCACGTCACGTGAATAGCGTATTTGCCAACTCGGCCATGCCAGCTGGTCTAAGACATCTCATACTCCACCCACCAATCAGAATTAATCCCTGTCCACCACCTTCTGACATCATCAACTTCTCAAATAACAAGAAAGACATGTGATGACTCGAATCAAGTACTTTCTTGACGCTTTTAAAGTTTGCTGGTGACATGAATTTTAATGTAATTGAATTAGTATTCAGTGTATTGCGGTCAGCTTGAAAGTAAAAGTTGACCGAAACGCAAGGGCTTTTCTCACTCTTGGTTGGTGCTCGTCTCCTCCTACTTTGAAACATAAAGAGATAACCTGTTGTACCCTTTCACATTCAAGGTACGATTACTTCTTGTATATGTTTCTGAGGTAATACTTAAGAGCATGCCCCGCCGGGGTGGCGCGGATGCGGGATGCGGGATGCGGGATCGAATCCCGGCCTCGGCGGGCGCTTTTCGATGGAGGCGAAAAGCAAGGCGCCCGTGTGCTGTGCGATGTCAGTGCACGTTAAAGAACCCCAGGTGGTCGAAATTTCCGGAGTCCTCCACTACGGCGTCTCTCATAGCCTGAGTCGCTTTGGGACGTTAAACCCCACAAACAAACAACATACTGAAGAGCACATTTTCGACTCCATATATTTTCGATAGGAGGCCAAGCGAGAACCTAACACACGATGAGTTAACGGCTTGAACGGCACGCGCTTGTCTGTAGCCTAACTGTGTTAGAAAAAAGGAAAACAAGCTGCTACTTATATGTTCCCCCTTCTCATCAGTAATGACCTTGGGCAGTTGGCCAGAAATGTTAGTCGGCGCCGAACTCCCGGCCCGTTCCGCGACTAGTAGGCTTAGCGCGAGTACACGGGATCCGGGTCTATAGAGCGTATTCACGTGACGTCATTGTAGCTTCACTGGCAACCATGGGACGCAAAACGCAAAATTGGAGAGGGGGAAGAAAGAGCGAGAGAGGGCCTACTGCGAATCATGAAACGGCGTCGGTGAAATCTGAGCTCTCGTCTCAAGGGCCCGACAAATGAACGGCGCGCAGCAGAGAGACGCCAGTAGAACAGCGCCGACGCGTCGGAAAATTTTTTTGTGTGCTTTTAGTTTCGAACCGTCTAACGTTATGGCGTCTCCACAATACAGGATGCCACAACAGCCGCCTGCTAAACCTGATAGTGAATAGGGTCTATAGATTCGGTGATTACGGAGCGCGCAATCACAAGCTTTGGCGGCTGTATGTGGTCATCGAGTCTAGTTCTCGCAGTAGTGACCCCAAATCGGCAACTGCTTACATCACAAAGGGCGTGCACATTGAGAGGGAAACGTCGATGTGATCCTGTATGGCGAGCGCAGCCGGCAGCTGTCGGTAAACACGCTTGGGGCTTAGTCGTAATCCGCGAATTGGCGCATTCCTGTGGGAGTTTAGAACTCTCTCACTAAATACTAAATGATGTTTATTTACTGTGTTTAAGTTTAAGCACTCACGAGATGGCAGTTGGCTCGGGGGTCGGTCGCAGTCGCTCGCGGCTACGAGGCACGGAGACGGCGGCAGATGGGAGGCTCTTGTTTGGTGCGGGAAGTGAAGCGCATTCCAATCGCGTTGGGTTTTACGATGACGGAACTGAAGCGGCGGTGGCGACGCATGCGTTCGTGCTCTGGCAGTGGCCAGACTGAACATAGTTTTGCAAAAATAAAAAAAATTCTTTACCAGCCGAAAATAGCCGTTTGACTACACGCGCATGTAACTCCAAGTCAAGGGGTACCACTTTGTTCCACAGTTTTATCTGCTTCTCTAATGTCGCAAGGTATGTTCTCGCGTCAATGTATGCTTGTTTGTAATTTCCTCTTAGTTTTGGACCGAAAGATCGAAGGGCTATAGCTCAGCAACACAACGCTAAATCCTTTTCCCTTTCGTAGCGCACATGCCAGAAGGAAACGTTGGACATGCGCTTTTTTATATATGGGAGCGTTTTGTTGCTAAACAAGGTAACTCTCATTACGTAAGAACATAATGCTTCTGATTGTACGCTTATATAATACAGCATGAGGCCACTGTTTTTGGCCGATCGAATCCCGGCCTCGGCGGCCGCTTTTCGATGGAGGCGAAAAGTAAGGCGCCCGTGTGCTGTGCGATGTCAGTGCACGTTAAAGAACCCCAGGTGGTCGAAATTTCCGGAGTCCTCCAATACGGCGTCTCTCATAGCCTGAGTCGCTTTGGGACGATAAAACCCCACAAACCAAACCAATCTTCGACTACCTCTAGACAAAGCCCAAAATAACCTCCGAGGATCACTAAGGTCGCATATTATAAGGAAAGCTTGTCAAAGAAAAAAGAATATCCGAATAAAATATTTTTGCTGAAGCAACAAACAGCTCTCAGTGATCACCGTCCACGGAGTGCATGCAAGAGCGAAGACGACACCGCGAATAGCAGACGACATGGGGATGTGGTCTCGTTGTGACGTCAGCGGCTAATAGTTAGTAGACCAGAAAGCTGCTTTCGATATGAATAATAAATATTAATTTTAAAACTATCCACTCCACAGCATGAGCTAAAATTTCGATGTGAAGTGAAACGCAACAATCAGTTTATGCTCAAATGTTAGCTGTCATGACCCGGGGACTCTTCTCTCTGGCACGGACGCTAGCGGTCGCATTCTACATGCGTTCCGCGTTCTTCCAGCAATTTCGCCCGGTTTTCGCCACCGACTACCCCCAATTCGCGCCAGACCTTTCGCTACCTATCCGGCGTGGACTGTGCAAATTTCTACGATTTTAGGCGAGATTTGTTGTCTCTACGATCAATTTCCTGCTGTCAAACCTGAGCGAGGGAGGTAGGCCTAATGGCTGCGCACGCTTAGGGCGTGCCCGCTCCCAGCTGTGGCGGCTGCGGCCGCCTCACTTCGACTCACCTCCACACCCTCAAGCTCAGAGATGCCGTATTCCGTCACCGGCACGGACATTTCGCCTGCGGACCTAGCCGACGGCACATGGACCGCGCTTGAAATGCAACGCCGATACCGCCGAGCGACACCAGCGGATACGCCGCCGGCCAACGCTGCAGCGTCTGATGCCACTACAGCTCACTCAAGCCAGCGTCTCCGCAGCCGCCCACCGCCACCTGCGAAAAGACGACCACTCCCTCGCCTGCCGACGGATGACTACAAAATCGTCCTTCGCCCTCAAGGTACAGTCGACGTGAACGCCATTGGCCCCGCCAAATTGGCCATATCTATTTATGACGCTGCTCAGATCGACGGCCGCGTGGCCATCACCGCCGACAAAGTTAGAATCCACCCGAGCAACAACACCGTCACGGTCAGTACTCCGGACAAGGATCGCGCTCTCCTCTACGCCAAGGTCCAAACAATCACCCTAGACAATGTCGCCATCCCGGTCGCCACGTACGCCCCAGCCCCCGACACCTCGGTGAAGGGGATAATCTACAGAGCCCACAGCCATGAGACCGACGCAGAGATTCAGGCTGAGCTCAAAGCCAGGAACCCGGACCTCACAGTGGTAGCCGCACGCCGCATGGGCCGCACACGTCACTTCGTGATCACAATCGCCGGTGCCAAGTTACCCCGATACATGCGGTACCTTGGCTTTACATTCGAAGTTTTTCCGTACAAAATCCGCCCGGAGGCATGCTTTAACTGCCGAAAGCTGGGCCACAGAGCGGATGTATGCCCCCACCCAAGAAAGCCAACCTGCCGCCGCTGCGGCACTGCGCACAATCCTCCCCCGGACGGCCAACCACCGACATGCCAGGCGTCGTGTATTGTCTGTAAGGGAGGCCACCCTACAGGCAGCAGAAGCTGTAAATACCGCTTCATACAATCCACTCCAGCCAAGTCCTCTTCACCAACCACCGACACTGACAGCGACGCGGACGAGACAAACCCTGGACGCCAGTCTCGGTCCCGCGACCGTACCCAGAGTCGCCACCAGCCTCCTCGGGAAAATCCTTCCCCCCACTCGGCATGGACAGCCGTTCCAGCCGGAACCGTTCCGTCTCCGCCTCACGAAGCCCCCGGGTCAGACCCCAGACTGAACAGGCCAAGACAGCGAAGCAGGTCGCCTGGAAACCCCCCACACAACTCACCGCCTCGTCTCCCGACTCGCAGGTAAGGGAGCTGGCAGACACGGTAAAGAAACTACAACTCCAACTAGCTCAAGAGAATGCGAAAATTCAAACATTAGAATCTGAGCAAATGAACGCTAAGTTGCAACCGCAGCAGGTGGCTCGCGCTCCTACCTCTGACGCAGTCAGTGATCCAAACATGGATACCAACGAACCTAAGCTCCCAAAACGTAAAGCGTCTCCCCCCTCTTCATTAGCAGACATCGACGCCAATTTTGAGGCCTCCGCTGCGCGTATGTCCAAATTTGAGGACACCCTACTGCAACTCACTCCCATGATCGACCGGCTCGCAAAGAGCTACGCTACAATGGCAGGAAATATTCAAGCCCTTACGGCCCGCCTCGATGCCATCACCAGCCCACTACAGCCCACCACCCCTCCGAAATCTGCAACCCCTCCAAATCCAGCTACCTATCCACCATCCGTTATTGTCGCTACGTCGGAAAGTGCAGCCTCGTGCACCCATGCAGGAGGTATCTTAAAATCACCTATGGCGCTCTCGCAGCGCCCCGAACCATACGCCAAACGCGATGGCTAATTCCCCCATCATAGTCTGGCAATGGAACTGCAGGAGCTTCAAGGCAAAGCGGCGGGCCTTGGAGAACTTCCTGCAGGCCCAGCCGCATACCCCTCACGTAATAGCACTCCAAGAAACATACACAGACACTAAACTTGTCAGTTACGCCGCATAAAACCAGCAAAAAACCCAAAGCCAAAGACCCAACACCGCGATACTGGTCCATAGAAATCTAACCGCTAATCAACTGGATTTGAACTACGCTGAAGTCCCGCACACCTTCATACAGGTCCTCCCGAATACCCGATCACAAGCCCCTATTCATATCCTGAATGTCTACAGCCCCCCCCCCCCCCCCAGCGACAAGACCACACGAGTAGCCACCCTTATCCGCAAGGCCTGCATGGTCGCAAGTACAGGAATGCTCCTCATACTTGGTGACTAAAGCGCCGCACGAGCAGTGGGGCTATCCCCACAGAACATGCGGCCGTAAAGGAGCAAAGGAAGGGAAACCGCCCAGACCCTGAGACTTACACTACTCACCGACCCCGACAGACCCACCCGCATAGGTAACAGCATCACACGGGACAGCTGTCCTGACCTCACTTTTGCTCGAAACATCACAGATGCGCGATGGGAAAATCTCGGCATGAACATAGGCAGTGACCATTATGTTCTCAGCACGACATTCACAGCCACACACAGCAAAGCCCCTCGCAGCACAGTCAAGCACACCAACTGGGACGCGTTCAGATACGTACGTACTAAACGTGCACCAATCCCCATCGAGGACCTAGACACCTGGACAGCCTCACTACTCCAGGATGCCGAAAATGCCACCTCCACGACTACACAAGAGGAGGATGGCCCCAACCCTGATGCCAAACTCATCCACATGTGGGAGGCACAGCGTAGCCTTCACGCTCGCTGGCTCTGACGCAAACATAACCGCCCTCTCAAACTTCGCCTCGCACGCCTTGAGCGAGAAATCGAAACTTACGCCACCAAGCTTAGCTGGAAACAATGGCATCAAACATGCGACCGCCTAAACGGACAGCTAGGCTGTAAAAACTCATGGTATCTGCTTAAACATCTCCTTTATCCCACCCACACTAAGGCCACATCCCACAAGAACCTCGCCCGAGTAATACACGCTTTTCAGGGCACAAATGAGGAACTGCTCGACACTCTGACAGACAAGTACATTAAGACCTCGACCGAAATCCCCATCCCCGCGGCATACACGGGACTTCCAAACACCGACATGGACAGGGACATCACAACAGCCGAAGTTCATGCAGCCCTCAATCACATCAAGACCACCTCCGCCGCAGGTAACGATCATATAACTAACAAAATGCTGCGTAACCTCGATGACCAGTCCATCGAAGCACTCACGGAACTTTTTAACACCCATTGGCATGATGGTCGCCTTTCGGATACCTGGAAGCATGCCAAAGTGATCTTTATACCTAAACCGGGCAAAAAACTTGAGCTGGGCAATCTCCGACCTATTTCCCTTACATCTTGCCTTGGTAAGGTGATGGAACGCGTTATCCTTAACAGGCTTAAAAACCACACAGACAAAGATCTCCTTCCGCCCACTATGATTGTGTTCAGAGCCGGACTCTCCACTCAAGACATCATGTGGCAAATGCAACATGACATACTCGACCCAGGTCCCATCCGGGCGGCACGGACGATTCTCGGCCTCGATATTAGCAAGGCGTTTGACAACGTATCACACGCCTTCATTTTGACAAATGTCGCTCAGATGAATGTAGGCACCCGTACCTACAATTACATCGCGAACTTCCTGTACAACCGCACCGCAGAACTCCACATTGACGAACTCATCAGTGACAAGATTACCCTGGGCACCAGAGGAACCCCACAAGGTGCAGTCCTCTCCCCTTTCCTCTTTAATGTCACCATGAGGGGCCTTCCCCCAATTTTAAACGCCATACCTCACGTAAAACACTCCCTATACGCTGACGATATCACCCTCTGGACCAACTCTGGTTCAGACGGGGACATCCAGAGTTTCCTCCAGACAGCCATTGACACTGTCCACACCTATGTACAGGCGAACGGCCTCACATGCTCCCCAACAAAATCGGAGCTGCTTGTCATCCGCGACAGGAGAGTGCGCAGACCGGCTCCCGCAGCGCTTGAGCTCATCACGCTCCACATCGACACACACCCTATACCTTCCGTCCGGACCATTCGTGTCGTGGGCATGCTAATACAGAACAATACACAGAACTCCGAAGCAATACAACGCCTCCGCACCACAGCTCACCAAATAATCGGCCTTATTCGCCGCATCTCCACACGTCGTAGAGGCATGATGGAGGATGACCTTTGCCGGCTAACACAGGCATTCCTCGTTAGCAGGATAGTATACTCCTATCCCTACTATCACCTTCGCCGAAAAGATGAGGAGGCAGTTAACAGCATCTTCCGCTCGGTGTACAAGGCTGTCCTAGGGTTGCCACAATACACTAGCACACGACACCTCCTCCAACTGGGGATTTACAACACTCTTTCCGAACTTATAGAGGCACACAAGACAGCCCAAATTCATCGCCTCTCCAGGACAAATCACGGCCGTCTCATCCTTGACCGGTTAAACGTCAGCCCAATAGGCGATCCCCATCCCACAGCCCCCCTCCCGACATGTGTACACAGCCGCCTCGTTGTCAAACCACTACCAAAAAACATGCTCCCTGGCCGACACGACACGCGCCGTCAACACAAATCCAGGGCACTCGATGAAACCTACCATATCGATGAACACGCAACATACGTGGACGCGGCAAGGCAAGATGCAACAACATATGTGGCCTGTGCTACCACGCCGCAATCTACACTTATCTCCGCCGCCACGGTGCGTGCCTCCTCCCCCACCGCAGCGGAAGAAACAACTATAGCGCTGGCCATCGCTGACCCGCGTACGCGTACAGTCCTTAGTGACTCAAAAAGAGGAATTCTAAATTTCTCGGCAGGCTACATCTGCCTTCCTGCTGCACGCATCCTACGCGGCTTCACTCCCGAACACAAAATTAACCTAGTCTGGGTACCCGCCCACGCGGGCAACTCTGGAAACGATAGGGCCGACCAACTTGCCCAAGGATTAACAATCCGGGCGGTCGGTCTCACATATCTAGACGCACTAGCTGAAGCCCCCCAGACTTTCGCCGAAATTACCAATTTACAGAAAGAGACGCGACGCCTTTTCCCGCCTCCCCACCCCGACCTCGACCGAGCACAAGCCACCCTGCTGCGCAGATTACAGACACACTCATTTCTTAGTCACTCCACGCTATCACTAATTACTAACGGGGAATACAACCCCGCATGTCCAAATTGTAAAAACGGAGAACCCGCCACTCAGGCGCACATCCTCTGGGGATGCGTAAATAACCCGCCCCCAAGGGCCCTCCTGCCAGCTCCCTCTGCGGAGAGCTGGCCCCAACTCCTTACCAAGCCAGACAGGAACACACAACTTTCAATCATTTCCTGGGCCCAGGATGTCGCCCCCACCTGGGGGCCACACACGACTCATCTGCCCTAATTCACAACATCTGGGGCAAATAAAGTTGTCTCTCTCTCTCTCTGTCATGACCCGTTTAAGACCGCAACATGCGTGCTATAATGGTTCAGTTATGGCGAATACTGCAGTCTCCTTGCGCATAGGAACTGATTTCACGTCGCTGCTTGATTGGCTCGATTGAGTTGAATGAATGAAGTACATTATGTCACTTGTTCGGCTTTTATATGGTACAGATGATAATATGTAGGGAGTAGAGTTGAGAACAGAACCTGTGGCTAGCATTGCTTTAGAAGGGTTAGAATACAACCTCATAAACATTGTGAAATTGACATAATCGAAAGCATTAAAAAAAGCAATCAGGTTCATATGCAATCGATACGATCGCCATTTCTCACCTTCTTGGGCTGCGACCACCTTGAATCTAACCCCCTTGTCCGCGCTCTGTCACATTGATACATCGAAGTTATTTCATTGCATCGTTAATTCAGTTTACCAAACACCTAGTGTGTACCTTCGTCCCGATATTCCCCGATCAACCAAGAGCCATAATAGCCTTAAGCTTAAGCCATACTTCACCCGTACTAATATCTTCAAATACAGCTTTTTCCTCCGGACCACCGAACACTGGAACACAATTCCCGCCACAACGGGATCTGTTTCATTGCGCACATTTTTATCAGCCATCGATACCATATCATACTTTTTTGTTCAATTGTGCTTATTATACACTGGTTAATTCTCTTTTTCATTTTTTTTCAGTGCCTGTGCCAATAATATTCATTATGTGCGTTTACATGTTAATTAAGTTTGTTTTGTCAGGCCACCTCAGATATGTGGACGATACTACTTTAATGGCAGAAAGTGAAGTGGAATTCAAGAGACTTCTGATGCGCGTACAAGAGAGTGAGAAGTTTGGGCTTAAACTGAACATTAAAAAGACAAAGATCGTGGCCTCGTGCCATATCAAGTCCTGGAGCATCAAGGGACAAGAAGTGGAAGTTGTGACAGATTTTCTTTTCTTGGGCTCCAAGATTACCCCGGAAGGAGACTGCAGCCATGAAATTAGGAGACGCCTGCTTGTGGGAAAAAGAGCCATGGCTAGCCTTGACCGCCTAGTAAAGAGCAGAGACATTACACTGCCAACCAAGATCCGTATAACTCGTGCTATGGTCCTTCCAGTTGTGATATATGGATGCGAGAGTTGGACTGTGAAGAAGGCTGACCGCCGAAGAATGGACGCGTTTGAATTGTGGTGCTGGCGGAGACTCTTGAGAGTTCCTTGGACGGCCAGAAGATCAAATCAGTCGATATTGTCGACCATAAACCCTGACTGCTCATTGGAGTGTCAAATTCTAAAGTTATTTGGTCATCTGATGAGAAGAGAGGAGTCGCTGGAGAAAGATTTGATCTTGGGGAAGGTTGAGGGTCATTGGAGAAGGGGTAGGCAGCGAACGCGATGGTTAGATGGCATCCTTGAGGTGCTGCTGCTGAAGTTATGTGATGTTAGGAAGATAGTGAGAGACCGGAAAGTGTGGCGTGATATGGGCCATAGGGTCACGAAGAGTCGGACACGACTGAACGACTGAACTGAACTGATTTGTGTATGTAAATTTCTTTACCCCACAACAGCCACATATGGGGTTGCAGTATGTATGTATGTATGTATGTATGTATGTATGTATGTATGTATGTATGTATGTATGTATGTATGTATGTATGTATGTATGTATGTATGTATGTATGTATGTATGTATGTATGTATGTATGTATGTATGTATGTATGTATGTATGTATGTATGTATGTATGTATGTATGTATGTATGTATGTATGTATGTATGTATGTATGTATGTATGTATGTATGTATGTATGTATGTATGTATGTATGTATGTATGTATGTATGTATGTATGTATGTATGTATATGTGTATGCATGCATGCATGTATGTATGTATGTATGTATGTATGTATGTATGTATGTATATATGTATGCATGCATGCATGCATGCATGCATGTATGTATGTATGCCTGCATGCATGCATGCATGCATGTATGTATGTATGTATGTATGTATGTATGTATGTATGTATGTATATATGTATGTATGTATGTATGTATGTATGTATGTATGTATGTATGTATGTATGTATGTATGTATGTATGTATGTATGTATGTATGTATGTATGTATGTATGTATGTATGTATGTATGTACGTACGTACGTACGTACGTACGTACGTACGTACGTATGTATGTATGCATGTATGTATGTATGTATGTATGTATGTATGTATGTATGTATGTATGTATGTATGTATGTATGTATGTATGTATGTATGTATGTATGTATGTATGTATGTATGTATGTATGTATGTATGTATGTATGTATAAATAAATAAAGAAAGCAAGAAATAAATAAATAATTGCAGGTGTGCTCCTGCGGACTCCAAGAAAGGAAAAATCTGAATGCTTGGCATCAAGATTGTTCGATTGTTCGACTTGCCTCCTTGAGTGTACGGCTGGAAAATTATGTCTGCGCTCACCTATTTAAAGGAAATTAGACGATATTATATTACTGTGGGTGCGCAAGAGTTGTCATAGTGTTGCGAAGTGGCTACTGAGCAACGGAAGAAGGTTAAGGGCAGTGAATACTTGATATATTCTTCAGTTCGGAGCGACGTATATAGGTGAAGGGATATTTCACATACTTAGGTCTGGAGTGGAGTGATTATTGGCTACACACTTGAGAAAAGCGGCGGAGCACGACTGAAGGCTGTGTAGCGGTTGCATTGCTTGCCTTTCCCGCTGAGAGGGTACGAGAGAAGCCATTTCTCTTTCTCGTGCACAGGCGGCATGGCGTTCACGCTTTCCTACCTGGACCGCTACGACTCGGTGCTGACGGGGGCTGCTTTCATGGCCGTGGAGACTTTCTTCTTTCTTAGGTACGTGGCGCACGCCCAGAGTACGAAATGTTTGAAGAGTGGGCGAATGTTCCAAATAAAGTCCGAAAGAGATAGCCAGATACTGATGCAAATATGACTTGTGTGCACTAAAGTAGCTTGTTTGCACCCTGGATGTCCATGCTCTATGGATGTCTGCCTAGTCGAAAGGAACAACAGAAACGTTCTGTTGTCGCAACAAAATTATTTGTGACCGTGAACCTGTTGAGATAGCAGAAACGTTTGTACTAAAATCAAAATTGTGTGTAGTTACAACAGAAATATCCTACTGAAATACAGAATGCCGAAAACTAGCAAAAATAAAACTACAGAACCGCGCAGAACTGTACCAAAGAACTACAGAGGACTTTGGAGCTACGGCAGAACCATTTAATATTTAAGGTACTTTGAGGCGGTCTGTATTTTGTTCGACCAGGTGCATGCAACCTTCTAGTGCCTAAAATCCCATAGTGAAAAAAGAAGTGATTGGTTATGGCTCAATGATATCAGGCCTCATCAAAGGATATAGCTACCTCTACGTCTGCATGGGCTTTATTTACCTTAGGTTCTTGCAGAAACCGGTTCTCTTACGCTTAATATACTACAACACTCACCAGCACAACGTAGTCTAGAACCGTTTAACGGTAGTAAGATATGCCATGTGCTTGCTGATGGCGTCATCTGTCGAGAATACTGCAAAAGCGGACGGGGGCAGAATGCTGCGCCTTCGTGCTATCTCGGTGTGTTATTGCTGTGTGCTTGTTTCTAGAACCTATGACCCAATGACTCTCGATTAGTCGCGGAGTTAAGCGCCTATAGAATTCATTTGTGTGAAGGAACACATTTATGTAGTCAGCGGCTAGACAACAATTATAAAATTTGAGGTGAGAAGTAAAACTGAAACCGTAGCTGAGTCCTGATATACCTGAAGTATGTGGCTCCATGGTAGAACGAGAGAAAGAAGATGGCTAGGCAATGTGAAAGAGCACTGAAAAAGGGTAGAGAGGAGCATTAGTTCGCAAGAGCCAACGTTTGTACAAGTTGAATTGTCTTCGTCGTGGCTACTTGGTGCAGTACTTCTCTAGAAAGCGGATGTCGAGAGTTGTGGTCGGGGCTCGGTGTGTGAAGGCTTGTGCCTTACTTGCGTCAACGTCCTTCGCATCTTCTTACGCCTAATGCAACTGTATATATAGCGTTATTATCTTATTGTGTCGTATTTTTGTCTGAGGCGGACTGTCTTGGAAACTTCAAACAGTCCGTGTAAATACAAGTTTTCTATAGACACGAAGCTATTCATCTTCCCCACATCGTCATCTAGAGCTTAGAGCTCCGTAACACGTATGTCTGGATAGACGGAGAAACACTTCCGCTATCTGATTAACTAAGTGAAAGTTAATCAGTTAAGTTAACTAAGTATATGCCTTTCAACGACCTGTGTATAATTGACGTACCTATAAAAGGAATTTGTGAATGTACCTCATCAACTGACCATAGCGCATACTCATTTTCAACAGCCCAAGAGGCGCCTGTACACATGGACTTCACCGGACGGTCTGTACAGGAATCAGATCGATTATATTCTTTGCCAGCAGAGATGGAGAAGCGCTATACAAGCAGTACAAACAAGGCCTGGGGCCGATTGTGGCACCGATCATCAGCTTCTTGTTGCCAAAATTAAGCTTCGATTGAGGAAAACGCAGAAAACTAGAAGGCCTTGCAGGTATGATCTGGATCAAATTCCTTCAGAATATGCTGTGGAAGTGAGGAATCGATTTCAAGAATTAGATCTAGAAGACGGAGAGCTTGAGGAGATGTGGACTGATGTTCGTGATATAATACAAGAAGTTGCTACTAAGGTAGTTCCAAAGCAAAAGAAATGCAAGAAAGCAAACTGGTTATCTGAAGAGGCTTTGCAAATAGCTGAAGAAAGGAGGATGGCAAAAGTTATGGGGGAAAGGTAAAGATACAAGGTTCTCAATGCGGATTTTCAGAAAATAGCAAGGAGAGATAAGAATGCCTTCCTGAACATACAGTGCCAAGCAGTTGAGGACTACAGCCAATTAGGGACACAAGAGCTCTGTATAAGACAATCAAAGATATCAAAGGAAGCTTCTGTGCTAAGCTGGGCGTGATAAAGGACAAACGAGGCAAAGACTTCACTGAAGCCTCAGAGATAAAGAAGAGGTGGCAGGAATACACAGAACAACTGTACAAGAAGGACCCGGATGTGCAAACTCAACATAAGACGGTTGTGATTATTGATCTCGAGCCGGGCATCCTGAAGAGTGAAGTTGAATGGGCCTTAGCCAGCCTTGCTAAGAACAAAGCAAGCGGAATTGATGGTATTCCAGCTGAGTTGCTTCAAAACCTCAACCACGACGCTGTTAACATTCTGCATACATTATGTCAGAAGATTTGGACAGCCCTGCAGTGGCCAGAGGATTGGAGGAGGTCAGTTTACAGCCCCATTCCAAAGAAAGGCAGTGCCAAAGATTGTTCTAACTACCGCACAATCGCGCTTATTTCGCATGCTAGCAAGGTGATGTTGAAAATACTCCAAGGTAGGCTGCAGCAGTATGTGGATCGAGAGCTTCCGGACGTGCAAGCTGGGTTTCGAAAGGGCAGGGGAACTAGAGACCAAACTGCCAACCTTCGCTGGATCATAGAAAAAGCAAGAGAGTTCCAGAAACCCATCTACTTCTGTGTTTATTGATTAGGCCAAAGCGTTTGACTGTGTAGATTACAGCAGATTGTGGCAAGCTCTCCAAAAGATGGGAGTTCCAATTCACCTCATTTGGCTCCTCAGGAACCTGTATGAAGGGCAAGAGGCCACAGTCAGAACTGGGCATGGTCTTACTGATTGGTTTCCGATTGAGAAAGGAGTGAGGCAAGGCTGCATACTGTCGCCCTGCCTATTTAGCCTATATGCAGAGTGCATCATGAGGAAGGCCGGTCTGGACGAGTCTTCAGCTGGAGTGAAGATTGCTGGAAAGCGTATCAACAACATTAGATATGCGGATGATACCACTTTAATGGCAGAAAGTGAAGTGGAACCCAAGAGACTTCTGTTGCGCGTACAAGAAGCGAGTGAGAAGTTTGGGCTTAAACTGAACATTAAAAAGACAAAGATCATGTCGTCTTGCCCTATCAAGTCCTGGAGCATCAAGGGACAAGAAGTGGAAGCTGTGACAGACTTTCTCTTCTTGGGCTCCAAGATTAGCCCGGAAGGAGACTGCAGCCATAAAATTAGGAGACGCCTGCTTCTGGTAAAGAGAGCCATGGTTAGCCTTGACCGCCTAGTAAAGAGCAAATACATTAGTCTGTCAACCAAGATCTGTATAACTCGTGCTATGGTCTTTCCAGTTGTGATGTATAGATGCGAGAGTTGGACTGTGAAGAAGGCTGACCACCGAAGAACTGACGCGTTTGAATTGTGGTGCTGGCGGAGACTCTTGAGAGTCCGTTGGACTGCCAAAAGATCAAATCAGTCGATATTGTCGACCATAAACCCTGACTGCTCGTTGGAGGGTCGAATTCTAAAGTTAAAGCTCAGCTACTTTGGTCATCTGATGAGAAGAGAGGAGTCGCTGGAGAAAGATTTGATGTTGGGAAAGGTTGAGGGTCGCCGGGGAAGGGGTAGGCAGCGAACACAATGGTTAGATGGCATCCTCGAGGCGCTGCAGATGAAGTTATGTGATGTTAGGAAGATAGTGAGAGACCGGAAAGCGTGGCGTGACATGGTCTATAGGGTCACGAAGAGTCGGACACGACTGAACGACTGAACGGAACGGACCTCATCAACTACAGTTTACGATGCCGTTGTTTCGCCTGCAGGAGAATTTAGATGGCTTTTATATTGCCATCGTTACCTGCGGAGGTGATCTGTAATAGTATTTTGCTGTGATGTCACTGAACAAGGCTGGGAGTAGGAAAAGGTACTTACTTCTAACTTGTCTTCTAGTGTCTATTTGCTACTCCCGTTCTTGTCCGGTGATATCGCAGCAAAACGCTAAGAATTAGATAACCTCCGCAGATAAAGATGGGAATATAAAAGCAATCTAAATTCTTCTGTAGGAAAGAAAACTAACATCTATCTTAAATTCTAGTGTCTGGTTGTTGCCCCGCCGGGGTGGCGCAATGATAAGATGCCCGACGACTCTGTCGGAGTTCCCGGGTTCGAACCCGACCGCGGCGGCTGCGTTTGAGAGGAGGCGAAACGAAGAGATGTCCGTGTGCTGTGCGATGTCAGCACACGATAAATATCGACCCCAGGGGGTCGAAATTACTCCGTAGCCCTCGACTACAGCTCCTCTTTCTCTCTCTCTCTCTCCACTTTATCTCCCACTTTCCTCTCTTCCTTAATGGCGCGGTTCAGGTCTCTCTCTTTCCACTTTCACGCCCACCTTCCTATCTTCCCTTACGGCGCGGTTCAGGTGTCCACAGCTCAAGTGTGACAGATACTGCGCCTTGCTTTTCCTGTGAACCAATTATTATTATTATGTCGAAGAAACAAGTGTGACAGAAACTGAGCCTTTCCTTTCCTGTGACCCAATTATTATATTATTGGTTTGGTTCGTGGGGTTTTAACGTCCTAAAGTGACGCAGTCTATGAGAGACGCCGTAGTGGAGGACTGCGGAATTTTCGACCCCCTGGGGGTCTTTAACGTGCACTGACATCGCGCAGCACACGGGCGCCTTGCTTTTCGCCTCCATCGAAAGGCGGCCGGCGAGGCCAGGATTTGATCCCGCGTCCTTGGGCACAGTAGTTGAGCGCCGTAACCAATGCACCACCCCGGCGGGGAAATTATTAATTTGGTGTCTCGTTGTTGAACAATTTAAGTCACCGTGTTCAACTCTATATATTTTTGGGATCGCAATACATTTTTTAGTTTTGGCAGCGCTGTGAGCATGCGTGTTGTTTATAATCTTCAGCGCCGCCCACTGTTTGCGTGTCAGTCGATGAAACTAAACTTGGTATAGTTTCTGGCATTTAAGTAGCACACATATGAGATGTCTCACCTCTCCGTCTGGGTTCCTTGTCCCCTATGTGATATGCGTCTGATTAAGCCCATTTTAGTTGTACCTTTTTGTCGCCCTGGACAGCCGTTGTGCTCATCTTCAAGACGTTTGGAACCAGAGACACAAGGTAATCTTTGAAATTTACATAAATAAAAAAGAAACGGCAGCGACGTTTTACTTGGTCTAACATTTATCATTAAAAGGAGGAAGAACAAGGTAGGCAGCAGATTTTATTTGCAGAAGTAGCTTCAGATGTTACAAAATTTAGGTTTTATGGCATGCATCTATGTTTGAAAATAAGGCTGCATTTGCGTCCGTGCGAACGTGGGCGGCGTGGTGAAATTGTGTGTCGCAGGAGCCAGCTTTTACCCTCACACACGAAAATGGCCCTTAGTGTGAGTGCTAATATATAAGTTTGTTTGTTTGTTTGTGGGGTTTAACGTCCCAAAGCGACTAAGGCTATGAGAGACGCCGTAGTGGAGGACTCCGGAAATTTCGACCACCTGGGGTTCTTTAACGTGCACTGACATCGCACAGCACACGGACGCCACTCCGTTTCGCCTCCATCGAAACGCAGCCGCCAAGGTCGGGTTCGAACCCGGGAACTCCGGCACAGTAGTCGGGCTTCTTACCACTGCACCACCCCGGCGGGGCTAATATATAAGGTAAAATTGAAACGCAGCATTATATGTCAAAGAAATTCTGTATTTTACTTTCATATGCACAGCACTGTAGCCTACTCGCGTTGTTTGGCAGCCGGTTAGGGTGAATAACTGGTAGAAAGGTGTGTTGCTTGACTTGAATCAGGAGAGAGCTCCTTTTCCAATGCTAACACAACATTGGTATAGCTGGCATCAAAACTCTTGTCTGCACACCGAAAGATCGTTCATGCAGGGACATTACTCAATTTGCTGAGATAGAAGAAATTAACGAAACAAAGAAATTTACATTATCTGAACGCGTATATTAGGAGTGGCAAGACCATTCCTAGAAAATTGAGAAGAACATATTCAGCACAAATATTTGTCAAAACCCATTTTCGCCATTCACAGCCCGACACAGGAATCACTTGCTTCTAAAAATCTTCGAGCGCGAGCCTAAACCGACAATCCAGTTTCCATTATCAGATGTGTAAATATGCATCTTCGTCCTCTCTAGTCTTCGCTAATTTAAGCATTCTAAATTTTAAAGGGTGAGGTCCACTCCTCCCATGCACATGTCTAAAGGGGAATGAATGGTGCAGTTCTTAACTTGGAACTCGTTCTGTGCATTAAACATCATCGTCTTCCTCAAGTTTTATTTGAAAAACAATGTCGTGCTTTGCACTCAACACTGTCGTCTGCAATTTAAATTTCCCGCTGCTCCTGCACTTAAGCTAGGTAAGTACGCCATACATAAGACCATATGACTACAGATAGAGAGCGCAGTCTTGCCAGACAGGCTACCGAGACCATCGAACAAGGAGAAGCTAGACTGACTGGCTCTTTGCCGAGAAATATACTAAGGGCGTGAGGGAGCTAAGATCAAAGCCGCAGCAGTGACAGCGTCTGCGGCCGATGGCTAACGCTCTTGAAACTTGGTTCAAGGAAAGTTGCAGCTCAATGTTTTGCTTGCTTGCTTGCTTCTTTCGTTTTGTTGTTCTTTCATTTCACGTGCACCCTGCTCTGATCAGTGTTATGTAAAATTTCTGCTTCACCCTTTTTAGTTTTTATTTTCGGAATGACCGTGAATAGAACAGAAGGTTAACTACCGGCAAACATGTCCAGCATTCAAAATAACCATCCACTTATCTCCTCTAACCCTCTCAAGAAATCGTTCGAGGACTCCGGGCATGTAACATAAGCAATAAGATATCTGCTGGTGAAGTTGTTTGGCTAGACGCCATAGCCTGAGCGTGCTTAGAATGTTCGCCAGCGTATCCCGTCAACTGTGGTTTGAAAAATGCTCAATTAAAAATAAAAAGTAATAACGCCTCTTTTCTCGCAGCGGCTACCTGCTCTTCTACGTCCTCCATGACGTGAAGAAGGCTCGAGGTCTCAAAGAGACCGCAGCCATCATCCTTCGACGCTGGTACAGGTGCGTGTGTTCGAATTTGCTGCTTGTGGGAGCTGGGTGATCGCATGCATGCACATTCTTTCGTAAATGAAGTGATAGCAGGACACTAACAGTGGCTCTCTTTCATAGTCCTGTGGAATTACCTTAAGTTCTCTGTGAACAGAAAATGGCAAGCTGTAAAACAACGCAGGCCCCTTTGTCGTGCAAATGACTAAACCGCACTGCTTCACAGAATACGAAATAAACTTCTCATTTTAGGCAGACGTTCTGCTAACGTAAATATCTGAGACAGGCTCATCTATACTGAAATCATAGGCCAGGCACTCAGTTAGAGTTGAAGTAGTAATGTGTGCATTCCGTCTTTTCTAATGGCGTACGTGACATATAAGAAAACAGTAGTTTCGGAAATGACCGAGGATTGCAGTTTTTGCTTTGCGCAAAGAAAACAAAGCTGCTTTATTAGGACTGGTATATATTTAGAGTCCTTTGTTAGTGGACCGGTGTACAAGCAAGCTCGCCATTGGTCTAGCGCCGATCAATACAGTTTGAAACTGGAAATATTCAGGAGTGAATTTAGTCGTTTTCAAAGGTTGATTGGAGCAGCGGGAGCAACGGCAAATTGATAAAATATCAATGACAGTATCTTTTACCCATGAGAAAGGTAAACCAGTCAGCCGGTGTTGTTAATAATGATCGTGGGTTACAGTCTCCTTGTCCTTCACTGCCTGAGGAAAAACTCACAAAATACCTATCCTGCACAGAATGGTAACACAGTGGAATAAAAGGAGAATTTAAATGATTAAATTTGATTTTTCTGTTTTCAGCTACGGATTGTAAGGCGACAGAGGGCGATTGCGGTTTCATATGCTAGTCTGTGTCTGAAACACTAGGGCAAAAAATAAATGCGACAGCCAGTAAGGACTAGTTTTGGTGAAAAGGAGTCTTCGTGAAAAGTGGTTGTTTATGTATCCGTAAACCTTGACGGCTAGCTTTGTTGAAACTGAGAGAGGTACACTCGGATGATCGTTTGTGTGGGCGTCAAAGCATCTTGTTTACTCTGTCGCAGGCTCCTGGTGCCCATGACGGTTGCGGCGTGTGGCTTCTCACTGATGCCGCTTCTGGTCAGAGGGCCCACAACCGCCATGGTGTACGACAAATTCTATGAAGACGTGCGCAACCACTGGTGGACGTTCGTGTTCAACACCCGAAACCTGTACCGTGAGCCCACATATGTGCGTGAATGATACTGATCTTTTGAAATTGATCTTTGACTTTGTCAGGGGATAAAGTCAAAGGTGGGGAGCACAGCGCTTGGCTCGCCCGATCGGCTCTATTTTCGCCTCTAATTTATACGCTCACACGTTGCTTTCACACATCTGCGACAAAAGAACACACGAAGAAGAGAGCGACCACCAAAACAGCACGTCGAAAAAAAAAGGCGACAGACTGGAAAATTGCGCATGAAGAAAACAAGACCATGAGAAGAGCACAGGAACACAATCTTGAGACATTTAGGACTTCTTAAGAGCAATAAGGCGAAAGCCTTTGGGGCTGATTCTACTGTAATGTTTTATTTGCCAGAACACAGCAGATCGCACAGTGCTTCTTCCGTGCTGAATCCGAAGTAGGCAACTCCGCTCGGCGGTGATATCACGCGCTTGGTCTTCATAGCTAGCTGCAGATGGCGTACACCGCGCTCGCTCCTGAAGACCGGGCTGAACTCGTCATCGTTGTGTCCCTACGTTGCTATGGAAACGGCAGCAACGGTAGAGAAGGAGAATTAAGATATGCATTCCATGTTCCCGGTGTGGTGCAGTCTATTAACGCTCTCGGCTGGTGATCGGAGGGCTAGGAGCTAGACTGCCAGTGGAGGATAGGTTTTTTTAAAAGGTGTACTGAGCACTGTTGATATTACTCGGAACCTTGCAGACACATATAGGGAATGCATATATATCCTTCTAGCGCAGATAAGCCCATATGTGCGCCTTAAAACAGCATGACAACAAAACTAAACACCGCAGTATGACGTGGCTCCCCTGGAGAGGATGGATGTCACATTCATAACTACGAAGGGTATACACCATGTGGTAACGCTATGTATAGGTTGGAATAAATGAGGTAAAGTTAGCCTTGATTTCATGCCACAGTGCGTTGGAAAACCCGTGTTCTCTTTGGTATGTTCATGCTCTGCAAGAGCCCTCTAATATTTCAGAGGCTTTATGAACTGGTACTTCGCATTAAGGTACCGCTGACTCACTCAATTCGAGTGGTTTACTCGTCAAGAGAATATTTAAGTAAGTAAAGTTAAGTAAAAAAACTTACCTGCTTCTTCGCCACAAGCTTAATACGGTAAAAAATATCTGCTGATGTTCATGGCGCTTTCATTCGTCGGTTGACCAATCGGCATTGGCAGTGAAGAAAAAAAAAACGTTATCATTAAAGCGAACACAGCAATTTTTGCCTAGTAATTTGGTTGGTGATACGTATGTTCAAGCAATGGTGTGTAATGAACTCACCTGCTCTTCATCGTGAATGTTTGCTTGTGCTGTTCAGTCATCTTGAAGTTGTTCCTTTGTGCTGCATTTTAGCGTCGCTGTTTTTACGGAGGGCTGTTAGCGGGTGCTGTTTTTTGCTGTAGTCCCTATTGCGATTTCGTGTCTTTACTACGCGTTCTTGTGGCGGTTTTTCAATGAGAAATGTAGTGTTGAGGAGCCTTTGTCGCAGAAAAGCCATTGTTATCATTGTCGTAGTCTGCGGTGAGTGCCACGTGCAGAAATGCTGATGACAGCAAAGAAACGTAAAATCGACAAAGATGTCTATAAGTAATTGATTGATGCAGAAAATGCAAGTGAGGTGCCTGCAGTCATAGAAAACTAAACTCAGATGAAAATAAACTTAATTACGCTAGCTGCAGCGTGATTCGAACACCTGATTTCTGATTTGTGAGGTGGCCATGCTATCCATTGTCCACAATAGCTTTCTTTTTCAAGATCCGATTTATTATAGAGGACCAATCTTGTAATTAAACGCGTTTGATTATATATAACTTTTCTTGGAATAATACAGTACCAGAATATCTCGGGCGAACTTTTCGAAACTTTTTGAAGCGTTTCCGCTCTTGTTAACGGTGATGCTTAACGGGACATTATTGAGTGCACCCTCCTGGAGAAAATCTGGCATTGGCCTTGTGATCGAAGAATCACGAGCATACATCCGCCAAGTGGTACTTAGCAATAATGTCCTGACGTTATTTTTCGACTGATTGAGAAACGTCCCAGATTACATGAATCACTTGAAAAGAACCAGTTGGCAGGCACTGGCAACTGATTGCTGCGTTCAGATTAAAAATTGGGAAGGTCGTTGAACCCACCAAGGCCATCGCATCTTGCGTCAGACGCACTACCCTTACAGCATGCAGGCACGTTTGTACTGTACTGTCCACAGGTCTCTCAACGAATGCGGAAGCATACGCATATATGTTAAAGAGTATGTCTAGGGCCATCATCGTCATCCTGACGATATCCACTGCAGGGCGAATGCCTCTGCCATATTCCTGCAATTAAACCGGTCCTGTGCTAGCTGTATCCACAGCACCTCTGCGAACTTAACTTCATCCACCCAACTAACTTTCTGCCGCCCCCTGCTATGCTTCCTTCCCTTGGAATCTAGTTTGTTACCCTAAGCAACCATCGGTTATCCTCTCTTCACACTACATGTCCTGGCCATGCCCATTTCTACTTGATTTCCACTACAATGTCAGTAACTGGAGTTATTTCTCTGACCCACTCTGCACACTTCCTATCTCGTAACGTTACCCCGAGAATTTTTCATTCCATAGCTCTCTGCGTTGTCATAAACTTAAGTAGAACCCTCTTAGTTAGCCTCCATGTTGCAGCCTCATAGCTGAGTACAGGTAAGCTACAACTGTTTACTCTCCTCTTGAGCGATGCCGGTAAGCTGCTAGTCATAATATGCGAGTGCTTGCCAAATTCGTTCGATCCCAGTCTATTCTCCTTGTTTATTCTCTTTCATGGTCCGAATCTGCGGTTACTACCTGCCCTAAGTAGACATATTCGTCACCTAATTCCAATGCTTCACACCTAACGTAAACTGCTGTTCCTTCCTGAGGCTGTTCAACATTACCCTAGACGTTTGCATATTGATTTTCAAGCCTAACTTTCTACTTGTCTTGTCTAGGTCATTAATCATTTTTTGCAGTTCACCCTTAGAGTTACTTAGCAAGGCAATGGCATCAGCAAAACGCAGATTACTGAGAAATTTTTCATCTACCGTTGTCCCTAAGTGCTCCCATTCCAAGTCTCTCAACACTTCCTCTTAGCAAGCTGTAAATATCACTGGGGCAATCGTGTCTGTAAAAATTTGTTACTGTCTTTATGCAGAACTATGGTTGAAGTTCAGCCACTATATATATAGGTATATATTTCAGTACGTTCACGTATTGCTCTTCTACACCCTGAGTTCGCAATGCTTGCATGACGACCTTGGTTTTTAATCGGAGCATTGTTCTATCACCTAGTTTATGGCATGGATATGATCGATAGTAGAGTACCCTTTCCGAAAACCTGCTTGATCTTTTGCTTGATTGCAGTCTGTCCTGATTTTATTATTGATTACCTTAGTAAATACATTACACGTAACAGACAGTAAGCTGAGTGGTTTGTAATTTTCAGGTCCTTAGTGTCCCCTCTATTATGAATTAAGATAATATTTGCGTTCTTCCATGATTCCGGTACCGTCGATGACACCAGGCACCACCAAAAGAGTGAGTTAATAGGGTCGAAAGTTCAGGACATAGTGATCAAGAGTGTTGCAAAATGCATGTACGCTTAGAAACATTCGCAGGGGGCACTGTGGAGGGAAGCCAGTTACAATTTCCTATCACAACCTTAACGTCGGAGGTTGGATGTCTCGCATATATAAATTGGCTTAATTCTTCCGTAAACTGTAGTAAGCCGGTTCGTCGCTTACGGTCTGGTCTTCAGCTGTTTTTGCCATCTTTTTACTTTTCTTTTTGCATTTGTTACTTCACATGTAATACGCACCATAGCACTTATTTATTTTAGTCGGATCCTAATTTTTACTGCAGTGATATACGATGGTTGAAAGTCGGGAATAAAACATTGTGTTATATGGTCAACCAGTTGACCAAAATGACGTCCGTGATACTTGAATGCTTGGACTAGTACACAAAAATAGCGAATACCGGTCATCCTGGTGTGCTAAAGTGGAACTGTAGAGGCATTTCCACGAAGATGGGAGAGCTCAAGACCCGACTACGAATTAACAAGCTCCGGGTATGGGCTATGTTACTACAGGAAACAAACGCCGTGCCAACCATTCCGGGCTTCAGTGACTACGCGTCTCCATCGATGACCGACCGTCACGTGGAGACCCCTACTCTCCCGGGAAAGGCGGCGGTATATGTTCATACCTGGTTTCCTCATGTACGCCTTTCTCTTGAAACCTAGTGCACTTGGTATCAAGAGGTTGTAGCAGTTGCTGTGAAATTTCTGAACGGAACCGTTGTAATTCTTTCATATTACGTTAGACCAGCTGGGGGCGCCCCTTCTCGTATTAAGCTTGGCTGCTTATTAAGTGTTCATCGGCAACTCCCCGGGTGCCCGATTGTAGTCGGAGGTAACTTAATGCCGCTCACCCGGATTGGGGGTATCCCACTACAAGCCCCCGTGGTAGGTGTGTGTGTGGGACGCCTTCACTGAGGCCCTGTTTGCACTGCTCAATCCCCCTGGGACAGCAACGCGGCCTGTGCGTCAGATACGTAATGCTGCCTTTGCCCCAGACTTGACGCTGTGGTTAGGCACGCGAACTCTCTCGTGGCCCATAGAGCAAGACTGCTGCGGAAGTGATCCGCACTCTATCATCATCGGTCTCCATCCCTAACGTCTCCGCCCTTTACGCCGCAAATGGTCTGTGATCAAGTGGGACAACCTTCTCTCACGTCTCGATAGTCTGTCTTCAGATTCGTCGTCACTCCTTGTTGAGCGCATACAAAGCGCACATAACAGCGCTACGACTACTACCTGGATTGATGTTGGTCGACCGGCCCCAGATCTCGGCCTGCTTAACTTGTGGGCTGCCCGCCTTCAAGCCGAACTGGCAAGGCGAGTTCTCCGGCGCTGCAGGGTTATACACAAAAAACAATATACGCACAAGAGAAATAAAACAGGCCGTTAACACAGATGATGCGCTTGCTACCAACTGCCAGTTTGTGTGGTACGAAGAAGAAGAAAGCTTCACACAAAACGTGGGGTTACAATATGAAGAAGAAGTAAGCAAAAGATTAAGAAAAAATAGATGAAAATAAAACGAAAATAATGAGAAATTAGGTCTAACTTTCTGTCACATTGCCCAAACGTCTTGTCACATTGTTCAAACGGAGAGGCATCATCTCTTTGCGCTTGAGCGTCACCGACAGAACACTCACGCATTCTCCTTCTTCCCCCGAAATCATCTTGAAGGCTTCAATAATCTCTCGCAAGTGGCCATGCCATTGGATCCATACCCGCTCAGCGACAACATGTCCGCACAAGGGTGATTTCGTATGCCAGCCGCCTCATATCTACGCCCGAACAAAATTATTCTGTCCAGAGTGAGACTGCCAGGCACTTGTTTGGCTATTACAAAATTGCGCCCTTATTTGTTTGGCCGCCCCTCTACTGTTAAAAAAGACCATAAGGCCTTGTGTTGGCTTTCATCCATCAAAGCTCCTGCGGGCCATTTGGGACGCTGGGCGCTACGATTGCAAGAATATAATTTTTTCGTCATCTACAAGTCCGGTCGGCGTCATCAAGATATGCAGAGCGCTTATTCCGTCATCCCGTCGACTCTCCTAGCCCTTCCGGCTCCGATGATGACGCTTCTGTCTTATCTGTCTCGGCCTTTTATAGTACTGCCGATGAACAGCGCTTGAATCTTTCGCTTCATTCCGTTATCCTCCGTCTTATCTCCGAGAGCTCTGATCCATCTCTCGCCTTATTTGTTTCCATGGGAAAACCTTATACCGACGTAATATGTGACCAGATGGCGCAGACCTTTTGCTTGTCGTTCCCCAACATCTATGTATAACACCATTCTTGAACAGTTCCATGATGCTTCTACGGCTGGTCATCTGGGTGTCTGCCGCACATACGACAGCCTGTGCCGACGTTTCTACTGGCCGGGGCTCTACCGCTCCGTCCAGCACTACGTTGCCGCATGTGAACTGTGTCAGCGTCTCAAGAACCCACAGTTTTGCCTTCAGGTCACTTGCAAGCGATCCCCGTACTGACTGACCCGTTTTGCCGTGTTGGTGTCGATCGTCTTGCGCCTGTTCCAGTATCCGCCTCGGGGAACAAATTAATTGCCGCCGCCACCGACTACCCTACGCGGTACGCGATTACCCGAGTCATCCCGACCAGCTGGGCCACATACGTCTCTGATTCCTTCTAGAAAACGTGATTCTTCATCATGGCGCACCTCGTAAACTACTAACTGACAATGGGCGCTGCTTCCTCTCAGGAGTAGTTGACAAAATTCTCCGTTCGCGCTCCGTCCGCCACATAGTTCCTGTATGTGTCTGACAATCACCGGAATTGGGACGTTCATCTACCCATTCTGACGTTCGCTTACAACTCGTCTCTCCATTCTACTGCTGGATACTCTCTATTTTACCTACTATTGGGCCGACACCAGTAACTGCCCCTCGACACCTCATTACCCGTGGCAGACACCAGCAGTACTCACGCCAGTGATTCCGCGCTCGCGCTCATGATGCCCCTCGGATTACTAGTGCCAGGCTCTCTGCATGCCAAGACTCTAAAAAATGCCGGTGCAACAGTCGCCACCGTGATGTGCGCTACACTCCAGGATCTCTCGTCTTGCTGTGTGACTCTTGCCACCGAATGGGTAATGCAAAAAAAGTTTGCCCTGTTACAGAGGCACTTACCATGATTTGCACCCCTTGACGGGATGTCTCATACCAAGTTGAACCTGTATATCCAAAGCCCTCGTCCGCAGTGCTATCTTCCGAAATTTCGCATGTGTGGCGCATCAAGCCCTATAAATCACGTTTTAGTTCACTAATGTAAACACACCTGGATTGTTGTTTTCCCGAGGGGGGGGGGGGAGGGGTAGGGTTATTAGCGGTATTCGCTGGTCGAGCTCCGGAGGAAGATGAAGTACGACAGCCCGCCAAAAGACGACTCCGAGGGTAGACAGATCTGAGCTCTCATCAACGCTAGTGGTACAGGCTGCTATAGTTGGTGGATCTTCGCCGTAACGACATTACTGCTACCTTTAGCAACTTTGACAACCGGTGGTTGGACAACACCAGGATATTTGCTTTGGTTGATGTGCCGAAGCATTTTGCGGCAAACTTTAATGAGATCAACTGGCAACATTCTGAAGTCTTTATGTAGCAGCGAAAGTCTTCAAAACATTTTTGGTTTATGGATTATTTGTTATTTGCAATTATGAAAGCTGAAAGAAATCGCTATGAGGAAGGTGCAATGAAAAGTTTAGAACTGTTCGGAGAATATGACAAAAGGCTCCCTTTCTCGTACGGTCTCCTGAACAAAAACTGGTCCAACATTTATAACTAAATATGAAGCTTGGTGACAGAAGCGTCTGATGAAGTTACCTTTTATGACTAAGAAGGATTTTTCACCGTTTCATTTGGTTCAGTCAGAAGCTGTCAAGAAAACCATGTATTGCTACCTTTTTTCCACATTCTCACATGGCGACAGGAAGCTCCTTGCGTCGTGTAGCAAAAATGTGTAAAACATGTGTCATAATTTTGGCTTGTGCGCAGCGCCCCACGCGACGCTGGGAGTTTGTGTGGTGCTGGCAACGCCTTGTAGCAGAGCTAGCGGCGTGCGTGGAAATAAATGAGCAGTTCGTTTTTGGATTCGTGGTTCGGTGCGTCGTGTTGTCCTTTGGGGCATGATGACCTTTACAGGTAGCCATCAACTACAGCCCGTCTGTCAATGGTCATAAATAAACGAAAGCTGCAATATCGAAACTAATTTGGCAGTGATGCACCCGTGTTGACACGGTGATGCCATGCTTTGCCGATTTAAGCCACAACCTGAACAAGAGAAAACGGCATCAAGTGCAGCACCACCATGGTCTCCTCCGCCCATTGCGAACTGGACCAGAATGTACCCCAACTTCATTAGCGGTGGACTACCAATTCTTGCTCTGAAACAAGACACACGAAGCCCACTCGTGTACGGTGTGTCACGAGTGTGGTCTACGCGGTATTCGTTTTATGTGGCAAAGAATTTGTCGGTTCATCTGGTCGCTTCGTCAGCAAAAGTGCCGGGGAACATAAGATATAGTCACATGACGCATAGGGCGCGTTCGATAAGTAACTGTGCATTGCTGCTCTTCCATTGACGTCAATAAGTGGACAGTAAAGCGCAATCTGCGTTCCTTAGTGTAAAAATGTTTTTGTAGCGAGAGCTACATTGACCACAGTGTGGCGACTTCGCCGTGCCTGTCCGTGCCTGTCCGAAGAGCGATGAAGAAGTCCTAGGAGGCGGTAGCTGATAGCTGACATGGCCGATCACTAACTGGATGTAGGTCTTCCGACATTTCATTCGGCAGGAGCTGCCAAATCGGGCCTCTGCTTTCATATGGGAAGGTGATATCACATTCAGCCTGCCAATACCCTTGCATTCACGTTATCTCTAGCTCACGCAGGCACGTTCATAGAGCTCGGTTAAAGCGGGGCTTTACATGTTGGCTGGTAGCTTACGTTATCGTGCAATCGCGGACGGCGAGAGGGAAACCAGAAAGAAAGAGGTGCCGTAGTGGAGGGCTCCGGGCCATCGCACGATAGAGGCTTTCGCCTCATCGCACTTCACTGGTCAAAAGTGCCCCCAATATGATAAACAAAACTGAAACCGCAGAGGAAACTGCAATGTGTAGAAGCCATGTTTTTACTTCAAGCCGAACCTAGGTGTAGCCATGCAGATAGCTCTCGCGTAACTCCAGGTTTAACCACAAGCTACACCATAACTGCGTTTTGTAATTTTTTGTCCGATCTTAAATGCGAATGCGTTCTGCATTGTCGATCTAATAAATGCGATGTGTGCTTTTCAATAAACATAGTTGGATTTGGGGGGCATTTCCTCTCTAATTCTGCATCATTTCTGTGAAAAAGTTGCGCTGGTTTAGCTTCATGGTAGACATTGCTCCACCAACAACCTAATCAAAATGTACTGTTAAGTGGCCTTTTAGGTATCAGTAATGTATATTATTAACAGGTAGTGTTGAGAGGACCACCTTTTACGCCTAATTAGCAAGAAACCACTGTGTTTACCAGGACAAGTGGTCGAAAGACATTGGTTATGCAGAAGTGTCAGGTCATCACCTCGCTGACCAATAAACAATTGGAGGCGTTTTTGTTTCATGGGATACGGTGGCCAAATAATATGTGGCGCCTCTCAATGTGTTGTAGCACGCCACATCACATCATGGGAAAGGGAAAAATGAAAGCGAGGGAACCACTGGCAGCCCTTGAAAGCTGCTATGTGGAGTATAGTTTTGTGCGCGAGCCAGTTGCAGTCATTGGAGCTTCTATGTGCACTGTGGTATAAAAATAGAAACAATGGGCAAAAATAAAATCAAGCAAACATCAAAATGATATTTATCTTCTAGTATTCACAGCACCTAAGCTGCTGAAAGTGCCCTACGTGCACCTTTATAAAAATAGAAACAATGGGCAAAAATAAAATCAAGCAAACATCAAAATGATATTTATCTTCTCGTATTCACAGCACCTAAGCTGCCGAAAGTGCCCTACGTGCACTTTTGTATGCCTATATGTTTAACACTAGGCCGAAATCCTGATCATTTCTTTTTGAACACAGTGTTGGCTTGCTGCACATGGCACAATTATGCTTAAGCTCGCGAGTTTTCCATTTTTGCGATGCTGCTCCGGCAACTATGTCTGATCTGTCTTATTTCGCAGGGTGTGGCTGCTCACATATGGTTCCTGTCGGCTGATTTCCAGCTGTTCCTATTGGCTCTGCTGATCTACCAGATCACGCAGCGGTAATGCGTTCTTTTTCAGCTTGCCTTACGCGGTGTGCTCAAATGCGCCTCGTATACAGCAATTTAAACTAGCGTTCAATATTAGCCGACAACGTTTTCGGTATATTCCAAAAAAAAAAGAGGGATCAAGAATGGTTGAATGAGCACGGCAGTGTAGAACTGTACTCTTGGGGACAATGTTCTGAGGTTATGTAGTGACAGGCACAGAGCTGAAATGCATCAGCTTACTCAACAGCAGAATAACATCTCTACAAAAGTTTCGTTGACATTGCTTTAGAGCATTGCACTGTAAAAAGTTACTAACATTATTAAAACATCTTGATTGTGATTCAGTTCTAGCTAGCACAGCAACAGTGTAACGCACCGTTCGTATTCCAGAGGCTACATTGCCTACCGGAGTCCAGCGCTGCGTAGGCGAGACCCGACTACCCCGTCTTCTCTCCAACGTTCTGGACATTTTGTAAATGGGATATTTCTACAAATTATGTCGTGTTGACCATTGACTTTACGAGATTGGTTAGCTACACAGGTCTATAGTGAAGCAGAATGAGGTTTCTCCATGGTTGACAGCTCGGAAACAGTTGATTCGGCTTCAAGACAAAAGTGATACCGAAACCATATCTTCAAGGTCTGGCCTTTGTGTAGTCATGGTGTAGTAAGCGAAGCTTCGCCCCTATATTTTTGCCTGCACATGAAACTGCCCCTGAACACTGGCAGGACCAATATTGCACACATTTTGAATGAAGGGAAGCACTACTTCGTGTAGGACATAAGGCAGCGTGCAAACGCCCCGGATGTTATATCAGCTGTGATGTCTGCGAGAAAGCAACCACAGCTGCTTTGAATTGGCTACGAAAAGCGGCCACCCCCACAAGGTGCCATGATCGCACAAGCCAGGCTTGTGCGATATGACGCAAAGTACCTCAGCGGCCTGCCAAAAAAAGTTTTCTTCGTGACGGTGTTCCCGCTGTCGTTAGACCCAGCGAGTATGCTAATCATCCGTTACCTCACTTTCATTACCTAGCGGCGACGCCATACAAGATAAGCCCAAAAATGCGGCAAAGTCGTGCGAAAATATAGGCCTACTTCGTTGCACAAGGCGCACCAAAAACATTTAGGGTCTCTTAGATGTCTTTTAAAAGAAGAATAGAAGAAGCCTGTCCATCTTCTCCTATATTTGCCTCTCATCGTTTGCCCCTTGTACGTTCACTCCCACCTTCCTCCCTTCCCTTACGGCGGAGTTAAGGTGTTCACAGAAAACAAGTGAGACAGTTACCGCGCATTTCCCTTCCTATAAAGCAATCAGTTTTTTTTATTGGCGTTCGTTGCAGTGCTACATACACCTATAATTGACTTATAGGAAAGGAAAGGCAAAGTATCTGTCACACTTATTCCGGCAAGTCAGAGTTTGGACGGTACTCCATCGCTTCTGTCGCGTGGCGTTCCTTGGTGCGCGTCAATGTGTGGGATTGCAGATGGCAGGAACTCCTTGCAGATGGCAAGGAGATCAGATCTCGCGGAATCTCGCGCGCAGATCTCGTCCACCACTAATGCGCGTGGTATTTCCTTCCACGAGCATAGAAAAGCTTTTGCCTTAAAAGAGCGGGATATGTATAGATGAAGGTTGAAGTTAACGTTACGCAGAACGAAAAAAGATTCGAAGCGAAAGCTTCCATAAAGAGGTAAAGAAATTGCCGCACGTCTCACTTTGACCTTCAAGTTACCTTGACATATAATATATCTGCTTTCACTTGAAAGCTTCATTACGCTAGGTAAAGGCAGTCTTGACGTAGCACTATATTTGACCTTCATGTAACCTTGACCTAATTAATTGTGGGTGAACTAATTCAAGTTGTTGTGTTGTTGTGGCTGTAGCAAGAAGGAAAAGAAAATGCACGGGCCTGCTACTGGCTCTGTAGCTGAGCCACCTCCGCTGCCTCGTGCGGACAGAATAGAGAGGAAGCGGCGGAGATAGTGAAGGGTGGCTGTTCCTGACCCTACGTGGAACTGGTAGGTCAACGCCGCTTGCGGCGGGGCTAGCTCGCCACAGAATATTTATCTGTTGTAGGCCGTCATTGCGCCCGCCATCGCTTAGGTGATGGAAGACGGCTAATGCGGCGCGCGTCTTTCTCTCCCTCTTATTTTTCTTTCTTGTCTACTTTCTCTCTTCTGTCCGCACGACGCAGCGGAGGCGACGCAGCTACACAGCCAGTAGCAGGCCCGTGCATTTCCTTCTTTCTACAGCCGCCACAAAAAAACAACAGAGAGAAAGTAGAGAAGATAAAGAAGAGGGAGAGAAAGACGCGCGCCGCAACAGCCGTCGTCTACCACAAGTGGTGGCGGGTGCAATGACTGCCTAGAATAGATGAAAATTCAGTTGCAAGCTAGCCCCAGCCGCACACTGCGTTGATCTAACTGTCCCAGCGTCTTTGGGCCAGTAACAGCCACCCTTCGCCACCTCCCTACATGGCGTCCAGCCAAAAAATACGGCGCTTTCATTTCCCCAAAACAGACTTAAAAAGAGAGGCAGCCCTGTGTTGGTGGGATGCCCAGCATGTTGAACGCCCTCAGGGGGCCGAAATCGCTCAACACCCCTCCACTCACCAGACCTCTTTCACTTTTCCTTTCCTTCCCACCTTCCTCACAGATACTTCGTCTATACAAGTGAGACAGTTACCACGCCTTTCTCTTCCTAGAAATCATTCAATCAATCAATCAATCAATCAATCAATCAATCAATCAATCAATCAATCAATCAATCAATCAATCAATCAATCAATCAATCAATCAATCAATCAGTTTTTTGTATAAGTCAATGCCCAATTTAAAAGACAAATATGAAAACATCATCTTGACCTGATTAGGTGCAGGTATTTGCAAAAAACTATCAGCTCCTTTCCTTCCCTCAAGACCTAAATTAGAGGAAGTATGAAAATCAATGGATTACATAAGGCGGTGTTACTGAGGGTATCACTGCAAAGCTCACAACTTTCTATCATTACGTTCATGGCAAGCTTAAACACACATTTTTCATTGTCAGACCTAAGTGAACATACCAGCTTTAACGACAGTGCGCTTCCTAATAAGCAAAAATATTTCGTTACCTCCAGCACTGGAAAGCCTAACTACACCTAAAATCGCAATCTTAAACTGCAGAACAATGTGAAAGTAGAATAAAGTAATCCATCGTTTTATTGTAAAGCCAGAATTTACTCTTACTTTTGTTAAGGTGTATAGTTATCCAACAAATCAGCAGCTGCTAAAGAAAATTGTGCTCTCACAACAGGTCAAGGGTCGAAACCCGCACCAAAATTGAGTTGTGGCTGCAGAAAAGTTTTGTAACTTTTTTTCTGCTAGGATAGACTAGCGAAATGTGTTTACTGATGGCCGCCCTGAAATAGCAAATCAAATATAATTTTTTGAATGTCAAACAAAGCAAATATATACTTTTTTCTAAAGTTAAAAGTGAAAGTATCCTTTAAACTTTTCGTGTAAATTGCCAAAAAAGTGGCACGGGATACATTTAAATGCAGATGTAATACTGTTCTTGAAGGAGTGTTTAAAAACAGGAATCACGAAGATGCTGCATCCCTTCCTTTAGAGATCATTTTGCGCAATTTAGATGGCTCAGTATTCATGGGGCAGCAGCATTCCGAATTCCATACATTACCTCTAAAACTGAATAACATGCTAGGACGTGGGCATGTTTGACAACCTAATCTTCATGGCCAATTTCAGAAGCCATGGATCGCACGAGTGGACGCCCGATCGATGCCCTAAGTTTACAGCTAGAGCTCCTCCAATGATCACACCCAGGAAACCAGTAAACTCTTGAAAGAAACTGTGAGAAAGGCCAAAAGGAATCAGCTTATCGTTATTGGGTACTTCAACGCCCATCACTTTAAATAAGGTTGCTTGAAAGCAATGCTAAAGCCATACCCATAATAAGGAAGATCCAGGAGTTGAGCCTCATGCTACTGAATGATACTGCCAAACTGACAAGAGTGGGCGAAACTATATTGAGGAACACTAATCCGGAACTATCACTAGATCCGAAAGGGATTAATATCACATGGCTCAACACCGGGCAAGACCTTAACAGCGACCACTACATTGTCGTCATTGCAAAAGAAACCAACTGCCGTATAAGAGGACATGGAAATCATGTAAGCACACCAACTGGAATAAATTCAGGAAATATAAAAAAAAATATAGCTCCTTGCAGCATCCATTACTTCCGAAAGTCGATTCAGGATATAAATGACGGTGCCCTTAACCCCCCCACCATTAGCATAGAAACGAATGGGAAGCAAACCACCATAGTCTGCAGGATAGCCCACATGTAGGAAGGGAATATATACATGCATTGCTCAAGAAAAGGAGAAGTAGAAAATTAACCCGAATGTACTGTTTACAAAGAAAATTGAAGGTTCCGCTATTAACCTCACACTCCAGAACTGATATCAAGTATGAGAAATGCTTAACAGGCAGCTGGGAAACAATTACACATGGAACCTTCTCCGCGACCTGCTTGACCAATCTCAATCCAAAACTGTTTACTGAAAGACCTTCGACCAGCTCATCCACGCACATCACGGAAGCGGGGAACAACTGATATCGTCGCTGGAAGATGAACACGTATACTCCCGTAAAAATAGCGATTTCCTCCCGAACTACAAGGGACACGATAGCCCGGCACTTTAACATTCCTTAACGGACGCAATGATCAGGGCCGAACTGTCTCAACTCAGGACAAAATCTGCGCTTGGACCAAATAAATCAATATTAAGATGCTGCGGAACATAGACCTCAAATCACTCACTGTGCTCACGGATTACCTAAATGAGTTCTAGGAGACTGTTACCATACGTCAATATTGGAAGCGGATCAAGACGATTTTTATTCCAAAACTAAACAAGAAAACTTTGATAGCCAAAAGCATCTGGCTTACCTTTTGCTTAAGTAGGATAATGTAGTATGTTGTGCTTAGTAGACTTAAAATACTATGTCGAAGAATACTCACTTTTACCACGCACCGTTATGGGCTTCAGAAGGCGACTTTCTACACAGGCTGTCATGCCGCACCGGTCACATGTCATTATTAACCAATCTAACAAGGTAAATACGCAGGCCATTCTGGCTATCGACCTAACGAAAGTATTTGACAATTTCTTCATTATATTACATTAGAACATCTAAATGAAATCAAACCTGGGCGGAAAGCTTACAGTTACATCCCTGCCTTTCTCAATGAGGGCACGGCGGAACCGCACGTGGGTGTTCTGAAATCCGACTCAACAGAGCTGGGAAACGGGCAACCCTCAAGAGCTGTCCTATGTCCGTTTCGTTTAATCTGGCACTGATCAAGGCCGTGGATAGACTTGAAATAGCCCAGGAGTACAGCACAGCTTATAAGCGGACGATATTATTGTTTGGGCAGCGAACGGTCTCAGGGTGGAATCTAGGCTACTCTTATATATTGGCTGTAGACGTCATTGATGAAGAGGCGAGGAAAGCAGTACTCGAATCTTTCCTTTTAAAAAACGGAGCTTCGTCTTTCAGGAAGGCAAATTATATGCTCCCGTGACAATAGTCATCGTATGGGGCGTAAACGTCAAAGAGGTCCAGCAAATTAAGATTCTGGGGCTCAGGCTGCAAAAAGAGTCTAGAAACGTACCAATGATCACTAAACATAGATGGGTGATCCATCAAACTGCCAGACTAATACAAAGAGTTACAAACAGAAAACAAATTGTGAAAGAACACGACTTCTTTAACTCATATACACTCTCATCTTAAGCAGGATTACGTACTCCCTCCTGTACCTAAAGCTCAGGAGAGACGAGCTGGAGAGAGTCGCCGCCATCAATGCAGTGGCTTAGAAAACAGTCATGGGCCTAGTTTGCTCGACTACCAACAATAAAACTACTCAAACTTGGGGTCCACAATACTGGCGAGGAGCTCAAAAAATCACGAAGAACTGCCCAATTAAGGCGCTTGCCTAGCACGTGCGCCAGAAGGAGAATACTGGAGAGACACTGTATTGGGGGCGAAACCTTACAAGACTGCCCTCAAGGTATTTCAAACAACGTCTGAATGAGGATCCCCTTCAAACCTCTGCCTCGGAACATGAGCCGTCATGCACATCAAGGCCGAAGAGAAGCACAAGCTAAGAGCCTGCATAAGATCTTGAGCCGCCGCAGCATGTCCTCTACGGCGACGTGACAGAAGACGCGGAGGACTCTAATAATTGACCTGCATGCTGAGCTACACACCCCAGAATTAGCCCAAACAGACTGGGTATGGCGGCGACAGTTTCCCATCCAAAGCGCTAGTCATAGAGGAGGCCGCGATCATCGCGGCCATTGCCTTTACGAGTGCTAATACCATAGCTAGCCACTAAAATTTGGAGATCGTAAGATTAGTTGGAGCTAGGGTTTCCAATCCCACCGCACAAAGACTAAAAAAAAAAGAGAATCTGACCTTTTCAGCTACCTCTTAAAATCGAATAGGAACCCGATCTGACGCGGGGAATTGAGGAAACGAGGCTGCCCACCAACAGGCTCGAGAATGAGCCGGCCGAGCGACGGTGTAAAGTTAGTAACTGGAACCCTTCGGTAAACCACTCATGTTATACCAAGAACTCACAGCGCATTACAAAGCAATAAGAACAACACTCCCACTACCCGATGAAGTTAAATGGCGACCGCTAAAGACGAGGACCCGTGCCAACCCAAACTACATATCGAAATTCATAAATAAGATCATGCATTCCTTCTGCCGTTTTACTGGTGAGGAAGGTACCTTCTACCATTTCACCTGACGTACAAATTCCTTAAGCCTCCCACAGAACTCTTGCCTGATACCTCTAAAGAAGGTCTGGATAAGCGACGGTACAATTCACAATCCATAGAATTCACGGCTGTCGAATTGGCCGGCGTCACAAATAAACTCTACGGCCGGCGGCACGCTAGCTAACTTAGCTCAATCCTCCATTCTGATTTTTAATAAAGTTTTGTCCGTCTCAGCCTTTCGCTTTGATGTAAATGGGATTATAAGAAAGGAAAGGCGCGCAGTGTCGGTGAAGGTCCCTTGAATGTCTCACTGAGTCTTGCGTGATGACTGCTTTAACTACCGTCGTAAAGCTCTCGCCTCAAAAAATTTGCAGCTATGCTAATATCTGGAGTCTCTGATAACCTAGACAAGGAAAAGCACGCTAAATCGCAACGGCTGTAATCTTCCACCTACTGATGGGAGACGTGTGAGGCAATAACTGTAACGCACGTATTCGTTTTCTTACGCTTCCGGTTAGTGAACTGAAGCCGAAACGTCTGATTTTTGTTTTGCGTTTCTTTGGTAGGCCAGACTTTTCCTTTTGAAAAAAAAAAGTACTTTATCAGACGAGACTCGTCAATTCTAAGATTTCAGTTGAACGAGAAAGTTAATGAAATTCAAAAGAAAGTTCAAAGGGGGAAAACGTAGAATTGGTTACGCAGAGGTTATGCTTAACAAAAAGGGATGACACGCGCACTGTGTGCTGTGGCGTTGAATTTATGGCCCTGTTTTCACGTCCTGGCGCTTGGCATGCTTATCCGCATTAACCGCTCCCTCAAGTGCAACCTGTCATTGAGAACTGCAGCCTTGCTGCGTCTCTCCGCCTTCTTCGCCAAAAGAAACCTTTCCTTCAAATGGTTGAAGCTGTTCTTGATGTCACACTAGTGGGGCAATGAAATTGCGGCAAATTTTCTGCTGTCGCGCTATCACTTGATGAGCTTCTCCTGATGACCTGGGCGCCATTTTGTGGTGCAGAAAAAACAAATCAGCTTCATCCGTATCAGGAAGAAGAGATGTCGATAAGCCGATTTGGTATGCGTGCAGCCTTTTGCTGTGCTCAGGGCCCCACGAAATATTCGAACCTGTGACGTGGGTGCATATTCCCTAAAGGTAGCATATTCCCTAAAGGTGGGGACCACAAGGCGCCCATTCATGCCCCTGGCCGCCTTTTTGTGGTGCACGTAGCAGGAGAACGCCTCCGCTAGCATGCTTTCCTCGCGCGGCGCACTCAGCTTGCAGCTTGTAATTCGTGAGCATGACAGATTCGGCCAGCCGCTGCTGCGCGCGACAGCGGAAAGAAACTACTTCGCAAATAAACGCAACTCAGGAAGGGACGCTGCGCTGATTAGCCGTACTCGAGAGTGACCGAGATGCGGTTCAAACGACGCCGTGGCCTGACTCGATGCGCAAATAATGGTCAGTGGCCTCAGCGCTTCAGAAGCCTTATTTCTATCACACATAATATATATATATATATATATATATATATATATATATATATATATATATATATATATATATATATATATATATATATATATATATATATATATTATTACGGTACGCAGTGAAAGAGACGATGACGAAGTGCTGGGCTAGTGGAGAAAGACGACGCTGCAGCTACGTCTGGTTCTCCTGTGAGTGTGTCCCTGACGGTGAACTGTTGCGGCTACGACGTACCCCGCACCTCCACCAAGATGTTACGAGGCACGTCGAGATGTTAGGAGGCGATGGTACGTCGTAGCCGCAACAGTTCACCGTCAGGGACACACTCACAGGAGAACCAGATGTAGCTGCAGCGTCGTCTTTCTCTACTAGCCCAGCACTTCGTCATCGTCTCTTTCACTGCGTACCGTAACAATATATATAATTATATTATCTGGGTCGTCTGAATTACTACGCCCTTCAATAATATTTTTTTACACAAAGGTTTCTGTCCACTTTCGCAATGGTCACTAATTAGGGCATCACACTGGGCTAAGTGCACTGTGGTGGCTCATTTTTGCACAATGCGTGTAGATAAGGTCGACACGCGAGTGTCTAGCAGATATTACTCGGTAGTCCGCGCTTCATCTCTGCGGTGTCTGCCCTTCGTGTTCATATCTGTAAAACAGTGCACGGGTGGTGCAGTAACCGAGAAAGTGGCAGGTTGCTGGGGTGGTGTTATCGTCCTTACGCAAGCATAGATTTTCAGTAGCGTGCAAGTAAAAAAATTCACGGTTAGGGTGGCCGCGACACCCTCAGGAAACAAGGCACGTGCCCCGAAGACTCATTTCCGGGTCCAAAGTAGCATGAGGCCACATATCATTTCACAGCTTTCAGAAAGTTCAATTAGAGTCCCTCCTGCGCTTACTGTGAATGCACCTCATTTTAAAGGTTCGTCGGTAACCGCGACATTAAACTGTGAAGCGCAATGTCCAGGAAAGATACGTAGAAGTGATTGAAATCGAGGGCTCTCCAGAGATACGTCATCCAGAGTAACTCTAAGTCACCATAGTACCCACCGCAGCCATCTTGTCGCGTCCTCTTAATTCTCCTGTTGTGTACTTAAACCACATGGGAACTTTCGGGTTCATTGAACGGCTGTTTTCACCGTTCTACAAGTTTTCATTCCGGAATAGAGAAAAATGAATCCACGAATGTCGTTCGCCAATGCGCCCATTTCGCGTATCTCTACTCGAGCAGCGCTAGCCAGCTCGTGTGCCCACACTGAAGTGAAGTTTGTACAATGGTTACGTCGCATTGCAATGCAACTATCGCCGGCGACAATTGCACGCCCCATTTTGATGCATGCGGATTCTAAGCCCAACATGAGTCTGGCACGCGAGCTTTGCCTCAGCAGGACGAAAACACTTTCGGAGCAGACAGGCAAGACGTGAACACCAAAAATTGCGACTGGCGGCATAGTTGGCCGCAACGGAAGCGCCAGCGCATGTCACTTGTATATACGAGGCGCTGTTTTTTTTTTTTTTGCGAAATTAAAATTTGAGACCCAACGGAGTGCATTCCTTATTCTGAAAAGCTGTCGTTTGTGTCGTTCCCCACAGGCGACGGGTGATCGTAGCTGCTTTCGCGCTGCTGTCTGCTGCCGGCTGCTGCTTCACGGCGTGGCAAGTGTACGGGACCAAGTATACACCGGTCATCGTCATGATGACAAAAAATTTCGAGTGAGCCCTTTTCGCTTGCTCTTAACACCGCCACCGATAGGCTGAGCGAAGGGAAAAATGAAAGCAGTGCTGTTTCTGAGCGCATTCACAAAATGAGTAAATTATTTAATTGGTGGGGTTTCCACCGGATCGGTGCCACACTGAGTGTAGAACCACCACCTAGTCCTAGAGAGATCGGAACATGGAAGGGCGTTGTTTTGGTATGTTGGCTGCATGCTAAACGTACACAATATCAGGCGTTTCCTGAGTCATGCTGTAACATTTGCGCGACACTTAAGCCCCGAGGTTATAGATTAATGGTTCCTTGTCACTACTGCTATTGCACATTCTCGCTGTTGTATATTTGCCGCTTACGGAAAGGTACTTTACCGTTCTTTAAACCACCATTCATATATTACTACCTCTTATCCCACCTATTGACATATAATCTTAAGCTACTACATTGTGTTATAGGCTACAGGATAGCTTACCTCCCTGCATGTCACAGAGTTAGCATTCTGACTCGGAATTCATAGGTTTCATGTTCGATTGGCATATGATCCAATTCTTTTCTTCACAGCAAATCATTTGTTTGTATACTTACATGTCGTAATGACGTCTGCGTTGAACTGTGTTTGGTAATCACATTTTATGTAACGCTTTTATAACCTCTGAATTTCACCTCTCCAAGTGTGAAATCGAAGATTTATAACCGATTGTGCTGTTCGCTATTCCGGGGTAATGATATTCTGGGTGAGTAATCTTACAATAACCGTGAAAGCTAATGAGATTGCAATGCTGTTGACGAGCCCGGTTTTTTTCTGGTCGCAGAAAGTCATAAGATCATGCTAGCAGTTTCCCCCACTGCGGTGGTCTCGCTGGATCATCTCACCGCTGCTATTAGCAAATACCCTGTCTATATCAAATACCGTGTCTTTATAAATATAAAAAAGGTTCTTCCCGCAATGGAAGGAGATTTGAACGCTAGAGGCGCTATGCGCTAAAATATCACTGAACGGGCATAGACTAGTGCGGCCGCTTCAACGCACACGACTCCACCTGTAGTGAAGGTTTTATATTGACATGCGCACAGAGTAACAAGCATTTTCTTATCCAGAGGGACATGAGATATAATGATAAGAATTAAATTTCTTATTATTATGACAATGTTTTTGCACTTCCCATGCCCGTTCCAGTTGTAGCCGCTAAAATCTGACACAAAGTGAAAAAAGGCGTCCCTAATGGTCATTCTTTCAATGCCTTCGAACAATTAAAAACTTCGTCATATGAACACCACGTGCTTAAAATAGATTTATTAGAGATCCAGCAAAGGTGTCCTAGTTTCGAAAGCTGAATCCCAACCGAGGTGAGCAGATAATTCCACACATTGCTTTTTGCTAAGCAGTATCAGCAATTAGCAGTCGCTAGGTCTCGCTTACTTCCTATTCTAGTTTTGCCCTTTACCCGGTGCACTAAACAGTTCATCGGAGATGTCACTAACTTTACATTTTCCCTAAATGTTACGTTGACCATATGCAAATGAACCACAGCATCGGCCGTTTTCACGAGCCTGGCAGCGATTTATTGGTTTCTACGACTTATTAGTATGCGCTGCAAATGAAAGTGACCGCTTAACGCATGTAAGGTGCTTTTCATGGAAAAAATGGGCTAATTTCGTCAATAAAATCTGAACGACGCGGATTCCCAGCCGAACTCCTTGAATTGTTTGTTAGCAACCGCTGTATTCTATCATCCTATCCCGGCAGGGCGTTCAACTTCTGAGCACAATGGCGGGGGAGCGAATCTCTCAGGCTGCTTTTCGATGGAGGCGAAAGGCAAGACGCCCAAGTGCTGTGCGATGTCAGTGCATGTTAAAGAACCCCAGGTGGTCGAAAGTTTTCAAGCTCTTCACTAGGGCGTTTCTCAAAGCCCATTTCGCCTTGGGACGTTGTACACAATAGACCAAACCAGAAACCTAGCGACTTGAAACGCAATGCCATAGTTTTATCCAGATCGTTTTGCAATGGCTCCTGATCACGTGCATTCCTTAGCATATTGCAAACGTTACAGTTGCCATTATACACAGTGAATGATGAGCGAATACCTGCAAAAATATTACTTATATAGAGCACAAAGGATTGATTCAAAATAGACTCTCCCGACATTCCTTAGTTTACGGAAACTAATTAAACGGAACAACAGGCATTAGCCAAGGTGTATTTATTATTTATGTACGAGCAGAAAACTCATAAATATTAATATATGACTATCCGGCCCCGCCGAGGTGGTGCAGTGTTAAGACGCCCGACTACTGTGCCTGATTTCCCGGGTTCGATCCCGACCATCGTCGGCTCCGTTTAGATGGAGGTGAAATGTAGTGACGTCCGTGGGCTGTGCGATGTCAGTGCACGTTAAAGATCCCCAAGGGGTCGAAATTACTCCGCAGCCCTTCACTACAGCCGCCCTTTTATCTTGATCTGCTTTAACTCTCACCTTCCTCCTTCTCCATACGCAGCGGGTCAGGTGCCCACAGAAACAAGTGTGACAGATACTGCATGTTTCCGTTCCTGTGAACCAATTTTTATTATTATTAATATTTATTATTATTATTATTATTGTTATTATTATTAAAATATCTGCACGTTGAGGCTCTCGGTAGCTTAACAGAGATTAGAAGTCTAAAGAGAACAACGTCAAATGTTCAGTACTAGAATACTGCTTTTAGGATATGTTTTATATCAATTGTAATTAATAAATTATGCGTATATTAAAACCTTTGCATTGAACTGCAATAACCATGTCATTATACGTCTACTCTAGGATACGAAATTTGTATTTAGTGCGGCGTAACTGAATGCACCTCTAAACAATCTGTTTGGTTTTTCACATTGGTTCGGTTTGTTTACCGGGGTTTAATATCCAAAAGTGACTCAGGCTATGCGAAACGCCGTAAAGTGGGGGGAGGTGGGGGGGGGGGGGGATTTCGACCACGACGGGGTTCCTAAGCGTGCACTAATATTGCACAACACACATGATGCCTTGCATTTCGTGTCCATCGAAAAGAGACCGTTGCGGCCGTGATTTGATCCCGCATCCTTGGGATCAGCAGTCGAATATCCTAACCAGTGCCCAGTGCTGCGGATGTTTTGCACACTAATTAGACAGACACACCAGTCAGTAATTCAAGTGTTGAGGTGCTGGCTATTTAGTTGTTCATGATGAAATTTTAAACAGCGCGAAGGACGAGGACGAAGATAGAGAACACATATACAGAGCGCTGGCTGAAAACTGATCTTATTTTCGAAAATTCACAAGTATATATGCATGACTCGATGCGTGACAGAATCAATGTGCGATTCGCATTACATAAATGCAGCTAATTATCTTTTCTTCGCATGCCGAGAATGCCAGCTAGCGGTTTCTTTCATGAATTCGTATCGAATTTTCAAAAACGATCCAACAACCTATTCTCCTGAGAAAAACAATGAGGGCAGGTATGCCATAGGTAAGCGCGAAATATAGTGCAGTCAGTAGCTGAGCGTGTGCCGTTTTAACATTGATTTCGTGTTCTGAGCAAAACCGAAACAATCCGCTAACCACTGTCGCCAGCATCTTGCCAGCTTCTATTCTTGACGTCGTGCATGGCAAGTCAGACACTCAGAATGATCGACCTAGATACAGCCTGCAAATGTCAATCATCTATAGGAAGCCCAGGCTGTGAAGGCACGTGTAGGCTGCAATATGACGCCGATTAATCCCGACAGCTGCCAACAGGGCAGACAAAATGGAGCAAGCGTGCGCATAACACATCAAAGTGGCTTTTGAAGGCTTTGATGGTCTCGAAATAACTGACTCCTTCCTCGCGAAGAAATAAACCGATATTGTTCGCTTGATTTCAAAACAATTCCGATGTGGATTATTCCTTCGCTATGAATGTGGAGGAGGTGCTTTGGCCAGTGCTTCATCCTGAACTGCTCTCTGCCGTAAAGTTTGCATAGACAAAAACAGTAATTTTGCATTCCAAAATTCAGTAGCCTTGTGGGTAGACACCGTTCTAGTTCTATTAGACTTTTTAATAGCACATTTATCCAATTAGATGGTCAGTTGTATTTTCAAGAGAAAATGATTTATATATGATCATGTATGTCCTCGGTTGTGTGCAACATGCCGGGGATCGCTCTTCATGTAGTCATTTTAACCATTTAGTCCGTTACTTCGAGGTTTTTGGTTATATGGACAACTTTTTATTTCATTTTTCTTTAAAGCAAGCTTTTTTCAATGTTTAATGAGTGAACAGTAAAGTGTGCTCTCGATTATTTTAAACTTCTGGCAAATAGCTTACATATACTAATTTCCAGCGGAAGACATTCTTTAGTTGTTATATTTGAATTTAAAGTTCCGGGAAAGTCACGCTAGCAGGGCGCGTTCCTCTCGTGCACAAAACGATCCTGCCAAAGGACAATACCTCCAATTGAAAAACAGTACAGAGAGCCATTGAAACTATGCTTAGATTCAGCGCTACGGAGACCGTGGGTCCATCGAATGAGAGCAAGTTGCTCATAATTGTGGAGGCTATGTTCGACCCGCTTCCCTAGCTCGGTCCGGATAATTGTTTCGGAAATGCTTCTCAAGAGTAACGAAGCCCGGTAAGCGCAGGAGCGTTCAGGGGGCAGATATGGTCAGGAGAGGCTGGAAGTGCTCCCAAACCTGCAGAAGATCTCCCACAACCTGCAAAAAGTGTCTAATCAGTTTGACGTACCGAGGGTTCTTTCTGTCCCCAGAAAACTTGCTCAGCTGAGCCGTCGCACTACTTGCAAAGGTTATAAAAAAAAAATGGGGCTGTCAGAAGAGCGATGAAAAACGCTTTGTGCATTCAGCTATAAATGTCGTCTACGTTGAAAAGTGTACATCCGGCCAATTTCTTAGCAGTACCGCGCGACCGTTGACTCCTCGGAGCAGCGGCGCCGTGGCAGAGAAAAGCGGAAATTGGTAGAGGGAAAGAACATGGGGCCGAATCATGCTTCATGAGCGGGCTTTAACGCGAGCGAGTGTCGTGTTCTCCTCGTCTGTTCTGCTTCGTCGGAAGCAAGCACCCACATCAAGTTTTATGTCCGATTTTTGAGAGCACTTCTTTTATCTGCTGTGTGCTTGTGGCTTTGATTCGTGCGAACTTATAACATTCCCAGTATATTATATTTGCCACTGGTTGTATTTTCAGGGACTGTCATCTGGAGGTTTCCTTTTAAATTCACTCATGCCGATATTTAGGTAATCTCCTCGACAAGTACTTGTTCCAAAATTAATGATTGAAAATAGTTATTCGACGTGCTAAGCTCTTTAAATTTGCCCTCATTGCAGATGTTATCCACGCTATAGTGCCATCGACGCAAAGAAGATGGAGGAACACTGTCGGCAATACCTTTAGAGTAGAGCAACAAAGTTTATCCTAACCTATCCTATCCAGCGTATAAAAACTAGTGGCAGGTTATTGGCGTGCAGATGCATGCCAACCGATAGCGGGTGGGGGTCGCTTCGCACTAATAAATATAGCCCCACAGAGGAGGCTCACTATAGCGGCAAGAATTGTGGGCATACTCATGCCTTCGCTTGCCTTGTCTTCTTCTGCGTCGTCCTGTGCAGCAGCCCTGGGCAGTCGATGCTCGCGCGGTACTGTTAAAGAAGTTACCTGGTGTACACCCTCCCACTTTTTTAACCTGAACACACGAGCGTCGACCGCCGAGTCGATAAGCGGCGATATGAGCGAGAATACGCCCGTGCGCACAATGAACACTCCGGTGCAGCTGTCTTCGGCAAGGCTGTTACGGGAAGCGGATCCAACCCCACCTGCGTATTTGTGGGTTATCGCATTTCCTTCTGTTCTCTATTAGAAAAGGCCACGTGGCAGCGCCTGCTTTTCTGTATGAGAGGTAGATGCGAATTGGTAAGCGAAGTAATCCCATCAGATTTCGTTGCCACAGGATGACTTCCCGCAGGAGACTGCAACGTGGCCCATAGCAAAGAGAAAAATGCTGATACGCATCTAGTATAATCACCGGGCGTATATCGCATTACATCCAGCGCTAGCGCTACCACCTGCCCGCTTATTTATAACTTGATGGAAGCGTTCAGAAAATAGAAAGGATGAAAACGATAATGGGGGGGAGGGGGGGGTTGCTCGAAAGAAGCAGGGGTGAGGTCCCGTTCACAGAATAGCCTAGCAGAGGACAGCTGCATCGGAGTGCTCATTGTGCGCACGCGCCTATTCTCGCTCATTCCGACGCTGTGTTCCGCCGTCGACGCGCGTGCGTTCAGGTTAAAGATGTACGACAGGACAGTGCATGAGCGGCCAACTCAGGAAACATGTAAAATGTCTGGAAATAAGAAGTGCACGAATCATCTTGACAGCCTTTCCGCAGAGCATGGTCTTGGCAGAAGTTACAGAAAAATAAACTGCTCGTCAAACCTTGCAAGCATTCTTTATCAGGAAAGGGGGACGAAATGGTGCTAGTTAAACATCTATCGTATGGTGTAATGCTGAGATAAATTTTCTTTTGCGAATGCTCATTTTGTGCATGTGTACTAAGTTCCTTTTTAGTTGTGCCTGCGCGGGCTTGTTACATGTTTATATGCCTCGTTTCTCCCTTCAGTAAACCTGTTGTCAGTACAGCGCCTGTGTTCTTGTCTTACTGTTCTCCTGTCGATTAGCGCTAAATAATGTGCTGTTGCACACAAAATGTTCCAGCATTTCAGCTTTTTTTTTAAAATTCAGGTTATTGCTTGGAGAAATATGCGAAGAAATGCTTAGCGCTTTCAACATGATTATTCGCTGCCCGAAAGTGCAACTGTTTAAAGTAACATGAAAGTGTATATCTCGAAATAGAGAGTGCAGATATGCAATATTGCAGCATAAGAATACTTTTCATACACTAAGTAATTTTGATGTGCTCATTTCCCAGTGATTTCCTGGACAATCTAACCGACCTCTACATGCTTCCTACCTACCACGCTGCGTCTTATTTCGGCGGCTGCATCACTTTCTATGCAGTGGAACACTACAAGAAGAACAAAATATCAAAGGTAAGGCACAGAGTTTACATAGAGTGCTATTAATGCATGCAGCATCCAAGTCAGTTTGTTTACCAGCCCACTTTGGCGCTGCGATGTTCAGCCCTTTTTGTTTGGTGCTCTCATTCTAAGTTCGGTCAAGCAAATATGAAAAGTATGCTTCGCACCAATAAGCTATTGAGACATGCGTTAGGAGTCGATGAACTAGAATTTTAAGGCGCTACAGCAAGTACCGCTCTTATTGGAATCTGCTCTTCTGTGTACCATATATGAGACACATGTGGTGCAGCAGTGCTGGGCACGATTGCTTACATGTGTACTACTGCAACATCAACACCGACCGCCTCTACTTCAGCGGAACGTCACCTGAATTGCGGGCCTTTGCCGCCCTCTCAATGCCGTCGCAGCCTCGACCATCGGGTGCACTGATAACAGGGAAATGACTACTGATAACAGGTCCCTAGGACCCATAATGCCAGCATCAAAAAACACCATATTTTCAAGGTCATTTATACGAAGGTGCGGAAATTGACACGGCAACTTCAAGAGAGTTGCCCGCCACAATGGCTGGAGCGACGATTGTAGTCATCGTAACGTATATTTCACGCTCAAAGGTTTTGCTAGGGTTTGTTTCCAAAATGCAAGCGCACTTTTCCAGCTGGGCGAGCGATGTCATTTCCAAAACATTACCAAGTCGGCCATAAGCTCGTGAGTATTGTTGGTGGTTCTAGTGAAAAAGAAAAACAAGACAGTTCTGTATGAATACCGGACACTGAGTAAGGAGGCGTTTTCTGGCTGTCTATAGGATAGATGACGCACTCGATGACCCACATTGCTCCAGACTAATCTCCTCACCAGGTGGGCCAAGAGGATGCTGGCAGATATAGGTGCTTACATCTAAAATTAGCATACTTCCGGACACGTTCGAACGCATAAGGAACACTATTCATTTTGTGGAAGCGGGAAATGGGCCTAGTGTATCAGGGTAACGCCTTCGTTTTTTCATGTAACTTTGATCAACACTTGGAGCGGCTTCGCACTGTGCTTCAAATAAGCTACCGATTTTTTTGACCTAATTACCTAGCCCAAGGAAAGTAATTTCGGCTTCGGGGAACTTCGATTCCTTGGTCGTTCTGTCAGCGTACAAGAACATATCAGAGCCCGACAATACCGCAGCCAGTTCCAAATTTCTGAGACCAACCAGTAAGAAGACCCTTTGACCTCTTTTGAGCGTCTGTGCATATTACCAGTGCTTTCTCCCCCCCCCCTCCCCCCCAACATTGCTCTACAATAATATCTCAACAATCAGCAACCTTCTCTCTAGATACACACTATTTTTGGGAGGTAAGCCAGGTCGAAGGTATTAATAAGCTTTGATGTCGCCTCCACTGTCCCCCAATTTTAGACCGTGCGATAAAAACGCGAAAAAAGGACGTCTGTACTGACGTCAGCAACTTGCGCCTCAGGACCATCCTTATTCAGTTGTAGGACGGTTCTGAAAAGTTACCACCAATGAGAACAGAGCAAATTGGCGTTCGAAAAGAAACTATATATTCCACGCCAGAGGTTATCATTACTCTAGGCAATCAGGCCCCTCCGATCAGAAGACAATCTAGTGCTGTCTGCGACTGTCACTCGATATGCTCGTAACTTGTAATCTCTTTCACATCTTCGTCGCCCTAGTGACCATTCGATAATCCTCACCACGTTTCTGAACTACCTACCAAAACATAAAAAAGTAACTAAAACATTCACGTTTTACGATAAAAGATTTTATCAGATCGTTAATCGTGAACTTGACAATTTATGTACTTCGTTTCTTATTGACTTTGAGAAAATATCTATCGAGACTACCTGGCCTCTTTTTAAGAATAAAATGAACATTCTTATACAACAGTACATTCCTACAACTACTGTAAGCGAGCATGTTACTACCGCTTGGTTCAATAATACAATAAAATGCCTCAATAACAAGAAGAAAATTCTTTCTCGAACAACCAAACGAAATAACAACCGTAATTCCTGTCAGAAGTCTTACGAAGCCGAAAAACTATTTAGCGCCTATTTTTTTAAAGCTAATCAATCATTTTTGAACACCACACTCCACGAAATGCTACGCAGAAACACTCGTCAGTTCTGGAGATGCATCAGTCCTAACCTTAGCAGCTCAATAACACTTTGTGATGATGACATGGATGCACTTGCAGAACCTGATGTCACTGAAGTATTAAACCGCACATTTTGGTTCTGCATGCACACGGGAACCAGATGGTGATCTACTTGATTTTCCGTCCTCTGTTTTCCCTGCTATGCGTGATATATCGTTCGAACCCCACGGTATTATTAGAAGATTTGATTCTTTGGAACTAACCTCATCAGGAGGTGTTGACGACATTTACGCGAAGGTACTAATATATACAAAACATATCATAAGTGTCCTGTTGCCTCATATCTTTCAGCAATCGCTTCATCAGGCATTGCATGTGGGCAAAGTCATTTTACTACCAAAAAGGCCCTTCATCTTCCCGTCATAATTACCGTCAGATATCCATTACTAGCGTTCCGTCTAAACTAATAGAGCATGTAATTCTTTGGCACCATGAAATGTCTTGTATCTGTTAATTTATTTCAAGCTAACCAACACGGTTTTATAAAGGGGGTTCCTTGCGACACTCAGTTAGCTCTATCAATAATTGACTTGAGCTCCAAACTTCATCTCAACATTCTAGTGGACGCCTTCTTCGTAGATTTCTAAAAGGCCGTTGACAAAGTTCCCCACATATGGCTTTTTTAAGCTTTCATGTCTTAATCTCAATTCCTTGGTTCTTGACTGGCTTCGTAACTTTCTAACGAACCGGCAACAGTTGGTTCTCACTAAAAAAGGCTCATCTTCCTGCTCCTCTGTTCTATCTGGGGTAGCCTAGGGTACAGTACTGGGGTGGTTTTCATTATTTATATGAGCGACCTGCCAACTGACATATGCTCTAACATACGCTTATTTGCTGACGATTGTGTTGTTTACTGTCCTATGATTAGTTTCAGTGATCGCCAGCTTCTTCAATCCGACATCGATCGCATTTTAACTTGGTGCAGTAAATGGCTAATGTCTCTTTACGTGAAAACATAAGCTCTTTACTTTCCTTTCACAGGCGTCTGTCTGAACCATCTTTGAAGTACTTATTTGCTAACTCAAAAAAATGCGGATGTAGCCACCTTGGCATTAATTCAACACATGATTTTAACAGGACATATCACGTAACACAAGTTTCTAAAACATGAAGGGGTGGTGCAGTGGTTACGGTGCTCGACTATTGTTCCCAAGGATGCGGGACTGAATCCCGGCCTCGGCGGCTGCGTTTCGATGGAGGCAAAAACAAGGCGCCCGTGTGCTGTGCGATGTCAGTGCACGTTAAAGAAACCCAGGGGGTCGAAATTTCTGGAGTACTCTACTACCTATGGCATCTCTCATAGCCTGAGTCGCTTTGGGACGTTACACCCCAGAAACGAAAGCAAACAATTTTCTAAGAAACCAAATCGAGTTCTAGAGTATTTTCGCAGAACACTACGTCTAACAACGCCATCGTTAAAATCACTAGCCTATGTAACATTTGAACGGCCCAAACTAGAGTATGCATGCGCTACTGTGGACAATGTTTAAAATATTCTTTCTACCACACTAGAAGTGAAACAAAATCGCGCCGCTAGAATCATCTTCTCAGTCCATTCTTATCATGAAAATGTGACCCAGTTAAAAAAATGCTTATCTCAAGAATTTAGCTAAGCGGCGTAGCATCGCAAGGCTATCTCTATTTCATAAATTCTATTATCACGTTCCGCGCGAGTCTGTTATCCTCCAGCCGACAAAGCACGGAAAGACTACGCATTCTCCGCAAGCCCTTACTTATGCACATCTGTATTCATGCTTTGTGCGCACAGCGAAAGACTTGAATGACTTGCCTGCAGATGTCGTGCTCAATACTGACCCATCAATACTAAAATCATCGAAGCCATTTTATGCCCTGTACCCCACTCCCTCATGTAATAGCCCTTCAATGGGCCTTTAGGGTTGCAATAAATAAATGAATAAATAAATAGGATCAACATCCCTTGGGGCCGGTTGGCGGAATGGAGCTTCCGTTTGCAAGAGCAGGGCGTAACACGGCTACAAGTCGGGCCGGTAGAAATCAAGATAAAGACTGCCGTGAGCGCCTGCAGAACCGGTCAGCAAGAAACCATCGAATATATTCACCATTTTTTGCGCGGTAACATTGCCTGTATGGTGCAACTTCAAACGGCAACCTATGAGTTGCGCCGCTATATGTAACGCTGTGATACTGCCTAGAAGACTAATTCCCGAGTTCGCGGAGGTTTTCTATGTAGGGTGCAGTCCTTCAGTCTGTGACATGGCATTTACTGCAAGCGCTACTTTGAAAGCAACAACCCGACGTCTTTGAGGTATCATTCGTGTTACTCCCACAGGTCTCAAGCTCTTGTCACAGCGGACTGTCTGCCGGCAAGTTGGGTTTCCGTCGTAAATTCTCATGGCTTCAGCGAAAGCAATGCTGACCCGCACTATTCTTGTCATGAAGTAGTAGTGAAGTTAAATGCTGCTGCAAGCGGCAGCGTCGGAACGGCCCTATTTCGAAACCAGCGGGCTCTAAGAAAAATGCGTCGCAAAAAAGAGCGGTCTAACAAATAGACATGAATCAACTTGGCCTTGTCCTATCTTTGTCCACTGGGAAACGCTGAATTGTCGCGATGTACAAGCTAACATGGATAAAATGATATTTTATTGCTTAAAATGATACCGTTATTGCAGCAGCAGAAGGTTTGTGCCAAATATTGTGTTGCGCCAAGGCGCTGCTGCGGTCATTAGTACTGATCGTTGAGTTGCTTACAGCTCACATTATTGACGCTGTGTAGCACATGATGCAGACCAGCCATAGACATGCGACAATGTAGCATCGGTAGACAATGGCCTAGTAGAACGCTTAAACGCCACCCAACCAAAGTATATTTCATTTAATAGAAAGGAGATAGACATCTTTATTTGGGCGTGAGTAGTGACGGTATTGCTGCGATCTATTCAGATCTTTTTTGGTTATTTTGTGACAGCCACCGGTTTGCGGTCTTATCACAGTGATTCTAGCTGGAGGATAGATTCTGTCTGTTGCTTTTGTTCATGCTCTTTGTCGCGAGACGCAGCATTACAAGGTTTTTTGTTGCGCAAGATGCTTCGAGATGTGTTTCGAAGATTCCATCCACTCGCGTATATTTCTAAAATGTTCTATATTGTGCTAGTCACCGTTTGCGGTTTTATCTCGATCTTTCCTTACAGCCTTTAAATCTAGCGGTGGCGCGTGTAATTGAAATTCCTTGTTCGACGACAGCCGAGCACGATTGTTGCTATCGCCGCCGCCAGGCCGCTCAGTTCTTTTGCGGGCGCAAGTCAGTCCCATGAAGATATTCTTCAGTGCACACCCAGACTCCTCATTTGTGTCATCGGCGTTGTCGCCCCCAAGTGACAATATGTATCGAGCGACGATGCGGTTAACGAATGTACATGCACAGATCCGTACGTAACTCTACGTGTCATGTGGGTGGACGCACGCATCAAATTCCAGCGTACGCTGGTTGCTGCGCACGCTGCGGGACAGGTTGACAACTTGGCGGTGCCCTGGTCGTCCGCATGAAACGAATACAACTCGGTGCTGCTTTCTCCGACGCTCTAGCTCGCCTTAAATGGTTGTTCTCACTTTTATTACACACATTCTCTCCCTCGCCAATGCGCCAAGGCCTAAGCTAGAAATATTACTTGTTTTATAAATGTCATCGCGAATTTCAAGCTGCAAGGAATATCGCCAAGATTTATGTGTGGTCGTCACAGCATCAAAATGCAGTCTCAGGATTCTTGTCAGCGCTCTCATTTTTGGCATTGTGTAGTTTTTCTCGTTGCAACAAAAAGGCTAATAGTGCGGCTGTTGTTTTTATCAGTAATTAAAGATTATAAGTTTTACAAACCAGCGTGCATGTGATTCTACTCAGTGTCAATACATGGCGCCACTGTGGTCCCTGCTTGTGGCGGACGCTGCGGCACGGGTGACTAAAAGCGTCGTGTTCACGCTATTTCCAGCGCACTCAACGCAGCGGCCAACACATACGCACTCTTACTTCGTACGCCCAACAAAATTGAATAATGTACTCAGGAGCATACACCTGTAATTGAAATCAACATGCGATTTCCGCTTACAGTACTGGCCTCGAGGACATGATGTGGCTCTCTTCCTTCTCATTTGCCTTCTGCTGACTGGTGTATACTTCTTTGGACGCTATGCTGCTGGTTGATCCTGTTACGTAGAAATGAAAAAAGACCTCGATGTCGCCACGTTTATCTGGAACGTGGAAAACCGCACGGCGGCTAAATACATTTCACGTCTTGATTGTTCCGCCTTCTTTGTCATTTTCGCTTGCTGGTGCTTACCCTCTTCGTTCAGTTGCTTGTCATTATTTTGCTTGTTGCTAGCCATTATATTTTTCTGGGTAGGGTTGACAAACTAGTGGAGAAAGAGCTGGCCAGAAATGGCACTCGCAGTTTGAGCTACGTAGATGATTTTTTGGTACTAGGCAGGTCTCCGTGAGCAGAGTTTATTTCCCTTTATGCTTTTGACCACAATGAGTTGGGAGTGGCGTCCACACACAAAGTTCCTCAACAAGGATACTTGCAGTTTCTGGACTTGAAAATAACCTCTGATCTCAAGTATGTACGTTGGGAGTACTCCCTAGGAGCGAGAATCCTTTTCTCAATTATAGTTTTTTTTTATTCTAAAATTGTAAAACCTTTTATTGTCAAGAGCCGCATAGGTATGGCCGTGAATAAATCTTACCCCGTGAGATGGGAAACAGTCTCCTCGCACAGGTGAGCAGGTGCAAAGATGCAGTTATCCGGAGGGTGTCATCGCGTCCTGTGCTGAAAGGATGTCTAAAAGGTGAAGGCATCCGGGCCCTCCGAAGAACTCTGTTCTGGTGCAAAAGAAAGAAGGTTGGCGGTTATGCCGTACATTCACGCCTTGTCGCACCGGCTTAATAGAGTAGGGGCCCGTTACAGAACAAGGTTTCGTTTTTCCGCTCCCAAGAAACTGGAAAACTAAGGACTGCAATACGGAAGAAACGCGAGGGGAAGGTTAGTAAGAATATTTGCAATATTAAGCATAAAGGCAAGTATATTGCATGTAGGAAGGCCGTGGTTTATCTCTTCCATTTGTCTTGTGGACGTGTGTACATCGACGAGACCATTCGATGCATCAAGGTTCGCGTCTCAGAACTCTGCAAATCCATAATCAGCAAGGAAAGTAGAAATACAGCACAACACTGCTTTGCGTGCGATTGATAGGTTTCTTTCTGTTTGGAGTTGAATAAATTTCTCTTTGTGTTCTCCGTTTTTTTTTTGTTTACACAGCAATGTTTGCGCACGATGACCAGCGTACAAAAGAGATTGCTGACTCATTCCAGGTATTCAGAAATGGAGACGGCCGTGTGAGGAAAGCCTCGAATAACTTTATCGAGCATGGAAATGAGGATGCTTCACTGTGGGCAGCGGGTTTGGGATAATAGCACACGTTCCTTGGAACAGTGTTTCCAGTATGTTCCATCTTCTATTTTTATATCGCAAATGAGTGGTTGCAGTGTATCTGTGTTTGATAAGGCACCTTTGCGCACGTGTATATAAGTGTTTAAAATAACAGCTTGCGTTCGAATAATATTCAGTTTTAAGTTCAGAACCTCCTGTTTGTGTTTCGTCTCGTCTCCTGTGTCGCAGACGCTGCTTTTTAAACGACACATTATCAAAGTAAGACCTTAGTTTTAAAGTGTGAGTGCTAATGCGCTCTGCTGTAGAAAATGCGGTGATGTATTTCACAGCTTAGGATAACAATACCGAGAATGATTCTGGAGGTGGTAAATTGAAGGCTTCATGACCGGTTATTGATTTCGTGGCAGCGTTGTGAGTCATGAGTGCGCACGGCACCAGAATGGCAGGAACAACCGACTAGGCCATTTCTTCTGAGATAAGAAGAGAAACCGGTATTCTCGGATTTCGAGTCAGATGCGCTACTCGTAGGTCACGCCGGGAAATTGCTAAGGTTTGATTAGGTAAGAGTTTAGCATCTATGTCGGCATGAGCTTCACATGACTTATTTGCTTATTAAGCTTAAGATAGTAGAAGAACTCTTAAGATTAGCGATTAAGCCAATAGCAAAGTGAACGCAGACGAATGATGATCTAGAAGAGTTACCGGCACATTGGAACCATTAAAGGTCCTCCGTGGTATTGTTAATAAGAATGTTAGATGTTCACTGAAGTTTTGTTGAAAACATGCACGATTGCATGATCTACTGTGGATCACCCCTTTCAGCCTACGCCTTTCAGAGCAATGGAGAATAAATCAAAAGAAGGAAAAAATCTGCACGGAATCACGATCGGGGTTAAATTGGCGCCTCTGCTAAGAAAGGAGGGCCACGAGACTTAAGGGTCACTGGCCATGCAGGTCATCGCATCATGCTTAATCTTAACGGCTTATCCATATTTCCATCACCGTAGGATAATATTTTGACAACAACTGATCACAATTAAGCTTGGAACATTGAGCATGCTTCGAGTTACTGTGTTTGGAAAGAGCCGTAACCTTAAATACAGGTTCTGACGCAGTACTGAGTATTTTTTATGTTCAGTAACGAGATGCGGCTCTTTACTCGATGCATTTTATTGAGCAGATGAGTAACGTACTGCTCCTACAGTAACAAACCTTTGCACTCGCAGGGCGTCGAGGCAGCGCTGTGGGCCACAGCCATAGGTCTGAGTTCGGCGTGTGTCATCTACAGGTACGAGTGGACGCGAGGTACCGAGCACGGAAATCTGGCAAAGGTGTTGCTGGCCCTGGGCGACCGCGTTTTGTGGGCCACAGCGCTGGCCGCGTTTACCTTCCTGTGCGTCACCGGAAGAGGAGGTGAGAAGCACACGTACACGCAGTGAACATGCAACACAACCGTCCTGAAGTAACAAAAAAAATAGTCCCGCCGGGCTGGCGCAGTGGTTACAGCGCTCGACCACTGTTCCAAAGGACGCGGGATCGAATTCCGGCCTCGGCGACAGCTTTTCGATGGAGGCGAAAAGCAAGGCGCCCGTGTGCTGTGCGATCTCAGTGCACGTGCAGGTGGTAGAAATTTCCGGAGTCCTTCACTACAGCGTCTCTCATAGCCTGAGTTGATTTGGGACGTTAAACCCCACCAAACCAACTAACCAACCCCCCCCCCCCAAAAAAAAAAAAAGAAATAAAGGACATATAATTGTCTTTGGTTGTCTCAGAAGAAACAAAAAAAAAAATAAAGGACATATAATTGTCATTGTGCTATTATAATTGTCACTAGCATAAGAACCTAGTCGTGCGCTACCCGCACGACTACGCGTAGCATGTGTAAGCGGGCATGTGTATGCTTATTAAGGGATGTCTAAGTTGATACACTTTTCAAATCCTCTCGGTGCGTACCTTTCGGTCTATCCCTGCTCTCTCTGTCCGCGGTTAAAGTCCGGTTTGGTTAGCATGTAGTTGGTTGAGTGAGTGGCCACCATCAGCATTTTAGAGCACAGCTCTTTGGCGCCCGTTCCTGGGTTTCGCGTCATCGTCGTCGTCGGCATTGTCCCTCGAAACCAGCACCAGTTTCACTTCCAGCTGCCTTCCTTGCTTCCCTTACGGTGCGATTCAGGTGTCCACAGAAACAAGTGCGACAGATACTGCGCCTTTCAATTCCTGTGAACCAATTATGAAAGGTACGCTTCAGAGCTCGAGTGGAAGATGTGACCACACATGGTGCACACTTTAGAGAGAGAGAAATAACACTTATTGCACCCGTCAGAAGGTTGGCGAGAATCCGATGCGCAGATCTGTCTCAGCCATGTCCTCCCGTTCAGCTGTCGACCGAAATGTCCTGGATCTGAGCAGCTGCCGCTGTGAGACGAATGACGTCACGTTGCCCTTTTTCCCCCGGTTTGTGAAGTAGTGCCTCCCAGGACACATCTGTTCTGTCAGGTTCTCCAAATCTAGGAGACTTCCGTATCATGTGGATCATGTCCACTATGCCATCGCAACGTTTGCACCTGGGGCTGAAAATTTCCGGGTGCCACTTGCTGTAAAGCTGGGGTTTCGAGAATACTCCAGTTTGTAGCTTACACCACACAGCTTCCTCGCTTTTGGTGAGTTGCTTACACACTTTTGGAAATATTGATATGTCTAATTTGCAATGATTTAGGATATCGTAGTATGAATTAAGGCCGCCATCGAACTGTAGGGACTCCTCATCGCGCAACGGTTACGGGGTTGCGTATAAGACGTCACTGGGATCTCGGAAGGTAGCTAATCCTCGGGCCAGTGCGTCCGCTTTCTCGTTTTCCCTCAACTCCTGGTGTGCCGGTGTCCAAATGAGCGCGACCTGATCTGCCGGTGGTGGACCACTGGCCAACACTCTTCCTGCTATGGAAGAAATGCGGCCCGCGTCAAAGTGTCTATTCGCTGATTTTGAGTCTGTAACTATAATTTTGACCTGTTGCTGGATTAGAGCTAGAGCAATGGCCACCTCTTCTGCCTTCCTTGTAGTCGAGTGTCGGATGCTCCAGAAAACTACCGAGCCCCAGTTCTTTCTAGTTGTTACTGAAACGCGTCCCAATCTTACGCGAAACTCGTCCCATATCGTCCGCGCATTGTGCGGCACCTGTATACTAAACGTCCTGTCTGCACTCAGAACGGCCTTGCAGCGCTGCTGCTCTACCCCCCCCCCCCCCCCCCCGCCCCTCTGGCTGTCATGGTAGACGGGGTGCGTGCTTGTTGGGAGCGGAGGTATTTTTAATTTGCCCCTAACCTGTCTTGTAACCTTGTCTGTACGTCTGGAGCATGCTTGCGGCTCATTGCCCAGTTTCCCCAAAATGCTCCGACCAGTACGACTGCGCAACATTCTATGGTATTGTGAGGTCGTTGCAGCCTCAATGAGCTCTTCGATGGTATTGGAAACAAAGTCTCGTTTGTCAATATATTGGGTGATAAACCTAGTGCCGTTTTGATCCTGTTACGAATGAGAACGTCTAGTTTCTTCTTTTTCGCCTTGTGAAGCCGTAAATACGGCGCCACATAGACTATCCTGCTGATTATGAAATACTGGACTATCCTAAGGAGGTTAGCTTCTTTCATTCCCGCATGTTTGCGATCCATTCATTGACCTGTAAGATTTGCGCAGTCCAAAAGTACCGGTCTCGGACTTGGGATATGAGAGTATAGCCGCGGTCCCGTTGAAGGTGTGTATTAGCCTTTGAAATTGCTGCCTGGCCTCGTTGGCTCGTTGAGACGTGTCGGGATCAAAAACATGCCAAAGTAGGTGCCACGTACTTTCCTTTCCGAAGTGCCTGTCCCGTTTGTCCCAACTGTTGCCCCAGGTTTACATCGTTAAAACGATTGCGCATTTTTCAATTTTCTTGTTCAGCACTGCCAATTGCCTGCACAAGTTCATATTTCCTCCTTTTTGTGTGAGTCGTGTTTCTAGATTCTTTTTACGCCAGAGACTGACCTTGTGACGATCTACTCCATCAACTCCTCCATTGGGTGCGATCTACTCCATTGGGGTGCGACCTGATGCCGGTGAACACCTCCGGCAACGCACTCCCTCACCAGAACAGGATTTGGCCACCCTGGGGCAGTAATTGGCCGCAACCTCCTATGATAAGCTCCATAAAACCCCGGCCCTCAGTCACCAGCGGCTGCGGAACAACTGACCACGGCGGCGGTCAGACCTGTGACGCAGCAGGGGGTGCTAAGAAAGCCTGGCTCCGCTGGAAAGGCCGCCATTGGAAACTGACCCTGGCAACGTTTAATGCTAGAACCCTAGCTAGTGAAGCTAGTTTAGCAGTGCTGTTAGAGGAACTAGAGGGCATGAAATGGGATGTCATAGCGCTTAGTGAGGTTAGGAGGCCAAATGAGGCATATACCATCCTGAAGGATGGGCATGTACTGTGTTATCGAGGTTTACCAGAGAGGCGGCAACTAGGAGTAGGTTTTCTTGTCAATAAGTATATAGCGGGTAATATAGATGAATTCTATAGTATTAATGAGAGGGTTGCAGGCATCGTAATTAGGCTTAATAAGCGGTATAAACTGAAGGTTGTACAGGCCTATGCACCTACATGTAGTTATGATGACCAGGCAGTTGAAAGCTTCTATGAAGATGTAGAATCGGCAATGCGAAAAGTAAAGACGCAGTATACTGTACTAATGGGCGACTTCAATGCCAAGGTAGGGAAAAAACAGGCAGGAGACAAGGCAGTAGGTGACTATGGCATTTGTTCTAGGAATAGCAGGGGGGGAGTTACTAGTTGAGTTTGCAGAGCGCAATAACTTACGAATCATGAATACCTTCTTCAACAAACGGAAGAACCGGAAATGGACATGGAAAAGTCCTAGCGGCGAGACTAAAAATGAAATCGACTTCATAATGTGTTCAACCCCCGCCATTATGCAAGATGTCGAGGTAATCGGGAAAGTGCGATGCAGTGACCACAGGATGGTGAGGTCCCGAATTAGCCTAAATCTGAAGAGGGAACGCAACAGATTAGTAAGAAAGAAACCCATCAACGAATTAGCGGTTAGGGGGAGGGCAGAAGAGTTCAGGATCTCGCTACAGAATAGGTATTCAGCTCTAACTGAGGATGGCGACATTACCGTAGAGGCAAGGAACAATAATTTCACAGATATCATTACTGAGTGCGCAGTAGAAGTAGGCGGTAGGATAGTTAGAGAGGATACCGGTAAGCTGTCTAAGGAGACGAAAAATTTGATTAAGAAACGCCAGAGTATGAAAGCTTCCAATCCAGCAGACCAGATTGAATTGGCCGAGATATCAAAGCTAATCAATAAGCGCAAGGTGGCCGATATAAGGAAGTATAACATGGAGAAAATTGAGCATGCTGTAAAGAACGGGGGAAGCCTTAAAGCGGTAAAGAAGAAATTGGGCATAGGCAAAAACCAGATGTATGCGATAAGGGACAAGGCGGGCAACGTCATCACTAATATGGAAAAGATAGTCAAAGTAGCCGAGGAGTTCTATACAGATCTCTAGAGTAGCCAAAGTAGTCAGGACCGTAATGAGATTGGCGGTAGGGAAAAACAGTCAGACGTTCCACCAGTGGCGAAGGACGAGGTCAAGAAAGCACTAGAAACTATGAAAAGGGGGAAATCAGCTGGAGAGGATCAGATAACTACAGATTTGCTGAAGGACGGGGGGGATATCGTGCTAGAAAAACTGGCCACCCTGTATACGCAGTGCCTGGTGTCATCGACGGTCCCGGAACCATGGAAGAATGCAAACATTATCCTCATTCACAAGAAAGGGGACTCTAAAGACCTTAAAAATTACAGGCCAATCAGCTTACTGTCTATTACGTATAAGGTATTTACTAAGGTAATCGCTAATAGAATCAGGACAACCTTAGACTGCAATCAAGCAAAGGATCAAGCAGGGTTTCGGAAACGGTACTCTACTATCGATCATATCCATACCATCAATCAGGTGATAGAAAAATGCTCGGAATATAACCAGTCCTTATACATAGCATTCATTGATTACGAAAAAGCATTTGACTCAGTTGAAACCTCGGCGGTGATGCAGGCATTGCGAAATCAGGGGGTAGACGAGCCGTACGTGAAAGTGCTGCAAGATATATATAGTGGCTGCACAGCAACCATAGTTCTGCATAAAGCAAGTAACAATATTCCCATAAAGAAAGGTGTTAGGCAAGGAGACACAATCTCCCCAGTACTATTCACAGCTTGTTTAGAAGAAGTATTCAGAGACTTGGAATGGGAGCAGTTAGGGATAAGGGTAGATGGAGAATACCTCAGTAATCTGCGATTTGCCGATGACATTGCCTTGCTAAGCAATTCGGGGGATGAACTGCAAATAATGATTGATGACCTAGACAGGAAAAGTAGAAAGGTAGGCTTGAAAATCAATATGCAGAAGACTAAGGTAATGTTCAACAGCCTCGGGAAGGAACAGCAGTTTACATTAGGTAGCGAAATACTGGAAATAGTAGGCGAATATGTTTACTTAGGACGGGTAGTAACCGCAGATCCGGACCATGAAAAGGAAATAAGAAGAATAAGATTGGGATGGAGCGCATTTGGCAAGTACTCGCAGATTATGACTAGCAGCTTACCGGTATCGCTCAAGAGGAAAGTATACAATAGTTGCATCTTACCTGTACTCACCTATGGGGCTGAAACATGGAGGCTAACCAAGAGAGTTCTACTTAAGTTGAGGACAACCCAGAGGGCTATGGAACGAAAAATTGTTGGGATAACATTAAGAGATAGAAAGCGTGCAGAGTGGGTCAGAGAAATAACTCAAGTTACCGACATTCTAGTAGAAATTAAGAAGAAGAAATGGACATGGGCAGGACATGTAGTGCGAAGAGAGGATAACCGATGGTCGCTGAGGGTAACAAACTGGATTCCAAGGGAAGGAAAGCGTAGCAGGGGGCGGCAGAAAGTTAGGTGGGCGGATGAGATTATGAAGTTCGCAGGGCTCAAGTGGATGCAGCTAGCACAGAACCGGGTTAAGTGGAGAAATATGGGAGAGGCCTTCGCCCTGAAGTGGGTATAATCAGGCTGATGATGATGATGATGACTCCATCAACATCCTCGTCAACCTCTACCTCCTTAGTTGCTTCGTTGCTTGCACCCTTTTATTCCAATCGTGACTGTTATTTATGCCTTCCTCGTCACCTGTGCCGTCATTTAGCAAAAACTCCCAGTTTATCAATGTCGCTTTCTTGGTGCGGGCAACCGGTGGGCCGTTGTTTACCACAATTTTTATGTTATGGTCGGTGCCTAAAGTTTCACCCGTGTTGCACCATGTGGCGGAAACGCAGCCTCCGGTTAGAGTTAAGTCCCGGGATGTGTCTATCGAAACGCTGTTGCCCTGGCGGGTTGGTTTCAGGGGATCCGTTAGAAGCAATAAGCCATTCTGCTGAATGCTGTTCCATAGTTCGCGTCCTTTTACCTTCGCGTGTCTATACCCCCATGCCGTGTGATGCGGGTTAAAGCCCCCTAATATCAGCAGGGGTCCTGTTTTCGCGATCACTCGCACTTTGGCAAAGAGCTCATCGAAGCCGCATTGATGTTTTTGTCGAGGCGGGCTGTATACATTTAGAATGAATACACTTTTGAATTTTCTTTTTTTGTGGGATTATCTCGATCAATACATGATCAAAGATTCTGTGTCCGGTATCATGCTACAACACCGTTGTATTTTTTTTGACAAGGGTGACTACTCGCGTGTTATCATCTCGCCCTGCGTGCGATTTGTAACTCGCTAGCTTAGCGTGCTTACCGACTCCTTCAACACGATTACTTTGGGTTTGTCAATATAATCAGAAATGTTTGCAGTACCACGCATTTGCGACCGAAGCCCGTACAGTTCCTCTGCGAAATACTATTTCAACTGTAATAAAGAGCCATTTTTAACGTTATGAATTGTTTGATAAATCAACTGAATTCTCTCGTCTCTCCTTGCCAGTTCTGCGCGCATATCTGCTATAGCAGCGTTCACGTGATCTAACGCGGTCATAACTTGTTGTTGGAAAAAATTGTCGTCCTCTTCCTTTTTAGCGAATCGTATTTACACACTGCAAAGATAATAATTCAAGAATAATGCGAGCGCCTACGCCGAACTGCAGGGTAACATGTGCAATAACCGAGAATTCACACACAGAGAAAAGCATGGGCCCACGCGCTGCCTCCTGCAACCTGCAAATAACCTAACTAGTCTCTTCATTTTTCCGACCACAAAGCTTCCTGCACGACAGTCAAGAAATGGTAAGGGAGTGTTTCTTGAAGAAATATGTGTGAAGAATAAAATAGTTGCTTGTAATTGTACACACGTGTTTTGCTCGAAATCTTGGCCTCAATCTATCAAAAAAGGCGAAACAGCTGACAGCTGCGCTCAAATTTCGCATTAGGAAGTAACGTAATGATCGGAAATTTTTTTGTTCAGATATTGTCTGGCTCAAACTAATATGTCTTATTATGACAGCAGCCCAACAACTTCCGCTAACAATATGGGCTTCAAATGCGAGCTCTACACCAAATGTTTGCTAAAACTGACACCTAACATTTTTGTTTCTAGCACAAGGGCAGTCTTGTCTTTACCGATGTACAGTACAATAGCCAAACTGCGGAAATACAGTACACAAAAGAACATACCTTGGCCTAACAATCACGTATGATACGTAGTATTCTAGACAGGTATATATCATGAGCTATTAAGCTTCCCAAAGTGTCTTATAATAAGAGTTGCATAACTCTAGGTATGTTGTTTTACTATATTCTAAACAAATTCAAGTACAATCTTCGGGCGCAATAAAAACGACGAAAATAAAAGCAATAACATGGTAAGGAAAGCCTCAGAAGCAATGCAAATGAGTAAATCATCTGGGGAGGTTCAGACATTAGCACAGTTGTTGGGAGCCAGAGGAGCTGTTGCGCCAGAAAAGCATTACGGGGGATACTTAAAGTCTGCCTCTGAGACTATCGTGTCATAGCCTCACTTAAGGTGAAAAAACGTGAAAATTTTGCACAAAGGTATATGGTTCTAAATAAAAACATTGATCTAAGAAGTAAACAACATAGAGTGCCAAATCTGAGAAAAAACTATGGTCTAAGATTCCAATTAGTTATGCTTTATAATAAAAATAAGCCTCTTGTTTTCTTAATTCACAGCACACATCACTTAATGCTTTCAAGCGTGCTTTGGACGAAATATACTTTTTCTTTATTAGAAAGAAAGTTCTTAGAATGTTAAAAGCTGCTAAAACGTTTACTAACCTTTTTTTTGTTCTTGGTTACGTATGTAATTTCTGTTTGTGTATGTGCGTAGAGGTGAGTGATACTAAACATTTTGTATTTTGGGCGTTTGACATGTTTTTTCTATTATGTATTTATTTTTATCTTTCTGAGCATACAAAACTGTATTTTCATGTTTCAACTGTATGCCACTGCATTACTAGTGTACTGATCGTGTTGGGTGCTGAACATACATAATCACGTCAGGTGCAAGAAAGCACGTTTTTTCAGGATCCTGCAGATTTGTATTTTATGGCGTCACTGAAAAATAAACTATAAACAAAACCTCATACAACTGCGGAATAGGAAATCTATTTATTTACTTATTTATTCATACCTCTAAGCCTTCTTTGTACGGGTTTTACATGAGGTTTGGGCTTCTTCACAGAAGAAGGTTTTAATTGGTTGTCCTAAAATATATCGAACTAGAATAGCCGTTTGGCGGCGCAGTCGCTATGGCAACCATCAAGGCAGAAGCGTGATATTGGCTCGGCTTTGACGATCGTATGATATAACCATCGTTTATAGATCCTTTTCAGTTCTGAAACTGCACCTCCAAAAGCGGCCACGCTTCGCGCCTAGGAACTGAGATGGCGCTGCGGTCGAAGTTTGCTCCACGCCGACTATGCGCCGATACGGTAGCGCGACCGATGCTGCAGTAGCTGCGTGATCTAATTTCGTGTTGTTTATTTTCATACAAATATCATTTTTTTCTATGTGAGTGACTGCGAATCCTCAGCTGCACTGCACATGTTACCCTGCAGTTCAATGTGGGCAGGCACCACGCGCTGTCGAACGTTTATCGAGCGCAAAATTTTGAAAATAATCATTCAGAGGGTAAGTGATGTCTTTATGTTATCTTTTTCAGAATGTGTCAGGACTGAGGAAACATAACGCGTTTTGAGCCATAATATTCCAGTAGGAACCGGCGTAATCAGGAGAGTTAAGAGACACTTCTCTCCGCCGCCAAATGGTCGTTTGTCTTGCAAATGGGAGACAACGGTACCTCGGAGAGCCAAATTGTTGAAAACAACATGAAGCGTGCGAAACACACACTTCTGGGACGAGGTTATATTGCTAAATTCTACAAACATGCGTTCACTGAAGAAGTGGTCAAAATATAGTGAGAGGCATGGTCCCTCAGGCAGCATGCATTGCTTAGCATATGACCTAATCATCTATATTATACATCTGTCTACACTAGGAACAACAAAAATCTAAAAAGAAGAGCCACCGAAGTTGCACTCAGTGACACAATGCAAAGCGATGTGCGGAAGATACTAAGCAAATCAGCCTAGTGAAATTTAATCAACTGATGGGGAAATAAATTATGGTTACTTTGAGATCGGCAGCTCTGGATAAAAATGTGCATTGATCATAGGCTTATTTTTTTTTTTCATGCAGGAATATTACTAAGAGCTATTGCCGCAGTTCGCGAAGTCATTAGTTGCGGAATATCCGGCCGCGGACAACTGCATGGTGTCGACGTTGCCCATATGGATCAGACAATCACTTCGCTAAGAGATGTAGAGACGATTGTGCATATATTTTGTTTAAACTATGCAAGGCTTGTTGGACCTTTAACAGCAGAAGGACTGTCTACTTCAAACAGGACGAATTTCTTATTAAAGATAAAAGGGGTGTAAAGCCTTTTAAAATGATGAAGGTTAAGAAAATATAAAGTGCACTATCTTAACCCATGAAGAAAGTGCGCTTCACTGCCGTAATGTGAAGAGCCTGGCTGATTCGTGCCGTTTTAGCCAGCAGAAAAAAATCAAAGAAATTAATAACAGGCGGTGTGTCGATCCTCTAATAGGCAATCTTTCAAGCTCCTCAATCCTCGGGTTCAGATGGCATCAACTGTCAGAGGCTTCAAAGGTACGCCTCGCACATTTTGTTTTCAGGATGGCGTGTCTGTTATTGCTCAAAAGTATAATGATGAGGAAAACGTTCATTTGTACGGAACGCGATGAAAAAAGAGTGAGCACGGCGAGCACACTCGCTTCCAAGGTAACCTACCTCGATCACGCCGGAAAATCTAAAAATAATGGGACACTGGTACTCCGCTGTTAAGAAGCTAAATCGTTTCGCACATACAGACAATGCTTGTCACATTTCATCTTTTATTTTTACAATTTTTACTCACCGATACTTAGCATCTGCTAACATTGTCTTTCCATTCTGAGCAGTACACCTCTTAACGAAGTTTTCATTCTTTCAACTATTTCAATTATTTAATTGATCAATTGCACACTGAAATTTACCTAATTAGCATCATAGAGCATTGGTTTTCATTCTGAGCATCTTGACACCCTTGAACCCCCTCTTTCATATATATTTGTTTCCAATTTCTTTAATTCTTCGTTCAATTAGCTTCAGTGATTACGTTAACTCACCATCGTCTACCACAAACCAATCGGTCCTCAATCACTAGAACTAAGGATTACCACAGTACTTCTTTTACTCAGGCTCACTATTATTTCCGAAGCACGCCAACGAATTTCGACGAAAACTACTACTCCGACGAATTTTCGACCGGAGTACCATGCATATCGCTTAACACCTAACGCGACTGGCAAGATTGAATCACCGTTAAGTGTTGGAGCACGAAAAAGTGACTATTCTGCCCACAGCGATAACTATCGCAGACGCCCATTTTTTTTTCTAAGCAGCAATTGTCCTTACTGCCACGTCATTCAAGTCCATAAATCTATAGAGCGCAGATAATGACGCCACAAAGCGCGAGTAACGCTTCAGAGCAGTTCGGGAAGCAGAGAGAAGCGCGGCGCTTCTGTAGCAGACGACGCTCTTCCCTGGCGCAAAGGTCGACAGTAGCTCCTCGGTGGCGGGCGCAGCGGCGGGCCGCCTGCTTCCTGCGGGCGCGCCGAGGAGATGCGGAATTGAAAAAGATCTATAAACGTTGGATATAACAGAGTATACTATGGGGCCAGTTGGTCAGACAGTTCAGCGAAAAACGTAGCGTTAAGACAGGGCTAGAGAGACCACGACCCGACAGGACAGAGCTACAACTTACAACTGAATGGAATTGTATGACGAAGTCTCTCTTGTCCTGTCTTAACGCTACATTTCTTGCTGAACCAGATCGTATGATTTCTCTGGCACTGAAAGCGTACGAATGGCGAGAGAGCTTCCGCAAGAAGCAGTGAAAAAATTAAGCTTCGGCTTTTGGTTGCGCGAGATCACTTTTTGACAGCGTCACATAACCTCTGGAGCAGATGGCCATTAACTGTACGGCCTCATTCTCTTTTTTCGTCACAGGTGTCGTGCAGAGGGCTCTCTCGGCTGCACCCCTGGCTGTGCTGAGCCGGCTGTCGTTCGGCGTGTACCTGCTCCACTTCCCTTTCTATTTCCTCTCCAGCAACGCCATGCGGGTCAAGAGGTACATGAACGTCTTTTACTGGGTACGTGGAAAAGGAGGCTGTTGGAAAGCAGCCTGATGCGAAGTATACCCAGGTCAAGAGCACAAGCATGCGGTCGTAACGGTTGCATGTATTTTTGCGTGGACAAATTGTTTCGAAAAAAAAAAAAAACAGAGCATATACAGGCGAGGTCAAAAGTTCCCAGGCCAAAGGGACTGCTTCTAGCAGTATAGTCAGGCAGCTACGACAGCCCCGAATCTCAAAATACATGTGGAGGGTAGAAGAAGCATTATTCTAACCTATGAGGTCATTTATAGCTTTAGTGTGGTCTAACGTGTCAAAATATGCTGACCAGAAGCAGAATCTGCGGCCTGGGAACTATTGAACCCCCCCCCTCTCCCCCTGTACATCTTTGACATCCTCAAGCCCCTCATATGCCACTAGCTTTCCACTGAAATCTTTTCCATAGTCAAAACGCGTCTACGAAGGTCCGAAAAAACTGTTTTAACCTTGAAAAACTGAGAGTAAATTTTCCACACTTCTTTTCCTGAGAGAACATATGCTTATGCCGCATCAAACCCTACATGAAATATATTCGGTGGCGAAATCTCTCGATATGACGGTGTCGAAGCGCGCTTTTTATAAAAACTTATTTATTAACGCGAAAACGTTACTTCGCTTTGTTCACAGATTTCTGTCCTCCACACCGCGTCCGCAAAATCGTGTCCGCAGCAGTTGCGAGCAATTAAGGCGGACGTAATGTTGCTGCAGAAGCAATTATTAAAACAATAAGTTAAGTAATTATTTACAGGCATAAGATGTAAAAGTTGTCCGCAGCAGTTGTGTGAGATTGAGACGTGATAGAGGTTAATGAGTGGCGTCAATCGATAGAGGGTGACGCGATGTTGTGCCATAAATAATACTTAGACCAATAGGATAGTTAGGTAAATAATTAGACAAAACACGCAAAATCGTGTCCGTAGCAGTTGTGAGTAATTGAGAAGTCGTAGAGGTTAATGAGTGGTGTCAATCGGTAGTGGGTGACGTAATGAGTGGTAAAAATATTTAGGCCAATAAGTTAATTAGGTAAATAATTAGGGGCAGAAAATGGGACAGTAAAGGTTAAAATGGTCTCATTAACGAATGGCTTGGCGCCGCATTTGAATGCCTCAAATACTAAAATACTATATAAATAAGTCAATTAAGGTGACGTCAGGACGTGACGTCACGCAACCAGAAGTAGAGTCGAAACAGGGCATAGGAAGAGATTGGCGGGCAGTGTGAAAGTACCAGACTAAAATGGATAAACGAGAAAGTGAATTATTGTGACGTAGAAGATGTGACGTCACGCAACCGGAAGTAGAGCTAGTAAAGGGCATAGGAAGGGATTGGCGCGCAATTTGTAACATTGTCTGCGCAGAAGTTGAGAGTAATTAAGAAGTCATAGAGGTAAATGAGTGGTGTCTATCGATAGACTAGGGTGATGTAATGTGTGCGAAAAATAATTAGGCCAATAGGTTAATCAGGTAATGAACTAAAGGCAAAAAATGAAAAAGTAATGGCGAAAAGGGTCTCATTAGTGAATGACTTGGCGCCACATTCGAATGTATCAAATATAAGGTAGTTAATAAAATCAGGCAATTAGTGTGACGTCAAAGATGTGACGCTCAAAATACCGGAAGTAGAACCGAAAAAGGGTATAGGAAGGAATTGACGTGCAATTTGAAAGTACCGAAGACTAAAATGGGTAAAAAAGAAGTGAAATAATGTGACGTCAAGGATGTGACATTACGGAACCGGAAGTAGAGCCGGAAAAGGACATAGGAAGGGATTGGCGCGCAATTTAAAAGTGCCAAAGACTAAAATGAATAACCAAGAAATGAATTAATATGACGTAGAGGATGTGACGTCAAGCAACCGGAAGTACATCCAAAAAGGGCACAAGAAAGGATTGGCGAGCAATTTGGAAGTACCAAAGACTAAATTGTGCAAGTAAGAATTGATTTAAGCAACTACAAGCAACTAAAAGCAAACAGAAACGACCAACAGCTGCAAAATACACAGACGTTATTTAGCTTCTAGCGCAAATTGTTTGGCGCTGCGTCGCAAAAATTCCTAAACTTGACAGGGCTCGGATATAACAAAGTCAACATTCCAGTGTCAGACCGCTCCACTAATTAAACATACGCCAAAAGATTCAAGGTCAAAATTGACATCAATTGTAACTAAAAATATTGTAGGTAAGTGTTGCTGAAGAGGGGGCCGTGAATCCCGGTCAAACAATTTTCGTTGTCCCCACCTCCCCTAAAATGTAAGGTCACGCGATAGTACTGGCCTGACTAGACACAGTTTTGAAGGATTAAAAGCACGGAAGTTCAAAAGCAACTTTAGTTCCTCAAGGCGGAAGAAATGCCGGATGAGTGTAGAAAAGGAGAGCGGCCGTAGGAAAGAACGACAGCAGCGTTTGTTGATTCCGGCATCAGTGAACGTCGAGCTCTGGCGGCAATGTTGTACGAGGCTGCTATGCATGGCGCCTCGGGTGTCAAAGAGTGAGTGGCGCAGTATTACGAGAACTCCAATCCCTTCTAGCGACAAGTCTTCCGACGCGTCTCGCAGGCAGACAGCGGTGAGCTGGCTTATCAAGTGCACGTTTTTTAAAGTTAGTTTAGCTTTAACCCATTCCCCATTCCGCCACCTACTCTTGGAACAGCAACAGCAGTCCACACGTGTTATGCAGCCTCAAGGCGTTCCCCATCACTTCCATTCGTTTATAAGGGGACTCATATCCACGGCTGAGAGCCATTGCTGTAGTTTAAGCCATTAAGGGTGCTTGACTTCGTAAAGCACATATGTACAGATCGTATAGGACCAGCTACATGCCTCAATTTTCAGAACACTGTGCTAGTTTGCAGTTGCTCAGGTTCAGTTATAATTATTTACCAGACGCTTCGATTGTCGGTAACTCGATACTACAATCATCCGCGAAAGGAAGAATGGATGGAAATATTGCCTCAAAATGCCAAGTATGAAAAGGATAAACAATAATGGCCTGAATGTTATTGGGGCACCCTTTTGGTGACATCCACCTCATGAGACTATGGCTTACTAATAACAACCATCTGACATCTAGAACTCAAATAATGTTTCATCGATCTACCCACCGTGGAGGTGCAGTAGTCAGGGCGCTCGTATGTACTGTACTCAAGGATGCGGAATCGAATCACGGCCGCGGCGGCCGCTTTTCGACAGAAGCGAAAAGCAAGGCAACCTTGTGAGGTGCGATGTCAGTGCATGTTAAAGACTCCTATGTGGTTGATCTTTCCGGAGCCCTCCATTACTGCGCCTTTCATACCCCGAGTCGGTTCGGGGCGTTAAACTACATAAACCAAACCAATACATCGTTAATCAGTCTGATAGCGTTCTCGTTAATCTTATGCTATGAAATTTTGTTAAATACTAACGATTACAAATCAAAGTGAAAGGCTTGTCTAGAGCCCGACGATATAAATTCAGTAGAACATTTCTTATTACAGTGCGCTTCCTAGGCCAAATAAAATTCGGTAAGCTGCGTGACACATAAGCAACCATTAGAAACTCAGGCAGTTGGAAATTTATTGAGCAGTCTACATTAAAGTAATTCATGATTGTTAAGTAAGACACAAGCTTCAAAACTTAGATATAAGGCTGGCTAAGGTACACTTGTCGTCAAAACTTTGCGAATATAATGAGACAACAGAGACACAATACATACAAAACGCAGCTATTTGTGTGTGTTGTGTTCGTTGTGTCTCCAGTGTCCTGGTATTTTCGCAAAGTATTGAAGATAAACGAATTCCACCAATCCAGGCTCTATTAGACACTTGTCGGACATTTGAAACAATTTCTGAGATACAGTTACATTTGCGCGCTTCCATTCCTCAGGCAATGGGTTGGTGTGTAACGATAGAGGGAAGAAAATCTCCAGGTACCTTGACAGAGATAATAGAAAAGAAGAGAGCAGGACTGTACATCACCCAGACCGGTGTCACTGGATTTGTTTAAGGCGTTGATAAAGCAGCCGAATTAGTCTTTGGTCAAAGCTCGCGCTGCTGTGGTAGAGTGGTTTGGGTACTTGGCTGCTCTACCTAGTAGTAGTAGTAGTAGTAGTAGTAGTAGTAGTAGTAGTAGTAGTAGTAGTAGTAGTAGTAGACTAAAACAATTTTTGCATTAATAAGATATGGGTTAAGGGCGAAGTTGGTCGGGTCCTCAGTCTGGGACTCCGTAGGCTGATTGCGCTGCCTGAGCTCTCGCCAGCAAGGTCCTTTGTGCAGTAATGTCGGCGCTGGGCAGGGTTACCTCCAAATCGGTCCACGAAGGGTTTTGCGTGGTATGCCTTGGTTTTCTTGTCAAGCTCATACATTATAGTAATGGTCTGCTTTCTGTCCGCAGAATATACATTCAGGTGATAAAGTACCCGGGGTAATTTTTTGCAGTCGAGCTGGGCGGTTGTGGGACAATTTTTATAAACTCCTGAGGTGACACTCCGCTGATGTTTTGAGTCCTTCAGATGGTACTGGGAATGTTTGTCTATCTAAGCGAACGTGTTGCAGTATCTCGCAATATGTAGTGAGGCGCTATGTGTCGTCATGTGAGGAGTGATGAGGGATCCCGGAAGAATTCTCGGGCTGCGACGTGTACACTCTCATTTCAGTCCATCTCTTGAGGACCAGGTACCCATATTAGTCCTTTGTCTGCGGCCTGGTGTCTGGCTTGGGATATGACTTTACAGGTCAAGCGAGAAACGCGCCCTCGCATGTAGTTTTTTTAGGCTTTTTTGGGTGTCGGTGACGACGTATATGGAATCGGCATGGGTTGCGGCTAATGCGATCGCTGCCGCCTCCATTTGTGCGACGTCTTAATTTATAGCCATCCTACCTGCTCCTGTATGGCATAGGTGAGTGACGGCTGCTACTGTGACGCCTTCGCAGAGGCCCACAACACCCATAAAGAAGGCTCCTTTGTCCTTGGAGTGGCTCCTATTCTTGGTCCTGTCCCGCACTTTGCGTCGTGCCTCGTGATATTCGGGCGGCTCTACTTTGAATGCTAGATTGAATTCCGGCTGTGGCGGCCGCTTTTAGTGTGCTTGCACTATCAGTGTGCTTTGCACGGCACTTTTAGTGTGCTGTGCACTATCAGTGCACGTTAAATGACCACAGGAGGTCGAATTTTCTGAGCCCTCAGTTACTCCGTCTCTAATGGCCTGAGTCACTTTGAGACGTAAAACCTTGTAAACACAACGCCAGTCACGAGTGCGACGCTGATAAATTACTGGGTAAACATAAGAAGGCTATTGCTTCTCGAATAAGACAACACTGAAATGTAAAATTTGTTGAAGAACTTTGCTTTCTGCAGATTATCGGTAGCAATAGTTTCTTTGTATTCGAGCGGAGAGGCCGAGAACCGATCATGTTTCTTTTATTACACTACCAATATTCCTTCGAGAGATCACCGATGCGCAGGTGAAAGGAGTGAAAGTGTGAATTTTATCTTTATCACGAACGCGTATATATAATTTGTGACCATATTTCATATACTACTGTTACCTCACGGTGATTTTCAATGCAGAGTATGCATATATGTTGCCGTTCTTCGACGATGTGCTTACTGCTTAGGTAAAGCATGCTTTGCTTACACTACGGCGTTTGGTCGTTAGCCATAAAGGCAGATATTGTTCACGGAGATCTAGAATATACCCTTCGATATGCATCGCAGCGATCCTACGCAGTGATTCCGGCAATACTTTTTATGCAATAATGCAGAATTTTACGCACATGTTATCTCAGGCATGCATATCATTCGGCAACTCTAAACCCGCCTATTACAATTTCTTTATTTCCAAAATGAAAGTTATTTCATCCAAGGAAAAAAAAATGACCATTTATCTCAGGTAGTACGAGGATTAACTCAGCAGCCAATAAGTGATTAGTCAGCAATAAACTCGGAACATTATTCAAACGTGCTGTCCCCAGGTCAAAATAGGGTACACAAAATGAATTACCTAAAGCTACCATTCCCTTACCTAACGCCATTGTGGCTCTGGATGAATGAGGTAGAGAGCACCAAATCCTTTAGGAATAAACCTTCCTCCAATGACTAAACATTCAGTTTCAAAACTTTATATAATGGAAGTTACGTCTGGAATAATTTTCGACCGACTTCTAGATCGCATGTAGAGTGAACATGTAGATAGCGATTTTTAATTCAAAAGTCCTAACTCATACAGTTCCACTTCTCCCAACATCAATTTCCGTTTTACGAGAAGTAATAAAGGTGGTCCTCCAGAATGAATACGCCTGCTTTGTTATTTTTGCGATCGTGTATGTAACTGGCGCAGTTTTTGGTGACATGATGGAAAAACAGCGCTACAGACGTGGACAGAGGTGAAGAACAAACAGGACGGGCGCTGAACTCGCAACTGAATTTTATTGAAAAAACACAGTATATATAACCCAGCCAAGCAGCACCAAACCGCACATTAAACAAAAAAAAATCATGATGACCCCACACACACACCACGTTCAAGAAACTCAACCTCATTATCTTGGTGCTGTTTGGCTGGGTTATATATACTGTGTTTTTTCAATAAACTTCAGTTGCGAGTTCAGCGCCCGTCCTGTTTGTTCTTCACCTCTGTCCACGTCTGTAGCACTGTTTTTCCATCATGTCACCATACCAACTCGCTCAGATGTCTCTTCTATTGCAGTTATTGGGATGAACTTCGCTATTTGTGCCATCATCATCCAGCGATATTTCATACCATGTTACAACCGACAAATTCGTCACAAACGTTAGATCCCATAAAGCTCTGTTCTTAACTATTGTGAAGTTTATTACTAGAAAAACTAAAAGGTAGCGCTCAGGATTTTTTAGACAAGTGGTCTGAACTACTCGGCCTCGAGCTTTGTCATATATGTATTTGATGATCTTCAAATACTGGATGTCATATTTCAGATGCGCTTTTACCATCAGCTTGAGAGTATACGCAATGATGTTTACTTTTTAATGTTCTGCTTCAGAATTGTCGTCGAAAATGCTTGTAGGACTTCCTTTTTTTTGCTTTGGCCCTCATGAAGAAAAAGCGCGCAGTTTGAACTGCCACTCCTCGCGTGAATGTTTATAGCTGCGTCCGATATGAAAGAAATGTGTGCTTTAAGCACCAATTGATGCAAAATTAGCCCCATATTCCTATATAAAACGACTCAGTGAGGTGTGTATAGATGTTCGTTACTGTACACTACAGATTGATGGCACGTAAATAATGAAAGTTTTCCCTATTTTTCTTTTTGTTGGTATTGTGTTTTGAAGTGAGGTGAAATGACATGCTTGTATTAATGGAAATTTGCACACAAGTGCTTGAATATCACATTATAATTGAAGCAGTACAAATAATTATTCAGAAGGCATTCTGACTGCCGTAATTTTTTCGCGCTGTCCATGACTGCAATACGCAGCACTGGCTTTAATCTCGTATATTCGCTGACAGCTATCGGCCCCAAGAAGGAGGCAAAAAAGTGTGGTATGAGTGCTCATCAATTCTTGCGCCTTAACATGAATACAGTGGCTTCATTGTGTACAGGTGCGGACATAAATAACGAAGTACGCTTTGCGGTTCAATTTACAATGACGCCTTCTTTATCGGAGATACGAAAACATTCTTTGTTGAAGTAAATGCGTACTGACATCTACTACGAGTCTGAACATACCATATGAGTCAGTTTTAATTATGTAGCACGTGAAAAATTTAAGGAAGAAATAGCATGCTGCGTTTACTTTTGTCCGCGCCGGTACGTGTCCGAATAAACTTTATACACAAGCCATGGCGATTAATCTCTATATGTTACCATTATATGGCGTATTTCTACAGCCTAACAAATGTGGGCTTTTGTTATAATCGGGCTGTGCTTTTTTAACTGCGCAGTTCTCGGAGAGTATCTCAGTGTACGTGTGGAGTTGCCTGTTGGCCCTGTTGCTGTTCCTGGCTTGCGAAGCGCCGCTGGGCCGCCTCGACAAGATCGTTTGGGGGAAACACCACGTGGGGAACAAAGAGGAGCACGGGCTGGTCACTGGGAAGCCCGACCACGTGCTGGTCCCACCAAAAGAAGCCACCGAGAAGTCATCCGATTGCGGAAATGTACACTCCCACTAAAGAAAAGTTTGCAGTACTTGCTTCCAGTGAACTGCGTGCTCAACATTTTTATTTGTGCCTGTCAAATTGGTCATATTCCGTTGTCTTCTGATGTTGCAGAGTCCTTTCAACCAATCAGCGTCCGGCCAGGTACTTCAGAATCGGGACATGCGTAGTAGCTTTGAGGGCCACGAAGGGGACAAAGTAAAGTAGTCCGTGAACTGCGCGATAAAAGACGACGGTAACTTACCGCGATTGGGCTGCTGTTGCTTAGCAGACTGAAGCACGATCCGTAGAACAAGCTGTTATAAACCGTTATCTCTGAAATCGCCGAACTCTATATATCGATGATTGGACAGTGAAGCGTGAAGTTGACATCAATAGCACGTCAGATGCTTGCCATGGTGATGAATTCTAAACCACGATTGCCATCCGCAAAGTAGATACGAAATATATCCGCGAGCTGGCTGGCACATCCAGTGAACCCAGTGAAATGGCGGTGAGGCCAAGCGCACCTTGACGTCAAGGACGTCAGATACAGCATTCTGGAGGGTCATGGAAGCAAAGTCGTCTGCGAAGCATGTTATGTACAGACAATGCGCAATCATTGTGCCTGTGCTGATGTCGCTTAGCCCACTATATGCCGAATTTATTTAAGCGTAAGGATTCCTTCGCTCATGAGGGGCGTTCGAAGAAATCGTCAAACGGTGCAGCTCTATAGTCAATCTAACAGTAGCCACATAACCAACCAACATTAGCTACCTGAATTAAATATGTAAACATTATGTAATCAACAGCAAGAACCCACAACTCAATTAAGAGATATAGTAAATCAATCAAGAATTTTAAAATTAACCCAGTAGCTACACAAGCCAGCATTACCTAACCTACCTGCGCATTGGGTAATCATTATCCAAAAGCTAAAGGCAATCTAGAAAAATTGTAGATCAATCAACTAGTCCAGACTCTTATTCAGTAACCACATAGCAAGCCAACAATGGTTGAATTGGCTTAAGTGTATGAACACTGTCTAGCCAATTGCCAAAATTCGTAAGCGAATTCAGAAAGGTCAATCCAGAAGCCCAGATTCGGTTCCTGTGGACGAAACAAGGCAATGATGAATTCTATGTTTACACAAAAAATGTAAAAAAATGCAGTAATACAGATATAAAAAGATTGTTGAAGTATTACAAAAAGATTACCCTTACTAAACATAAGCAGTCTTAGGTGCCTCCAGGAATTGTTTTCCTCAATCCTACATAAATAGCAGCCGTAAGTGTCCAACGTATTCGTGAATAATATTTTATGAGGATAGATGCCTTGGCATATGAATACTGGTTAAAACGTAATGCCAAAATACTGGGCGAAATGCGCTAACACTGTTTCGGATAGTTGAGGGTCTAGCACGCTTAAGGGGCCTCATTATTTCAGCTCACCTCGTTTGTCAGTTTTGAGGTGTCCGCCGAAAAGCGGGATTTTTTAAACCTTGAAAGGTTTGCATTATGAAACCAGAAGGGAATGAAAGCACATGCGCTGAACTGCGAAAGCCCATTTGGGGTACGAGTCTCTTCTGCTGCCCTTCGTGTTCTCCTTAAGTTGACTGGATATTTTATCCCAACACCGAGGGGAAAACGGCCGCTGAAAGCATTTCATGTGTAATATTTTGGCTAACAGACTCTGATGAAGGCCCGTGATACAAAGCAGATATTTCTTAAAAAGGTGCGGAATCTCTGGGTGCGCACGAGCGACCGAAGGAATAATGCGAAGAAAAATTTATTTACGGGAAATTTTCCTGCGTTGTTCGTTTTGCATCACGAGAAAGAGAGAGAATCAACATTAATTATTTAAAATAATTGTGCGCGTGTTTCACCCGGGTCAAGAAAATCTTTTCCGACTATGGCTCTTCAGCTTGACCGCAGATTTGGCGCTGAACGGGGAGCTGTATGTGAGCCACCTTCGCTTTGCATTGCTCATGGCTGAGTTCCTGTAAACAATTCCTTTATGTTGCGCCGGGAAGTTTCAAACCATGTGGAGGGCGTCGGAAATCTCGCCGCAGGCCGGACATGCATTTGTGCGGTGTTGCGCTGGCCAGATCTGATTGTGGAGATCTGGGGCCGCGATAGTCCGCCGGGTTCCATCTTTCGCCATATAGTGGCTTCCTAACGAGCTAGGTTGCTGGGGGGAATGAGATTGAAGTGGTCAGCAGGAAGAGCACATTTCTGCAGTGGAATTTTGTAGCCAGAGCTGCATTGGCCACATTCTCACAATTTCGCCGTGTCTGTCGGCGCCTGTTCGAAGAGCGAAGAAAAAGAGGAAGAAGCAGAAGAAGAAGAAGAAGAAGCAGAAGCAGAAGAAGAAGAAGAAGAAGAAGAAGAAGAAGAAGAAGAAGAAGAAGAAGAAGAAGAAGAAGAAGAAGAAGAAGAAGAAGAAGAAGAAGAAGAAGAAGAAGAAGAAGAAGAAGAAGAAGAAGAAGAAGAAGAAGAAGACGTGGGAGGCGGTAGCTGGCAGCTGACATGGCCGATGACCAACTGGGCGTAGGGCTTCCTGACAATATATTTGGCAGGTGCTGCCAACGCAGACCTCTCCTTTCATATGGGAAGGTGACACCACAATCAACCTGCCAAAACCCTTGCATTTACGTTATCCCTAGGCAACGCAGGCGCGTTCACACGGCTCGTTTAAAGATGGAATTTATATGTTGGCTGGTAGCTTACGCTGTTGCGTCATCGAGAAGGTGGGTGTGAAAACAGAGAGCGAGTGGTGCCGTAGTGAATGGCTTCGGACCACCGCGTGATAGAGGCTTTCGACCTGTGGCATAAATAAAGCTGAATCCATAGAGTAAACTACTGTGTCCGAAAATTATATCTTTACTTTCAAGCCGAACCTAAGCGTCGCGATACAGATGGCTCTCGCATAACTCCAGCTTTAACCAGAAAATAAACTACAGCTAGTGTTTTTTAAACCTAGTTTTTGCTATTTTAAATACAGATTTACATATGGCGTTACAGTGGCGGGGCCGATGTCACACCAGTGAGCATCATTCCTGGAAACGAGACAAGAGAAAAGTTATGAACAAATAATTCCCGGAGTGCACTTAGGCGGAGTAATGCGGAAGTCTTACGAGTTTTGTGATGCCGCGTGGTAGATTTGTCCGACAGTACGATAGCGGTCTTGACCAAACTCGGCCAGATGAACTAGGAACATGGCCCATTTACTTAGTACAAGCTTGATAGAGACGCTTTCAGGCAGGTACATACAACTGGCCAGCCCATTTAAACTCAAAGAAATCTAATTCGTGCGACCCCAAATGGAAAAGATTATGCGGGGAGAAGCAGCCCTGCACAATATAATATGAAATTGCCCAAGAACTCTACCTGATGACAGAAACGCAATTTCAAATATTGAGGGGTGGGAGGCTGCCTTATCCATCTCCGTACTCGAGGCACAAAGGGCCCTCGTGACACGTGCGTGGATAGCAACGGCAGCCGCTGGAGTTCTGAACTTGGAACCCCACCCCACGCATCATTTTCCTTTATATTTCAATAGTTTTTCTGTCAGCCATAGGATTAATGAATGGGTGGTACAGAGCACTCCATGAAGGCGATGTTGACGGCGCCGCGCGAGGGTGTATTGCTCTCATATTTTGATGAGGACAAACAATACTTACTACACAGCGCAAGAGTGAGTTGTCGGTTTAATTGAGGCGTGATCTACTGCGGCTATAATATTGCCACGGACCTGGCTCGAGCTACCGGCTCGCTTAGCCGTGACGAAGACGAAGTGTTCGCGCTAGGGTGAGGTATGCTCGAGCTGGCTCTGGTCCGGGCGATCAAACCTCGGCTGTTCTACAGTCTCCTTAGACGTCTACGACTGCGCTTCATCTGGCCTTTGTCACCTGGTGGAGGTCGCTTGGGTATTCTCAGCAGATGCTCCATCCTTCCTCGGAGAGCCGAAGCACATGCCCTGTGCATCTTTTGAGATCCTATATGTTCATCGCGTCAGCCGCAGGCTCCGCAGCTTGTCTCCGGAATTCGCACTCCTGCCTCAAGAGAGCGCACCCATGGCTGCGCCAAAGACAGCAAGGTGAGACAGCGTCCGTGCATTTCTGTTAATTTTGTGAGTCTGTAAATTCTCCGGATCCCGAAACCCTTTTACGGCGGGTACTCGGAGGAAGCCCAAGACTGGCTTGAGCAGTTCGAGGCCGTCACGAGTTTTAACAGCTGAGACGACAACGGTACGATCCAGACTCCTACTTCAGCTTAGAAGGTGCCGCTCGGATCTAGTATAAATTTCGCGAGCAAGTCTTCGGACGTGGCAGGACTTTCGTCGCCAGCTGTTGAAGACCTACAAAAGCCATCGAACTAAGATAGCATACCAACCCGAAAAAAAATGGGCTCGCAGAACGCCTGAATAAAACACTGGTTGACAAGATTTCGATGTACCCGGATGTGGACCACAAAACATGGGACTGATTACTCCCTTAGGGCACAGTCGCGTTCAACACTCTGACTAAGCAACAACCCGCTTTACGCCATTCCGTCTAGTGTACGGAAGAGAAGTGCAGATGATGCTGGACGCAATGCTCCCGTGCGCGGACGATGACCTTTCACCAGACGCGGGCTCCTTTTTCGAACAAGGCGGGCAAGCTCGCCAGCTTGCTCGCTTGCATATCAGAGCTCAAGAAGGCACGGACGCGAGACGCTACAGCTTGCGCCACAGGGAAGGTACCTGCCATCTAGGTGACCGTGTGTAGGTGTGGATCCCCGTCTGCCAAAAAGGATCGTCTTAAAAACTACTATACCGATATTTCTGACCTTATGACGCGCTCCGTTGTGATGACAACGTGGATAATGATGTTGTTCTACGTGGAGCTGCGGCTCTTGGTCCTCGGCAACCAGGGAGTCACATTGTGCATGTAATGAGAATTAAGTCGCACTTGTCGCGTGACCGCAATAATGCTCCACTTCAAACTGTGGTCGGGTCTGCGTTTTATTTTATTTTTGATTTTCACCATTTTATTCATGCGTTTTCTATTCATGCACACTATGCAACGGTATTCTTTTTGTGTGTTTTTGCGTCTATCTCTATTTCGTACAGGCCCTTGCATCGGGACGATGCTCTTCTTTTTAGGGGGACTAATGCCAAATACCTGGCTCGAGCTAACCGCTTGCTAAGCCGTGACGAAGACGAAGTGCTCGCGTTTGCGTGAGGTGTGGTCAAGCTGGTTCTGGTCTGGGCGATAAAACCTCGGCCATTCTACGCTTCCCCAGCACGTCTACGACTGCACTTCGTCAGGCCAGTGACAATATAGGGCTCCCGTGTCTCGGCCAAGGAAGCTGATCTGTTCGTTCTGGCGAGGTTCGAAACCCAGCCGGTTCAATGGGTTTGGGCCAGAACTCGGCTTCTCGCATGCGAAGCCCAACATGTTGTCGTTTTGCACCAGTGGCCTTGAAAGCATGCGCCTAACCGCGTGATTAGCTCGCTGGGGAGGGGCGCCTAACCCTGTGACTCACCGCTGTTAGCTGGCTCCATATTGCCGTTCATTCTGCGTAAACACGGGACTTGTCGTTCACTCATAAAAATCCGAGTGCTGTTAGGTGCTGCGCAGAACAACAGGCGCCCAGTACAGGTACATTTAGCGCGGCCCGTCGCGCATCAATAGCTCAAGAAGGGGTGGGGGCTAGAAGATACACGTTCCGCCGTCACTCTCTGCGGGAGCACCACTATGAAGTGACGGCAACACTGGGATCAGATGCCTCGGAAAGAGTGCGACAGCTGTATTTGCACGTGTTTTAATTGGCATATGTCTGTGGTGTCACCTGCTACTTCTACGCTCGCATATGGTCGGTACCTTGGTCAACAGGGCCCTACGAGCACGCGGCAGTTTACAAAGCAAATACTGTGCGCTAGTATGAAGCACGAAGCTCAGGAAGCGCCTGACTATCCGCTACTATGGCTTCTCTTACGATTCAGAACATCGCGTAACGTACTTTTAAAACAATTACAGCCGATATGCGCAGTTCAACTAAATGCGAAGTAGGTACGTAGCCCTGACATTACCATGGATATTTCGTTTTGATATGCTCGTTTGCATATAAAATGTTCTGGTCTTCTCCACATGATTCTACTGTTGGCACTTTCATTACCTTCATTTTGTACACTTTAGCGCAGATGCACTACCATATATACCATCAATCAGGCGATAGAAAAAATGCTCGGAATATAATCTGCCCATAGCATTAGCTCGGAAAATCCTTTTTACCTTCGTATTTCTACACTTTAGTGCATCAGATGCCCTATCATGCATAGCATGAACCATGTGATAGACACATTCTGGGATTATCACCACCCCATAGCATTCATTTATTACGAAAAAGCATTTCACTCAGTAGAAACCTCGGCGATCATGTATGCATTGCCAAATCAGGGCATAGACGAGCCGGATGTGAAAGTGCTGGAAGTTATATATAGGGGCTGCACAGCAAGCATAGTTCTGCTGAAAGAAATCAACAAAATGCCTATAAAGAAAAGTGTTAGGCAATGAGACATGATCTCCCCAGTACTATTTACAGCGTGCTTAGAGGAAGTACTCATAGAATTGCTAATTAACACAAGGCATGAACTCTAAAGAATTATTGATGGCCTAGACAGGGAAAGCAGATTTGTCGGCTTGAAAACCATTGTGCAAATGTCTAAGGTAATATTCAACGCCTCGGGCCTTGAAAACCATTGTGCAAATGTCTAAGGTAATATTCAACGGCCTCGGGAAAGAACCCCAGTTTACATATTGTAGCGAAGCATTGAAAGAAGTATAGGCGAATATGTGACTTAGGGCAGCTAGTAACCGCAGATACAGAACATGAAAGGGAAATAACAAAAAGAATAAGATTGGAATGGAGCGCATTTGGCATATTCTCGCTGATTATGACCAGCAACTTACTGGTATCGCTCAAGAGGAAAATGTGCAACAGTTGCATCTTACCTGTACCCACCTATGAAGCGGAAACGTGGAGTATAACAAAAGGGTTCTACTTTAGTTGAGGGCAACTGAGAAGGCTACGATACGAAATATGGTAGGGAAAGCGTTAAAAGATAGGACGCGTGCAGAGCGGGTCATATAAATAACTTAAGTTACTGACATACTAGTGGAAATCAAGAAGGAATGAGTATGGGCAGGACATGCAGTGCGACGAGAGAATAACAGATGGTCTCTTGGGGTACCAAAGTGGATTCCAACGGAAGGAAAGCGTAGCAGGGGGCGGCTGAAAGGCGGGCGGATGAGGGTAAGAAGTTCGCAGAGGTCTAGCACACGATCGGGTTAATTGGAGGAATATAGGAGAGGCCTCCAGCCTGCAGTTGGTATAATTTGGCTCATGATGATGGTGATGAGTGCAGATGAACGAACACAGTTTATTTTCCTTCTTCCGTTTCTTCATAGATGGACGAACACTCTTTTGCCCTTTATGTTGCAACGTCTGCAACTGTAACACGCCCCGCTCTCTCACGGGGTGCACCTGTGGCCCCTGTAATTCTTCAGCAAAAACGTGTGAAGCGCGCAGAATTGTGAATCGGTTAATGGAAAACGAAAAGCGCAATATCTGTCACACTGCCGCAAGTCGCACCCTAAAGCCTGAGAGTTGCTACTGGACATGGTATATCACGCACACCTTGCAAAGCGTTTGCTAGCAAATCCGGGGCTTGTGCCGCACAGTGGAAATGTTTCTTCGGCGCGAGGGGCGGTCACTCATTGCGGTGGACGGAACCGGACACGTGTCACTTCGGCTTCGTAAATGTTGACTGATTTCACCTGACCGACTCATTCTCGCCACCAGAGTTTAATCAGAATGGAAAGAACTCAACTCTTGGATTGGAACTTTCAAGCGGTAGGACCATGTTTCGGCATTTTACCGCACTTGGAAGCTGCAAAGCAGGCGCTAGCCCGCCACTTCGGGACGCCCAGCTCGACGGGAAGAGGGCATTGGGTGCTAGGCCTATGGACGACGCGCCTAGCATAGACGCTGGTTCAAAGATAAATGATATGACAGGGCCCAGCCAAACCATGGGTACGTCGCTACAACCACCAAATATCACTCTTGACGATTAACAAGGGATTGGTGAAACCGACGTAGGAGACGCCGACTCATGAAGCGAAAACGGTATCCCGTCCGATTCTTCGTCGGAGCCTATCGGGTACAACAATGAAGCTAGCTTGGAGCTTGTTCAATCCAAGCGTCAGAAAAGAAAAATCTTAAGGGACGAGGACAATGGAAAGGCATGTGCATGAGCCTACACGTACAACTTAACGACGGAAAACCACCGGTTGATGCGAACGGCTGCAACAAGACTGGAAAGAGGGAGCAAAGCAAGCCTAGGTGAAGAATGCCACCAGTTCCCAAAATGACATCATAATTTTTCGGCCCAAGAAAGGACGCATGAGGAAATCAGTTGCTGCCCATCAAGTAGTACGCGCCGTTGTCATGTCGTGCGGCTAACAAGGCAACGATGAGGACCTACTTGAAAGACTTCGTACAGGCTCCAACCTCATTATCGTTAGCACCCAACCTGAAGAAACGGCTCCTGGTACTCTTGGTCATCTTCTTGGGGTGTGGCTGTTATTGGTCTCTCTCTCTCTCTCTCTCTCTCTCTCTCTCTCTCTCTCTCTCTCACACACACACACACACACACACACACACACACACACACACACACACACACACACACACACACACACACACACACACACACACACACACACACACACACACACACACACACACACACACACACACACACACACACACACACACACACACACACACACACACACACACACACACACACACACACACACACACACACACACACACACACACACACACACACACACACACACACACACACACACACACACACACACACACACACACACACACACACACACACACACACACACACACACACACACACACACACACACACACACACACACACACACACACACACATATATATATATATATATATATATATATATATATATAGTCTGCCAAAGAAATTACCCTTTGTTCAATTGTTTTTGTTGCGTAATATTTGTTGGAACCTGTACTATATCCGACCAAAAACCTGTTCTCAAAATGTGCGTGGAACCACATTCTTATATACAAAACAAAACAACTACAAACAATATAGCCCAGATGTTTTTATACCTCACTCAGTCTTATAGATGCAAACGAAAAAATGATAGGAATTAGCCCAGATCTCTCCATACTTGTCGCTTCGTTAGAATTTTAAAGCGGAAAAATAAAATGGAAAATTTCGCCATACAGAAGTGTTGAGTATATTAAGTGTTTATGATGAAACTTCTCAAGTTAGCCTAAATTATGCAACCAAAACTAAAATAACAGGCAAGAAGAAATAATTTTCTGCTGACTTCATAGGGACTCATCCTATATAGAAGCAGCCATTTGTCAATTTCAATTATTACATCTAATTTTCAAGATTTTTTAGAACCATTATTACCAATAATTTTCTAGTGTTTTCCATGCCACAAGAAAAAAGAAAAAATTTCTGTTTTCAAAAATACCTTTTTCTTGTCCCCCGTTGATTAGGAACCGGCCTTCCACTGCTTGAACACAGTGGTGCACAAGGCCTGGACGCTGCCAGATTCGTCATACAGGAATCTGATAAAGGGCACAGATACAAAAATAAAAAAAGAAGCATCCGAGTAGAGGGAGGAACAGGATATCCTGCAAGGTAACCTAAGATGCGGCTCAAGACTAGTGGAGATACTATTCCCGGGCCGCAACTGAAGAGAGGGATGCCAAACGCAGATCCCGCTTTCGGTCCGAGCACGAAAATAAAATAGTGTTCCTCAAAGAAATTAGTACTAAGCTCGCTAGCACCCGAAAACGCATCGTGTGGTCTGACCAGTCCAAGTAAAAACCGGCTCTATGCATAGCGTGCCATGTCGCGCATTAGCAAACGGATTCAGAACTTTCAAGCACTAAATGTAAGGAGCACCCATTCAGAGCACCGTACAGCGGTTCTTATGTGTCTCGGTGTCTTTGGCCTCGGCATCCATTGGTGTTGGAAACCAAGCACGGAGAAATGTTACAGGGTTTAACGGAGACTGAATTGCAGTTCTTTTGTTTTCGATTTAGTTTTGTAGATATTGAGGAAATTATTATCGTTCATATCTGTACGAAGACCGATTGGGTGCACAATTTATGGTTGAATATGAATCTAAAGTCAAATTTCCACAAACTCCGAATTTTGGTCGGCTCAACGGCTTACGCTGTTTCGCTGAATATAGCTTCTTTGATTTCTAGCCATCAAAATTTTTTTTTTAAATAACTCAACTTTGTTTCTTGAGGCGTAATCAGTTAGACAACTGCATCGCAATATGCTCTTAGTTAAACAATGGTAGATATTATGTAGCCCAATATCATTCAGTGGGATGCATTTCTGAAAGTTTAATTGGTTTCAGTTTTAATAGATAAAATAATTTAGCCAGTTAACTACAAGCGTCAGAACCCGTCGATGCTACGTGCTTGCTCTTGACTACAGTGAACGCGACTACAGTGACTATAAGTGGACTCTCCTTATATTGCCCTGTCTAAATATCTGACTACGTTTGACTAAGACGAAAGACAGCACGTTATAGTAAATTAGTTTAATTCATCAGACCGCGAAATTCCCTTCCCAGACGAAAGGTTAGCAAGTTCAGTTTACATTGAGGGTGAATAGTAAATCTGCCTGAGCTCTGACAAAATATGGCGCCTTCATCTCACTACATTTGAGAGTCTTCTTCACAGCTGTAGGCTCAGGAGAGCACCTTTAGAAGCCTTGATCCGCATCTGAAGTTACCTAGCGAATCATCTTGATCCTCCTGCCACGCTGAGGCTAAATTTTCAACTATTTTATGCGTGTCCTTTAGACGTTTTCAGTGTTGTGGATACTGGCAGCGCCTAGGCCTAGCGCGCAATTGCATTAAAGCATTGGAGCGCTCGTTCAGTGTGAAGTTGCAGTTGCGTAAAGTATTTTGCACGAAGCAACGCCGCACTTGAAAGCAAGGGGCCAACGTTTAGGATTATTTTCCCGCGGCAAATAAGAGACACCTTCAATAAACATTCCTAAATAAATGGCATTGAACGCTGCTGTGCAAGTTTGTGTTCATACTTTCACTGGAGCACTGAATTACGCAGCTGAGTAGGAAAATTCATAAAACAACTAATTTTCTCAAATTTACATTTTGTTTTTGCGAAGGCGCATTTAATTGACTTCTGTAATATATCTATAGGATTTCTTGCCCTCAGAAAATGAAGAAAAAGAGCTGAATTGACTTCTATGAGAACATAAAATTCGACAAAAAAATTCACATTATTGTACTTCCTGCACGGTGTTTATTTAATGAAAAAGCTCG